>NC_080541.1:171221501-172421501 GCF_028640845.1 Ahaetulla prasina
GAGTTTCATAAACATTCCCGTTTATAATAATTTAACATTTTTATTCTTCGTGTATTACAGATTCAATTTACTTGAACTTTTGAGGGTAGAGAAATCATTTTTGGAGTGAAAATGAATGCCACATTTACATAAACATAGATGAGATTTCATTAACAAGCCTACATACGGTATCTGACTTTCTTTTCTCTTTTCGTTAAATATTGGTGTTATTGCAAAAAGCTATTCTTGAAAAATATTGGAAGCTGTTGTAGCTGCAAAATGTGTTGGCTGCCAACTGATATAATATAGAAACATACAATGATAGTATTCTGAAACTTCTATGCTGGTTGCCAATTATTTACCAGTCACAGCCAGAGATGTTGGTATTAATCTTTAAACACTTTATTCCAATTTTAATTTTAATATATGTTTTTCCCTTTTTTAACATCTATATTAGTCATCTTAAGCAGGGTTTTCAGTAGACAGTTGCAATATAAAGTGGATTAATAAATAGATATTGTCCAGAATAAAATTTGTCGATTATTAGGGAACTTTTTCAATCTAGACGGAGGAGTTAGACCTTGACAACATCACTTTGACAAGTTTGTAAGATTTTTTAAAATAAATTCATTTATATTTGTCACAAGATGGTCTCTGCATTTAGAGCATTTCCAATAGCATGATCTGGTCTACTTTTACTGGGTGAGTTTTAGTTTTTAAGGCTGAAGATAAAAACAATGGTTTTGTATCCTTGATCTTTGCCCTTCATGGCTTATTAAGCAATGGAAGGAAATCAGCCTCTTTAAGAGACAAAATGATTGGATTGCTTCTGAAGAAACCAAAGCTGTATCCAAAAGATGTTTCAATTAATCTGTTCCTGTACCTTTGATTTTTCTTGCCTAAGTGTAAAACCTTACTTTTCTCTACATTGAATTTAATTTTATTATATACAGCCCAGTGTTCACGTCTGCCGAGATCCATTTGGATCTTGAGCCTATCTTCTGTAATGTTGGCTATTCCTGCCAGTTTAGTGTTGTCTACAAATTTGAAGAATTCCCCTTCTGTTCCCTTATCTAAATCATTTATGAAGATATTGAAGAGTATTGAGCCTAAGCAGAGCTTCAGGGTACCCTGCTGCTTCCTTCCTTACATGTAGATGTAGTTCCATTGAGAACTACACATTGAATGCAATTTGTCAGCCAGTTACAAATCCATCTGTTGGTGATTCTATCTATCCCACATTTTTTAGCTTGCCAAGAAGTACGTTGTAGTCTGCTTTGTGATCTACTCTAAAAACTATATTAATTCCACAAGGGTCTGTATTGTTCTTCTTAACCTTGTTACTTTAATATTCTTAATTATATTTTTTACAAATAAATAAATCTGCACAAACCTGTAGGGAGAAATGAAATCCTACTTCGTGAATAGGAGATGGAGGAAACAGTATTTTAAAAGGCAGTGAAGCCCCAAAAGACAACAGAAGGAAGAGTTAGTAGGTGAATAATATTTTACTAGAGTAAGCAGATTACAGACCATAAGCAGTTTATTTAATTTTGTAGCTGGAAATAAGTTAATTTTGTCCAACGATAAAGCTTGGCACATTTTATAAAAAGCAAACACGCAGTTCAATATCTGAACCACCTAGCAGCTTTAGAGATTCCTGTGAGTAAATAGAAATCCCACCTAAAGCTTTAAATCCTATTGTTTTATTGTTAGTATGGGAAAAATTAATCATCAGAAGTTTGATTTTAGCAACCATACTAGATGGTGCGAATGGAAGCACAAGTTATCCTACAACCTAACTGAATTGAAAAGGAAAAAAAAATGAAGTGTATTATTTATGTCAGGGGGACATGGGGCAGAGTGAATTTTAAATCTTTCATCTCAGTTGCTAGTGCTGAGACAGATAAAGCAATATTTTGTGCCCCACAAAATCTGACAGGTGAATAGACTTGCTTATACCAGGGGTCTCCAAACTTGGTCCTATTAAGACTTGTGGACTTCAACTCCCAGAGTCTCTCAGCCAGCAAAGCTGGCTGAGGGACTCTGGGAGTTGAAGTCCATAAGTCTTAAAGGGACCAAGTTTGGAGACCCATGGCTTATAAAGAACCTTGGAGAATTTTCTGAAGTCTATATCAATGTGGCTGCAGATGGCAGAAAGGAAAGTAAGAGGGATTGATTGGTTTGGGACACTTAACTAAGCTTTATCTTAAAATCAAGGAATGGAAATGTTTTAACTTTAGAAGAATTATACTTACAATAAAAAAAATGTATAATGATTGAGACTCATAGACAGAATGAGGTCATTTTCCCCATAATAAAAGCAGTAATGGGCTAGAAGTATGGAATAATTTAAATATTCTCTAAATAATTGGCAGAGGTCCTGGTTCCTTTAAATGAATTAGTTAAAGCAGAGATCATTTGGGAATGGGGGCTAATAAGTGTGGCTCTTCATGAATGTGCTGACAAAATGCAACATGCAAAGTCATCCTTGTAAATCAGTTTATTTTTCCCCCTTCATAACAATCAAAAATAGAAAAATCTTGGCTTCTCTGAAAGTTTCACTTTTATATCTAGATGAATATGAAAGCGGCATATAAATGAATCAATTTTATTTTTTAAAAATCTGTAGCTTATCCCTTCCTTCTCCTTTTATGTACTGCCATAAATTGTTTGGAATATAGCAAAAGCAGTAAATAACTTTATGGCTGTAATTATTCTGATGTTTAACAATTAACTTTTTTCCTGCTTGCAAAGTAATATTTCTTTTGAAGTTATATATATCTGTTTTAAAATTTAGTCATGTGTACAGCCTTAATTAAATTCCTCTTAGAGTTAATGAATGGCTTCACATAAACTTAGCTGGCAATCTTGCCTATCTAGCACAAAATTCAGCTTTGTTGATCTTTGAATCCACTTCTTCCTCCCTCTGCATTGGCCATTGCTTAAAGCCTAGTTCTCTTCCATAATTTGCCAGAATATAATCCTGGACCTCAAGTTTAAATTTAATTGAGTAGCCAAAAAAAATCAGAATCAGCAACCACATTGGCACAGTTATGCTATCAAACAATAATCCTGAACTGTATTGCCAAAACTGAATAAACAATATCCAAATTCTTTCAGAAGTGACTGATTATCTATTTATCACCTCAGAGTTAAGAACTGAAATGATATTTACTCTGTATTTATGAATGATATACAGTTTATGATTCAAGGAAAGGGAATATGATTCTATTCAGGGCACAGAAGGAAAAAGAATAGTATTTTAGATGGCAAGGAAGAAGCAAGAAAACATAGGAGTAATTACTAGCCGAAAAGCCAGCTTGGAAGGTATCAGGCTAAAAACTTCCAAGGTATCAGGCACAAAGCCAACTTGGACACCTTGGGCCCCAGTCACTCTCTCTCAGCCCAGGAAGGAGGCAATGACAAACCATTTCCAAAAATGCTGGCAAGGAAACTTCAGGAATAAGTCCAGGCAGTTACCAGGAGTTTACACTGAGTTGAACACACAGACACATTACTAGCAGAGTGAGGTCTCTACTTGTCTAGAGTTCCTTGGGACTAAGGCTGTCAAATCTTCTAAAAAAATAGAAAACAAATGCTTTAAAATGCAGACTAAATACTATGAGAAGAAGCTATTATTATTAAGTGGACATTTCAGAGCAATCTATAAAGTACAAAAAACAAGCTAAACATATTTTGATTGATGAAACATTATTCTGATAACTCTGATTACCAGATCATGTTTATACTAGGATTGACTGACCCTTATTGACTACAATTTATTGGAACATAAGCCTTCCCAACAGAAAACAAATCTGGCATACAATCTATACATTCCCGTATGGTATATGATAAATTGCAGTTTGGGAATGAAGCGTGCTTTATGGGAATTCGTATTTATAAGAACAAAGGACAGAAACTTATATAGGCAAGCAAAAGGGAAAGAACACAATTTGTGATGATCAAGGAACAGCCAGAATAGTTGGCTGCCTGTATTGAGCTGTATGTTTGTGTGTAAAAGTAACAGCACAAATGAAACCTCACCCTTTTTATATGTGTGTTGATGTTGAAAAAGAGGAAGGGCGTTGATGGAACCGCCATCTTGATAGTTTTGATTCAGGTGAATGCTGCTTTTTGATTCACTCAGGTAGAGGCTGTTTGAGTCACTGGCAAATTGCTGACTTTGTGAAATTTGCAGGGTCTCTAGGAATAGCCAATGTTTGGCTCTCTGTGGTAGAACTCAGTATAGGTAGTCCTCAACTTACAACAGTTCATTTAATGACCATTCTAAGTTACAATGACACTGAAAAAATGAGTTATGACTATTTTTCACACTTATGACCGTTGCAGCATCCCATGGTCACGTGATCAAAATTCAGACACTTCGGAACCGACTCATATTTATTATGATGGTTGCGGTGTCCCAGGGTCATGTAATTATCTTTTGCAACCTTCTGAAAAGCAAAGTCGATGGGAAAACCAGAAATTTGGGGCTCAATTGTGGCTGTAAATCAAAAACTACCTGTACTGGATTTAAGGAGAATAAAGTGCAGGATCCTAACCTTCCCACTGCCACGGCATACATAATTTCTTGGTAGATTTTTGGTATTACAAATCATATATTTTGGGGGTTTTTCACTTCCACAGAATTTTTAGTGCATATTTGCCCAAATTATGTTCACCAATTCAGGAAGTATGTTTGAAGCTATGCAAGAGAAGTCACCATTTCACTTATTCAAATGCATCCTCCTAATTCCCCTTGTAATAATATATAATAATTTGAAACATCTAAAAAGAGATAGATAAGTGCTTATATATGTAAATGGAAGAGAGAAGGATTTTCAACTAGGCAGTAGAGAAATTATAGCTGCATATCCAGTTTATTTTACTCTCTGCTTTTCTGGTTGTAATTGTAGCTCTGTTGTATGAAAAATGCCATCCGAGTAATGGTATATGTGTATACACACAATATGCACTGTTTGTGCTTTATGTTAGCCTTCAGAATAATAAATAATAGATGTCTCATTGTGAACACAGTAGACAGGAACCAGAATGTAGTTTAATAAAAAGAAATAGTTGTTACTGAAATTCCATCTTGGTAGCTAACTGTGAAAATATTTCAAGAAAATTCTGTCACAATATACTGTATGTCTGGAGGGAAAGTTTGATATACACATTTGTTGCTCTCAACAGCAACAAATATGGGATTTTGTATGTTTTGGGATGCTTTCACATACTGAAATACTTCAACCCACAGTTTAGATGTTTCTATATTTCACTTCATCGTTGTATAAATTATATTTCAAATACTTTGTCAAACATTTCTGTTTAGTGTATTGACAAATGTCCTCTCGCTCTTAATGAAATACATAGTAGTACTATAACAGTTTTTAAAATATTACCGTATATACTCGAATATAAGCCGATCCGAGTATAAGCCGAGGTCCCCAATTTTACCCCAAAAACTGGGGTAAACTGGGGACTCGAGTATAAGCCGAGGGTGGGAAATGAGGCACCTACCGGTTGGGGAAACCCTCCCTCCCCCAGCTGAGAAGGCTGGCGGCTCCCCCGCCCCGCCCTCTCACTGCACCGGCAGGGCTTCCCCGCGCCGTCCGGTAAAATGTGAAAAAAAGAAAAAGAAAAAACTCGAGTATAAGCCGTATATACTCGAGTATAAGCCGAGGGGCTTAAAAAAAAAAAAAACTCGAGTATAAGCCGTATAGACCCGAGTATAAGCCGAGGGGACGTTTTTCAGCACAAAAAACGTGCTGAAAAACTCGGCTTATACTCGAGTATATACGGTACTTCTACATTTTTATCCCATATGTTACTTTTCCTTCATTGCATCTGCCTTTTTATTTAGTGAAACAAAAACATTCTTGAATCTTTCTCAAAATCCCATAGAACAACACTGAAATGCTGTAATAATCATAAGAAGTACTGTATCAGTAGAGTTTGGAAATAGACCTGAAGAATACACATGGTCTTTAAATACATGATTTATTTCTGTTTCTTTAGGATTGGGAGAGTAGGAGGCAAAAAGTACAATTTATGTAGGCTTTGTGTTAGTAGCCTTATGTGCTTTGTCCTTTGTCCTAACAAAGGTAATTGTGGGATTCTTCAGTTTTCAGTTGTAAGAAAGTCTCCCTTGTTTGGGTTGTATTGTCTGTCTGTCTGTCTGTCTGTCTGTCTGTCTGTCTAGTCATTGAGACAGCTTGGATAGATGATAGTCACAGTAAGAAAACAAGCACCTACCACCACTACTGTCACTCTGATAATATTTCTGTAGACATGTTAAAAACTTAAGCGCCATTAGCTTTCTTGGGGATAAAGTGCAAATAATTTCAATGAAATCACAGTTTGAATAGTTTTATTTACATAAATGAAATGAACACATTTCCTGAGGTATTAAAGAGACTTCCAAAAAAAACAGATCAGAGCAACACAACACTTCTATACCACAGATAGGTAATTCATTGGAATATCTCCATGCAAACAGTGACAATTTTGTGCAAGGTCACTTATTTTTCCTAGCATTCTCTGGTTCAGAATGAATTTTCTGTGGGAGTACAATTATGACCACAATTCAATCCAACAATTCTGCTGCTAAGTGAGATATTAGTTGAATTTTGCCCCATTTTATGACTTTTCTTGCCACAGTTGTTAAGTGCATCGCTGCAGTTATTAAGTTAGTAATACAGTTGTTAAGTGAATCCCTATCGACTTTGCTTGTCAGAATACGGCAAAATGTGTTCATATGACCCCCAGGACATTGTAACCATCATAAATATGTGACAGTTGCCAGGTCTGAATTTTGATCATGTGACTAAAGGGATGTCACAACGATAGTGGGAAAAATGTTTATTAGTCACTTTTTTCAGCGCCATTGTAACTTAAAATAGTCACTAAATGAAATTCTGTAAGTTGAGTACATACAAACTACCACCACTAACAAAATTAAAAATTAAGAAATTTAAGAAAATTAAGAAAATTAAATGCTCAGAACTATTCAGGTCCACTTGGAATGTTAGAATCAAGGTACTGTGTTTTTATATAATATTCATTATATTCAATGCCAAATTGAGTTTTAGGATGTGAAAAGCCAGGCTTGCAATAAAAGTGTCAGCGTTCCAAATAATGGACCCATAGAAAGCAGAACACCGAGGCAGATAACTTCCTCAAAGAACAATTTATTGGATATATCATATTGGCACAACTGGTGAAAGCCGACTCTGAAAGTTCCTGCAGTTTTCACCTAATTAAAAAGCGAAAGTTCCCCCTTCCCTCCAGGTCATTAGTCACATTGTCCAATAGAGGTGCTGACAGGTTGCTTGGTTACTACACTCCTCTTCTCAGCCACCTGCTAGAATGACCTTGATACCCACAAGAAAACTATTAATTTTGACTGCAACACCAAGCTATCTAATTTACCCCCTGCCTTGTGGCAACTATGAAGCTTCAAACATGGCATCAGCCAGGTTCACTTCAGGGTTGACAAAAAGTACCGTTTCTTTCAAATTGAGTTTGTCGGTTCTTGATCTCAGGGATATATCCATCCACCTTTCCTGGCTAGGTACGAAAGTGGTTTCTTTTTAAATTTCTTTAACTAGCATATAGCAGTGGTGTTCCTAGATATTTTGTCATCCACAGTGCTTGATCCTGATTAGCTTGGACATACCGACAAGTTCAATCAGATGCTGTACCAGCTAAAACTGCTGTCACTTTGTATGTGCAGTAGAGGTGAAGGAGCAACATTACCAGATCATGTGGATCTCCTGTCTCTCTTCCTTGGACTCCAGGGAAAGCAAATTGCTGACTACATTAATTCCAAATGCCTTATTGATCTTTTCAAGGTGTCTACAAAGATAAAAAGACCCAAACCTATTTCAGAGGTTGGTTAGTTTTGATGAGGAAACCTCCATGGTAATTTTTATTACTGCATATTTTTTCCTAGATAAAAAAAGGAAAGAAAAAAACCTTAAAAGTCTAATTCTTTTTCATTTGTCTTCCCATTCCTTAACAGAATTAAATGGGGAGGCAGGAAGGGCAAAGTCAGTGCTGGGTTGAGATTTGGCATAGCATTATTGACATTTAGAATGGAATTTGATATGACATAGGTGTAAACATTGCTGTATTGTTGAAAATTGTTGTTTACTGATAAAATTATCCAGGAACATTTTCTGGGCGTCCAGAGAAAAACCTTAAATCATATATTTTGTGCTGTTTACATTGTCAAGTTGTCACCAACCTTGGGAGATAATTAGTGATTAATCTTCTTAAAACAATAAGAATTAGCCCAATCCTACTAAGGCAAGTTTCTCAGTTTCAGAAACTGACTGAGGAATTATGAGAGTTGAAGTCCATGCCTCTTACTGAGGTTGAGAAGGACTGCAGTAAGGCTTTCATACAACCTTTCCAAACTCTTTAATATATTCCTACTTATCCTATGTTGAACTGTATCTGCAGTCATTGTGTGTATCTTTTCAGTCCTGAAACTTTTAATAAGAGAACAGGCTTCCCTACCTGATGAGCCTAATTTCATAAGGCTATATTCTCAAAACAGGCAGTGCTGCACACCATCATATTTTTCTTTCCCCTTATCATCCACTATTCACTTAATTCTAAAAAAAAAAAAATAGAGAGGAAAAATAGATTTGCTATTCATAACCATTCTCACTGAAAAAATACAGATGCATTGAGTAAACACTGCAACTTTTCATCATTTGCTATTTGAGGCCTGAATAAATAGGCCACTGTTTAAAAATTAACAAATACCATTTTCTCATGTAAATGCTCTTTATAATTAAGGTCATCCTTTGTGCGAGCTAGTGACAAAGAACTCTTAATTGCAGCGGGGATAAGGAGTAACCATAATTGTAAGTGGGGGAAAAAAATAGAAAAACATTAACTACAATACTGAGCAAAAATGCCTGTGGGAACATCCAAATTAAAAAGTGTGAGTAAGTATAGGAATGGCAGGTAATTGCTTCCATGTATCCTTCTGCAATGTTCAGTATTCAATACGAAAGAGTCTTTGATGGAGCTAGATATTGTTTACTTGCTACCAGAAAAGCTGAATTAGTAAAGCAAGATGCAAATATTCATAAAAGCGACTTACTTTTCTTGACATTGTAAAATCATATTTATTTTTATTGCCCCCCCCTTTATATTATTCTCATTCTTTTCCATATCAGCTGAATCACTTCTTTGTTACAGTACAAAACAAAGAATAGTTTGCAGTGGTTTTAGTGATTGAAATGGGACAGTCATCTCTTGAACTGCCCTGTTCCAGATTTATAATTCTCTGCAAACATTCAGGCCCAAAATGCCCTTCAGGTGCTCCACCATGCTACAGAGGTCAGGCCTTCATTGTGTTGATTATTAAACAAACTTTTGTTGCTTTTGCTTGGTGGAATTGGGAAGAAAGAGAAACAATGATATATAGTCCTGAAATAAGAAGTTAGATTCATTAGTATCTAACAGCCTTTTAGCTAGATATAGATAAGACTGTGTGGAGATACAGAATGGAAGTAGAGATTAAAAATAATGTTTTATTTACCGTTGATTTTAGATTTGAGTAATGGATGGGTTAGGATTGGGTGAACAAATTGCAACTGACTTGAAAGGGTTGAAGTTGGTGAGGTGGGAAAGGATTATTCTTGGCCCAGATTCAATTGTTATGTAAGCAGGGGAATGTTGTGTCTTGTCCGCTCTCACAGCAGCCGGGGCCTTCTTATCTGCTCCCGAACACGGAGGAATGTATGCCTCCCGGCCCCAGTCCTGGCTCCATGCCCAGACAAGCTGAAGAGGAGGGGGCACCTCCCGATCCCAGCCCTGGCTCCATGCCCAAGCAGGCTGCAGAGGAGGGAGCATCCCCCGGACCCAGCCCTGGCTCCATGCCCAGGCAAACGGAGCATCTAGACCCCTCCCCCTCCTCCACAGCATGTGAGCCTGAGGAAAGTTTACTTCCAACAGCTGCTGATTGGAGTGACCCTCGCATCAGAAGACTGGATAGGCGGAGGCAACAGAAGGAAGGGAGGGGCAGGCCTTAATGAGTGCTGAGTCATGGAGCCACACCCCATGGCCTATATAAAGGATCTGCTTTCTGGCAGTCTCTGAGTCAGGCAAAGTCGAACTTATCTTGCTGAAGTCACTTACTGGTCTCCTGCCTGCTCTGAGGACTTTGCTAGGACTTTTGGCAGAGCTGCAGAGGCAAGCCTGATTCGGATTTCCCTGACCCAGCCGTCAGCGGAGGAGTGGGACACGACAGGGAAAGATGTGCCAATTTTATAGCTGGGAAAAAACCCGCCAAAAATCCATTGCCTCAAAAAGGCATAGATTTAAACCATGACGTAGTTATTAATTCCTGTGACTTGCAGTAGGCAGATTTTCTGTCTATATATAATGGCCTTTTTTCCTGCAGTAAAGAAGCTATATATACTGACTGTTTGAAGTTTCTGTTTTAGGCTAGCTACAGGATATGCAGAGAGCTGAGATGTTTTGTGTCTTAGACAGATGTGTGGCACAGGTTATATATTTTTCAGCATTCTCTTCCCCATTCTCACTTGATAATATTTCATTTTTTCCTCGCCTCACCTCTTTCTTCCTTATTTTTTAATTATTTTTAAATTTTTTTAAACACAAATAATACAAACATAATACATATACATCTAAATACAAAAAAGAGAAAGAAAAAAAGAAAAAAAACCAAATATTACAATGCACCCCCACCCCCGGAGACCATTTTTCCCTTCTTCCTTTATATTTCTTCGTCTATAACAACTAAAAGATATAAAATATATTCCAATTGTGCCCTTATCCCCTCCAAAACAACATATATTCTTGAGTGGGTTTATTCCCTTCTTCCTTATTTTTATACTTTATATTTTATTCTATTGTTTATGTATGTATGTTGTATGCCACTCATTCCTGAAAGCTGTGAACAGTCAACAATCAAAGTTAGCATAAAACAAAAATAATAAACCTACCCAAGATGTAAACAAAATTGATCATCATCAGATTCTCACCTTGAGTCACAACATGTGCTCTTCTGTACTCGATTGAACAATCAGGTCCTCACTGAAACCCTGGGATGATGATGGAAAATGCCTGTTTCCAAGCTCTCATTTAGATGACAACCTTGTGTAGACAGGACCTGGAGGGAATTGATTCTGTTTGATCAGATAAGACAGGCAGACCATGTCACTTGGAAACTGTGAACTGATTCCTGTAAAATATGGCACTCTTCATCCGTTCCGGTAAATTTTATCTTGAAAGCAAGAACACTAAAAACACTTCAGTAAACCAGATTGTTTTAAACTATATAAATAACCCAAACCCTAATGAATTTCTTTTCCTTACAATGTTTCTTGCAAATTATGTCTCATTTTTAATCATCCCCCGCCTGCTTGTCATCTGATAGCTAATAGGAAAAAAGAATTCTGTTTTTCTTGAACTCTGCTCTACAGTTGGCTGAGCTATTTCTGGGCCTACCTGCAGCAGGATTTGGCGTTTCCACAGGTTCTGATATAGCCTTCAGGCAAGTCATGCAACATTTCTACAATCCAAAGAATCCTGGATTTAGGAGTAGCTTTCAGGCACAATTAGTGCAGCATTGTTTTTAAGAGCATGCAAAAGAAGCTTCATTTATAAAGATAAAAATAACCCAGTTCCTTAACTTCTGAGAACCTTAGGGTTAGACCCAGAGGTTTTTCCTAGTTTAACTGACCAGATCTTGTTAGTAAGGCTAACAAATGAGCAAAGAATGAACATATGGCATTCATGCTGTGGTGGGCTGAAGTCCCTGGCCAAAGGAAAACAATTGGGTCCGTTTCAAAGTCCTAGGAGCTTTTTTTTTTTTTTAGGGAAGGCAGATGATTTAACAGAAGACCACAAACACATAAACAAAAAGGCAAAAATACGGTATAGTAGCACACATAGAGTATGTTCTGAATATAGATTATAAAAAGAGACAGGAAAAGCAGACAAAGGAGCGGGGGTATTGTATTGCAGATGCTGTACAGCAGGAGTCTCCAACCTTGGCAACTTTAAGACTTGTGGACTTCATCTCAGAAATATGGAGTTGAAGTCCACAAGTCTTAAAGTTGCCAAGGTTGGAGACTCCTGCTGTAGAACATCCTTCTGGAGAGGACCTTGCATGAAATGAAGTGGAGCCTGCAAGACCAGAGGTTGTGACCCTGAGACATGAGTGAGACGGAGGAGAAAATCATGGAGTCAATTGTGACACAACCCCAGAAGTATGGACTCTTTTTTTTTATTTTGTCACAACAGTATATACAATCATCAACATAAACAATAATTCATCATGAGAGAAAAAGTATATATAAGTAAAAGTATAAGTAAAAGTATGCATATAATACTATAATGAAGAGAACAATAGGACAGGAACGGTAGGCACTATTGTGCTCTTATGCACGCCCCTTATAGTCCTCTTAGGAATGGGGTGAGGTCATAGTAGACAGTTTTTGGTTGAAGATTTTGGGGTTTGGAGTAGAGACTATAGAGTCAGGTAGTGAGTTCCAAGCGTTAACAACTCTGTTACAAAAGTCATATTTTCTGCAATCAAGTTTGAAGCGGTTGACATTAAGTTTAAATCTATTGTTTGCTCTTGTATTGTTGCGATTGAAGCTGAAATAGTCTTTTACAGGAAGGATATTACAATAGATGATTTTTTATTTATTTATTTTATTTATTTTATTTACATTTATATCCCGCCCTTCTCCGAAGACTCAGGGCGGCTTACAGTGTATAAGGCAATAGTCTCATTCTATTTGTATATTTACAAAGTCAACTTATTGCCCCCCCAACAATCTGGGTCCTCATTTTACCTACCTTATAAAGGATGGAAGGCTGAGTCAACCTTGGGCCGGTGTGTGTTAAACACAGATCATGTCGGAGTCGGCGGAGTTCTAAGTTTTCTAAACCCAGGATTTCAAGCCTGGTGGTATAAGGTATTTTGTTGTTTTTGGAGGAGTGAAGAACTCTTCTAGTAAAATATTTCTGGACGCGTTCGATAGTATTAATGTCAGAGATGTGGTAAGGGTTCCAGACAGATGATCTGTATTCAAGAATAGGTCTGGCAAATGTTTTGTATGCTTTGGTTAGTAGTGTAGAGTTTTTGGAAAAGAAGCTACGTAAAATTAAGTTTACAATTCTTAGAGCTTTTTTTGCTATGTAGTTGCAGTGGGCTTTGGCATTTAGGTCATTTGATATGAAAACTCCAAGGTCTTTGACAGGTAGGGGTCGTCAGTAAGGTAATGTCCATCAAGCTTATACTTGATATTAGGGTTATTTTTACCAATATGTAAGACTGAGCATTTGCTGGTTGATATTTGAAGTTGCCAAGTTTTAGACCAATTGGAAACAAAGTCGAGGTCATTTTGAAGAGTAGAAGTATTGTTAGTGGTATTGAATAGTTTGACGTCGTCAGCGAAGAGAACACAATAACTTGAGATGAGGTCACAGAGATCATTTATGTGTAATATGAAGAGTGTTGGTCCAAGAACACTACCTTGCGGAACGCCACTTTTGACAGGAACAGGATTTGATAGAGCGTTGCCAATTTTGACCACTTGTTGTCTGTTTGATAGGAAGGCATTTATCCAATTGTGGAGAGGTCCTGAGATGCCGTAGGATTTTAGTTTTAAGAGAAGTTTGTTATGTACTACTGAGTTAAAAGCTTTGCAGAAGTCTATGTAATTGCATCTATTGGTTTTCCTTGATCAAGGTTGGTAGTCCATATGTTTTTGCAGTGGAGAAGTTGTAGGTTACAAGACAATTTTTTTCTGAAACCAAATTGTTTATTAGAGAGTAGGTTATTAGTTTCAAGGTGGAGTGTAATGGATTGGTTTATGATAGATTCCATTACTTTACATGAGACGCAACATAGAGAGATAGATCTGTAATTTTCAACTAGACTCTGCTGTTTAAACAGTTTCAAATGCTGTACTAGAAAGTTGAACCTGGTAGATTAAAGACTTTGTTTGGCAGCAAGACAGCCAGGTGAACTCCCAGACTGAGATAAGGAGGGGAAGAGGAAGCTGAAATAGAGTACAAGAGAAAATGAAGGAAAGAGAGTTGACAGGTTGATCCATCCATCCATGCATCTATCATCTCTGTCTGTCTGTCTGTCTGTCTGTCTGTCTATCTATCTATCTCCCTCCCTCTCTCTCTCTCTCCCTCTCTCTCTCTCTCTCTCTCTCTCTCTCTCATTATACATATGCTAAATTTTCTTAATTTTATTTTCACTTGTATCTATTAGCTCACACTATTGTATTAGAATAAAAAGCTTGATGGTTAAATGCCCTCATTTGTTTAAATGCTCTTTCTGTGTATATCTGCATCAGCTCACATTCTGACATGGTCTCTGACACATACTTTTCAAATTACGTGCAGGAAAAAACCTGGGTGACAGAGCTAATATGCCTAACACGGGAATATGCCTCAATCAGCATACATATATATTCATAAGAATCTGCGAAAATAAAGATAGCCGTTGCAATGACAGGAATAAAGGGCAAAAAAGACAAGATAGCAGAGAGTTTCTAAGGTCATGCATAATTCAGAAAACAGGAGTTTCAGAGAAAAAAAATCTGAGAAAGAAAATAAATGGCTTTGCGACAGGAAGGAAATCCTGTCATAAAGCCATTTATCTCTGAAAAGAAAATGATGAGAATTCAAAGTTGTTAATAGAGGAAAAACATCGCAAAGGCTTTCTAAATGTTAAAATTCTGCAGCGCATACATCTGAACATACTGGTCTATTTCTACCATACAAAATGCAATAATGTTGTAATAACAACGAATATATATATGAAGATATGTGTATGTATATACACATATACATATACATATAAATATATATACAGTGTATATATATATGTATATACACATATACATATACATATAAATATATATACAGTGTATATATATATATGTGTGTATATATATATGTGTGTATGTAGGTCTTTGGTTGTTCGGGTTTTCTCCCGTGTAAAATTAGAAGTGTCTTGGCGATGTTTCGACGAAGCCTCATTCGTCATCTTCAGGCTTCAGCTTCGTGCTTCTGGGAGCAAATATGTGTGGGTGTAGGGTAAAGGGAAAAAAAGAAAGAAAAGCACTGGCTTCCTGTAGTCTTTCGGGTGCGCTTCAAGATTTTGGTTACCACCTTTAAAGCGCTCCATGGCTTAGGACCCGGGTACTTACGGGACCGCCTGCTGTTACCTTATGCCTCCCACCGACCCGTACGCTCACACAGAGAGGGTCTTCTCAGGGTGCCGTCCGCCAAACAATGTCGGCTGGCGGCCCCCAGGGGCAGGGCCTTCTCTGTTGGAGCTCCTACGCTCTAGAACGAACTTCCCCCTGGCCTACGCCAAGTGCCTGATCTTCGGACCTTTCGCCGTGAGCTAAAAACATACTTATTTATTCAAGCGGGACTGGCTTAATAGTTTTATTAAATTTTAATTGGGGTTTATTGTTTTAGGGTTTTTAAATTTTTAAATTTTTAATGTTGGCCTTTTGTAATATGCTCTGTTTTAAATTTTTGTTTTTAATTGTATATATATTGAGTTTTTATCTTTTTGGCTGTACACCGCCCTGAGTCCTTCGGGAGAAGGGCGGTATAAAAATCTAAATAAATAAATAAAATAAATAAATAAATTGACTTCTGACTTTAGCGCAGTAAAAAAAGGTAGTAACAGTGCAGCCTCAACTTTTTCCTTTTACGTACTTAATATGTACTAATATGTACTAGCAAGCACTAACTAGTTTCTGATCATCATATTAACTTTTTTCATAACAAAAATCCCTACAATGCTAATAAATTGATGCAAATGTGTGCAAAATCAGCATCTGCAATTCAGGCATAATGACATTATTGCCATAGTTGTTTAGAATCTTAGGAGATTTTCTCAGTTAGTCATTTGCCAGAGTTATACCTGAGAGGACCCTAAATTAAGTTCACATAGATTTTAAATGTTATTTTTATAGAAAATAAAGGAATGGGAATAGATGAACAGATGGAGAAGGGAGATGAGGAAAGAGACAAAAAAATCTAATTGCCTAACTGATATTAGAGGCTATCAAAGCCGACCATATTGTGTATTAGCAGTATATCCTAGAGATAGGAGAGCAAGCCTAGCGTTTCCTCCTGACACACATGTGCCATGTGAAATACTCAAAATACATTTTTTTCCAGAAATTTCACTTGACTATGATAATGGACTATTGTTTCTTTGTGTGTATAGACGTGTGTGTGCATGTATACTACTGAAGAATGGCTTGAAAGAGTGAAGGAGGAAAAAAGAGGGAATACAATTCAAATGATAAGTGCTGTATAGTTACAACGTATTTCACACACTTTTGCAAACAACAACCAATCTTAGGTAATTATTAATTATGAACTTTAAGGACAAAAATGTAACAGGAGTTTTGCTGGATCACACTGAAGACTTGTCTAGTACAGTGTTTGGGTAATTTACTACTGTGTTTCCCCAGAAATGTGATCTACTCCGTAAATAAGCCCTAGCCTGAATTTTTTTGGGATGGGCCTAATATATGCCCTATGCCAAAAATAAGCCCTAATGAAGGGTGGGAGTGGCCAGCACAGGAAGCAGCTCTTCCCTTCCCCGATCATCTAATGGCTGCTGGGCCCGTTAACCATGGCCCGCGGATCAGCTGATCCAGAGAAGGTCAAGAGTTTTGTCTCTCCGGGTGCCTGGAGATGTTTCCAGTGTACTCTTGCTAGCCCTAGCCCTGCCCATGGCTCCAGGCAACCTTGCAGCCGAGGGCCTGTCTGTGTGTGTGTGTGTGTGTGTGTGTGTGTGAGAGAGAGAGAGAGAGAGAGAGAGCACATCACTGCAGCCCTCCGAGGTTGGATTGGATCTCTCTCTCTCTCCCTCCCTCCCTCTCTCCCTCTCTCTCCCTCCCTCCCTCCCTCCCCCCCAGAGGCAGTGACGGAGCTTCAGTGCCTGACCAGCGAGGAGTTTCTCACCCACCCTGCTTGCTGGCTCAGCTGCTGCTAAGACACTTTTCGGCTGCAGCAGGCCCCATGCTGCTGGCATCGCAGGTGGAGCCATGCTGCCTGTTCCACCTCACCCGCTGCTGCCTTTGGGCTGCTGAGTGCTGGCCTGCATGCCTATTCAGTGCTGGGGGCATCGGGCTTACAGCTATGCTGAGTCTGGCACTCTTCGGGCCCTGGTGGGTGCTGCAGCTCTCTTATCAGCTCTGCATGGGGCAGCATAGACTGAGAAAAGGAGGACAGGCAGGAGAAAGGCCAGCCTGATGCAAACGCTGCCTCCAGCTGCCTCTTTGAAAGGTGAAACTCCTTTTTGAAAGAATGATCTGCAGGTGGGGGGGAATTACCACGTTTGCTGAACACGGCAGCCTGAGCGGCACCCAGGAAGCAACTGTTTCGTGGATGGTGGGATGGCCTGCTGTGATCCTTCGGGAAGCTAGCGCAAGGGGCCGCTCACACCCCCCACCTCATACCGGTACATGGGGGGGGGGGAAATAAGACCCTCCCGAAAAGAAGCCCTAGCTGTTTTTTCGGAGGTCAAAAGAAAATAAGACTCGGTCTTATTTTCAGGGAAACACGATAGATGTCCAGGGGTATTTATAAACAATAATGAAAAGAGCAGCATTCTCTCATTAATGCTTTCCAGTGGCTGGAATTCAAATCAGGCAGACTCAAAACACTGTTTTTGGTTTAAAGGGAAAACATCTGGACAAAAAGATGTATGTCCCAAAAGTGCTTTTTCCAAAAGGCAACTGGACTTCTTTTCCCCCTTGAAGACATTTCACTTCTCATCCAAGAAGCTTCTTCAGTTCTGAAGTGAAGAAATGAAGAAGCTTCTTGGATGAGAAGTGAAACGTCTTCAAGGAAAAATAAAGTCCAGTTGCCTTTTGTAAAAAGCACCGTTGGGACAACCTTGACATGGCTGACTAAGAATCTCCATAGACATAAAGACATAGGATGATACATGCAGTGATGAGGAGTGCCTGATGATTGAATAGTAGCATAAATATTTAAAATTACATCCTGGAACACTCAACATGCTTGAAGGATTAAATGGTTTCCTCCTATTCTTGCAAATGGTTTTGGATTCATTTACTATTTATTTTGTATCTGATGTTCCTTAGAGAACACATCCATGTGGGATGATGATGATGATAGTTATGCTTATGATAGTCATAAAGTATATGACTTTCCTGATTAAAATTACTCTGAAATAATTCTTTTACAATGGAAAGAATTAACTATAATAGGGAATTAAAAGAAAATTCTGTTTGCAGATTCTCATTTTGATTTATTAGGCTAGATATATTCTACGTTCCTTTTAGCATTATTTTTGTACTACTTCCCAAGGCAGTTCTTAAGCACAATTATAAATGAATAAAAATAATTTTGAGGTGTACTTTGTTTCCTCTCAGTCAATGGAACTTAAGAGTAAGTTGTGGAATCTGTCATAGAGACACCTGTGGGAGTTAAGTGCAACAATGTGATCTCACCCATCATTTTAGAAATGTGTGTTGTTTGCATACATGAGCGATTGTATTTTATTTTACACTGTTTCTTGAAATGTGGGCCCTACTGGGATTTCCAGAAGAGCTATATCAAACTGAAGATTTCTTTGCGAAAGTGGAGCCAACGACCATGGCAAAGACCAAGGAACTAGAGAGGAGAATGATTCCTTGGAACCTCTCCAGATAAGACAGACAGGAGATCATGTGCTTCATACTTTGCTCCCTACAAATAGAGTTCAGTACAGCAGTTTTCATGGGCTAGTGCCGTGGTGGTGGCACACAGTGCTCTCTCTGATGGCACGCGAGCTGTCACCCCAATTCAGCTCTGCTGCGCATGCGTGCACGCTTCCCCCTGGCCAGCTAGTCCTTGGGTCTCTGCCACGCATGTGCGGGAGCAGGGCGCATCCAGGGGGCACATGCAGGGGGCTGTGCGCACATAGCACTTTGGGCACTCGGTCCAGAAAGGGTTAGCCATCACTGGGCTAGTGTGTCAGGAGACACAGTATTAGTTATCCTGCTTGTAACCACAACAGAGTCTTTTAAAGGACACTTTAAAGTTTGCACTCATTTTCTAATCATTGTGAGAAATTACTCATTAACTACTTCTGACCTATAGAGACTAGAGAAATGACAACTTTGAAAACTTTGAGTGAATCTGCCTTTAATCTTGAATGAAAGAAAATTTTAATCATAGACTTAAGAATTTAAAGACAGTATGAGTCAGTGGCACTTTGGATATAATGGGAGAATATATAGATGAAAGGTCTAAAATTCATATTAAATTATCTTAAAAGAAAACTTTTCTAAGATGATGTATGGTTGATATCTAACACCAAATAAATTGTCAAGAATGTAAACACAAAGAAGGAACTCTTTATCATTTATGGTGGTCATGTGAAAAGCAAAGAAATGTTGGCGTAGGATTCACATCTTAATACAGAAGATTCTTAAAGCGAATATCGAGATAAAACCAGAGACTTTTCTTTTAGGCTTAATGGATAAAGAACTTGAAAAAAAATTGAAACTTTGATGTTATATATGTTGACGGTAGCAAGATTACTTTATGCACAAAAATGGAAGGATACTTTGATTCCCACAATGGATGAATGACTGCAAAAGTTGATGGAGTTACCAAACATGGCTAAATTGACTGCTTTGATCAAAGAAACAAACACAATTAATTTTGTTTCTACTTGGAAACCACTTTGTGCCTGAGGTGAAAAAAAATAAAACTTTAATTTTGGGTTTTGCTGATTAGATAGATTTTTTGTTATAGATATGGCTAATATTATATATACAATTATATAAAAGTAAAAAGTTGAGGTTTTATGTTACCTTATTCTACTGCATCAAAAGGAGCTGGAAGTCAATGCTTTTTATTTTATTTTTCCCCTTTACCTTATACTTTTCTCATTTCTCCTTTCCCTCCCTTATTTTCCTATTATTTTTATCTTTTCTTGTAGTTCTGTATTTTATATTTTGATAAAATAATAAAATAATAAAACATGTAGAGTAAAAGAATTTAAAGAATCTGAAATAAACAGTGAAAAGCTAAACAAGATTTTGATTATGGAAAGATATAAATTGACTAAGGGCCCAGATACAATTGAAGTTTTGACTTTTACAATAAGGTTTTGGAATTAATTTTAAACTACAAGCTGCTACTTGTGGGAAATAGGTCTTCTTCTGGTTTTTATAAGACATAGATAATGAATTTAATGATTTCAAAAACTGGATACTAGAGGGGGCTAAAGATTTTAGGTAGAGCAATACAGTCCAACAACAAAAATATTGAACAAGACTTTTGAATAATAAATAAGAAAATAGTAGTCATATAATCAACAATGTTTGTAATTATGTCTGCTTCTATGGATAGACTATGTCCACAAGATTGTTGAAGAAATTTCAGATATCGAACAAATTTTACCTGACAATATAGAGATGGTATCGAAAGTGGATTTACAATTTGACTGGCCAAGAGAATAATTTAAAAAAGGATGTATCACTATATTTATAAAACAAATTAGAATAGAATAGAATAGAATAGAATAGAATAGAATAGAATAGAATAGAATAGAATAGAATAGAACAACAGAGTTGGAAGGGACCTTGGAGGTCTTCTAGCCCAACCCCTGCTTAGGCAGGAAACCCTACACCACTTCAGACAAACTGATATCTAATCTCTTCTTAAAAACATCCAGTGTTGGAGCATTTACAACTTCTGGAGGCAAGTTTCGATTAGATTAGATTAACAGAGTTGGAAGGGACCTTATAGATCATCTAGTCCAACCCCCCTGCTCAAGCAGGAGACCCCACACCATTTCTGACAAACGGCAGTCCAATCTTTTCTTGAAAGTCTCAAGTGATTGTTGCACTGATTAATTGTTCTAACTGTCAGAAAATTTATTCTTAGTTCTAGGTTGCTTCTCTCCTTCTACCCATTGCTTCTTGTCCTGCCCTCAGATGCTTTGGAGAATAGCTTGACTCCCTCTTTTTTGGTGAGGTGGTTGAGTTTTTAAAATTTAAAATGACCTGGATATTTTTCCCCCCATTGGATTTGCAAAAGAGACTTCTTGTGAAGAATTCTGTGTGATGGGACCAAGAAGAAATAAAGTGAAATCAAATCCTATGACAATATTTAAATGAACTAAAGATTAAAACTGCTAAAAATGAAAGAAGGGGCTATACAGTTGTTTATTTGATCAAGGTTAAAACAAGATATATTGTTACTGCTAGCTAACCTTTATGAACTTTCTGCTGACACCAGGAGTGAAACAAAAATCTTTATGGATTTCTTTATAGATAAGAGATGGGATAGGGATACAGAAGCAAATGTAAATTTAGAGAGTGTGATGCTTATTAGAAAATTTTTCCATACTATTGGCCCTCAGACCCAACTCATTGGTAGGGGTAAGGATTAGGTGGATGTAGTCCTCCATTGCAGATACGATGAGGAGATCCCCAAGCAAGAACGTGGATTAGAATGAACAGTGACTAAATTTCAGATCTATAGCTTCATAGTTTACAAAGACCCTGATGATTGATTTCTCAGCTATGCAGCTTGGAAACAATACAATTAAAAAAGAGAAGGAGAAAGTATCTCAGCCCATTCTGTCTTATGCAGATCATAAAGCTTGGGAAGCAGTGGAGGGTGGCTCTATCTATATCTTTTGTCCTACATTGGCTTGCCAAAATTAATAATTATTAAATCAATGTACCTTATTAATTCCAGCTGGGTTGCATGTTAAAATTTTGGGGAAATATACAAAGTGATGTTCCTTGTTATTAAAATCCATTCAGGAGGTACAATTGCTTGGATTTAAAAAAAACCTGCTGCTTTGCCTGTTGTTCTTTATTAAAAGGAAGAAAAAGGAGAGCAAACTTTCTAATCATTTTTGCAAGCCAACTAGCCAAAACAAGGGTACATAATGTATTAAATTCCCTTCTCTCTAGCAATACTCTGAAATCAATGAAATGTCAAATGCTTAATAGAATTTGGAATTCCTCTGATTAAATAAGTAGTCTTAGAACAGTATCTGTTACCTTGGAGTATTTCTAGCCATATGCTTCCAGGAAATTTTCTGCCATAATAAATATTCTCCAGTGTGATTTCCTAACTTTAGCTGTCACAGACTGTGTAACTGTTATAATAAAAAGTTTGGGCATTTCTGCAAGTCTGTGACAAGATGGTTGTGTGTATGTGTATCTGTGTTTGTGTCTGCGTGTGTTTTATATAAAGTCTCTGCTCAAAAATGCACAATTTTGTTGTGTTTTGTATTCTGAACCTGTCCCTGCTGGTCTAATATGCATTAGTATTCTACTGGCAGCTGCCTATAGGTAGTAATATTATTTTGTCCATAACCAGAGGGAACAATCAGACTAAGCCGTTCTCTGACTATAAACCAGCCAAAGTAATTGGGTTTAATTTTAATTTTTGTAATAGCTTTAAATTAATAGAAGCAGCTGCTGCCACAGTGTGTGGGTGTCCTTTTCCAGCAGGCGTAGAACTTAAAGAGGGAAAGTGTAAACAATGATATGTCTAGGACACAGAGGTTAATACAAGAACTGAACAATGTCTTTGTTTAATCAAAAACTTCACTGGCCATAACTAGTGTGCCATGTCTCTTTTGTTTCTCTGTCTTTCTGCTTTCCTTTTTTAAAATTCACAATTTGATTAGGCTCAATCTGATTAGGCTTTTGTTGTTGGTATTGTAGTACCCTGTCTCCTACATTTGACTTGGAAACAGATTATCCTTAAAAATGACAGTAAGAATAGATTAACCCTCTAGAGTTCCATTGTAGTTATACTGAGACTGAAGAGCTTTTAAAATAAACCTTTTCTGTGAATAGAGGTTTATACCTCTTAAGGGAGAATTTTCTCTTGTAGAAATCACTGGTTGTAAAACTAATAGTATAAAAAACAACAAAGAGCTTTGTGCCACCTTTAAAACTAACAGACGTACAATTGCATAAGCTTTTGTAGTTTTTAGTACATCTCATCAGACATATGACATATAATTCATTGAACTGTCATTGAGCCGGGCTCAGCTCTTGGTGTCTGAATGGAAAAATCCTTTCTACCCCAATCTAATTTTAATACAGGCATTGTTGGTAGGGAAGAAAAGGGAAGACGGTGAAAGGAAGACAAGAGATTGTTTTAGAAATGAGGTAATACAAAGTCGCAGTTAAACTTCTAATGATTGTTGAGGTGCACTCTGTTTGATTTGAAGTCCACCTAGAAGTATTTGATAGTATATTAAGGCAAGAACAATACTCAGAGGTGGGTTTCACATAATTTTACCACTGGTTTGCCACACACCGAAAATGTGAGCTCGTGTGCGCAGCTTGCATGGATGCATGCGACTTAGAATATGTTGCTAAATAGGACGGCATAGCACCAGGGCAGTTGGGAGGGCCCATCCGCAGGTCCAAACCACTACCAGTTTGCCTGAACCAGACCAAACTGGCTTCAGGTCTATGGGAGAATCAAATGGATTCCCTGCTTTTTCCACTGATTGTTTGATAGTCCCCCTGGACATTTTCTATTGCCCCAAATACTGGCTTTCCCCTGCTGGGATGGTGACAAGCTTCCCACACATTTGACACTCCATTTGATAGTATTCTTAAATTTGGTTAGAAAGACATTTCACAGACCTGTTAGCACTGAATGAGTAATGCTAATTGCTAGTTGGAGTACTTAGAATACGGTATCACAGGCAGCAATTACATTCACGTTTTGCCTTTAGAAACCCCAGAGGTTTTTGATTAGTCATCGTTGTCATCATCATCATTATCATTGGTTTCGTTCACATGAAGTTTCTTCCAATGAATCTTATCTGTAGTGGCATCTTTGGCACCATCCCAGTTGTCCACTGTCAGTAATTCATCTTTTAATGTCTGACCCCAAGTTTTGCGTGATCTACCCCACCTTCACTTTCTCTCTGGCAGCTCCCATCATACAGCATTTTTCAGTTATCATATTCTGGCAAGTGAAAAACATGGCCAACTAGGCGCATTAAAAATGGATCCAACTTCCTGGATCCAGTCTGCAGCAAAATTTCCTTATTGGTGACACGGTTGTACTAAGTGATACTCAGAATTCTTCATAGGCAACGTTGATGGCAATTCTTCATAGGCAATGTTGATGGAATAAATTGAGCTTTTGTTCTGGACAGGGAAAAATGATTGGCAATAACCAGCACATCTGGATAAGACTTTTTTTTTATCCATATCTGCTGGTTATTACCAATCATTTTTCCCTGTCCTTTTTTTGTTAGAGGATGGTTATGGTGAAAACTCAATATATTTCCAGTATCAAGTGAAACCCTTGTGCTCTTTGTTTACGAACTCTCCAAGAGCATTTGGGTGGTTACTGTGAGAACAGAATGATAGACAGGATAGGCCTTAAATATCAGAACTCTTTTTCTCTTTTTTCCTCTTTCTCTTCGTCTTGGACACATATACATATAGCTACTATTACCTACGCAGAAAATTAATTTCCACAATCCTTTTGTCTCTATGATCCAAAATAATAATGAGAAAATTAGAGGGCGTATAATAGACTGCACTTCCGAATATAATAAATAATTAACCCTCTCATCTTTTTGGGTTGCTGAGCCAGAGCAATAACAAGGGGAAATGGATTTTATTTCATCTCCATTGAGCAGCATTGCAGTCTCTTTTATTGTATTTTGTCAGGAAGATTTTGGTTTTGCTTTGGATGGTTCTTAACTGTGTCTAATTATAAAATATGTCATTTCTACAATGGGAAATGTCTTGTTTCCATTTCACATTAACAATAAAAGGCCAAAACTGATCTTCTGAAGTTGCCTTTTCTTTTTCTTTTTTCTTTTGGACTCATTACTGCAAAAGACATTAGTATTGCTGTGTTCTGCAAATCGTATTATATTTTCTTCACCATCATTGCCTGATTGTAGTGAACTCCTGATAAAACCATTACAGAGGACCTGTTTATTATATTGCTTAATTGAATAAGCTAGTGCCTATAGGATAATAGTATTCTTTTGCCAGAGGGCTGGAGAATTTGTTGTATTTGATTACCAAGAGTCTTGTGGAGTCTGTCCAGGCAGATAAAAGCTGAAAGCTTATAATTCCAATCAATTTTGACTCATACACCCAAGATGGCCATATATAATTATCCTGAATTCTGGTACAGATTTAAATATGCTGTCCAATACAAGGTGCTCTCATACAAATTTCATTTCTGAAAAATGTACCTTTGCTCATCTTCCTGCTGTGACCTTTTTTAATCATCCAATAATTGATTTCTGTACAGTTTCAACATATTGTTTCAAGAAATATCAAGTTTTTTTACAGCTATTTTACTGTCTTTTTACAGCTATTTAATAAAGCACATCGAAATGGCTTATTTAGCAAGGGTATAAAGCAATATAATTTTGGAAGAATTTTTTTATTTTACCTTAAATAAGTTGAATTTTCCGATATTCCCATAAATTTTCATCATGACTATATGATATAGTTTAGGACATATTTCGTCTTGTTCTGTACTCAATTTTACACTATGACAACTGCTTTTTCCATTTCCATTCTCTTACATGACATTAATTTCAATGAGACAAGGCTGGTAAATCAAATCATGGATCTGTGGGGAACGTTCTCTTTGTACCAGACTTGAATATATTAGATGACTTTATGTCATAAAGTCTTTTTGTGATTGGGGAAATAGAAAGGAACTTTTCAAAACCGTAACCAAGTATTTAAAAATAGACTTAATAAGTTCTTCCAAAAGGCATAGCCTTTGTCTGATAGTCTCTTTTTAATTATTAGTCTTCTTAATAACATACATGAAATATATACAGGACTTGCACAAAGTTTGAGCTCATCAAATTTCTGGGTGTCATTATCTTGTTTCCATTTGTCTTTATTGTTGCATGTCAATATATGTGTGTGTGTGTGTGTATTCTCCCTGATAGTTACTTTGTCTTTTTTTATTTTTCAGGCAGAGACTTCCACCCCGAAATGTGTATTATTATCGCTGTCCTGATCACAGAAAGAATTATGTTATGTCATTTGCTTTTTGTTTTGACCGAGAAGATGACATATATCAATTTGCTTACTGCTACCCTTATACTTATACTCGTCTTCAACATTATCTGGATAATTTAGAAAAGAGGAACATGGACTATTATTGCAGAGAGCTTCTAGGACTTAGTGTGGTAAGTAATAGTAGCATTTACCACTCATAATGTTTTCTTATAAATATCTGGATCTCAATGGTGAAACATGAAACTTAATGGTCTCAGCTAATGGAACAATGGATGCAATTATTTGCTACTGTGATAGATATGAGTATAACTTCACATAAAAGCCCAACTATGAGATAGATATGTTAAATTTGCAACTGTCTATGTGAAACGATATAGAGAAGATTAGTGATGATTGTTTCCATAATTATCATTTGGAAATATGGTATAAGCTTTGCTGATAGTATCTTCATTTTCTTTATGTTCACCAATATGTTCGAAAAGCTGTATTTCTTCATAATTGGATTCATTTTCATGGTTTTATGTAAAAGATACCTACGTGAAGAGCCTTTCATCGATATAGGATTTATTTATTTATTGGATTTAGAAAACTACTGAAGTCCATAAGACTCTGATTGTTCTGAAGACAGATATGAATGAGGAACACTTAAATTTGTCTTTTTCTGAGTTTGTCGGGGCTTTCTAAGTCTAAAAGAAAAATGGAGCTTTTACTAGCTTTAGTTGCCAGTAAGTTGTCTTTGGTCAAGGTCATGCTAGAGCAATTCTGTGGAATTGTAAAACTTGAATTTTCAGCATTTGCTATGGAGGTGCAGAAATCTCTGGTGACATGTTTCCATTTGATGTTAAGTTGAAAGAAGAGAATGCAGTCAATTTTTTTAAAATTACATTTTTATTTATTATTTGTACTTTTAAGGTGCCCAGAAAAACATATTCTGTTGTTGCAGGACAATTAAAGAAAAACACAGAAAATAAACACACATGTACACATGTACTAAATGCCAGGAAAAACAGCTAATAGACAGAACAGGGCTGAAGATTATTTATGAACTCAGAAATTGCAGTTCATCCTCCTAGATTTTACAGAGTACTGTAGGAGTTCAAGGTGGCTCAGACTGCTAAGACAGTCTGTTATTAACACAGCTGCTTGCAATTGCTGCAAGTTCAAGTCCCACTAGGCCCAAGGTTGACTCAGCCTTCCATCCTTTATAAGGTAGGTAAAATGAGGACCCAGATTTTTGGGGGCAATAAGTTGACTTTGTATATAATATACAAATGGATGAAGACTATTGCTTAACATAGTGTAAGCCGCCCTGAGTCTTCGGAGAAGGGCAGGATATAAATGCAAATAAATAAATAAATAAATAAATAAATAAATAAATAAATAAGGTCTTGTTCCCCAAGACCTCTTACTTCGATTCCCACAAAAAGGAACCAAATTTGGCTTAAAATGTTCCTGCTCTGGGTTTGAGGATGAAAATTTAAGTGTGGAAATCTCTGTTTTCCAGCACTGCTTTTGAATTGAAGAAAAAGTGCAGTTAATATTCTACTATTGTTCAGAACTATTTTTCACTGTGGCTACATCTAGGTGCTCAGGACTCAAAAGTGATTTGGGAGCTTGGTTCGGAATCAACACATGCAAATGCCAGAGGGATTGATGATTTTCCGGGAGGGCATTACGAAAAAAATTAGTACAATTGCGGAGGCTACGGCCTATGTGGAGGAACACAAAGCCTTCCTGGAATCAGATGACCCAGGAATTGAAGAAGGGGAGGTTATAGATCATGGGGCTGAAGCGGCTGCCGCTGTTGCGGCCCTGGAGTTGGGTCAGGCTGAACCCAGAGTTCTGAGATCCAAAACTAGGAAGTGATAAAGATATTTGGGATTGTGTTGGTTTTCCTTATTCTCTTTTGTACGATATTCTGTTTATTCTTGACTCTTCTTTATTACGTATTTAAAATTTGCAAACTTAGCTACTTCGTGTCACCTGCTTGCCTTATGGCTGTTGTATGTGTTAAAAAATTTGAGTAAAATTCTTATTTTAGATAAGAAAAATGAAAATTTACCATACCTGATATGTATTTGTATAAACCTTTTTTGACTAATAAAAACTTTTTGAATAAAAAAAAAAAAAAAAAAAAAAAAAAACACATGCAAAGATTTCAATATAATCTAAACCAGTGGTAGTCAATCTGATCCCTACCACCCACTAGTGGACGTTCCAGCTTTCATGGTGGGCGGTAGGGGTTTTGTCCAATACTGAAGCACTTTCCTTTTTTTTAAATTTAATTGACTTTTTAAAAAAAATTCATAGCATTATTTAAAAACATTTTCATTAGGTTTTCATAAAATTCCCCGTGACAATTTAAATTTCTGAAAATATACTATTTGTATGCCCATGCATAAGTTTAGTTCACGTTACATAAGTGAAACTAAATGGCGCTATAGTGCGACCTCGTCCCAGAATAGCTCGTGCATCTCCCCCCACACCACCCAGCTGTAACAGAGCTGGTAGCCAGCACCCCCCCCTCCCAAACCCAATCCACGATGCAAGAGAAGCATGCGCAGACGACGATACACAGAGCATTACTGTGGAACCAGTGGGTGGTTAGAAAATTTTACTACTAACAGAGATACAAAAGTGGGCGGTAGGTATAAAAAGGTTGACTACCCCTGATCTAGACAGTAAGGAAGATAACTTGCATTGAGATATGTAGAAAGCATTGCATTTTTAAAATTGAGAATGAGGTTACATTTGGAAGTAGCTCCCTAATTTACTGGAGTATAAGAAGGAGAAGAAGGTGCAGCCAATCAGGCTCGCAAGTTTCTGCTATTGTAACTAATCTTAATAGAAGTAGTTTCAGCTTTCCCATGGAACTGCTTTCCTGGTCTGGTCTACCTAGTGGGACTGATATCAATCTTTCCAGACTGATTTTGGAATCTTGGCTCTTACAACTACATCCATTTCATTCACATGCTAATTTGACACACACTGTCTTTGAAAATATGTATTTCTTCAGAGTTCTTGTACCTCTCACTCCATTCTTACAGATTTATACCACCTGTTTGCAATTCTCCATAGTTATCAACTTTTGCTTTCATTTCCTGTATACTACTACTACTATTATATTTGTAAATGCATGAGGAATATTCAACAAAGGAATGCAGTGAGTAAGATTTAGTGAATCTGCATGTATGTTTTGAAGCTATTTAATAGTCTGGAAACATTCTACAGGTAGTCCTCAACTTGTGACCACAATTGAGGCCAAAATTTGTGTTGCTAAAGGAAACATTTGTTAAGTGAGTCTTGCCCCATTTTACAACCTTTCTTGTCCCTGTTGTTAAATGAATCATCATAATTATTAAGTGGATCTGGTTTCTCCATTGACTTTGCTTGTCAGAAAGTCACAAAAACTGATCACATGACTCTAGAACCCTGTAACCATCATAAACATGAACCAGTTGCCGAGCATCCAAATTTTGATCACGTGACCATGGGGATGCTGCAAAGGTCGCAAATGTGAAAAACTGTCATAAATCACTTTTTTCAGTGCCATTTTAACTTTGAACAATCACTAAATGAACTTTTGTAAGTTGAGGACTACCTGTACTTACCAGTTTATTAAAACTGCCATTCATATAAATGATAAATTGTGCTACAGATAAAGAAGAGAAAGAACTTTAGAAGTAGATATATGAATGTTGGTCTGTCACTGGTTTATGCGTTGGTTCCGTCCCAGGCGCCTGATGGATCTGGAGAGGTTCCTGACGGAGCTTGGGCCGTTTCCTGAGGATCTGGCCCGCGGCACGGCTGAAGAACCTGGGAACAGGCCGTGGCTGGGGCTTTGGACCGTGTCGTGCCTTTGCGGCCTCTGACCCGGTGTAGGTCTCAACCAGCTCCTTGGTTCTCCGAGGAGCTGAGGGAGATGAAACGCCGGAGAAGACGCCTAGAGAGTGCTTGGAGATCCAGCCATTCGGAAGCTGACCGGACACTAGTTAGATCATATAGTAGGACCTACCTAGTGGCACTGAGGGAAGCGAAGCGTTCCTACGTTTCCTCCCTCATTGCATTGGCAGATAACCACCCGGCCGCCCTGTTTCAGGTGACCCGTTCTCTCCTTCAACAGGAGGTGCGGGATGACCCATTACAAGGGCGGGCCGAGGAGTTTAATGGTTATCTATACGATAAAATCGTTCAGCTTCAGGATGGATTGGATCAAAATTGGGTAGATCCAGGTGAGAGGTTCGAGACTCGTCTTGTTGAGACTGTTTGGGATAGTTTTGACCCTGTGACTCCCGAGGACATGGACAGGTTGTTGGGGAGGTTGAATGCCACCACATATTTACTGGACCCGTGCCCCTCCTGGTTGGTGCTGGCCACGCAGGAGGTGACACGAGGCTGGCTCCGGGGGATTATAAATGCTTCTTTGTTGGAGGGGGCTTTTCCGGCTGCCTTGAAGAAGGCGGTGGTGAGACCCCTTCTCAAGAAGCCTTCCCTGGACCCAGCTGTTTTAGGAAATTATCATCCGGTCTTCAACCTTCGCTTTGTGGCGAAGGTTGTAGAGAGTGTGGTGGCACGTCAATTACCCCAATACCTGGATGAAACTGTCTATCTAGACCCGTTCCAGTTTGGCTTTCGACCCGGATACAGTACGGAGACGGCTTTGGTCATGTTTGGTCATGATGATCTATGGAGGGCCAGGGCCAGGGGTTATTCCTCTGCCCTGGTCCTATTAGACCTCTCAGCGGCTTTTGATACCATTAACCATGGTATCCTGCTGCACCGGCTGGGGAGTTTGGGAGTGGGAGGCACCATTTATCAGTGGTTCTCCTCCTATCTCTCTGACCGGTCACAGACGGTGTTGGCAGAGGGGCAGAGATCAACCCCGAGGCACTTCACGTGTGGGGTGCCACAGGGGTCGATTCTCTTGCCTCTCCTGTTCAACATCTATATGAAGCCGCTGGGTGAGATCATCAGTGGTTTTGGGGTGAGATACCAACTGTACGCTGATGATAAGCAGCTGTACTTTTCCACCCCAGGCCACCCCAACAAAGCTATCGAAGTACTGTCCCGGTGTCTAGAAGCCGTACGGGTCTGGATGGGGAGAAACAGGCTCAAGCTTAATCCCTCCAAGACGGAGTGGCTGTGGATGCCGGCACCCCGGTACAGTCAGCTGCAGCCGCGGCTGACTTTTGGGGGCAAGTCATGGGCCCTTATTTAAAGGGTGCGCAACTTGGGCGTTCTCCTGGATGGGCGGTTGTCTTTTGAAGATCACTTGACAGCCGTCTCCAGGAGAGCTTTTTATCAAGTCCGCCTGATTCGCCAGTTGGGCCCCTTCCTTGACCGGGATGCCCTATGCATGGTCACTCATGCTCTTGTTACCTCTCGCTTGGATTACTGCAATGCTCTCTACATGGGGCTCCCATTGAAGAGCACCCGGAGGCTCCAGTTAGTCCAGAATGCAGCTGCGCGGGTGATAGAGGGAGCGGTTTGGAGCTCACATGTAACACCTATCCTGCACAGACTGCACTGGCTGCCTGTTGTCTTCCGAGTGCACTTCAAGGTATTGGTTACCACCTTTAAAGTGCTCCATGGCTTAGGACCGGGATATTTACGGGACCGTCTACTGCCGTCTGGTACCTCCCACCGACCTGTGCGTTCTCACAGAGAGGGACTCCTTAGGGTGCCGTCAGCCAAACAATGTTGGCTGGTGGCCCCCAGGGGAAGGGCCTTCTCTGTGGGAGCCCCTACCCTGTGGAACGAACTTCCCCCTGGACTTCGACAACTACCTGACCTTCAGACCTTTCGCCGCAAACTTAAGACTTATCTATTCCGTCTTGCTGGACTGGCTTGAATTTTAATTTTTTAGTTGATTTTATGGGTTTTAATTTTATTAATTTTTATCGGGATTGATTGTATTTTAAAAAATTGGGCCAAATTTAATAAGTTTTTTAATGTATGTTTTTAGTATTGTATGTGTCCTTACTGTTTTTATCTTGGCTGTAAACCGCCCTGAGTCCTTCGGGAGAAGGGCGGTATACAAATTAAAATATTATTATTATTATTATTATTATTATTATTATTATTATTATTATTATTATTATTATTATCATCATCATCATCATCATCATCATCATCATCATCATCATCATTATGTGGATTGGACAAAATATTTTGCTGGCTGGTTCTGATATGCCTGTTTATATTAAGAATCCCACATAAGTCAACTTCTGTCGTACCATGGCAGACTGAGCACAGCTCTGCTTTTTGGAGAGCTGACGAATGTGGCCAAAATAGGAGCCATGAAGGGATCGGTTTTCGGAATTCTTCTCCAGACTAAGGAGGAGGTAAAGATCACCCATAGTTGACTCCATACAGATGCTCCCTGCAAAGAGATGTGGGGGGGGGACATTCTCCAGTGGGGTTTGAGAGTCTAATCTTGTCTAAGCCACACTCACCACCTTTTAAAGAGACTCTTCCTCTCTTAATCATTTTAGGAAGCTGCTTATTACTAATTTCTTAGGAATTAAGAACTTTCCCCAAGTTCTTATTGTAATTCACCAGCAGATTTTTCCCTCTGTCCTGGACGAAAGCAGCTTTGACTAGGTTTAAGGATTCACAAGAAAAGCTTTACTTTTTGAAAAACTGTAAAAGTGGTTCTAGAATGTTGATTTTGGAAAGTTAAGGAGCTAGATGGACTTAAAAGTCTTTTATTAGAAATAAAACAAATTTTATTAGAAATAAAACAAATTTTATGTAGATAGAAATCTTCCTTTGACAACTCTTGTCAAAGCAATAACTAAATACCTGATTTGCCTCTCAGATGGTTATGATTCATTTTATGCCAGGAAAACTGGATGAACAGAGTAATTAGCACTGGACTATATGTTATGTTGTTTACTGTCAATCTATATAAGCTTCTGTTGTATTAAAGCAATTATGGTGCCTTTCCAACATTACAGTAAGATTGTTATTGTTTCTGTCATTTACTGTTTGCTTGACTATGTTTATAAAAAATGATACATGATTAGTAACAGAAGGAATGAGCAAGTCAACCTAATAAAGACTCCTAGAATGAATTGAAATTATATTATATATATTAACTTCTTTCCCCAGTGGAACATTACTAAGTAATTTTGGGCTACTAAATGAAAAAATAGTTCCCTGATCATAATTTCGGAAATAGAAATTATTGGGTTGATTCACATTATTTATCAAAATTTGCTCCCTTTTTCCCCACTAAATTAAATAAAAGTTCACAGTGAAATTATGAAGCACTAGTTTTAATAGCCACTTTTATAACAGGTAGATTTTAAGCAATATAAAAATCTAATAAATGTAGTCCAGCCACCACTTGTCAAATGTCCTTTATTTGAAGGCTACTAGGAGAATTTTGCAGAGAATCTTCTTTGGTTATTAGCTGCATTTATGTATGGATAGTTTGACTGGATCTGTGTAAGTGGGGAAAGTGATATTTGTGTTTTATCAGGATTAATTAATTAATAATCAAGAATCATGCTTAACCTCTGCTTGAAAATTACCCTGGAAATGAGTTAGACTCAAACCTTTTAAATTTTGGTTTGGAGCCTGTTTTGTCTAATTCTGAATCCATAGCTTCTAATAATCAATACCATTGTTATCTCAGGATGTACTTCTTTTTCTTTCCATGGTCTTACACAAAGGAAGGTCCGAGAGAACACAGCCCCAGTGTCAGGCTTTGCATCAGAAATAGTGTTAACTCTCAGTCATCCAAACATTTTACCCCCGTATTCAGAAATTGCAAGCTCATAAATATAGCGTGAGTAGATAAAGCAATTTATATATGTATTTGTTCCACATTACATTTTAGGCCTTTTCGTTTTTCTTTTCTCTATCAATAACAATTTGATTGTTTCATTTCTAGCCTTGAGACTGGGAACCACCTGTGCAGTGTTTATATAACAGTTGTATATAGTCTGAAAATCACAGGTTGTCATTTCACCAGCTTCCGCGATTATGACTAGGAAATTCTTTTCCCACTCATATCCTTTCTTCCATCAATACAGACACAAGAAAATTACATTTCTCAAAGATTCTTGATCTGGTGTGCCACTTCTGCATCTACTATTGAGGATTCCTAAAAGAAGAAAGAAGTGAGAAAGAGATGCCAATATCACCATTACAGCACTGCCTTGTTACTAGGTGTATTTAGGAAAATGAAAAAAAAAATGCAAATCTACTATTTCCAAAATTCACAGAGAAGGCATGAATATCAAGAGATGATGAAAGGATGATTCAACAGTTTACTTATTCTTAACTATTTGCTTTGCTCTCAAATGAATTTAGTTGCTATGATGCTCAAGGAAACATCCAAGTAACACAAGAGCAATTTACAAATTGCTAATCCAGGTCTATTTTTAAAAATTGGGTGGTTCCTGCATTTCCAGAATTATAGAAAATATGGAAAGTTTTAACTGTTCTCCAGAATGCTTTAAGAGCCAATTCTCTGTAGACTAGATTGTGGTTTGATAAATTTCTCAAAGTAATTAATGAACTTTGTTGGTCAATTAGTGTTCTCTTGAAGTGATACTTAGAATTATATCTTCTTAAATTATATTTATTCTTATAGTAAGTCCAAAATAATTAATAGCAATTAATAATAATTGCATTTAGAAAACATTTTTCAATCAAAATAACAATCACATAGAAGAACATTTAAGTTAGTCTTATTCCATTTTGCAATATTAGTATTCCACAATGTTTATATGACTATAAATATCTACACATTATATGACTATAAAATATCTACACATAATTGGTTTTATAACTGATTTTTAGACCTGAAGTTTATTAAAAACATATGAAAAGGAGTTCAGAAATAAGATAGTATTTTATTATATTCACTGAAATTGAATTGTATAATAAATGGTGTAGCAGATGGCAACCTTTGGGGGAGGGGCAAAGGTCTAGTCAAATTGATTATATCTTACTTCATGCAACCTTTTTAATCTGGTAATTTCATTTAAAGTTGGTCTGTTGCCAGGCAGCAGTCATTCACTGCTATTACTTTATCTGGATGTTGGCCCTCTAATAGCTTCCTTAGCTATTTCTACTTGGTTTAGCACTGGAGAAGAGCCTAATGCTGAGAAAGATTGAGGGCAAAAGAAGAAGGAGATGACAGAGAATGAGGTGGCTGTATGGAGTCACTGAAGCAGTAGGCGTGAGCTTAAATGGACTCCAGAGGATGGTAGAGGATAGGAAGGCTTGGAGGAAAGTTGTCCATGATGAGTCGGACTAAGAACAACAACTTAGTTTAGGAATAATGGTATAGGTTTGGTCGTTCCTAGGATTAGGGATTCAAATCCTCGTTCTTAGAATTAGGTGATTTCTTTCCTTGCCATGACTTTATGCAGAAAAATAGCAATAGCAATACCACTTAGACTTAAATACCACGCCATAATGCTTTACACACTGTCTGGGTGGTTTATGAAGTCAGCATATTGCCCCAACAATCTGGGTTCCCATTTTACCAACCTCAAAAGGATGGAAGGCGGAATCAACCTTGAGCCACTCAGGATCAAATTCCTGTTAATGGGCAGGGTCAGTTTGCAATACTGCATTTTAACCACTGTGCCATCATGCTCCAATGCTTTCCTAATATTAGAATCTTATAAATTTGCATTTAGTTGTTTAGTATTTTATTCATGAAGTAATTTTATAATTTAGTTAATTAGTTTTAAGTATTTAAATGTTTTAGTATTCTATCGCTGGTATTATAGTGCTTTGTAGTTTGAACCATTTTATTTATTTCTATTAATTATCTAAGAGATGAATATTAAAGGCATGTGGAAAACTACATTACTTCTGGCATCCAATCTTAGATTTGAAGAATGTCTTTTGTGCTTTAAAATTATGTGGCGGTATTTTGGCCACCTTTCACTGTTCTAAAACTACATTAAGTAATGATTGCTATTTTGTACAAAAGGACTTTCAGATTTATTCTGTGAATGAAATAAGCTAATTGACCAAATTCTTTTGAGTTACTAAACCAGGAGGACTTTTTAAAAATAGATTTTCAGCCCATATCACTTATGTATATGTTTTTTCACAAATTCATTCACTCCACATTTGCACTGATTTATTTATTTTTAAAATGAAAAGCATTTATGTTTGCTTAACCACATCTTATTATTTTTCTATCAATATATCTACTTATAAATGTATTTTATGTTAAAATAAGCATTTTAAACATATTTTGATCACTTTGTTTTTAACTGTATCTCCCTTTTTGGAAAAGTCAAGGTTAAGAGATAATTAACCAGTATGGATTCTTCCAGAAAGTATAATTAAATATATTAATATCAAAATTTACAATGTTTTTTATGCATCTCACCTCACAGGGTTGTTGTTTAATTATTTATTTAATATACTACCCATCTCTCTATTCAAAATGATTCTGGGCATTTTATAATCTCATAAAAGCATAAATATAAAAAATATTAAAAGCATTAAAACCAACAACAATTAAATAAAAGTTGAAAACCAAGAGCATTAAGGCTGGGCTTTTATCTCTCACTCAGACAACCACCAATCAGGGCCCCAAACCAACTGGTAGAATCAGGTTTTAAGGCCCTTCCAGAAGGCTAGAAGGGTGGAGGCAGATCTCATCTCCAGTGGCAAGCTGTTCCAGAGGCTGGGGCCATGGCAGAAAAGCCTAGATTCTGCCAGTCTAAATTCCTTGGTCTATGGGGTTAGCAGAAGGTCTCTTATAGGGGAAAGTCTTCAATAAATCAAGTGAATGAGTTCATTCAGTTTTTAAATTACTGTGATACAATACCTTTGTATTAGTTAACAATTGAAAATTTCAGAAGTCTAATTCATGAGGTATCACAAACTCTCCTTTTTATTGACTATCTACCTACATAGAAAGAGACACAAATTTATTTGAAAGGTGGGCTAATTCTTTTTCTTCAAGGAGCTTACTTTTATAGTAGGAAATGTCTGTGTTCTTTTTAGTAAAGGGATTATAATTTTCTTTTTATTTTGATGTGATATGTATTAAAATCAGGCCTGTTTTCCTTATGGAAATCTTAGTGAATTGGCTTATTTTTATTTCTATAGTTTTCAATTACACACTAAATGCAGATGTAACCCATAAATTTGTTTTAGCTTCCATACTACAGAACGTGAAGACACTAAATGCTTTGGAATTCTTACATTCCTTGCTCCATCATTAATATAAACATTTTTGTAGCTTTTATTTCTAGAGTTTCCCACTTATCAAAAAGCTGCTTCTATTACATTCACAATGAGCAGATTCTAGCTTCATTGACTGGAGTTTTTCTTTTTCTTTCTTTTTCTGTTTCTTTGGATGCTTTGTCTAAAACTGTCAGACAACTGCTAATTCTATACTACATGCATAGGAACCCAGAAAGTTAATTTGAAATAAAACTGTAGCGTATTTTTGTTTTCTCCAAGTAAGTGAAAGTTTACGGGAGTGGATCGAGAAAAAGAAAATTTCATGAACTTGGATGGTTCCTCTTCTGATAGTCAGCAGTTGCCTTCTTAGCCACCTCACAATTGACAGATTTTGAACATTCTGGAAGCGTTACAGATCACAATACATTTCCTCTAGATTTGAATGATCAGTGACTGGCTACTGCTTTATATAATTCATTCAAACAGCATTAACTAGGTTAGTGCCAGCATCTCCCTGTTGTGTAAGAGAAGAATACTGATTCTCTTCTTTGAAAGTCTGCATATTTCTACTCAGTGTGCACAATGAAAATACTTTGTTTTTTGTTAGATTTATATTCTATTTTTCCTTCAGGAGCTCAAGGAAGCATACATAATACTTCCTCATCTAATTGTGTGGCAGGTACTCGTAGGTATAAAAAGGGGTAATGCAGAGAGATGATCTTAGAGGAGTTGTGAAGACTGTCAGCAAAATAATCTCCAGTATTTCTTGTGGAATGTATTTCCTGATCCGTCCTACATGGAAGGGACAGAGAGAAAAGAAAAGAAAATATTTCATGGAGCACTTAAATTCTCTTAACCTAATGGATAAATGTGGTTTCACTGTAGTCTCATTTAATTTACAAAAATATTCTTGAATATCTTGAATCCTATGCCATGGATACATTCATTTGTCCTTCAGGACTGTTTCAGTGTTACTGTATCCCATGTGCAAAATGATTACGTATGAATATATTCAAAATAATAATGCTTTAATAATACTTGAGTGTCTTCTGGGCAGATAGGTAAGATACAAAATGAATGAACGGATAAATGAATTATGTATATGACTTGATGGAACTATACAGTGCCTGGGTTCATCTGCTTGACATTTCTGCTTTGTGTGCACTTTTAATTTTTGCTTTGAGCCTATGACACAATTGTTATCTGAATAATATTGCTAGATTTAATTTGGTGGTTCATGGTAAGATGGAATTAATCTCTTGAAGGTGAACATTAGTGGAGTAACTTTGGCTACATTCAGTTAGGTAGCATCTAACTGATTGTGCAATAAGCACTTAGACTAATGGAATTTTAAAGGCAAAAATCATCACTGTAGAATAAAAAATGAATCTTCATGCTGTTCTTTTTTTTAAAAGTTTCTGTTATTAATGAGAGACATATGGCTAAACTGTCATGCACTACTTTGAAAATGGAATTTCTGACTTCTGAAAGGGAATATTCGTCTATCAGTGTTTAACTTGTGTCAAGAGTGCTTTGCATAAAAAAGGACTTGGGGATAGAACCTAGTTATATAAAGCAAAGTTTCTTTTCATAGAATCCTTTTGTAGTACCAACATTAAACGGCTTAAGTGGAAAATATGATTATGAATACCCTTTTAAAAGAAAGTCCTTTATTATATTTGATTTTCATTATTTATTTTGCCCTTTGAAAAAGTTAAACAGCCTGAGATTCTACTTTGATATTGGCTGTTCCCAAGGGAAATCATCCACCCATACAAATGGTTTCAACTGGGTTACATGGCTTTCCTTTATGTCATGCATTTATTCACTGACAGGTTATATACCACCACAAGCTCTCTCTCTCTCTCCCTCTGTGTGTGTGTGTGTGTGTGTGTGTGTCTTTACTTGAGTATTTGAGCATATATATATAACCAAAGACCTACATACAAACACCCGCGAAAACCTCAGAAAACAAATATATATATATATATATATATATATATATATATATATATATATATATATATATATATATATATATATATAAAGTTACAGTCATTCATACATATATATATAGAATGTAGTCTACAAGAAACCCAATGGCTCCCTAGGACACACCATCTACCAGAAGAAAACACACACAAACCGCTATCTGCACGCACTCTCACACCACCACCCAGCACAGATCAACTCCGTAGCCAAGACACTCATCTCTAGAACAAAACGCTTAGCTGACGAACAACACCTAAAAACCGAACTACACACTCTCACAAACGTACTAACATCCAATGGATTCCAGAGAAATAAGATTACCAAACTAATCCAAAAAGAACCCCCCACTAAAACCCAAGACAGAGAACAAGAAAATGGCACAGCCCTCCTCCCATATATAAAAGGCACCACAGACAGAATCAGCAAGATCCTCCACAAACATAACATCAAGACAGCATTCTGCACAAACCGAAAAATATCCACCATCCTAAGAAACCCCAAAGACAAAATTGAGTTAGAAAATCAAGGAGTATATGAAATCCCATGCACCGCCTGCCCCACCACATACATCGGACAAACCAACAGAAGAATAAGTGCACGCATTGAAGAACACAAGAACTCAGTCAAAAAAGAGGAACCAACTTCTTCCCTGGTCCAACACCTTAAAGTCACAGGACACGATATTGACTTTAAAAAGACCAGAACTATCACCAAAACTGAACACTTTAACAACAGAATAATCAGAGAAGCCATCGAGATAGAAAAACGCCCACACAGCATGAACAAACGAAATGATACCTTCCGCCTACCAGCCATTTGGAAACCTGCCCTTATTGACAAACGAGTCCCTAACACGAGGAATGACACCAGACCCACACTCACGAGGTCCACCCAGGATGTCACCACCACACATCCACGCAGAAAGCAGACTCAAACCCACACCGATGATGAAGCACGACCACGGACCAGAAGCCAAAGAACAGCAATGCAGCTCACCAACTCAAATCCCTCTGCAACTCAGACTAACCTGAACAGAACCAAGCCCACCCCCCCAAACAGAACACACACCCATCCAATTAGAGCACAGCCAACCCCACCATCCAATCAGAGCACAGCCAAACCCCCAACCAATCAGAACACACCTCCACCCAATCAGAACACAGCCAAGCTCCCAACCAATCAGTTCAAACCCCCACTAGCAGTTAAAAGGAAGAAACAGCTGCGATCACACATTGCTCCTAGAAGCACGAAGTTGTAAACACCAGCCTGAAGATGACGAATGGGACTTCATCGAAATGTCGCCAAGACACTTCCAATTTTATGCGGGAGAAAACCCGAATAACCAAAGACCTACAAACACACCCGCGAAAACCTCAGAAAATATATATATATATATATATATATATATATATATATATATGTATGTATGTATGTATGTATGTATGTATGTATGTATGTATGTATGTATGTATGTATGTATGTGAGTATTGTTATTGTTCTGTATTTGAGTATTAATCTTTAAACAATGACAAAAATAGGTTTGTGGAGGAATGCTAGTTTTCAGACTTCAATTTAAAAGATTATCTTTCTTGAAAAAGCACAAGGTTATTCTGTGGTAGATCAAAAGTCAAATTTAGTCCAAACATTTGAATGAAGATTTGTATAATTATATGTGATTTCTTCTAAGCATCATGTAGTTTATGCATTTAAATTCCAGTGTCATAATTCTTCGGTCAAATGAGAGATTCGTTTTTCCATTATTCCATCATTGATATTAAATATAGAATCTCAGTAGCATTTTAGTGATAACCCAATTTTTGAGGAACTTTTAAATTGTTAGTTTCAGATGCCCTTAGAATCATTTAACTGTCATGCTATTAAACTATTTTGCAGCCATATTTATTATCCTCAGATGCCTCCTGGGCATAATAAATGGATATTCTGAGGTAATAAATATGATGGCATCTGGTATTGTTGCTTTGCTCAGTGCTTCTCTTGTGCATATAAGACTCTTATTTCCTTCTCTTTCCTGTCAATTCCCAGTCCTTGTTCCACCTTCAGTATTTGTGCCAGCAGCCTGTTAGGGATACAGGACCCCTTGCTATGGACAGTCCAATGAAACTGGCAGAAGGAAATCATAGTGGATATGTACATAAAGGGTTCTGCTATGTAGTGAGAACTCTCAATCTGTTCAACCATTCCTTCAATATACAAAGACATTCACATGAACTCCACACAGTATAATCTTCAGATGCTGACTACCGTTCCTGTCCTATTGTTTTTTCTTATATACATGCTTATACTTCCTTATATTTCCTCATATATATCTTTATATACTATATAATCATTTTGTGTGATGCTTGTGTATATTGTTGTGACAAAAATAAAAAAATAATAAAATAAATAAAATAAATCTCAGTCACCAAGCCTGGAAAAGCTTTGGAAACTTAGCATTTCAGCAAAAGAGCACTAGACACTAACACTACTTTGTGTTATGCTGATTGCAGCTTCTCCAAAATGCTACCATTTATGCTCAGTGTGTTAAGAAGCACTGAGATCAATGACAACCTATAACTGCATTGTGTGAGCATGCATGTCCTTAACAGTGAATACTGACTTATACCTGCTTTCTTACAACTTCTTGAAGTGTGGTTCAAGCAATAGAAAAAGCATTCAGACACTTACAAAAATGCATATATGTACTAGAGATGTTATGGAATCAGTCCAGATATTTTGTCCAAGAAGAAGACTTCTTAGACTTCATATGTCCAAGAAGACTTTATATGTCTAACTTGCAACCAAATATTTTTTCCTTAAAAAACATCAGTTACCTGACTTAAAAACTGCTTGCTGGCTTCTAAATCACTAGATTCGTGTGACAGTATGTAAAAATTCTTCAAATTTTGTCTTATTTATTTATTTATTACACTGATTTGTAGACTCCCTACTTCTGTGGCCTTAAGATGGCCGAAAATGCAGCACTACAAGATGCTTGTAGTGCAATCATTGATAAAATCAAATAATTCTCTGTTAGGCATCCTATACATCAAATGCTCTACAGAAGAGTCAGGTTTTAAGTAGCTTCCCAAGGGCTGGGCAGTTGGACCATTTTGTAACTTAGTGGGTAGGGGTGTTTCCAAGTATGGGGACCACAAGCAAGAAAGCATATTCTTGGTCCCCATCCTATTTTCTCGTAATGGGTAGGTATCCTCAGCAATCCAACCCTACAGTATACATGGGGTGACTTTTCAGAGAGAAATTCTGGCAGGTACCTAAGACTGAAGCCATGTAGGGCACTTTGAATTGGAACTGAAAATAACTACAGCATTGATGCTTCGTGAAGATATCTGCTACTGTATCAACAGTCAATCTGGATCTGCAAATTGGGCATCTCAAAGATTCTAATCAGTATCATGCATGAACTTTGGTTTATATTTTATAGAAATATTCTTCTTTTTTTCTTTATCTGGATGCTGAATGTGATTCTGCAATTTTTTTTATTTCAAGGTTTACTGTGTCAGCTCATTCAATTAACAAGACTGCTTCTAAAATTATTGACCCTGCTATTGCTTACAGTAATTAGTGAGATAAAAATTGTATGTTTGTACATACAGATGTGCATAGATTTGGCACTGCTATCAACATAGGCAACAGAACTATGTAAATTATGTCTCAAACATTTTCCCCTCACCTGAGAATGTCTTAGTCCATCAAGCAAATGAAATGAAGAATTGCTGCACCTGAGCAAAATTTCCCTTGAGAGAATAAATTATATACAAACCTCCAAGGACATCCCTAAACAAAAGTGGATTGATGCTCATCTAATTTCTCATACTCTTTGTTTTGACCTTCATGTATGCACTCCTTAATGGAAAGTTATAACTCCTTTTTTAAAATCAACTCTTGCTCCTCACTGCTTTTCAGTACGTTGAATACAATAGCTTCATTCCTCCCCCCCTCCCCCCCCCCGAAACAAATACTACTCAACATTGAATGGATTGAAAATTACAGATGGGTTTTTTTTTAAAAGGCAAGTTGTTTATGCATATCAGAAATCTGGAAGGATTTTTAAAAAGATTTTTAAGTGCTTTGTCTGTTGGATTATATCCTGCCTTTCTTTCAGAAACTAAAACTAAAGATAGAATATTTCCTTCTATTTTTCTCACAACAATCCTGTGAAGTAGATTGCGCTAAGAGAATGCCAACTCCCATAATCACTCAGGGACCAAAAACAGGGCCTCCCTGTTACAAGTCCCACACTTTAACTACTATATCACAAGGGCTCTTAGTGCGTGTGTGAATATGTCTGTCTTTGTGTGCATACACAAATATACATACATAACGGTATACACAAATTGCTGTGAAGATCTATAAGTGTTAGGAATTCAGCTAGTATCCATGATAAGAATTGAACATTCAGCTAGTATCCATGATAAGAATTGAACAGTGTGGGGAAGTATTTCAATTCAATTTACCTAATAATTTTTTTCTAATACTTTACAACTGTTAAAAGAATAATATTTACTTGCAAAAGTCACATACTTGTAGATGATAAATAAAACCTGTCTGCAGTAATCCTTGACAAGGTAATACATGTAATGGATGAGCAAAACACAATGAAATAAAATCTCCCTGTCTCAATTCTGTGGACCGCATTAGAAGAAAGTGGGTTGGTTTTGCCTTTTCCTAGAATTCTTCGGACTTCCCAGGTTTGCCAAAAACCCTGGGATTCCTAGGTGGTCTGCAATCCAGGCATGATCCAAAGACAGCATCAGTTAGTTTCCAAGAGCAACCACATCTGGGAGGTACTGCCCCATGCTTGTAACAGATAAAATATTGTTTTGTATTTAAAACCAAGTATCTGACAATTATGTGTAATACCTTCTGCCCCAGAAGCCCTTATGCTCTTTTTGTAACAACTATTTTCAAGCCTTTTTTTAATTAAACAGTCCGGGGGGCGGGGGGGGGAAACAACCAGTTACATGATGGCAAATAAGTCGTCGCTGCTGCTAGAGATGGAAATGGCAAAACATTTAGATGTTGCATATGTTGCTCCATAAATAAATAAAGGTCATCCCGCCTTCGGCATGACCTGAGTATAACTCATAAAATCATCTGCTACAATGTCCTTCCTGTCGAAGACTACTTCAGCTTCAACCACAACAATACCGAGCACACAATAGATTTAAACTTAAAGTGAACCGCTCCAATATTGATTGTAGAAAATATGACTTCAGTAACAGAGTTGTTAATGCCTGGAATGCACTACCAGATCCTGTGGTCTCTTCCCAAAATCCCCAAAGCTTTAACCAAAAACTATCTACTGTTGACCTTACCCCATTCCTAAGAGGTCTGTAAGGGGCGTGCATAAGAGCACCAGCGTGCCTACTGTTCCTGTCCTAATGTTCCCTTGGATTGTATCCAATTCGTATGGTTATTTCATGCTTATACTTACGTATATTGTTGTGTTTGACAAATAAATAAATAAAAAATAAATAAAATCTGTTGAATCATGTTTTCAGATTAATTCAACAGTGGCTGATGGATTTTAATCTAAAATACTACTGTTCAAGCATTCAGACTATGAATTCTAATAACGGAAGGTGGGAGAGAAAGAGATGGTGTTAAGAACTGAAATTGCGAAGTTTGCAGAAATATGGATCAAATTGGTTTGCTTAAAGTGCTGACCTCTTGCAATTCCCAAGCATCAGTGCCAGCGTCTTCCCCGATATTCACTTTTACACAGCTATACCAAACTCATAGATAATGGTCTAGGACTGGTAGAATTTTTTTTACAAAATCTCTACTACTTAGGAGTGGGTCTTACTCTATTCCCTGTGAAAGCCAAAATGCTGAAAGTATAAGTCACATTGCTTGTAGTCATGCTCCCACATGGTTATTCAGTTTAACATCTGGTATGGGATTGACGGTATCTTGTCATGAATATATCTTGAGTGACGGTCAAGAAAAACAGAGAAGATGATCATGCATATATTGCTCATGTTGTGGTGGTTGGTGGGAAGCAGGCTGCTAATTAAAATACATGGGAAGAATTTGCTCCAATGCCCAAGCTTGTGCATAGGGGGTGAGGAGTGGGAGGAAAAGCTGTTTCAAGCTTTTCTAGACCTGTAATGCAATGGACTAGTGATATTGCTCCGGGAAACTTGTTTTTTCCCTCCTGCTTGCCAAAATATATTTTCTTCAAAGTTCTCTGTCAGAGCCAAGATCTGGCTTCTTACCAGGATTGTGGAGGTGGAGTAGCAGTTCCAATATATTAGCTGATGCACCGGCAGAGCCCAACTGGCAGCATACGAACAGCTTCCATTTCTGAGATGTTCTGAGACGATCTGAGATAAAGTGATGTGTGATAATTTACTTGTTTTGAATAGCTACAGGCTGATTATTGCTAAGGAGTATGTAGATTGGGTGGTTTGAACCTATGGTAACAGAATAACAGAGTTGCAAGAGTTCCACTGATAGAGCACCCACAATTTTGTGGCTTTTTATCATATTTAACTTTTAGTTTTCTATTCTTAAACCTAACCCAAATAAGTTTCCTTGATCTTCAATTCTAATAGTTTGCAATCATTGAATGAGGTCTGTAATCAGAAACCATAAGAATATAAGGTGTTTTTTTTTCTTCCTTTTCCCTTCTCTGTCCACATGGAGTTCTCTTAATCTGGATGGTTACTGAACCAGTTCATTTTTTTTTAAACTGCCTATATATCCACAACCATCTTAATGTATTGACTGTGCAAGATGATAACCATTCTAAGATTCCATGATAAAGTTATAGAATACAAGTAGAAAATTAATGCCTTTTGAATGCACCATATAATTTTCTTCTGATGTTTGATAGTGGTCGTCTTAAGTTTCTATTAAGGAACCGAGAAGACATCCTTAAATATTTGTGGCATCTATTTTTTTTTCTGATCAGTACTGCATGTTGTAAACCCTTGCAAAAATCCTAATAGTACTAATACTATTACTTACAACCATTCATTTAGTGATTGCTCAAAATTATAATGGAACTGAAAAAAGTGACTTATGACTGTTTTTTACTGTATGTCATAAACACTTGCAAACCATGGGTGGGTTCTAAATTTTTTTACTGCCGGTTCTGTGGGTGTGGCTAGGTAGGGGCAGGGAAGATGACTGAATGGGCAAGGTCAACTTGACATCACTCATGCACTCAGTCACATGATACCCCCCAAGCCACGCCCACTGAAATGGTGGTGAAATTTTTTGGGACTTTTTGACACTTTTTTTTGGACACTCTGGCCCCATATCCAGGGCGGGACATGGTGGGGTGGCAGTGGTCATCTCGGCTTTTCCTCCATTGCCCTTCCTGGCTGAAAAGCGCCCTTCTCCCCTCTGACGGGCCTTCCCTGTGGTTGCAGCCAGAGCAGGCAGGCCAGGGATGATGGCAACAGCAGAATCCGGCGCTCGGGGAGGGCAAGGTTAGCATGCTGCCAGCCGCGCCCTGCACAGCTTCCGCTGGCTCAGGGCAGCGGACTCAGCTGCAGCCCAGACAAGCTAAGGAACTGTGGGGAGCCTCCTGTGTGTTGCACCCCCCCTCCTAGCCTTCACCTGTGCCATTTTCGGGCACCCATCCTAATGGGCTGCCCCCATCCCTGGCGCGGCTCCAACGGTGGTGGCTTCGGGAGATGCTGGCAGCTTGGAGGTGTGGGCAAAGGCTGGGAGGGGAGTGCAACACACGGCAGGCTCTCCGCAGTTCCTCGGCTCATCTGGGCTGCAGCTGAGTCCGCTGCCATGAGCCGGCAGACGGAGGCATCCCTCCCCAGCCAGATCTTTCCGGATTTCACTTAGAGGAAAGCACAACTCGTGGCTGCTACATTTCGCTCTGCTGCACTAGCAAAGAGGAAGAAACAGCCAGTGGAGAGCACAGAGCTGGTCCAGTCCACGTGTTCTCCAGGTCAGCGGCTGTTCCTCTCCTTCGTTACTGTTTATGGGAAAGCGTTTGGCGCAGCACACCGAAATTTAACAGCCATGACCTGTGCTTTCCTCTAAGCGCGTGGGCGACAGAGGGAAACAGGAGCTTTTCTCTGCACAGAGCTTTTCGGATGAGACTTGGAGAAAGCTGCTCTCAAAGAGAATGAAGCAGGCGTGGCGCACCCGGAGCGGCCACTTCTTCGCAACAGCCAAGGACCTCTTCCGCTTGGAGGTCCAAGCTGCGGGGAGGGGGGAGCAGCTGCAATGCCAGCAGCTTTGAGGGGCTCCTTCCGTCAGTGGTTCATTTTCTTTTACCTCATCTAGGCAGCTATGCCAACTTTCTCCTTAAAGGCTGTTCCATGCCTTTTGATCTTTCTCAGGCGTGGAGAAAAGCAACCCTGTGAAGGGACCAAGTGTGCTGCTGAACTTGGAAGCCAACAGGCTTCTTTTCCACCCAGCCGCTGGTGCAGGGCGCCGAAAAGATCTCTGATCGCTGCCGCCATCTTTGCACATGCATAGCTTTCTTCTTACTGGCTGAAGGACTTTTTGGCACCCTGTGGCCAGGCAGCTGAGAGGCTTCTTTGCCAGCCAGCCACTTCCCAGCTCTGGTCAGCTTACCGTCCAACGGACGTGTTGGGTAGACGAGCAAGCACCGACCGGGGTAACCGGTTTGGGGGCATGGCCAGGCTGCCCTTACTATCAGTTCAGAGAAATAGTCCCTAAAGTTACTACCTATTCAGTAGAACCGGACAGAACCGGTAGGAACCCACCTCTGTTGCAAACCTATTACCATTGCAGCATTCCCATGGTCATATGATCAAAATTTGGATGCTTGGCAACTGGTTCATATTTATGACAGTTGCAGTGTCCCAGGGTCATGTGATTGCCTTTGCGATTCTGACAAGCATAGTCAATGGGAAAGCCAGATACACTTAATAACCCTGTTACTAATTTAACAACTGCAATGATTCAGTGTAACACAAAAGGTTAACAACATAAATTTTGGGCTCAATTGTGGTCATACGTCAAGGACTATCTGTATCATCAATCCATAGGTTCATAAGTAGAGAGCCTTCTTGATTCAATTTTGTCACTGGAGGACCAATGACAATGGTCCTGTTAGGAATGGTGTGAGGTCTATGGTAAACAGCTTCAACCTTAAACTGTTTACCGTGGACCTCACACCATTCCTAAGAGGTCTGTAAGAGGCATACATAAGCGCACCAGCGTGCTTACCATCCCTGTCCTACTGTCTCCATTTATTTGTATTCATTTCCTGTGTTCATGTCCATGTCTATACTTATACCTGTTATCTCGTAAAATGTTTGACAAACTAAATAAATAAATAAATAAATTTTGATAGGTCTAAGAGGAGCACCTTTATCATTTTGGCTGCTGTTTTTTTAAAATAGCCTACATGCTTGGTTATTTCCAAATTTCCATCTATCGTCTGTCTGTCTGTCTGACTGTCTGTCTGTCTAGCTGTATCCTATGCATGCCTGCAGTTCCTGACTGTGATCAATTAAAGAATATCCTTTTTATGCACATATGCTTACAGATTTAAGTAGCTTGACTGATGAGGATATTTGAGAAAGACTAAATCTAGTTGTAACAAAGCTACCTATTAAATAGATAAATAAATACATTCATATGTTGTGCAATATTAATCAGATTTGTGAATCTCTATGTGGAAACCTACTTTATACAAAATCCTAAACTCTTTGCCCTATAACTTTCATTAGGTGAAATATATGAGATTTACAGTATATGAAAAACATAAATAAAAGATTTTCTCCCTCCTTATAATACTAGAATTCAGTGTCATCTAATATTGAAATTTGGAGACTTCCAATGAAGCTAATTCATGACAGACTCAATATAGTAAAGGAAATATTACTTCTACACTGCATAAAATTATAAGTAATCTGACTTAGAAAACTTAAAAGGGAAGTGCAAATATTGGCTGAAAAAAGTAGCAGTAAATATTAGATAGAAATAAGTAATCTACTGGTTTGAAAGAAATATGTCACTATTTTATTGGTCAATATATGAACAGACACATAGTAGTTTCCAATTAACAAATCAATCTCAATTTGCAACAATATTTAGAACAAAGTAGAATGGACTGCTAGAATGAAGAGGAGAGCTTTTAGTCCAAATAGAGTTAAATATATTGCACACCTTTCCAAGAAAAATTGAAATGGAGCTCTTAAAACTCCTACCTTAAAACACTAAGTATGTTAAAGAGCACTTAACTATTTTAGTTTTTGCTAATATAATCCTAAACATCATGTGATTATTTCTTAACTTTTAATGAAAAGCATTTCATATTATTAACTGACTGTATTTTAATGATAATCTCAGTGCATATACTATTAGCATACAAATATGAATACCCTTCAATGATCTAAGATCATTTGCATTCATTAGTTTTTATGCTATTAATATAAATATCACAGTCCTATTCTCCGCTATTTACTTTGTACTGCCTTGAGTATTATGTTCTGTGTGGGTTACTATGGGCAATACTACCATAAAGGAACATGAAACAATCACTTTTAAGTAGTATATTCTAACAAACCACAGATTTTCATCTTTTCAATCTCATCTCTTGTGTTTTTCTGTACCACAGCCTTTTAATCAAACATTACAGAGCAACAAATCACACCATGAAATTACTATAAAATACTTTACTAGAATTGAGCAGGCTTTGCTGAGTTTCAAAGGCATTTCCTGAAAAAATTCCCTAACTCAAATCGACAAACTACAAAAATATGTCACTAATTTATCAATAGGTTTCTGAAGAGACACTCAGTTCCTTCCAACTAACAAATAATTCTGAACTTGAAACAAGACTTAGAATGGAGTACTGAACTCTACCTTCTTATGAGAAAAATAAATGCCTAATGGATTTGATAGGAATGAACAAAATGTTCATTTTTTAAAATAGAAATAGACAAAATTTCAGGAAAGTTACACTTGCAACGATGGACAAATTTTGCAAAACAAAACTGGTGCATAGTTTTTTGAATTACATGTATTAACTATGTGAGTCATTTAAGTGCTGATAATATTTTTCATTCACTTCTATAGGATGAAATTGATAAGAAAACTAAAATATGAGTGGACATTCTAGCTTGTGACCAGATTACTGCAGAAAAATCAGTTTATACATTCCTTCTATTCATTTCAATATCATTCAAAATATGTCTTTAAAACATCTCAGAGTTTTGTATCAGATGTCTTGCTACTGCAGATAGTTAATGATTAGTGCAAAAAATTGTATTTTTCTACATTTCTCAGGTTTCTTATCATATAATATTATGCTCACAATTCTATAAAGAAATGGCTTTCCCATTGCCACACTGATTAGTATGTTTGCTGTCATATTTATTTATTTTATTAGACTGATATATAGTTTTAATCATTGACTGACATTAATATTTTGTTTCTTTAGCAATGGGAAATAAATGACTGAATATATCATCAATAAGAGATTCCAGAAGCATTGTTTGTAGAGTGAGGGTCAAAAACATCAAGATACTGGTCACATTGCACATTCAGGACCAGGAGAAGAATGACATTGTTTTAACTTTTATGATTACAATCTGTGGATCCCTCTGGATCCCAGCATCAAAGCTCTCTGAATATTAATATTCCATATATGGAGGTTTGATGTAGCTATTAATTGGCATTTTTCTCTGCATGTTCAGAATAATATAATATTATAAGGTTCATAACTGTCAGGAGAACAGTTTGGGGTAAGTCCTCCTGGCATGCTTTGGACACAAAGTTTTTTTAAGAAACGTAATCAGTTTTTCTCTGGCTTCTGGGTGGGCGAAAAGGTATGAAAAAGGAAATCAGTTTATAAATTAAGCAGGGCACTCTCTTCAGTAAAGCAATTTGTCAAAAATGTTGTTTCAGTTCAAATAAAAAACCTCCAGTGGCCTAATAATATCTTCTCTTATGTTTGTCTGTTTTTATCTAAAGTTTCCAAATAATAATTTTTGATTGGATGTCAATTAAAGGATTAAGTATTTATATCCAGTTACTTCCCCGGTGTTAATCCACATGTTTTGCTTTAGGGACTTTGATATGCATTGCATACCCAATCGATGCTTTAAAAAAATAATAATTAAACAGTATGCTACTGATATGCCAGTAATATTAAACATTCATTATCATAGGATAACGATCCCCCACTGCTACACTGCTGCTTGAGAAAAAGCTGTGACATTTATCAAATAAAAAGGGGCAAAGCAAAAAAAATGTCCCATATTATTTTAAAGTTGGATAAATTGATCTGATGGACTGGTTCCCCGTGAATAATTTTTATGATGCTGATACTGTTAAATTAAGGTCCAATTGATATGTCCGCTGAAGTTCCTGGACATGGATTGTTGGACTTTTTCAACTACTGACAGAAGCAAGATTTCTGCATGCCAGCACAAAAGTTTGCAGGGACAGACAAAAAAAGGATTAATTCTGCAGATATCATTGGCTGTGTGTGACCAGGGATATTATATGTGCATATATTTCAAGGGGCTCTCATAAACCCAATTATTGTGCAAATCAACTCTTGTGCAGATTTATTTTATGGCCCTGCTATATGGATAAGGGTGGTCCCTGATTCATGTTGAATATTGGCTTTTAGGGAAATATGATTTGTAAAGATTATGAGCTTGTATACATTAGAAGTCATTAAATAGTTTTCATTTTCTTCAATCAAAGTAGGATCAGAGTATCAAGAAACATAGGTACTTTTACATTTCTTTTAGGAACAGCAAAAAATAATCATAAATAATTTATCTGGTTGGTTGACACTATTTTAAATACAGTAAAAATGAGATTATGTACTTTAACATATTCAAAGAGAACAACGGTATCAGCTGTGATTTGCTGGGATATCCAAAGAAAGCACTCTCAGGTTATGATTTGAATTAGGTCAACAAATCTTTGCGGGATTAGAAAAGAATAGAGAAGATAGTTTTCCTCTTTTCCACTACACATATCGATTTGTAAAGCAAAATCCAGGCATTTTTGGGAATCGTCTGTCACAGTAAGTGGAGTTCCACGGCTCCTACTAGTGGCTGCCAACCAATTAAAGCACACATATCAGTGGCAGACAACCTTATTTGTAAATTTTGAAACAGTGTTGTCAAAGATTGATCTTGATCAGTTCAGAGTTTAATCAAAAAAGGATCCATTATTTGACAATGTAAAAAAGCAAATGATTATTCTGAAGAATGAAAAGTTAAAATGCATTATAAGCATTAAAATTTAATTAAAATGAATATTAGAAATAAATTGTATTTGAAATATGTTTATTTTATAACCTATTGATTTATTTATCATTGATGCCATATTATTTTTGTTTGATTTCTTTATATAACTGCTAACCACAATAACAGTATTTGTGTGTCCACAACCATTTATCTTATCCATTTCCTATGAAGGGACATCCATTTAATTTGAATTTGAATAATACCATTTTTTAGATACAAGCAATATAGGAATCCTATGTGGAAGTTAAATAGGGAAGATGAAAAAGTAGCCCACAGATAATGCTTAAGCTAGCAAATCTAAATCTATACATCAGGGGTGTCTAAAGTTTTTTGAGTGAGGGCCAAATACAGAAAAATAAGCAAAGGCCCGGGCCACGGGGGGGGGGGGGCTGAAATTTTTTTGTACCAGTTCTTTGGGCATGGCTTATTTTGGAGTGTGGCTTGGTGTCATGTGACTGGTGGGCGTGGCTAACTGCTCATGTGACTGAGTGGATGTGGCTATGGGCATAGAAACTACTCAGAGGGCTAAAAAAAGTAATTTTTGACCAGTCCTCACACTTATGACCATCCTCACATTTATGCCCATTGCAGCATTTTTAACAACCACATCAGTCATTTCACAACTGCTTCTCTTCACCACGGTTACAAGATAGGGTGCAAAATGTAAAGATAGTTGTAGGTGTGAGGACCAGTCAAAAGTGTGAGAACCTGTCAGAAATCACTTTTTTCAGCCGTCTGGGCAGTTTAGGCTTAAGTATACTATATGTGTGTGAGTTATATATATGTGCATGTGTATCTCTATGTTTGTGTACGTGTGTGTTTGTGTTATGTTGATTTTTAATGTAATATTTTTAAATATAATTATTCAGAAAGGCATGCGGCTGGACAACAAACAGTATATAAGCCTAGTAAATTCATGTGTGGCGCGGGCCACACACAAGAGGTGACATATTGACACATGACTACTGTGTGTATTTCTAACTCGCCTATAATGTGAAGAACATTGCTCTCAGTGGGAGCAGTGATGCTGTCCTTTGGATTGAAGGATGGCTGGGATGTCAGGAGAAAGTTTGGTGGTTGAGACACGAAGGACTTCACAGAGATGGCTATCAGTCATTCTGGATCTCAGTCTGCTTTTGTTCTGATTTAACAGAGAAAATGTTTGTTCACATATGTATGTTGAGCCGAACAGGCTCATCATTCTTTGTGTGGCGTCTCATCAGAGGAAACTTGGCATGATCCAAACTCTGATAGAAGTCAGGAGGAGAGAAGCTGATGTTGACTCTTCAGAGAATCATCACATTGCATTTCAATCAGTTCTAACTGCAGACTCTCCTCCACTTCTTCTGCATCCACCAGGAAGGGGGTCGAGAACAGCTTGATTTGTTTTTCAATGACAGAAAAATCTTGAAAACGCTGGTTGAATTCTGTCACGAGAGATGTAATTACAGAAACATATTTCTCCTTTTTAGCAGAAAGGTCTGCCTTTGGAAAAGCAGACTTGATTTCAGACAGCGCAGGGAAGTGTGCAGCATTAAAGCTTCGTAGTTGTGTCTCAAACAGGCGGAGCTTTACACAGAAGGCTTTCATGTGCGCATACAGGTGTGACACCAGCTGTTCTTTGCCTTGTAGGTTCTTGTTCAGTGTATTCAGATGATGAGTAAGATCAACTAAAAATGCCAGGTCTGCCAGCCACAGAGGGTCACTCAGTTCATGAAGAGGTCGGTCCTTCTCTTTCAAAAAATTGTCGATTTCTGATCTCAGTGAATAAAACCACTGCAGCACAGAGCCGTGGCTGAGCCAGCGCACATCAGAGTGGTAGAGTACATCCCCGTATTCAGCATCCACGTCAGATAAGAAAGCTTGAAATTCCCTGTGGTACAGTCCTCTAGCTCGAATTATGTTGACAGTTTTTACAACAGTGTTCATCACATCGCCCAGCTGCACAGTCTTGGCACACAGTGCTTCTTGGTGGATTATACAGTGCATCCTAATAGCCTCACCTCCGCTCTCTTTTACCTTGACGCACACCATGGATGCCATTCCTTTGCGCTCACCCGTCATGGCCGGAGCTCCATCCGTTGTTACTCCACAGAGCTTGTCCCATTTAAGCCCCATCTTTTCAACTGCCTCTGACACAGCGTCAAAAATATTTCCACCCGTCGTTGTGCCTTTTAGGCTCATCATATCAAGCAGCTCCTCCGACAGCAAAATTATCATCGACTCGCAAAAAATTAAAAGCTGTGCGGTGTCTGTGGCGTCTGTGCTCTCATCGCATGCTATCGAGTAAAAATCAAAAGCACAAGCTTTTTCTCAGCTGAAGTTTCAGGTTAGCTGACAAGTCCTCGATTCTCCGCACCACTGTATTTCTGGATAAGGTCACGTTGTTGAAATCCTGCACTTTTTCCGGGCACATTACTTCTGTGACTTTGATGAGGCGCTGCTTTATGAAATCACCGTCTGAGAACGGTTTGCCATGCTGGGCAATAAGTTTTGCGACTTCATAGCTTGCTGCTGTGGCGTTTTCCTGTATTTTGTTAGCACGAAATAAAACTGTTGTTGAGCTTGCAGGCTAGCTGCCATTTGCTTGAATTTCTGTGCTCGTTTGGCACCTGTGTACGATGCGTAGCTCTGATGCTTGGTCTCATAGTGCCGACGGACATTATACTCTTTCATCACGGCAACATCTTCATTGCAAATCAAACAGACACACTTTCCGTTGATTTCTTTAAAGAAATATTCATTTTCCCACCGTGTTTGAAATCTTCTACACTCACTTGCTATCTTGTGTTTCTTGGTGCTGCCATTTCTGGTGACTCGTGGTAAATATTTAGGACTATATCAGAGGCCTGAAAACCTGGGACATTACAATACAGATGGATACAGTCAGTCTACTAAAAAGCAACAATATGTGGATATCATCTTCATTTAAGGGGGGAAAATGTTTCATATTCATTCATCTTGGCCAGGGGTGTCAAACTTGGTCCCTTAAGACTTGTGGACTTCAACTCCCAGAGTCCTCAGCCAGCAAAGCTGGCTGAGGAACTCTGGGAATTGAAGTCCACAAGTCTTAAAGAGACCAAGTTTGGACACCAATCTTAACTTTGTTTTGTATTTGGTATGAACTTGAAACTCCCTTCGTTATTCCCTGCCCAAGGGGTGGAGGCGCGAGGAGCCTCACCAGGCAGCCCGAGGAAGGCGAGGCTAGAACTGCTGGGGTCGGGCACGGCCAGCAGCCACTTTCCCGCTTGCCGCTGCCTCCTCCGCCCCCTCCCTTCGTTATTCCCTGCCCAAGGGGTGGAGGCGCGAGGAGCCTCACCAGGCGGCCCGAGGAAGGCGAGGATAGAACTGCTGGGGTCGGGCATGGCCAGCAGCCTCTTTCCCGCTCGCCACCGCCTCCTCCGCCCCCTCCCTTCGTTATTCCCTGCCGAAGGGGTGGAGGCGCGAGGAGCCTCACCAGGCGGCCCGAGGAAGGCGAGGCTAGAACTGCTGGGGTCGGGCACGGCCAGCAGCCTCTTTCCTGCTTGCCGCCGCCTCCTCCGCCCCCTCCCTTCGTTATTCCCTGCCCAAGGGGTGGAGGCGCAAGGAGCCTCACCAGGCGGCCCGGGGAAGGCTAGAACTGCTGGGGTCGGGCACGGCCAGCAGCCTCTTTCCTGCTTGCCGCCGCCTCCTCCGCCCCCTCCCTTCGTTATTCCCTGCCCAAGGGGTGGAGGCGCAAGGAGCCTCACCAGGCGGCCCGGGGAAGGCGAGGGTACAACTCCTGGGGTCGGGCACGGCCAGCAGCCTCTTTCCCGCTCGCCGCCTCCTCCGCCCCCTCCCTTCGTTATTCCCTGCCCAAGGGGTGGAGGCGCAAGGAGCCTCACCAGGCGGCCCGGGGAAGGCGAGGGTACAACTCCTGGGGTCGGGCACGGCCAGCAGCCTCTTTCCCGCTCGCCACCGCCTCCTCCGCCCCCTCCCTTCGTTATTCCCTGCCCAAGGGGTGGAGGCGCGAGGAGCCTCACCAGGCGGCCCGGGGAAGGCGAGGGTACAACTCCTGGGGTCGGGCACGGCCAGCAGCCTCTTTCCCGCTCGCCGCGTCCTCCGCCCCCTCCCTTTGTTATTCCCTGCCCAAGGGGTGGAGGCGCAAGGAGCCTCACCAGGCGGCCCGGCGAAGGCGAGGGTACAACTCCTGGGGTCGGGCACGGCCAGCAGCCTCTTTCCCGCTCGCTGCCGCCTCCTCCGCCCCCTCCCTTCGTTATTCCCTGCCCAAGGGGTGGAAGCGCGAGGAGCCTCACCAGGCGGCCCGGGGAAGGCGAGGGTACAACTCCTGGGGTCGGGCACGGCCAGCAGCCTCTTTCCTCCCTTCATTATTCCCCGCCCATGGGGAGGAGCCGCGAGCCTCGCAGCGAACCACCGGGCAAGCACCGGGAGGTGGCCGAAAAGGGCCATATTCATTATACTTTTAGAATTTGCTGCGGGCCAATAAAAACTGACCCGCGGGCCGCAGTTGGCCCGCGGGCCGTAGTTTGGACACCCCTGCTATACATCCTTCAAAAAAGCTGTTCCATTGAATATACGAATCCCCAAATGCTATCAAGATTACAGTGTGATTAGGCAGCCTGGAGATTTACATCACTTGTAAAAAACAACAACAACCCAACAACAAAAATAGTAGTATAATAGTTAACTTTATAATATCTGATTAACCTTCAGGGATTGTAATTTGTGTTTATGTGTTTAGTGGGGAGCCACAATAGCTTTGTTTCAGACCTATTAATAAATATAGGCAGTACATTTTCCTATCATTTCTGTGCAACTATTTGAAGAGAATCCCATTGTCATTTCCATGTGAATTCAAAGATTCTGATCAGAAGAGTTTGCCTTCATGATAAGATTTTAATGGCTCTTCTTTAAAGCATCTACTAGCTCACAATATTTTTTACAATATTTTTTGTCCTTGATGTGTGTTCTTTTTTAATTTCAATAAATCACTTGATCAGAGAAGTGAGAATATTTGTTTTAAAAAATGGTGCTTGCTGATACTTGCAGATAAAGTGGTTATAACTTTTTAGGGTTTTTTTCTCAGTGTATATAATTTGTCACTTCAGTAGCATTAATAGATTATAATTTAGAATGTATCATCATATTGGCTATAGTGATTGTAAAAATTGCCCCGTATAATGCTAGATTGGTATAGTGGTTAAGGTACAGGTTACAAACTGGGAGACCATGAGTTCTAGTTCTGCCTTAAGCACAAAGCGAACTGGGTGACCTTGGACCAGCCATGGGAAGGAGGCAATGACAAGCCACTTTGAAAATCTTGCTCAGAAAACTGAAGGGATTAAACCAGGCAGTTGTCAGGAGTCAAAACTCATATTGGTAGGGTCTAACTATTGAAAATTATAAAGTACACTATCAAGATAAGAACTTAAGTCTAAGGGAAATCTAGCATCAATGATCTAGTACCGACAATTTTGAAGTGGTTGTGAGGCCATCTCGACTTTTTATCCCCTTCCTACAGATACACCTGTATATGTAACTGATTATATACAGTATATCTTAAATGGCTATTAAAAATAAGTCGGAGCCAACTGTATGATGTACGTGCCTTGAGAGTTTGGGAGACTGGCACCAAAAACACTGTACTACTGTTACTTCCCATTGTAAGTGAGATATGAGAAGACTCTCCCCACCCAATTGGTATATGGGATAAGGAATATTTGTGAGATAATATGAGAAGCCGGTGAAAAATTTGAGTTCACTTTGTGTGAGAAGATGCAGCATAGACCGGATCTTTCTGCCTTAATTGGCTCAACATAAATCTACTTAGCAGTTATCCTTACTATTCGGAAGATCCAGATTGTGATTAAAAATGCCTTTCTGAAATTTGTGTAGTTCTGGCTTCTATGATTTGCCTATCTAATGTATGTTAACTATTAAGAGCAGTACTAATCTATTAGTGCACTAACCACGGTACTAACTTATTAAACATATACCAATCAATTAATATTCACTAACCTAACCTTTACAAAGTAATATCAGCCATTTGAAGTGAGTACAATACTTCACAAGGAGTGCTGTCAGGACCAGTGCTTTATTATCTGACTCTCTTAATAGGCTGTATAATGCAGTTTCCAAACAATACTTAGTCATAAACCAATTGTGAGATCATTAGGAGATGGCTCATTGAAATCAGGCTATCTTAATCTAGATAGGATCATTGCTGATGCATTAGTTGTAGCTCAGCGGGAACCTTTCTTGCCATTAAAATTATTTTTGCTTCTATTGATAGATTGGAATAAAACCCCACCCTCAAACTATGTACCTGTTTCTCAGAAGTAGTAACTTCTTTCCAAAATAGACCACTTTCTTCATTCTCTGGTCCTATCCACATTTTGTCTTTTCTGAATTTAACTTGAGTTTGTTAGCCCTCAGTCAATCACTCTATTTAGGCAACTGTCAAATACTTTCACAGCCTTTTATTATTTAAATGAAAAGGAGAGATAAAATTGAATGCCTTCAGCATCCCCTAATCATTCAAAGAATCATTCGTATCAAATCATTAAATTAACTATTAGTTCAGATCAAAGCCAGTATTCACATTTCATCTCTGCCTCTCCCTCTCTCTCTCTTTCTATCCTTCCCTCCCTCTCTTTTTCTGGTGGAATATTTATTTAAATGTATTCATTTATTATTTGGAATTCACATTTCTGACACATCAACAACTTCAGATGCTGATTTCCACTTTGCTGATTGGAAGCAAGGAAGACTTGCGGAACCTCTTATTGAAGATAAAAATAAAAAGGTGTAAAAAGCTTTACTGCTCAGTATTTAGATGCCCAAGATTATATCAACAGATAATGCCAACTCAGTATGGTCACCTTTTAATGTTGGTTTATCTGCTTTTAACCCTTATAAACTTCCCAGAGTTGTTGGCAGGCAGATGGCTTTAGAAGTCGGCTGAACAAATAAATGCTGATGACACAAACCATAAGCTTACAGTAACTCAGAAGAAGCTGTTACTGACATACAAGCTTGACAAAATGATGTTCATCAAGTCAATGAAGAGCTGGAAGTGAATAGATAACAATAAAGCCATGATGAATTATTGGGCCATCACATTAGCTGCTGGTTTTCTAGAAGAAAATGCTACAACTTTGATACTTATTCTGTAAGATTGCCCTTCTGAAAACATCTGTATGTATTTATTTGCACAAAACTTGTGAGCTGATCTGTTTACTGGTCAGATTGGTCAGATTAACAGAGTTAGAAGGGACCTTGTAGGTCCTCTAGTCCAACTCCCTGCCCAAGCAGGAGACCCTACACCATTTCTGACAAATGGCAGTCCAATCTCTTCCTGAAAGCCTCCAGTGATGAAACTCCCACAACTTCTGAAGGCAAGCTGTTCCATTGGTTAATTGTTCTCACTGTCAGAAAATTTCTCCTTATTTCTAGGTTGAATATCTCCTTGATCAGTTTCCATCCATTATTCCTTGTCTGACCTTTCAGTATCTTGGAAAATAGCTTGACCCCTTCCTCTCTGTGGCAGCCCCTCAAATATTGGAACATTGTTATCATGTCTCCCCTGGTCCTTCTCTTCACTAGACTAGTCATGCCCAGTTCCTGTAAGCATTCTTCAAATGTTTTAGTCTCCAGTCCCGTAATCATCCTAGTTGCTCTTCTCTGCACTTTTTCTAGAGTATCAACATCTTTTTTATAGTGGGGTGACCAAAACAGGTGCAGTATTCTAGGTGTGGTCTTACTAAGGCTTTATAGAGTGGCATTAGTACCTTACTTGATCTGGACATCATTTGTGAAATCAGAAGATTGTTTAAATATCTTGTTTTCTTTCAGTATAAACAGAATGGAATATTTAGAAAGAATATTTTTCTCCTGAACCTACACTCTAATGATCAAATTACGCTTACTTTGGGGGTGGGTGTCTAGCGCTATCATTATTCTAGCACATTGCGTGTATAGTACTTTTCATAACCTGGCAAAGTTTTGTGAATTCAATAATTCTAATGACATACAACCATCTGTGATTTTGTACCTGCAGAAGCCTGTGTCAGCTGTTGGTGTTCAGCAGCCTTCACTTTGCATCAATCTTTTGCCATGGAATCTCTCACTAACCTTGAAACAATTTTGACTCAAAAGAAAGACAATTAGTAAAAGTCTTTCATTAAAAAAATTTTTTTTATTGGAATCCTGTATCTGAAAGAAGCAATTTGAGCAATTGTCTGGAATCCTTGTTGTCCTTTCACTGTTGAACTGTTGTTACAATTTATGATGTTCAAGTAGGATGATTTAAGCTTAATATTCCATATCCTGCTGTCATAGACTTGAAACACAAGTGAACGCAAATTTGTTTTGTGCTGAATTTAAGTGGTATCACAAAATTTGATAGGGCGCATTCTTACTTTATTCATGCTGACAAATTCTCCGTCAGGATGAAGATTATGCTAAAGATAATTTATCGGGCCCTTTTCCTTCATTTTCATTATAATGTTATTAACAACGAAAACTTTGGAAAAGCAAATCAATAAGAAAACTATAATAAATAATTTTGAAAATAAAAGACAGTTCATTAATCTTTTAGAGAACTATGTTCATCTTTACAGTTACTTGGCAAAATGCCAAGCTCAGTATTTTTTAAAAAATTTCTTTGATCCCCTGTTCCTTATTTATTCATCAAAAGGTCAACTTGACCCCCTATTATCCCACAGTTGCGCTCGTTTTCTTCTGGAATGCAAATTTCATGTTATGTTTAAAAGAGGAAGAGTTAAGATCCAATTTGCACATCAGCTTGATCTTATTGGAATTGCCTTTCTCCAGCTTTATAAATATATCATAAGAAAAATGGGGGAAATAACATTTTGGCAGCTTTTGATTTGTCACGGAGAGTATTTTATACCTGCTTTTATTAATTTTTGCTTGAGGAAACAAGGTTATCAATCATTATTGGCTGATGGGCAAATGCTATTATATTTTGAGATAATAGGGAATAGGTTCAAGCATTTCCTAGTGTATAAAATTTTGGATAGTTGTGGACTGGTGTCATATCTGACAGAAAGCAACTCTGGATTGCGTACCACAATTACGGATTGAAACATCCCACCTCTCAATCTATAATATAGATACTTTGCTGACAAATGTTTACCAGCCAATGTCAAAAACAGGAATTATTCCATAAACAGTTATTCCAAAAACAGGAATTATTCCACAAAGAAGAAAATTTATCTTACATTTCTAGTGGCAATGTCACTCCTTTTTGAAAGTTCAGGCCACTTACAAATACTTTATGTTGCACAGTACTTTTGGAACACAATTTATGTTTGTCTTGGTTGTGGTACTTTTTTCTTCCCAAATATTGTCCATGGGTGCTTTCTAAGTTCCTCTCAGAAGTATTATTCAAATCAACCACTAAAAAAGGGCTGCAGAAAAATGCTTTCTTTCACTATTCTGTCAACATGCACATCCAATGAGAACGAAAATAAATAGTTTTCTGAAACCTTTCAATTTTTTAATAAGTCAAAATACACTTTTCTGACAGCATAATTGCTTTTCATAGTGGGTCCTAAATCTGCAGCACTATAAAAGAATAATGCTACAGTAGATCATTTGTGAAAACTTAATGAAAACTGAGTTAGTGAACCTCGGAGTCACTAGACCTTGAAATTCACTTTCAAAAACTAATTTGCAGTAAATGTATGAGAAACATATTTAGACATGATAAACTTTCAGTCCTATGTTCACCAGGTGCAGAAGTTTATCTTGATTAACTTTTTTCTTTTAATTAATCACTTCCAAGGGGTGGGGGAGGGGAAAAGAAAAGGTGTAAAGAAGCTTGATTGTTGTTATTTCCTGCTGTGTTGATAACATTAATCTGATCAGAATGAAATTATTTACTTTCCCTGCCTTTTGAATGCAATATCATATATCAAAATGTAATGTTTCTCCTGTAATAACCAAGGACATCTTATCTTGTGAAAATCCATTATGCTATTTTTTATATAATTGGCCAACAGGAAGATAAAATATAAAGCTAAAGACCAGCTGCGAAACTATGAGTACTTCCATATACTATGGAAGAATTATATAAGGACATGTAATCCTATTTTGCTCATCAAATTTTTGCTGTTTTGTTTTAAAGGCCATATGACTCAATTGTTTTATCATACAGTAATGTTCTTACATTACTTATCTTTGCTGGTAAAAATGTAAAGTCAAAACGTCTGTTACAATTCTCTGGTATGAGGAGTTTAAATAAATGGCACATTACTTAGACTTCAGGTTGCTAAGAGTGATACAATGAATTTTAAAGGGGAAGAGATAATAGATAGATAGATCTTGACACATGAATGTAATGGAACCTGGAATTGTTATTGTATATCATGAATTTTGTAAATTAAGGTGCCCATATGACACACCTGTTTTTTTGTGACAGTCATTTAAGTGAACACAACAGTTGTAAACAAATGCCATGGTCATAAAGTGAACCAATACTCTGCAATGAGTGGATTTTTTGGGTGGAAACCAGAAGTAAATGCAGGTTTCTGGCAAAAAACATTGTAAATCAGGGGGCTGAATACAGGCCATTTCTGAGGGCCTAAAATGCAATCATATGAGTGCAGAAGGGGACAGCTAATAGAAATTCAAATCTAGGTTGTAAGAACCTTTTTGGATGAGGGTCTGTCGTAACTTTGAATGGTCACTAAGCGACCAGTTGTAAATCAAGGACTACATGTAAAGGGTTCTATTATTAATTCTATAGCTTGAGAACACTGCCCTTACTAGATAACATGCTTAAATTACTACAAGAAAAACTATGCAATCTTAATAACTAACAAATAAAAACTGGAATGGGAAGTTAATAATGGGATTTTCAAGGAATTACATGAGACTGTTTTCTGTTCTTCCAAAACCTAATATCTTCCCTCTAATCCTATGTTTTATTAGGACTTCTAGATTCTAGCTGCAAAAAGACTAATAGATGGCAGCAAAGAGTTAAGGGCTTTTGCTTCCATTTCATGATTGCCTGAAGTCTTGTAGCTCAGTCCTGATAGATAGCTCAGTCTTCATACATCCTGTATTCTATGTAAAATCTTAATTTTTTTTGCTAGTTCGTCTTTGAACTATATCTTAAAATCAAGATAGCTGTAGATGTAAATGTATATGTAGGGCTAAAAGAGTAGGAAGAGTTTGGGGGTCACAAAAAATATTTGTGGGGGTTTTGTTCTATAGTCTTACTCTTCCATAACAATTTTCCAGATTTTATCTATTGAAAGTAGACTCTTGGGCATGATAGCTTCTTGATATCACTCAGTGAGTTGTTTATAAAAGGGAAATAAATACTTAAATTTGTTGGTTTTAATTTTTTTAAAAGCTAATTTTATTGGGATATTATTGAAGCATATAATTTCATTCCAATAATTTGGAAGCCATCTAGTTCAACCCCCTGCTCAGTGTAGGTTACACTAGAACATCTCTGACAGAGAAAATCCAGACTAAATTAGAAGAAGAAATCCTCACTTTATACAGCATCCTGGTCCACTGGCTGATCATTTGCATGGTCACAAAGTTCTTCCCAACATTCTGCATGAAACCACTGCCTCATTGTTTTAACCCACAGGTTCTGGTCTACCCTCTGGGACATAAGAAAATAAATCCACTCTCTCTTCTTCTTTGGGAGAGTTGTTCAGATATTTGGAGATTGCTGTCTTACGTCTGCTTAGTTTGTCTCAAACAGGGCGAGGTACCATCGGCATGCTGCTGAAAGCCAGATGCATATCTGTCAGGCACAAGGTACCAAAATGGCCCTCAGCTGATCTGAGAAGTTTCTGTATTGCTACTCTGCTATTGAAAAGTATTTCTGGATATTTCAGGAAGTGTCAGGTCTCTGTGGCTTCCTACCCTTCAGGGATTCCAAAGTATCCATTCTCTTAACTCCACCATAATATCCTGTCCCAGGTGAAGTAAATGATACTGTTTACTTCCTATGTCAGAGCCTGGAGACTATGAGGGTTAGAATGAGGAACAATAATTTTCAGCCTCTCACCTAATAAAATACCCAGGAAATACTGATCTCTTTTATGTACAACTACTGTTATCAGATCAACAGGAAATAGTTGGTTATACTATATGCAAAATTACATTGGCTTTAATTTCCCACTGATAATCCACCACTAATCAAAATATATTATTTTGTCTGTTTTATTTTTATTTTTTATTATTACTGTTTTAATGTTTCTCTTTGTAATGTTGGTCTGTGACCGTAATAAAAAATTGATTGAGTGGCTTTGACTTTGGGGCCATATTTTTACCATCTTTAGTTCTGGTGAGAGAGGCACTGCCCCAGACAGATCTGGTATGCAATTTCTGGACTTGTAATTCCTGCCCTATTTGTTGGTGGTAGTCCTGGCTAAAAAGGCTTTTGTGCAACTGGATTATGTGTAAATTGCACCCATTCCTGGATCAGTCACTCCCATTCTAGCCACTCCCACATATATTACTATAAAGCACTCTACATAGGGCTATTATAGAAGAGCATATAGAAGCCTCAGCTGATGCAAAATATGGCAAACAGACCAATTAGGCATGTACCTAGATCAGCACCAGGTTCCAGGTTCAATTCTTTTGCTTCAGGTTCAATTCAAGATGCTGCTAGTGAGCCATAAATCTCTCTGTCACATTCAGAATATTCATACTTTTCTCAGCAGGGAATTGCCTACCACTTCGACATTTTGGCAATTTTCCCCTCAAAGTGTCTCTTGGGTTTCTTCAGTCCACAAGGGCCCTTCTACAATGCTACCTGGCAAGGTTTGCTTAGGTGTCTGTGGCTTATCCTCTAGAAAGTGGTACTAGTTCCTGAGCTCCACTGGTACTGGGTTGCCTCCTGATTCTTCTGCCTGTACGGGTCCCACGTGTGTTTGGGTTTGCCCTCTGTTGTGACCAAGGCCCAAGTAGTGATTACTAAACACAATTCAGTCCTCAACAAACTTATTTTATTCAAACAGCTGAGAAGTAATTCATTCTCAGCTTCATCTAAAACAAAATTCTTAGTAACCAGTCCGTCGGCCTTATTACCAACCTTTGATGTCTTTGGCAACCTGCCAAAGAGTTTTCTTGGCAAAAACCCCATAAAGTTCAAGAGACGCTGAAAAGAAGCACGGAAATCAATGTTGCTTTTCTAGAAAGAACCCAACGGCTCGTTGCTGCTCTTTTAAGCCTTACGGGAGTGTCCAATCATCTTCTGGCCTTACTTCCGATTTGTCCTTTTTTCCCCCCAGCTACTCTTGACTTTGGGCAGCTCTTTGCATGCGTGCACTAGGAACAGGCTCCTCCTGTTCCTCTGCCTCTCCGCTCTCCACCTCTGGAGTCTCTGGAATTTGCGCAATGCTCCCAGATGGCCATGGCCCCATCTCTGCCTCCGATATAGAGCCCTCGTCCAGGCCTTCCTCTGACTCCAGGACTGGCCCATTGTCCTCCCCAGCCTCCTCACTGTCCGACTCCGCTGCCAGGTCCACAGGCTGCTGGCGGACCACAACATCCTCAGCCAAAGGAGGAGTTTTCATATTCTGAGATATTTTCATTTCTTCTTTCCTCCTGGACAGCTTCAGCTATCCTTCTCATGTTCCTGGATACACAGCATACAAATTCTCTCCTCAAGCCTCTCCACTTCCCCTTCCAATAAGGAAAGACGCTTCCCCTTGTAGGAGGTGTGGTATGGGTCCTCTTCAAGAAAGAAGAGAAACATCTTGCCAACGACAGTGATGCTTCCATTACTGGCGAGATTGCTTCCAGCCTCACCACTCACTCCCCTTGCCAAACTCCTATGCAAAATTTCCCTGGGTTTTCATTCACTTTGGTCTTGAGCTAACAGAAGCTGCCTTTGTGGGTGAAAGCTTGACTGGACTAGAAAAATTGGTAGCAGGGCTGATTTCATTGCAAAAGCAAGGGTTAACCTATGCATTAGAATGCCCCCCTAATAAATGGAGACCCCCAAGTCATTCACATATACAGTATATTCTCACCAGCTTCTCAAACTCCTTTCTGCCAAATACAGTGCTTGTAGCCAGATGGCAGTTGTTGCAATCTGAACAAGAAGGTTTGTCTAGTGGTGATCACACTATTTAAAGGTACTAGGTATCACTATTACATAATGACCTAGCAGGCCAATCTCATCAAATCTTTCTAATAACTAATATAGTGAACTGTGTAGTAGTAAATGCATGAACCTGTGAAATTTGAAACATCTCATAAAAGTCAGGAGATGTATTCAGCATTATTCACGATTAAGCCCTTAATGCATAACTCACTTTGAAAACCTTATTTCACTTTCCTACAGGCTAATGCACAGCTATGCAAGCTTAAAAAAAAACAACACTAGCAAGGTCAGTGATAGTATTTTATGCTAAAAGATAGGACCTAAATCCTTCTACTGTTATGAAACAGCAGCAATTCTCAATATTGTTGTACCTATAATTATCTCTTTTGCTGTAGCCAATCCGAGTTGTGTATTGACACATTCACAATAGCCATAATAAAGGCTGTGGATCCAGCTGTGACCCTTAAGCTCTTCAAACAATTCTTAGCATAATGTATAGCAGCTATTCAATACCGTTTAGTTTGATCTGCAACCCCAAAGAAAATGTACACTGTAAATACATATTCTTATTTATTTATTTATTATTTAAATTTGTATACCGCCCTTCTCCCGAAGGACTCAGGGCGGTTCACAGCCAAGTAAAAATACATAATACACTATAAATACAATTAAAATACTATTAAAAAACTTATTAAATTGGCCAGAATTAAAATTTAGAAGTAAAACCCATTAAAAACCCATAAACTTAAAAAAAACTAACCCAGTCCAGCGCAGATGAATAAGTGAGTTTTAAGCTCACAGCGAAAGGTTCGGAGGTCCGGAAGTTGATGGAGTCCTGGGGGGAGTTCGTTCCAGAGGGCGGGAGCCCCCACAGAGAAGGCCCTTCCCCTGGGCGTCGCCAGACGACACTGTCGCGCCGACGGCACCCTGAGGAGTCCCTCTCTGTGAGAGCGCACGGGTCGGTGAGAGGTATTCGGTACCAGCAGGCGGTCCCGTAAGTAACCCGGCCCTATGCCATGGAGCGCTTTAAAGACGTTCACCAACACCTTGAAGCGCACCCAGAAGGCCACAGGTAGCCAGTGCAGCCTGCGCAGGATAGGTGTCACTCGGGAGCCACGAGGTGCTCCCTCTATCACCCGCGCAGCTGCATTCTGGACTAACTGTAGCCTCCGGATGCCCCTCAAGGGGAGCCCCATGTAGAGAGCATTGCAGTAGTCCAGACGAGACGTCACAAGGGCGTGAGTGACTGTGCACAAGGCATCCCGGTCTAGAAAGGGGCGCAACTGGCGCACCAGGCGAACCTGGTGGAAAGCTCTCCTGGAGACGGCCGTCAAGTGGTCTTCAAAGACAGCCGTTCATCCAGGAGAACGCCCAAATTGCGCACCCTCTCCATCGGGCCAATGACTCGCTCCCGACAGTCAGCCGCGGACTCAGCTGACTGTACCGGGATGCCGGCATCCACAGCCACTCCGTCTTGGAGGATTGAGCTTGAGCCTGTTTCTCCCCATCCAGACCCGTCGGCTTCCAAACACGGGACAGCACTTGATAGCTTCATTGGGGTGGCCGGTGTGGAAAAGTACAGCTGGGTGTCATCAGCGTACAGCTGGTACCTCACACGAAGCCACTGATGATCTCACCCAGCGGCTTCATATAGATGTTGAACAGAAGGCGAAGAATCGGCCCTGCGGCACCCCACAAGTGAGGCGCGGGTCGACCTCTGCCCCCGTCAACACCGTCTGCGACCGGTCGGAGAGATAGGAGGAGAACCACCGATAAGCGGTGCCTCCACTCCCAATCCTCCAACCGGCGCAGCAGGATACCATGGTCGATGGTATCGAAAGCCGCTGAGAGGTCTAATAGGACCAGGGCAGAGGAACAACCCCTATCCCTGGCCCTCAGAGATCATCCACCAATGCGACCAAAGCCGTCTCAGTGCTGTAACCGGGCGGAAGCGGACTGGAGCAGGTCCAGATAGACAGTTTCCTCCAGGTGCAAGGGAAACTGATATGCCACCATACTCTCTACAACCTTCGCGCGGCGGGTTGGAGACCGGACGATAATTACCTAAAACAGCGGGTCAGGAAGGCTTCTTGAGGAGGGCCTCACCACCGCCTCTTTCAAGGCGGCGGAAGACTCCTCCAACAAGGAAGCACTCGTAATCCCCTGGAGCCAGCCTCGTGTCACCTCCTGAGTGGCCAGCACCAGCCAGGAGGGCACGGGTCCAGTAAACACGTGGTGGCATTCAATCTACCCAGCAACCTGTCCATGTCCTCGGAGTCACAGGGTCAAACTCATCCCAAACAACATCACCAAGACCGCCTCAGATGCCCCGTCCGGATCGCCACAATTTTGGTCCAGACCGTCCCTAAGCTGAGCGATTTTATCGTATAGATAACCGTTAAACTCCTCAGCACGTCCCTGCAGCGGGTCATCCCGCTCCCCTGGTGAAGGAGGCGGGTCACCCAAACAGGGCAGCTGGGCGGTTATCTGCCGGCGCAATGAGGGAGGAGGCGTAGCGCCTCGCTTCCCTCAGTGCCACTAGGTAGGTCTAGTATAGGATCTAACTAGTGTCCGATCAACCTCTGAGCGGCTGGACCTCCAGGAACTCTCTAGGCGTCTTCTCCGGCGTTTCATCCCCTCAGCTCCTCGGAGAACCAAGGGCGGTTGGGATCTGCGCCGGGTCAGAGGCCGCAGAGGCACGACACGGTCTAAAGCCCCAGCCGCAGCCCGTTCCCAGGCTGCGGCTAGTTCCTCTGCCGTGCCGTGAGCCAGACCCTCAGGGAATGGCCCAAGCTCCGTCCGAAACCTCTCTGGGTCCATCAGGCGCCTGGGACGGTACCAACGTAGTGGTTCCGTCTCCCTGCGGTGTTGGGTAGCGGTCAGAAAGTCCAGGCGAAGGAGAGAGTGATCTGACCATGACAAAGGTTCTGTGACTATATCTCTCAAGTCCAGATCCTTCAGCCACTGACCAGAGATGAAAATCAGGTCCAGTGTGCCTCCCCCGATGTGAGTAGGGCCATCCACTACTTGGGTCAGGTCCAAGGCCGTCATGGAGGCCATGAACTCCCGAGCTACTGTCGATGCCGGGCGGGCAGATGGCAAGTTAAAGTCCCCCATGACTAAAAGTCTGGGGGTCTCCACTGCCACCCCGGCAAGCACCTCCAGAAGCTCGGGCAGGGCGGCTGTCACGCAGCAAGGAGCCAGGTACGCGACCAGCAAGCCCATCTGACATCTATGACCCCACCTCACAAGAGGGATTCACACCCGGCAATCTGAGGTACAGTGGTCTCCCTCGGCTCTAGACTCTCTTTAATAATAACCGCCACCCCACCACCCCTACCCTGGGCCCTCGGCTGATGGAATGCACGGAAACCCGGTGGGCACATCTCGACCAGGGGCACGCCCCCTTCAGTGCCCAACCAGGTCTCCGTAACGCCTATAATATCCGCGGCACCCCCCTGAATCAGATCATGTATTAGGGGGGCCTTATTGGCCATGGACCGTGCGTTGCATAACATCAGACGAAGGCCCAGGCTCTGAGGGTCTTGACCATCCGGGGAACGGGAGAAGTCAGGATCGGGCACGCGATCGCCTGTATACATCGAACGCGTGACCCCTAAACCGATCGATCCCCCTTCCGCCATATCTCCCCCTCCCACTTACCGTGCAGATGGACTCACCCTCACACAAAGGAACACACTCCCCCCCCATAACCTCCGAACCCATTTGATAGTCGCCGCGAGCATGCGCTGGAACTGGTTTCTCTCCCGACGGGCTACCCCCATCACCCGCCCTAACTCTCCCACCCACCCCCAACCCAGACCCGTCGGTTTCCCTCCCCCCCTTAAAATTTCCATTAAAACTCCCACTTAAAAAACGGTTAAAACAATTAACTAAAAATCCCCTAAGCCTTCTAGATTTAGCATGCCAGCTCTCGGGATTCCAAAACCAAGGCTCAAGCTTGTCTATCTATGAATCCTGTAAAGCATATCATGTATAAAACACATATGTAAAAGTGTTTATATAACATATTCCAACCAAGTAATTATACCAGGTGAGGGGAAAACCATTAGGCAGTCAGTGAAAATTTCAATTATTTGTTTCAACTCCTACCCTCAAAACGACGCTATAGAGCACTGCACACCAGAACAACTAGACACAAGAACAGTTTTTTCCCGAAGGCCATCACTCTGCTAAACAAATAATTCCCTCAACACTGTCAGACTATTTACTGAATCTGCACTACTATTAATCGTTTCATAGTTCCCATCACCAATCTCTTTCCACTTATGACTGTATGACTATAACTTGTTGCTGGCAATCCTTATGATTTATATTGATATATTGATCATCAATTGTGTTGTAAATGTTGTACCTTGATGAACGTATCTTTTCTTTTATGTACACTGAGAGCATATGCACCAAGACAAATTCCTTGTGTGTCCAATCACACTTGGCCAATAAAAATTCTATTCTATTCTATTCTATCACACTTGGCCAATAAAAAATTCTATTCTATTCTATTCTATTCTATTCTATTCTATTCTATTCTATTCTATTCTATTCTATTCTTCCATTCCATTCCATTCCATTCCATTCCATTCCATTCTATTCCATACCTTGATGAACGTATCTTTTATGTACACTGAGAGCATCTGCACCAAAACAAATTCCTTGTGTGTCCAATCACACTTGGCCAATAAAGAATTCTATTCTATATGAATTTTGAAGAACTATTGTTTAATATTCATTTGAGATTGCAGTTATTTTTTAAAATCTATAGAAGTGTAAGCAGATGGGAGATAAAGTAGGAGAAATAGAGAAATGGGCAGATGATGCAGTCTAGATATGAAACAAGTGCCTCTGCAGAAAATGAAAACTTTCCTAAAAATATCTAACTTGGTCTTAAATGTGTGCATATATGAGATATTCTTCCTGAGAAGCAAAACTCTACTTTAAAAGTAAATTACACTATCATGGGATCTACGTTATATAAATACAGGCATTTGCAGTAAAATCTCAATTAAATAGACTTTGGGAGGAGGTTGTATGTGACTGTTATTCCTGAATGTCGGTTAAATTAAGAAGTACGTTATTTGCCTCAGTTTTTGCCATTTGCTTCATGACATCATTATGTAAATGACATACATTGATATAGATGATGCAAATTATCACAATTAAACAGGAATTCAAGTGCCCTGTGTGGACTCTGTGGGATGTAATCGACTTGTCAGCTATTCAGGATAATTTTTAGACAGAAATTTTGTCCTGACTACAGATTGCAACATCAAGATTTTTGTTGAATATGTAAGAGCCAGACGCTATACTTCAAAACAGGGAAATGAATGGGATGAAAGAGTCAATTCATTTAATTGAATTAATAACTATTGGTGAAAATTAATTAACTGCATTGTAAGGGATCCCATTTAGAAGATTCACGGAGTCCCATTTTCATAAAAACAGAAAAATCATTCTCTGTCAAACAAACTCTTAGTCTCTCTCTCTCTCTTACACACACAAACATACATATTAACAGATTTCCTTCTTCCTTCAGCAGCTGCAAGAAAGACCAGATAAGATAAGAGTACTTGCATTAGGAAAGGAATAAACACAGTGGGACAGAGGAAGGAAATGGGAATGATGGACAGAGAAAGAAAGGAAATAGATTTTAGAAAGCTCAGCAGGAAGAATATCAACCTACAATATGCATGTTTGCCCTCTAGTAAGTGATATTGATTTTAGTGTTTCAAATTACCAAGATTTTGCTGGATAGCTCTTGAGGGTGTCACTAGCAATATTTAATATAGCATTTTTCAATCCTGTTTGAAAAAAGCAGTAACATTTCTGAACATTTGACAGAAGGGGAAATACATAAAATTTATTATGAGTTGAAGATCTACATGCAAACTTATTTTCCATAGATTGGCATACACTAATTCCAAAGAGTGTACCACTGTTCACATGACAGTTGTAATGAAATTGTTTCCTTCACAGTAGCAAAGTATGACGTAATTTAATGGTGATAATGCTGTAGTTTTTATATCAACGTCTGTTGCCTCTTTGAGGTATTGCACATTTGTCCCTTCATTGCACTTTCTCAGAACTTTGCTATGACTGGGACCTCTCAACATAGTTGACATCCATCTTTTTTCTCCAACTTCCAGTTGACAAAACGTGTAAATATGGGATCTCTTTTAAATATTTTTCTTTATTTATATGTTGTATAAATCTATAGTGGCACTGTATAAAATCAAATAGCTTTCATCAACAAAACTTGACAGAAAAGAAGACAATTTTTTTTAAGAACCACAAATACATTTCAGGATATGGTTGGAACTTATACCACTATAGGAGATTTTTTCCAGAAATAAGTTTCATGAAGCTCAGGCTGCTTTCTCAAGAACAACACAACAAAAGGAAATGATATTATAACTGCACTCAAAAAGTATTCACTTTTGTCAATTTTGTTATCCTGCAGCCTGATTCTACAGTTGTTGAATTTCATTTTTTTCTCATTAATCTACACTGTATGCCAATGTGATATTTCATTTTTTAAAAATACATTTACAGACATTTCTAAAATTCTGTTTTCACTTTGTCATTATGAGGAACGGGAGGGGGGGTAGATTAATGGTGATCATGTGACCTCAGGATGTGGTGACTGCCATCAATATATACCAGTTGTGAAGCGCTTGAATCACACTGATGTGACCCATAGGGATGCTACAAACAACCAGTACTTCAAGAGCAGGTTGTAAATCTACTTTTTCAACATCATTATAATTTAGAATGATCACTGAATGAGGTAGTTGTTAATCAAGGATTATCTGTTGCATTTTTGATGGGAATAAACAAATCATAAATTACTAGAGTGACCTTGGGCACTCTATACAGACATTCAAAAGAAAATATCTGGATTTTTCAACCTTTGTTTTTCCTTTAATACTTCAGAATATTAAAGTATTCACATAGAAATAGAAATGCACATTACTGGTGATGTTAGAAAACATTTACGTATACGTGATAAGAAATTTAAGCTTATGGCTAAGAATGTTTACTAAACATAGAGTTATTTTCTACTTGAAATATGCACAAGCGTCTTTCCCTTCTGGTGAATGTAACACAGTTTTGCAAGGAGCCATTTTATGCAACAATTATGGGACACAACTGTGCTGGAAGATTTAACGAACATGGGAAAATAATGTGTAATTATATATATCCAAAATAATATTTTCTCTCTATAAATGGGATAAATAGCTCAGCCTTGAGATTCTAAGCTGAGATGGTAAAAATTGGTGGTGGGTGGGTTGCTCAAAACAAGCTAATTTCTTTCTCCTGCTCTCTCTTTGAAATTGCATTTGGGGAAAACCTTAAATGAAACTATGCACCATTTATGTGGTGTAAAGAAATAGTTTCCATTTACATTTCCCCCCATCAGGTGGCTTTCAAATGTATCATTTGAAAGCATTTCTAGGATCCTTAAGGAAGAGTGTCTTGAAAGACAGCGGTATTAGTTCCCTTGACTAAGTGCCATCATTACTAGTTTGCATTCTATAATTGAACCTGGCAACATGCTGCAAAGAATTTAAGCTGTTCTCCAAACATCTGCCTCTGCTCCTGACATCTCCTAGTTGATAGCACCTACTCTAAAGCAGAAAACAGCTCATACTAATTCTCCCTGGAGAAATTAAAAATGACAGCTACAAGAGCTTACTATAATATGTAATTGCAAAATACTTTTGCCAGCCTGTGCTGGTGATTCCCCATTTTCCTGTTTGGAAAATGTTTGCTTCTTCTCTTATTGGTTTTGAACTGAGTGAAAACGCTGTGGCTCCTAGAATTTTTCCTGTTTCTGTTGGATTTACTGGTAGGGAATTTCCTTTTTCCCTCTTTGTGCTAGGAATAAGGCTTCAACATTGTTGGTTTTATATTCAGACCCCGAAGAAGTTTTTGTTTAGCACGACTACAACAGGAGATTAGATATATAGCCTAGTACAGGGCTGTCAAACTCCCGGCCCACAGGCTCGCCCAGTTTAGCGAAGTGGGAAAAAGTCCCAATACATCATGTAACACCACCATGACGACATGAGTTTGACACCCCTGGCCTAGTGTTGGGAAGTACCTAGATTAGTCGCTGCAATTTTTTTGGCAAGGTTTTTCAGAAATGGTTTGCTACTGACTCCTTCCTAGGGCTGAGAGAAAATTTCTGACCCCCAGACCACCCAGTTAGCTTTGTGCCCAACACAGACTATAACTCACATTCTCCTGATTTCTATCCCAGTGACCAGGAGCGGGTTTCAAAACCCGTCACTACTCATGGGTGCGTGTGCGTGCAACTTAACCACTGGTTAAGAAGATAGATGACAGACAGACCATGTTATATACGCAGATAAGCGGAGAATTTTAGGTGCCAAAATAAATCCACAATTGGAGTTTGGCTTATTTGTAGATGGGATTGTGTGTGTGTGTGTGTGTGTGCGTGTGTGCACGCGTGTGTATGTATTTACAGTGTATATATAGTGTGTATATATTTTGCAATGTTATCTTATTGATTCTGTCACCTGTACAGGAATCTGCCAGGATCTTTCCTAGGGTTGCCAATCTGGAATTAAGTATCAGTAATTAAAAATACTATGTATCTTTTCTGCAGTCTAGAGCTGCCCATACTTTTGTTGAACCAATACAGATAGTCCTTGACCTACAACCATAATGGAGCCTGCGCTTTAAATGGCTATATGTTGGCCCATTGCAAAACGGGCTGATCGTGTGACTGACCTGATTTTACAACTTCTTTTGCATCGGTCATTAAGCAAATGTGTTGGTTGTTAAGTAAACATGATGGTTGTTAAGTGAATTAATGATTTGCTATGGGCACATTTTTGCCGAAAACTTGAAGCGCTGACAGCAAAACCATCGTAAAATGGGTCACCTCACTGCAGGTCATTGCAAATGTCCATAAATGCAATCATGCTGCCAAATGCCCAAAATTTGGTCACGTGACTATAAAGGGGGCCCAACCATCAGAACTTCGAATCTAGGTTGTAAGTCCCATTTTTTCATGTGCCATTGTGATTTTGAACAGACATAAATCGAGGATTACGTATTATCCTAATCTTATACTTACAACCCCAGTACTTCTGGAGGATGCTAAATTGGGAAATAGTAAACTAAGGCTAAGTAATCTTTCGTATAATAGTTATCTCACTGTCCTCAATTTAAGCCCATCAGTTCCTGCATGTATACTAAGAAAAAAAAAATCCAGGGAACCAAAATTATTTCATAATGGAGTTAAGATACAGCTCAAGGAGCCAGAAATATACTGTGGAGAGCTGTTGAAAAAAATGTTTCAGATTGCTTTTGCTTCATACATATACAATCTCAATGATTGTAGTGGTTTACTGTAGCTTATTACCACATATATTAAGTAACATTTGGATATCATTAACCTTCCTTTGGAATGAGCTGGCAATTTTAATAAAGAGAAACACACATATATTTTTTTCCTTTGATAAATGCAATTGAATTCTTCAGCAGAATTGAAGTCAGACCATATGCCTTCTCTTTGGGTATCACTTGGCATTGTACCAGAATACCAGTTCTGGCATTGCACCACTTGGTGCCAAAGCCAGCAAAAGATGTTTAATAGCTTTCAAACTCCAAAATGAGCTTTGCAGCCACGTGTGTCCCTCTCCAGTTGTCAGAGGAGATGAGCTTGAATTATAGTTCAGCCTTTGCTGCCAAATGCTCTCCATTATTTTAGACCAGGTTGCCAAATAGGATTTATTGTCCTTTTAATTCAATATCAGTTGATGGAGCAGCAATGGCTGATCCAGACTGTATATACCAAAGAAGCTTATCAGTGGAACAGGGCTCTTGAAAATTAGAAAGATAATTAAGTCTGCAACTAACTCATTGGTAATTGACACACTCAAAGCAAAATTAAATAGGAAAATATAAACTATACAGCTAACAGGAACTATTTTGTTCCAATTGCAGTCTGTTCAGGAAGCACAGATTTTGGTGGGGGGGTTTTTTTGGTTTTTATTTTTCAAAATTTTCCTGACTAATTTCAGCATTTTTGGACTACAATGGTCCTTACAACCGAACGTGATACGTCTAATTACAATTTGCAATGTTATAAAGCAATAGATAGGTGAGGTGAAATGAAATTGTCCAGCTATGAAGCTCTAACTATATTAAGTTCTATATACTGGTGAAAAAAAGTAGTCATAATGAAAAAACAAACCTTTTCAATTCAATTTGTCATTTTTGGTACAGGCACTTATCCATTTAACATTTAATGATGAAACAAAGTTTCCAGCTTATATATAGAAATATGTGATTCCACATGGATGAGCTGCACATGCAAAATGGGGGACAAAAACACATGTAGCTATCATATTACTATCACATTATTGCACATTACCATCACATCATTGTGTGATAGATGAACAGTAATTTCATATAGCAATAGCATTTAGACTTATATACCGCTTTACGGTGCTTTACAGCCCTCTCTAAACGATTTACAGAGTCAGCATATTGCCCCCACCAATTTGGATCCTCATTTTACCCACCTCAGAAGGATGGAAGGCTGAGTCAACCTTATGCCTGGTGGGATTTGAACGATGAGATTATTTGCATTGTATTTTAACCCATTCCACTCCTACTCTCCTGGGTGACTCTGCCAATGATTTACTGGGGAAAAACAATACCCAAAAAATCAAATTGATTTGTAAATAATTTCGTTTAGCAATCGTGTCATTGGTTTATAGTTTTGCACTTCAAAAGAATGCAAGCAATTAGAGATATTCTTAACTCAATGTTTTTTGAATGATAGATGAGGCAAGGTTTCTTGCCTAAAAGCACATTCCAGACCACTTTCAGTGTCACAAAATAATTAGTGTTGTGTAGAAAAATTATTCTGGCTTGTTCTGCAATCCTCATTTAGTCTCATGAAATAATATTACCTTTCAGAAATCAATTCAAAAGGGGATACAACATAGTTAGATGAAATTCTCAAGAGTGAAATGAAGAATTCCTGAAGTAGACCAAGGATATCATATCTCCAGCATCTCTCCAGAGCTTCTTTATCTTCCCATACTTAAATTTTCCCCAAATACTTCCTGAGACTTTTTCTGATTAGTTTAGGTTATATGTGCGGCCATGGAAGCTTCAGAATGAGAGGATTAATATAATGGGAATACACTAATAAAAGCACCCTCCTGTTCAAAAAATAAGAACAACAGAAATTTGAAAGAAATATGGTTAAAAAAAAAACACCAGGGGATGTTACACAGTGGAAAAAATCTTAAGAAATTGCAAAACAGATTTCAAAACAGCATTAAAGTAGCATATTGTTAACTTTACCAAAATATGGAATCTTACATGCCGAAAGAAGTAATAAGAACTCAGAAACTAGAGTTGTTCCTTGTTAAGGGGTGCATTTCCAGTTATGCTGAAAAACAGTTAAGAAAGTCAGCCCTACAAAACTATCCCTGCAGAAAATGTTGATTTTATTGCATGTCAGTATGTAAGATCAGAGTCCTTGCATTATGATTATAAATGTGTTCTGGAATTATAGACCGGCTCTTAATTAACTTGACTTTCATTATGGGTACAATATTTGAAGTTGGCATTAAAGTGTGGTGCCAAGGGTTATTTTGAAGTGGAAACTTTTGTGGTCTTATAAAATAATTTTAATAATCTTTGCCCCTATCATCATTTACTTTTCTCAAAAGTTAGTGCTGTTTTCAAAGGAATGGAATCCCATTCCAGGCATAGTATTAATATGTGTTCTCAGAAGCTGAGAATGTATGTTTGTGAAGCCCAGGGGTGCCACTTACAACCAGCCCCTGCACTGTCAAACGTCTTGTATGATAATCTCCTTGTGAAGAGAGGTTACCAATTTTCTTCAGTACCAAAGGTTCTCATTAGGAAAGGTTTGGGATCCCATGGAAGAATTAACAGCATTCACAGGTTAGATTATGCCACAAATCTGTGTGTATTTTCTTGGTAGGTAAATGGAAATAGGATTATAATCTCAATTGCCAAATAACACCTCACATTTCTGACTGAAACCCAAAAAGAAAACATTGTAAAAAAACATACACTTGTTGAACTTTTATAACAAAAAATACAATATTTCAATATTGGCTTTGTTATTGTATTTTTTACAATTCAGCAAATGCTGTATTTTTCGGAGTATAAGACACACTTTCCCTCCCACAAAAGAGGGTGAAAATTTGGGTGCATCTTATACACTGAATGTAGCCAAAAATGCGAGGCATGGAGGCGATGGTCTATGGCAATCCCTGCAGCCTGGAACAGCTGATTGGGGGTATTCTGGGAGGCCAAACCACCCACCAATCAGCTGTTCATGTTGAATCAGGCTGCAATAATGTGCTGAAGCTGAGCTGGCTGTTCGCTATTTGCTGCAAGGACTGTCAGAGTTTGCAGTAGCAAGCAAAACGCAAGCAGAGGAGAGGAGTTTCAGTTTTAGTTTCAGAGATCAGCACAGCATGCAGCTTTAGAACAATTGACCTAAGCCATGCCCAGGCTCCTTGCTGTCTCCTTCCTTGTTGCTCACATAGCAAATACTGTTTCAGTTTCCAAAAGTCTCACACACTGACAGGACGCTAGCCAGATGAATACCGATGGATGCTGGTAAGCAGAGGCACAATTTTTTTTCCCTTATTGTCCTCTCCCAAAACTAAGGTGCATCTTATACTCCGGAGCGTCTTACACTCTGAAAAATACGGTATATAAAATAGAGATAGGATTCATTTGTGCATAGTCTATTCACCATTGACCTGATAATATTTGAAACAGTTTTTTTCTTTTATACAAAATGATTGTAAAATAACTACACATACATTTAAGATTTGCCACTGCTATAAATAACATCTGTTAATAATTATTTTTAGTCTTTTTGTTTTTGTTTTTGTTTTTTGTTTGTTTACATTTATACCCCGCCCTTCTCCGAAGACTCAGGGCGGCTTACAATGTATAAGGCAATAGTCTCATTCTATTTGTATATTTTTTTTACAAAGTCAACTTATTGCCCCCCCAACAATCTGGGTCCTCATTTTACCTACCTTATAAAGGGTGGAAGGCTGAGTCAACCTTGGGCCGGGCTCGAACCTGCAGTAATTGCAGCTCTGTGTTCTAATAACAGGCTTCTCTACTGCCTGAGCTATCCCGGCCCCTTGTCTTAACATTGACAAGAAAGTTAAGCTATTTATATAGGGACAACCCCTTATTTGTTCCATTTTTTCTAATAACATTTTTTAATTTAATACATTTTAAAAAATAATATTAGTTATTAAAAATTAATAATTTTCTATATTGAAATCTTAAGGAAATATTGTCTTCAGTTTATAAGGAATCCTGTTGCAGACCATTTGAGTTCTGTGCTTAGTAATCTAATAAAGTTACAAATCAGGAAACTAGTATTCATATTTCAATTTCTACTAGAATTTTGAGCTTCAAAGAGACTCTTTTATGAGGCTGACATAATGACAGATTTGATCTCTTTGTCTTTCCTAAAATTTAGTAATGGAAGCACTGTAAGGAGGTCTCATTTTTAAAGAACTGTACACCATAATAAAGCCATGTTTCAATATATACTCTAGTGTTCAAGTTTGTGAGAGTATTATTTTGTCCACATTCATCATCTGTAAAGCATATGTTAGCATCAAATCAGATCAAGTGCATTAGAAGGAGCTGTCCAGTTGGAAGCCTAGCAGCTGTCCACTTACAACCAGCCCCTGCACTGTCAAACGTCTTGTATGATAATCTCCTTGTGAAGAGAGGTTACCAATTTTCTTCAGTACCAAAGGTTCTCATTAGGAAAGGTTTGGGATCCCATGGAAGAATTAACAGCATTCACAGGTTAGATTATGCCACAAATCTGTGTGTATTTTCTTGGTAGGTAAATGGAAATAGGATTATAATCTCAATTGCCAAATAACACCTCACATTTCTGACTGAAACCCAAAAAGAAAACATTGTAAAAAAACATACACTTGTTGAACTTTTATAACAAAAAATACAATATTTCAATATTGGCTTTGTTATTGTATTTTTTACAATTCAGCAAATGCTGTATTTTTCGGAGTATAAGACACACTTTCCCTCCCACAAAAGAGGGTGAAAATTTGGGTGCATCTTATACACTGAATGTAGCCAAAAATGCGAGGCATGGAGGCAATGGTCTATGGCAATCCCTGCAGCCTGGAACAGCTGATTGGGGGTATTCTGGGAGGCCAAACCACCCACCAATCAGCTGTTCATGTTGAATCAGGCTGCAATAATGTGCTGAAGCTGAGCTGGCTGTTCGCTATTTGCTGCAAGGACTGTCAGAGTTTGCAGTAGCAAGCAAAACGCAAGCAGAGGAGAGGAGTTTCAGTTTTAGTTTCAGAGATCAGCACAGCATGCAGCTTTAGAACAATTGACCTAAGCCATGCCCAGGCTCCTTGCTGTCTCCTTCCTTGTTGCTCACATAGCAAATACTGTTTCAGTTTCCAAAAGTCTCACACTGACAGGACGCTAGCCAGATGAATACCGATGGATGCTGGTAAGCAGAGGCACAATTTTTTCCTTATTGTCCTCTCCCAAAACTAAGGTGCATCTTATACTCCGGAGCGTCTTACACTCTGAAAAATACGGTATATAAAATAGAGATAGGATTCATTTGTGCATAGTCTATTCACCATTGACCTGATAATATTTGAAACAGTTTTTTTCTTTTATACAAAATGATTGTAAAATAACTACACATACATTTAAGATTTGCCACTGCTATAAATAACATCTGTTAATAATTATTTTTAGTCTTTTTGTTTTTGTTTTTGTTTTTTGTTTGTTTACATTTATACCCCGCCCTTCTCCGAAGACTCAGGGCGGCTTACAATGTATAAGGCAATAGTCTCATTCTATTTGTATATTTTTTTTACAAAGTCAACTTATTGCCCCCCCAACAATCTGGGTCCTCATTTTACCTACCTTATAAAGGGTGGAAGGCTGAGTCAACCTTGGGCCGGGCTCGAACCTGCAGTAATTGCAGGCTCTGTGTTCTAATAACAGGCTTCTCTACTGCCTGAGCTATCCCGGCCCCTTGTCTTAACATTGACAAGAAAGTTAAGCTATTTATATAGGGACAACCCCTTATTTGTTCCATTTTTTCTAATAACATTTTTTAATTAATACATTTTAAAAAATAATATTAGTTATTAAAAATTAATAATTTTCTATATTGAAATCTTAAGGAAATATTGTCTTCAGTTTATAAGGAATCCTGTTGCAGACCATTTGAGTTCTGTGCTTAGTAATCTAATAAAGTTACAAATCAGGAAACTAGTATTCATATTTCAATTTCTACTAGAATTTTGAGCTTCAAAGAGACTCTTTTATGAGGCTGACATAATGACAGATTTGATCTCTTTGTCTTTCCTAAAATTTAGTAATGGAAGCACTGTAAGGAGGTCTCATTTTTAAAGAACTGTACACCATAATAAAGCCATGTTTCAATATATACTCTAGTGTTCAAGTTTGTGAGAGTATTATTTTGTCCACATTCATCATCTGTAAAGCATATGTTAGCATCAAATCAGATCAAGTGCATTAGAAGGAGCTGTCCAGTTGGAAGCCTAGCAGCTGTCCATTTAAAATTCAAGGGCTGCAAGGAAGAATCTGCATAATGTGATTCATTGCAATTGAGTTGCAAAGACATTGGATTAATAAAGGTCACACTGAGCTGTAGGACCCTTTCCTTTAGTTTTCTCCCTTCCTAAGTGTTATATAATAGTTGTTGGGGAATTGTTCAACCTGATTCGGAGTAATATTTTTGAAGAGTTCTTAGGATGATGGTTTTTGATTTATAACAAGAGACTGGCATTCCAAAAAAATCCATGACTCAAGTCAGACAGTAACAAATTTCAACAACCTTGATGCTATGAAAGTTGCTGTGAAAAGACTTATGTTCTGGAGAAGGTAATAGTTGAGCATTTTCTGGAGATTTAGTCTTGTCATTTAGTATGTTTGGATCTCAGGAGCAATGTTAGCTGGCAATGAAAATAGGTTCTTGGATCAGTATCTTCCTCAGAACTAAACAGATTAGGCTCATCTTTGGGTTTTAACGATGCTAATTTTCCCCCTAAGAAAGTTCTTGTATCTCATTATCTTTGCCCCAAGAAAGTTTGACAGACACATTTATGATAAAGGTGGCAAAGAACGCACATTGGTGTCTTTAAATTGAGGGAATCGGAAAGCATTAAAAATAGTTCTCTCCACATTCCTGATAAATGTAACAATTGAAAATCAGACTCACAAAGGACATATTGAAGTTTTTTGTTCTTTTTTTAAAAAGTATATAGGATTTTGTAGTATTTATAATTAAAAACTAAATCCCCAAATATTGGGGATTACTGTTGTAATATAAGCTGTGGACATGTATGAAAAAGAAAGAAGAAACTTCATTGTATCTATTATGAACGTTTATACATAATATCAGCTTTGAAGTTACTTTAGACCTCGTGATGTATGAATAGCAAAGCAAACAGTAAATTAATACTACTTCTTAAAACTGCTTTGATCTGTGTGCCAGCAATATAAAGGTATTCCACATTTAGAACAAAATCTGGCTATCCACATTTACAGAATGTGATGGATAATTCAGCTGAAGTTTATTCCTCCCTGTTTTCATAGATTGTAAATCTGGAAAAGTTACAAACAGGACAATCCAACTACTAGCTCTCCTATGGGGAAATACAAGTTGTTTGTTTTTAGGTTAGAAAGGAAGTGTCTAAAGAGAATTATGATAGAAGTATATGAGATCTCACGTGTGGAAAATGGAGACATAATTTTTTTTAAAAAATGTACTCTTCCAGAATGTTAGATCTTACAGTCATTAGTTGAAATGAAATGCAGAGACATTAAATACCAATAAAAGAAACTACTTCTGTACACAGCACATAGTTCAACAATGGAATTTACTGCTACCATGGTATGATGGCTGTTAATTAGATGGTTGTCATTGCTACCAATTTAGAAGGTTTTAAAAAGAGGACTGGTGAAATTTGGGGTGGATGGTGCTATTGCTAATTGCTTGTCTTCTATAACGGAAGCCCACTTTTAATAGCTTCTGCTGGGGAACTGCGCTGGAACAGGTCTCCTAGCCTTCTCTCCATTTTTCTGAACTTTTGATAAGTGTCTGTTGATTGCTATGTGACACTGCAGATAGGGCGAGATAAATTCTTAGTATCAGTATACATTATAATGCAAAAAATGGTGTAAGAGGTAGCAATAAGAAGCAGATAATAAACTTAATTATCGCAAATCTTAGAACACTGATCTGCGTTAAAAGTCAGATATATCTTAATTTAGAAACTTCCTCCAAATATTTAAATATTTTAATATTGTCCTTATTTTGGAAATTAATCACTAAAATATAGAACAATGTCAGGCAGTTATGTAGCAAATTAATTAATTGTAGATGTTACTTGCCTTGATGTTATTGCCTTAAATATTACCTCTAATTTTAAACAAATTTGATATTGAAGAAACTGTTAACATCGACACTAACCAGAGTTGTAAACAAACAGATCCTACTAAGAATGCTGCTGTTTATTTTTTGGGCTGGGATTGTTAGCATAAAACTGTTCCACAAACCAGCCATTCACATTTTGAATTAAAATGTTGTGCCAACTATGTTGTTAGTTTGTGACTTGGCACAGTATACTAATCAGACAATTGTGTTAATCATGTAAATCAAAGCTAAATTATCCATGAGATTAACCATGAGAAAGCCAGGCGTAAACAATCCATCTATGTGTTTTTAGTAACAAAAATAATAATAGTAAGAGGATGCCGTTATGTTCTTTCAATAATTGTAATCCTGACAGTTTTTGAAAATAAGGAGTTCAAGTGGTACTGGTCAGACAAAAAAAACCCAACCCATGCTTATTTCATAACCTCCTTAAATTATGGACTACTTTTGATTATTATTAAATGATTTATTAAACCTTCCTAAAAGAAGGTAAAAAATCCTTAAAGCCTTATTTTTAAAACTGATTCCTTTAATTGGATCTTGCATGTTTATGTCATCTCTAAAGTGTGTTCTCAATTGTCATTGTACTTGAAATGAAGAAGTGTAGCCCTTATAAAATTCTACTTTCTTGCCTAAATTAGGTTTATTACTCCTCTTACAGAAAAAAAACCCCAGTGTTAATTTATGTCATTGTGATCTTAAATGGAGGCATGCATATAACAGGGATGACTGTTTTCCGTTTTGTTATTATTCCATGTACCGATTTTCCATATGCCCAATTTCTGGTTTTGGAGACGAGGGGTTAAAATTAGGTTACAATCCTATATGCACTTATTAGGAAGCTGAATGGGTAATTTTAAGATCCTCACTCTCTCAGCTCAACCCACTTTACAGGATTGTTGTTGGTAAAGTAGGAGGAGGAGGAGGAGGAAGGAGCATTGTGTATGTTCACTGCCTTGAGCTACTTATCAGTAATAAAGGAGTAATAAAAAATTAAATAAAATCAAACTAATATGCACTGGACAGAGTGGTACAGATGCAAATATAGAATATGCATGAAATTTCACTATTAATTACAAGTTATGCACCTTGACAGTTTACTGTAGTTTTACATTGCTTTTTTACCTTTATAGTGTAGTAGACTAAAGGAATAACACCTGTGCATTATTTAAATGTAAAGACTCCTTTGAGTTGACCTTATCCCACCAGCTCAAGGTTGATTCAGCCTTCTGAGGTTGGTAAAATCAGGACCCAGTTTGCTGGGGGCAATATGTTGACTCTGTAAACTGCTTAGAGAGGGCCATAAAGCAATGTGAAGCGGTACATAAGTCTAAGTGCTATTGCTACTTCTTAGAGATGTCCATAAAGCTTTTTCTTGGCAGAAACACCAAAATGATTTGTTAAGCCTTCTTCCACAATTATTTCTGACTTCCAGGTTTAGTGTACAGCCCAGGGCTTACTCAACTACTGGTAAACTGCCTAGGGACCTCCAAACAAACTGCAGATCTGTTTATCAGTAATCAGATCATTCAAACCTATCCAGTCATCTTGCTTGTACAGTATCTTCAACTAAGATAAAAAATTTCCACAAAAGACTAGAAAATCCCACATAGATATTTAACAAAATTGTTTACATCTTCATGTTTAAACATTTACTGGAGTAGATTACTGCATTAATAAAATGGAACTAAAGAACTAATTGATCATTTCCTTATAAAAATAATATTGTTTCTCATACATATAGCAAGAAAACTAACCCTGCATCAGAATTCTCTGCTTTTCCCTTTTCTTTGATATTAGGTGCAACCCTATTCTCAAGCCAATGTTTTTAAAAAGGAACTCAGAATTGGAATAGCTTCTATACTCATTCTTAAATGTCTGGCAGTGAATTGGGGAGTCCAGGGAGAATTAGTTGGCAGAGACAACAACTCCATAGAGATATGAGGTTTCTTTGCCAATGCTCCATCTCTCAATTCTAATGATTTTATTGCAGATCAGCTTCTTACTTTTTCCACATCAACGTAGCAACAGAATTTCACCTTTTCCTATTTTTATTTAACATGTGTGATTATGTTGGGGTTTTTTTTGAAGAGCTGAAGCAAACTTTGGTTTTCTTTTGCTTTACTGTTCTACAATGGACTCAGGGACTGCCATGTGGGGAGGGGGGAAAGAGGAAGGAATAAGTCAAGATGATTACAACTTTTGAAAGAGGTGGGGCTTCAGTCTCATGATCATACTCACCATTTTGGCTTTTTATTCCACCCTTCCTATGGACATCCCTAAATGGGTCAAGTAAATGTACAAAGACTCAGCATTTTCTCTTCCGAATAAAAAAATGCCTTCAGAGTTGTAGATTAAAAAAACAAAAACATACTCTGTTATCTAAGAACCAAACAAATTTCACATCAGTAGCCTGATTGTCCATTGCAATTTTGGCATCCAGCTCTCACATGCAAACTCCTTGATCATAGCAGAACCCAAGGAATAATAATAATCTGTTAAAAGAGTTTGTAGGATACGAATGCTATAATGTCTAATGGAATTTCACTCTTTTTCCAGCTACCTTCCATAATTATTGCAATAGCACATCATAGCTTAGGGTAAAGTATTTAATGATTGGTTCTCTTTTATTTTACTGTACACACATGAAGATCAGGTCATGTGATTAAAACATAAGATTCACTATATCCATTTTAATCTAATATTTACAATAAAGGCATTTGCATGTTAACTTGTTTTATTTTTATTAGGGTTTTTTTTTTTTGTTTTAAAAAGTTTTATTTTGACATTCTTATCCAATAACATATCCAATAACATATTTAATGTACCCTCATATACAATTAATCGGATCTGCCTGGTCACCACCCCCTTCCTTTTCCTTTTACTCTCCTTCTTTACCTTCTTCTACTTTCCATAACCATCCTCCCCCTCTCTTATCTACATCCTCCTCTTCCTCCCTATTCCTTTCTTCTCCCTCTTCCCCTCTTCCTTCCTTCCTTTCCTCCTCCTCCTCTTCTCTTTCCTCCTTCTCTCTTCTACTCCTTCTTTCCCTTCATTCTAAAGTAGTAACCAGGCAGGTCCGATCTTACATTAATTATACATCTTCAATCATCTTTGTACATTAACTATCAATCCATTTTCTACCCCCTCCCCCTCCCTTCCCCTTCCTCCCCACCCCCAGGACTTCCGAGAACCGAGTACAGGGTATAAAACTAACAACAAAATTAAAATCTAGCACAAATCATAATCCATAGTCATTCCTTAAAACCTCCACTCCCCTTCCAAAGACAAAGAAGATACTTTTCTTCCACTCCATTATATATCAGACCATTCCACTCCTAGAATTCTCCAAAGTTTCCAATTGAGTTAGTGTTTATTCTTGAATAAAGTACGTAGTTTTTAATATCCAACCTTCATCAATCAATATCAAAACAACGTTCCATCTTCCAATATTCACCAAGCTTTCTTCTAAAATGTCTTTCTTCCTTAGCAATCTCTCAAAAATAGTTCATATTTCCGACTTAGTTTCTTTAATTTTTCTGTCCAACCTTCAGGGTAAGCAATAGTCCATCTTTTCACATCTTTAACATTTATATATACAACAAATAATATTACAAATATCCAAAGTGTCAATTGTAATAATTAAAATCTTCACTTTACCTTACTTATGTCAAATAACATTGTTAAAATTACACCTATATCATCCACAATATATCTATTATAACAATTACATTCTAATTAACATTACATCCATCTCTTAAATATAATATTTAATCCAAGTTCCTAAATTTTACTATCTATCCTCCAAAATTAAACAATATTCCATCTTCCTATTCCTTTATACCTTTAATATATCATATAGTACCCCTAAAATTACACATTTATATCCACAATAAGTCATTTACAAAAATTAACCATAATCATATTTAATAAAGTTAAACATTCTCCCTCCCCTTCTTCTATCTTACACATTTTCAACCATCTATTCACCATTCAACTTAACATCTGTTAACAAAGAATTCCCAATCTTTAATACATTAGTATAAAAATCTCGTGCTTTACAAATTGTATTGAGAAAATACATTTTCCTTTATAATTCAGTGTTAAACCTGCTGGAACCTCCCATCTAAAATATATCTGATGTTTCTTAAGCTCATCCACCAGAAAGGCAAATTCTTTTCTCTTTCTTAACATTTTAGGAGGAATTTCCTTCATCATTATTATATCTTGTCCTAATATTTGAAATTTATTTTTATAAAATGCTTGCAAAATTCCATACCTAATCCTCTTATTTGTAAAATAAATAACCACATCTCTCGGTAAACACTTCTGCCTTGCCCACCAGGAATTAACACGATAAATTTTTTCAATATTAACTTCAAAATCTTCTGGTTCCATTCCTCTATCTGGGCAAAGGCCTGAATAAAAATCTCTTTCAAATTTTCCTCTTTAAATTCTCTTAAACCCTTACCCTTATAGCATATTCCATTAATTTATATTGTAATATAACCCTTTCTTCCTCTGCCTTATCAGCCTTAACCTGAATATCATCTATTTTATTTTCTAAATTCAAATTAATTTGAACTTCATCTATTTTCCTTTGCAAATCTAAATTAATTTGGTTAAATTCATTCAGTCTTTCTTCTGTCTGTGTACTAGATAACAATAATGGAGTAATTGATTCCTTTTTTTTCATCTCCTTACTCTGCTCTTCCACCAAATCTTTAAAATCCAGTATTTCTCTCTCCATTTCATTAAATTTTGATCTATTTCTGAAAGATGAGCCCATAAGCTCCTGTAAAAATTCCTTAGACTGTCTTTAATATCTTCTTTCAATTTCCGTACCTGAAGTGAAGATATTTCCAATAATTTAGAAGTGGTTAAATCTCTTTGCTTAAAAGCCATTTTTAAACTAAGTAATATCAAGAAGTAGAAGAAGAAGAAAAAAAAGGGGAGGAATAAAAGAAAAAAAACCCAATAAATTGTTCTTCTTAAACACTGTAAAAAAAAGATAATAAAAAAAGAAATAGATTTTTTTTTTTTAAAAAAAAGAATTCCATTTAGAAAAAAAAAAATCTTGTTATTTTCTTCTTAGAGGTTCCACACCAGCAATTGTAATCAGCATTTCCTTAGCTTTCACTTTCAAAAAACAAAACGCCATCTTTCTTCATCTCCACTCTTCAAATAACTTCTCTGTCAGGGAGTTAAAATCATCTTACAAGCAAATGCCAGCCTTCCTGCTTTCGATTCTTCCGTGTTGAAAATTTATCATTAATCCTCTTCAGTCACGGAGATGGACGCTGCGTTTTGCTCTGCTTTTGCAGAGGCGTTCTGGACTCTGGAGCTTTTTTTGAACTATCGAAGGAGCGTTTCCCATCAAACCACCAGAAATCATTCTGGGGCTTTTCTTGGGGGCTCAAACTTCAGTTCAAATGCTCATCTCCCCCTCTTTGCCCGAGGGCAGAGATTTACGAGCTGTTGACAGAAGATTAGCACTGTCTAAACAGCTCTCACAGAATCACAAAGAACGGGCGGACTGAAATCGCCGCCATTAACACAGCGGAGCCAAACCGGAAGCCTATTAGGGTTTTTGATGTATCCATAAAACATTATTTTATTTTATTTATTTATTTATTTATTTAATCGTATTTATATACCGCCCTATCTCCCGAAGGACTCAGGGCGGTTTACAGGCACTTAAAAAACACATGAACACATAAATACAATATAAAAACAATTAAAAAACTTATTCTAAAGCCCCAAAAATTAAAATATAAAATAAAACCCAATTTAAAACCCATAAATTTAAAATCTAGCTCAGTCCTGCGCAATTAAATAAGTGTGTTTTAAGCCCATGGAAGGTCCAAGGTCCGAAGCTGACGAAGTCCGGGGTAGTCCGTCCCAGAGGGTGGGAGCCCCCACAGAGAAGGCCCTTCCCCTGGGCGTCGCCAGACGACATTGCCTCGCTGACGGCACCCTGAGGAGTCCCTCTCTATGAGAGCGCACAGGTCGGTGAGAGGTATTCGGTAGCAGTAGGCGGTCCCGTAAATAACCCGGCCCTATGCCATGGAGCGCTTTAAAGGTGGTCACCAAAACCTTGAAGCGCACCCGGAAGGCCACAGGTAGCCAGTGCAGTCTGCGCAGGATAGGTGTTATGCGGGAGCCACGGGGGGCTCCATCTATCACCCGCGCAGCTGCATTCTGGACTAACTGTAGCCTCCGGATGCCCTTCAAGGGGAGCCCCATGTAGAGAGCATTGCAGTAATCCAGGCGAGACGTCACGAGTGCGTGGGTGACCGTGCATAGGGCATCCCGGTCCAGAAAGGGGCGCAACTGGCGTACCAGGCGAACCTGGTAGAACGCTCTCCTGGAGACGGCCGTCAAATGATCTTCTAGAGACAGCCGTTCATCCAGGAGGACGCCTAAGTTGCGGACCCTCTCCATCGGGGCCAATGACTCGCCACCGATGGTCAGCCGCGGATTTAGCTGACTGTACCGGGATGCCGGCATCCACAGCCACTCTGTCTTGGAGGGATTGAGCTTGAGCCTGTTTCTCCCCATCCAGACCCGTACGGCCTCCAGACACCGGGACAGCACTTCGATAGCTTCGTTGGGGTGGTCCGGTGTGGAAAAGTACAGCTGGGTGTCATCCGCATACAGCTGGTACTTCACACCGAAACCACTGATGATCTCACCCAGCGGCTTCATGTAGATGTTAAACAGAAGGGGCGAGAGGATCGACCCCTGCGGCACCCCACAAGTGAGGCGCCTCAGGGCCGACCTCTGCCCCCTGTCAACACCGTCTGCGACGGTCAGAGAGATAGGAGGAGAACCACCGATAAACGGTGCCTCCCACTCCCAATCCCTCCAACCGGCGCAGCAGGATACCATGGTCGATGGTATCGAAAGCCGCTGAGAGGTCTAATAGGACCAGGGCAGAGGAACAACCTCTATCCCTGGCCCTCCAGAGATCATCCACCAACGCGACCAAAGCCGTCTCCGTGCTGTACCCGGGCTGGAAACCGGACTGGAGCAGGTCTAGATAGACAGTTTCATCCAGGTGCAAGGGAAACTGATATGCCACCATACTCTCTACAACCTTAGCCGAGCGGGTTGGAGACCGGACGATAATTACCTAAAACAGCGGGTCAGGAAGGCTTCTTGAGGAGGGCCTCACCACCGCCTCTTTCAAGGCGGCCGGAAGACACCTTCCACCAAAGAAGCGGTCGTAATCGCCTGGAGCCAGCCTCGTGTCACCTCCTGAGTGGCCAGCACCAGCCAGGAGGGGCACGGGTCCAGTAAACACGTGGTGGCATTCAACCTACCCAACAACCTGTCCATGTCCTCGGGAGCCACAGGGTCAAACTCATCCCAAACAATGTCACCAAGACCACACTCGAGCGTCTCACCTGAGTTATCGTATAGATAACCGTTAAACTCCTCAGCACGTCCCTGCAGCGGGTCATCCCGCTCCCCCTGGTGAAGGAGGGAACGGGTCACCCGAAACAGGGCGGCTGGGCGGTTATCTGCCGACGCAATGAGGGAGGAGGCGTAGCAACGCCTCGCTTCCCTCAATGCCACTAGGTAAGTCCTAGTATAGGACTTCACTAGTGTCCGATCAGCCTCTGAACGGCTAGACCTCCAGGAACTCTCTAGGCGTCTTCTCCGGCGTTTCATCCCCCTCAGCTCCTCGGAGAACCAAGGAGCCGGTTGGGACCTGCGCCGGGTCAGAGGCCGCAGAGGCACGACACGATCTAAGGCCCCCGCCGCGGCCCGTTCCCAGGCCGCAACAAGTTCCTCAGACGTGCCGTGAGCCAGACCCTCAGGAAATGGCCCAAGCTCCGTCCGGAACCTCTCCGGGTCCATCAGGCTGATTGCCAGAATTATATGTCCTACAATACTGGATGCAGACATATAGTTCCTGGACTTTGATTGCAGATCACTGATAGACTCTGCTGGGCTTTATGCCAGCAGCTATTTTCCAGCTTTAGTTCTTTGTCTGAAAAATAGTGGATGAAAAGATAAAAAATATATTTTATTCATACATTAGAAGTGCTATATAAATAATCCATTTTATCTATATATGAGAAAGTCCACAGTCAAGCCCTTTAGAGAGTTGCTAGGACTCTTCATATTTATCAGCAAAATAACACTATAAACTACATAAAATATTTTTAAAATAAACACCCATACAGTATGGTCAAAATGTGCTTCTTCAATGGAATAAAGATTATTTAATGTACTCTTTTTAACAGTTTATTATTATTTTTCTCCCAAGCAAAAAAGTAGAACAGTTATAGTGATGTTGGTGACCTTATTAGCAAACTACAGAATATCACTTTTTATGATTTAGAATATAACTATCCTTTTTCAGAAACATGAATGTATGCATTTCATAAAAAAGAAAAGAAATTAATGTTTCTGTCCTAGGGAAGAAAATATAAAGAGGGAAGAAAATATGAAGAGAGAATATATAGGTCCTTTTGTAACAAGCAAGCATATGTCTTTTTATATTGTTGATCATCATCATCAGGTATCAACATATGTTTAAAACTTTTAATTGATAATTCTGTGATTGTGCATATAATATTTTTGGGTTTACAAACTGAATGGCTGCAGCAACCAAGACAGTAGTGTGCTGCAAGTTCCTACACTTTAGAATTCAACAATAAAATTCTTCTTTCCTTTAAACATAAGAGTTGGGAAAGATACTATACATTGTCTTTTCAAATCAATTAATGTGTACTGCAATTCTTGATTTATGTATGATGCTTTTGGATATGGATAGGTATATATTTCCTTCCTTCCTTCCTTCTTTCCTTCCGCAGTGATTGCATAATATTAAATTTTTACTAATGTTTAAATTCAGTGTGAATTGTTTGGGTTTGAGGGAGGCAAGAGCAAAAACCAGTGCTAGCCATAACAACTACTATTTCCCAAAGGGATAAAAAATGTCCATAAGTGCCCAAAGCTGCAAATACAGTTTTGGAGAAAATGCAGTATTTGCTTATATTTACCAACATTTAAATTATCTTCATAGCTTCCAGCCAATGAGTCAGCATTTGCACACCTTTTAAAACTAACTGAAAAAGAAAAAAAGTAGATATCATCACAATAACAGCGAGTCCCAACCTAGAATGCTGGGGTGGCTTCTTATAAGGTTTCGTATAGCTGATGAAAGCAAATAACTAAATGGAATAAAGTAGGAGATAAAATAAAGCCTTTGTAATTTCGTAGCTCCGTTGCTATATTGCAAAATAGTATTCTACCAGTGTAAGTCAGGTTGGTGTAATGGTTAAAACATCAGGCTAGAAACTGGGTAATTGTAAAATCTAGTCTCACCTTAGGTACAAAACCAACCTGGTGACCTTGAGCCAATGTTGGGTTGCCACCGGTTCAGACCGGTTCTTGTGAAACGCTAGTAAAACCGGGGATAGGCTCTGCCCTCTGACCCTGATGACATCAGGAAGTGCAAGCGAAGCAAGCACATGCAAGCGATCCCGCTGCGAACCGGTAGTAAAGGTAAGTAGAACCCACCCCTGCCTTGGGCCCATCATTTTCTTTCAGCCGAAGGAAGGAGGCAATGGCAAACTATTTCTGAAAAACCTTGCCAAGAAAAGTATAATGACTTGTCCAGGCAGTCTCTGAGAATTGAATGTGATAGAACAGAAGAATAAAAAAGTTCTACCAGCACTTTTTTCTGGGAATGCTCAGACAGAGAACTTTGAAACTACCAAAATGCTATCTAAACCTCATAGAATGGTCAGAATGAATAGTTCAATTTAAGTAGTGTGTGTGTGTGTGTGTGTGTGTGTGTGTATAATTTATTTATTTATTTATTTACATTTATATCCCGCCCTTCTCCGAAGACTCAGGGCGGCTTACAGTGTATAAGGCAATAGTCTCATTCTATTTGTATATTTTACAAAGTCAACTTATTGCCCCCCCAACAATCTGGGTCCTCATTTTACCTACCTTATAAAGGATGGAAGGCTGAGTCAACCGTGGGCCGGGCTTGAACCTGCAGTAATTGCAGGCTGCTGTGTTCTAATAATAGGCTTCTTACCAGCCTGAGCTACCACGGCCCTTTAATCCATATATATATTGATTTTCCTCTTAGAAATCAAGCTGTGTATGTGTGTATGTGTGTGCTTCATTTGACTAGATAAAAAATAACAGACTGTTGCCTGCAAAGTGGCTGTAAGTAGAGGCATAATTATTTCCCCATTCATTTTTTTTTGTTTTGCAGTGAAACCATAATAATTCAGGAATTATTTCATACACATGTTCTTTGTAGTGTAAAATTATTTTGACAGAATTGAGTAAATTCCACTAGCATTGTGGGGGGGGGAAATGTGCAGCTTAAACAAGTGCAGCTAAATATCAGAAAAAGATAATTTTTAAAAAATATGGAGTTGCTTCATTAACTATGATAATTAAAAATATAATATAGTTGAAATATCGAGTTCTCTTGGTCAGCTTTGGAAAGCAGTGAATAATTTAAATTTCCTGTGCCTTAATGAGATACCGTATATACTCGAATATAAGCCGATCCGAGTATAAGCCGAGGTCCCCAATTTTACCCCCAAAAACTGGGGTAAACTGGGGACTCGAGTATAAGCCGAGGGTGGGAAATGAGGCAGCTACCGGTCGGGGAAACCCTCCCTCCCTCAGCCGAGAAGGCTGGCGGCTCCCCCGCCCCGCCCTCTCACTGCACCGGCAGGGCTTCCCCGCGCTAATGCAAAAGCCCGCCAAGTTTGCGCCATCCGGTATAATGTGAAAAAAAGAAGAAGAAAAAAAACTCGAGTATAAGCCGTATATACTCGAGTATAAGCCGAGGGGACGTTTTTCAGCACAAAAAACGTGCTGAAAAACTCGGTTTATACTCGAGTATATACGGTAATCCCTTTTATAAATCTGATACTTGTATGCAATTGTAATCCTTACTATTATTTTTTAGCACTATTGTTTTGTCATTTTATCATGTTGCATCGTTTACAAAAAATGTAGAGAAAAAAAAAAAGAAAGAAACCGCTCTCAAATGCAAAGCAGTATTGGCTATTTCAGTTTAATCCAGATTAAAGAACACATGAGCCATTTTAGCCAATTGTTAATATTACTGTTTTTCAACGCTAGACTGCAAGCTACAGTGGTTTTGTTTTTTTTTGACAGCAAGTTCAAAAATAATGCCCCTGTTGATTAGCGCAGTATGTATCATGGCATTTAATTAGGTAATGATTTCTGCTCAATGAATGTTCGAAACGGCAGATAGAGGTGCAGCATTAAACTATAGTAATCATGTTTCCATTGGCATTGTACAATGACAGTCTCAAGTGATAAACATTTTGATCACAATATGTAAATCATTTTCTCCCCACAGAATTCGGTCTCACACCAATCACTTGTCTCTTTTAATATGATTTGTCCTGGCTATTGAAAAGAAGAGCTCCTCCCTCCCTCCATATCTCTGCTAATGTAATTAGCATCTAGTCAATAATGTTCAGCATTTCATTTCACCACTTTAATTAACAAATTCAATTTGTTCAAACTGCTGTGAAAACAAATTAAAGCTCCACTGAATAAAAACCTCCAGCACTTCCGAAGTTGCAAAACTCTTCACTGGCCCTAACTTATTTCCTGGGGTTTTTTTTCTGATTTTTGTTTATTTTTTTAATAAAAATACAGAACTGCATATTTATATTTATTTCTAAATTTTGTGACTAAAACAGACTATTTTTAATGTTATGGGACTTTATCAGTATCTAGATGGAGAATCTTTAGGAACTACAAACAGACAATGTTGGATTATTATTATTATTATTATTTTGTTAATGGGAACCAAATAATAAAGGAACAGAAACAATCATTTCAAATATTTTACTTTTTAACATCTACATGACAATTAGATGCCAAGTGCATTTAATTTATAACAATTCGCCTGCAATAAAAATATGTAATATGTGCCCATTGTCTGTTCAGCTAGGACTATTTTTCATTAGCTTTAGGTGCTGTTGATATACTTCAAATGGCTATATTTCTCATAGGATGGCAATAATTTTATCTAATTGTAGTTCTCTAGATCCAGATTTTATACCTTTCTTTTCCCCCCAAAATGGTTTAATGATAAATCAGTGCTTTTATCTGAAAATTCAGTGTCAGATCTGTTTTGAAAATCCTTGTCACACATAACTGCTTTAGATCCTGTTTGTAACTTCATGAGTTAGCTGCTGGGATTCAAATACTAATGGAAATTGAATCTATTTGTTAGAACTAGAGCACCCTCTGGTCTGATTAGCTGACAAAATTCTGTAAAAGGAAAATAATCCTAATTCTAACAGTAGCACTTTGGTACCTACGTTGGTTATAGAAAAAACAAAAGAAGTGTGGGACCCTTTAAAAAATATAATATATTTCTACTATAGTGGCGTACCTTTCCTTCCACTCTGCCCTTCTAGAAAATTAAACATTGATGGAAAAACTTAAAATTAGATGTTGATTCAGCTCCACAGTTCAGTATTGACTTTTAATAGTAATGTACAGAAGCTGCTTCAGATAAGAGAAGAATTTTTAGGATAGCATATCCCAGAGGAGTTCCAACAGGTGATTTAATATCCTGAAACTTCTGTTGGTTTCATGCTTCACAATAAGATAACAACAACAACAACAACAACAACAACAACAACAACAGAGTTGGAAGGGACCTTGGAGGTCTTCCAGTCCAACCCCCTGCCCAGGCAGGAAACCCTACACCATTTCAGACAAATGGTTATCCAACGTTTTTATATTAAGCATTGTTTAAGGCATTAATTAGGATTGGGATTATTTACTGTTCGCACTCACCATACTAAATGTAACCAGGTGTTTATATTCTGGTATAAAAGAAGAGTGAATCTCATCTCAAAAGGAATCCAAGGGGGGGAAAAAAAAACAACTTTTCCAAGATAACCAGAAAAAAATGAATGGCTTAATCTTTTCCACATTTTTATGCCAAGATTGGCCTTCAGACAATAATGGAATATAAATAAATCTAGCTATGAACACCTATTAAAAGCGTTAAATACAAAACTTTGATGTAGAGAAGACCCAGATGCAAAGCTGGATTTCTAATGTTGATCTGCCAAAACAGAAGTTGGATCCCACTTCTTAATCTTGAGGGAGAGGAGCAAATATATTCTCCTTTTTATAAATGTTTGCAAATAGTTAATAATAGATTGGTATCTGCAAACTGTCCACAGAAATTTAAAAAGTTACGTTAATTTTGACCAAATTCTGTAATTGTTTACACTGTGTCCTATACTTTTATACATTCTAACACTAGTCCATATGTCTCCATAATAATAGTTCATAATAAAAGGAGTCCTTCTGGGCACTATATTGCAGTCTTCATAATTTGCTAAAAGTATCATATAGAAACATTAGCTAAATCTTCAAAATGGGCAAAATATACAGACTTTTTCTAGCCAACAATATGGTAAATCATTTCATTTTCCAATATCATCCTCATTCAGTCTTTCCACCTGAAAATCTAAAGGTTGGTTTTTCAGTCTATAAGAGGTCTATAGCAGTGAAATGGGGAGGCACAACTTTCTCCTACTTGCAGCTAAAATTACTATACTATTATAGTTCCCAAAAAATCTGCTGCACTAAGGTCACTATGTTTTCTTGCAAACAATCTTCTCTTCTGAACGGCCAACTGAACTATTCAGTTTTAGAAATTGTGTATTAACTTTTGTCTTTTTGTAGCCCTGGCAACAGTGCAATTTCATGGAGCAGTATTGTGGTTTGTTTTTTAAATGCACCATACGTGTCATATTGCTACATATTTACAGTGTATACTAAAAAAAGACCTTACTATCAAAAAGTAGAATTTGTACTCTTTTTCCAGCTTAAAAAAGCATTCTCAGTCAAGGGCCCTAAGAACTCCCAGAATTCCAGCCAGTCGGTGATAATGTAGAAGACTGGCTTAAAGAAAATTTTACCCATTGTTCATCTTCATTTCACCTTGTAATTTAATAAGGTACCATCATCTTATAATCTTTTCTTTGGAATTTGGAATTTTATTCCTCTTTCCTTCTGATACAGTTTGTGCTTTTTTACATGGAAATTCTAGTACAGGAAAGAAAAACTGATTAAAGAAATACCTGCAAGAAAATGCTCCAAGCCATCTCCTTCCTATTTTAGTCTGTGAAATTGCTAGTGTTTAATTGATCTTCTATAAGCTTATCTTTCCAGTGAGATGTACCATTATTGTACATTAATCAGCGCCTCCAGACATTATCACTGTGGTAACCAAGAGCTAATCAAGCAGGAAAGGAGCTGGCAGACGCCAAGGTGTCACGGAGGCCTTGCTGGGTGCAAAGTCTGTCAGAGTCTCGTGTTTTCTCAGGGCAGCTGATTTTGTATAACCTTGTAATGACAATGGAATAGAGACAGGCATTCTGAATGACAGATTTATGGGCCACATAGGGCGCTCACGAGCTGAAATGTCTTAATGAGAGCAAGTAATAAACATGGAATAATAATACATGAAATGCAAACAATATTGTTTGTTTTTACTAAAAAAAGTATTTTCAAGTAAGAAATATGCCAAAGAATGTAAATATTAGCTCCTTAAACTATATTAATGAAGCAATACTTGCCCTCAAGACATAACTGTGAAATGATTTGATCCAGAGCAAGTACTTCAATTTTCTTACATGTTTGGTGACCAGAACCTTTTCGTACTATAGGTCCAAAAACATGAATAGATATCAAGGGTGTCTCTTGTCTGATCTACATACATACATTAAACTCCTTAATTTGATATACAACTTTGTAAGCAGGTCCATGTTTTGACATTTTGTGAATATGTAGAGGCCAGGAAAGCAGAAGCTGTCCTTACAGAAGTTGAATATGGAGATCATAATGTGAAAAGAGCCAGTTTGGGATTTTGGTTAAAGGCACCAAGCTAGAAACTGTGAGACCATGAGTTCTAATCCTGCCTTAGACACAAAGCCACCGGGTGACTTCTGGGCCAGTTCAGTAGTGGGTTCCACTTACCTTCGCTGCTGGTTCGGAACTGTGAGCATATGCACAACGCTTCTGCACATGTGCAGAACCTTCTGCGCATGTGCAGAGCATCCGTGATGACGTCCGGGCAGATGGGCGGAGCCTTCTGCTGCCACCACTACCGGTTCTCCCGAACTGGGGTGAACGGATAGAAACCCACCACTGGGCCAGTTACTCTCTCTTAGTGCTAGAAAGAAGGCAATGGCAAATACTTTAGAATATGTTGCCAGGAACACTGCAGGGACCTGTCCAGGCTGCTGCCAAAAATCAAGACTGGAAAAAAGAAAGCTTAAAGTTATATTTGGAAAGGAATTATGAGAAAATACAGAATTTGCTGCAGTGTTCAAGTGTTGGATTATAATGTAGACTCCAGGGGTAAGCTGTCAAAGCATTTTCAATTGTTTATAATAAGCATGGACTGGCAGAAATTTGTAATTGCAGCTGACAAATACTGAATGCCTGAAAAAAAGATAGCACTAATGGAAATCAAAGACTGTCAAAAACATAAAATCCAGCTCCAGTCTTTTCCATATTGAGTTTTTCAAAAGATAACAATGTTCCTTGTGCATCGACCACATCACTATATGTACAGTTTATATTATATTAGAAATGTCTGTACCCCGTCTGTAGAAGTGAATAGAATGTATGTCCCAAATTCCAGCCCAAAGTCAAAAGATTAGTTTGATTTATTTTGATGAGTACTATAGGGGGCTATCAAAATTTAAGAAGTTAAACTAGAAGATGTAAATATATAAAAAAATGTGGGTTAAAATAGGTACTTGAATTAAATAAGAAACAAAATTGTTCAGAACTACATTTACTGGAATAATTTTTGAAACACACAGGGTAAAAGAAATCTAAACAAACTCCCAAACAGTTGAAAGGATTAAAATAAAAATACGGCTATTAGGAAAATATTTTCCCACTTGGAATATAAACATCTTGGCAACACCTCACTATTTACTTTCATAAACCACATGAGTTTTGCTTTTGTATTTATCTCTCAGCAGGACTTCATTATCCTGTGACAAAGTTCTATTCTACTGATAAATCTCTTAATTAGAATCCATTCTTTTTTATTTTTACAAATCCCAACAGTTTTACAAATACTTGTATATTTTCAAAGATTAGATGATGACTAAGGAGATTACTAAAGTATGTGTGTGTATTCATCTAATTAATTATTTCTCTTGCATCTTTGCAATTTTATTTCATTCTTTGGCCTTTAATGTATATTTACATATTTTCTATTTATTTTGGCATTTATTTGTTCCACCAGCTTGTTGGAAAGGCATTAATGTTTCAGAATCAGTGAAAGGTTGGTTGTTTTATATTCAAATTATGGAATTGGGACAGTACAGTCTTTCACATTCCCGCTCTGCATTACAAATGGGCATGTATAGATATTACACCTGCCTATACCCAGCTGCACACATATTCGCAGCTCCCTCATCTATTTCACTTCACCTTGAGATATATTTTCAGTGAGAAGGGTGAGCAACTTTGCTTTGCTACTGATCTTACCACACTAGTTGTATGACTGCAACTTTCATTATCTATCGCCATCAAAAATGTGAGCTAGAACTGATAGGCATGGGTATTCAACAGTATTAATAGGGCCACAGATCGATGTAAAAATAATCTATTACAGTACATAGCAAACTTGTACAACCTGTACAACTTACACAGATGAATGTAACCTGGTTTTTATTTAATCAATTCAATTTATGTGATCTAGGATCAGAAACAAAACAGACAGCAAAGATAAAATGATAACTAAAACTGGTGGGAAATTAATGGCACATAGATTGATAGTTAAATAGTAGCACCCATGCTTTCATCTCAGTTTTTAGCTGATCAATTTATTATCTCAAGGTGGTGATGAAAACATTGCTGCTATGAACTTAGCTTGCCCTACAGGTAGTAGATGCATGGCCACAGTTGAGCCCAAATTTTATACTGTTAAGTGAGAAATTTATTAAGTGAGGTTTGACCCATTTTACAAACTTTTCTTGCCACATTTGTTCAGTGAGTCACTGCAGTTGTTAAATTATTAACATGGTTGTTAAGTGAATTTGGTTTCCGTATTGACTTTGCTTGTCAGAAGGTCGCAAAAGGAATCTCATGACCGTAGGACACTGCAACCATCATAAATATGAGTCAGTTGCCAAACATCCAAATTTTGATCAGGTGAGTGTAAAGATGCTGCAACAGTCATAAGTGTGAAAAATGATGATAAATCACTTTTTTCAGTGTCGTTTTAACTTTGAACAGTCACTAAATGAACTGTTGTAAGTTGAGGACTACATGTATTTCAAGGTACAGTATTTGGAGGTACTTGCAATTACGGTAAAAACCTAAATTACAAAGCAATTGAACTAAATATCTAGTAAGAAATTGTGTTTAGATGAATGTTCTCCCACAATCTTGCTTTTATTTATATTTTATCAATTCTGATATTGTTGCAGTTGTTGGTTGTATACCACCCAGATTCACAGTCAGTAAGATGGCTGATGATATACAATAGACAGGCAGGGAGGGAGGCAGACAGTTTCATAGTTACAGGAATGCATTTTCTGGTTTTTGAATGGTAAAATTTACAGTTGATGAAAAGATAGCTTGAGTCTGTTAGATGTATGTCTTCCATGACCCCGAATTCTGAAACACTGAACCAAATATAGTGGTATACCTCAGTACCTGTTGGTTCTGGAAGGCACAATGAATACCAAAAATGATGAGTACTAAACAAATTTTTCCCATAAGGAATAATGTATTGAATCACAAGGCAGCTAACACTGACAAGTTCTAGCTTGTACGATGAGTACCAAGTGATGAATACCAATACAAAATTTTCATGTCAAAATGCATTGAGTATCAAATTTGATGGGTTTAAAAGCATTTGAATACCAAGGTATCTCTGTATTTAAAGCTTCTCACAGTTTCTTACCACTCTAGCATCCCGCTCATTTCCTTTTTTTTTTTTTTTGCAAAAGTCATCACTTGAATCTTCTGAGAAATAGCTGGTTGTGTCTGCAGTATTGCACTAAACAGTATGAGTCATTTGCTTGCAAATATGAAAGTACTGATTTGCTTTCATCCATTTGTAACAATTCCTTCAAGTTTCTGGTAACCATGGTACAGATTTATGTTATACCATTCTGTAACCTTGCTTTCAGCTTTGCATTTGGTGCCTGGGATTAGTTTGATTTCCTTCTGTCATCTTTGCTGGATGCCTTGGTTCCCTCTTCTCACCTAGTGCTAACAGCACCTGTATAAGAGATTTGGGATATGCCAGTTTTCTCATCTTTTGGGCTAGCCTGATTTAGGTTCAAAATTCTGTATGATTTTTGCTTTCCCTTAAGGTTGACAGTCCATAGGCTTAATAGTTAAGGTACACGTACCTTGTCATAAATATCCACATGTTCTTTTGAAAAAAATTCATAACATCAGCATATTCTGGCCATACTTTCGAGACAGCTGCAATACATCATGCTTTTCATTTTGCTTTTGAGGCTGTTATGAGATATTTTTTGTAGATTTTATCATAACTCCTGTAAGTCTACTTTTTGTCCAGTGTATGTTTACATTTTTTCCCGTATCTCTTTTATTATATCTTTTCTGCAATATGTACCCTTTGTATATCCATATTTCATCTTTCTTTTAACATAACAGTAGTAATATAGGTAGAAAGTAAAACTCCCTGGTGTCTTCTTTAGGTCAAAATGTCTTTTTCATTTGGAAAGAGAAATCAGTTTTCAACTAACACAATATGCATACACACTTTAAACTCAAAAATACACTAATGCGGAGGCTTATCCTTCCCAAGGATAAAACACCCAGGCAAAAACTAAGCAATGTGATATATGCAGTACAAGGCAGTAAGCCATGGAGATATCTGTGCATGTGAGAAGCAAAACAGTCACTTCACAAATGCATGGCACAACATAGGAGAACAAACCCATCAGGTCCATCTGCATTTCAAAGACAAAAACTATTCTTTTGAAGACATCAAAGCCCACATTCTGGACAGAGAGGATCGCTTGTTTGAAAGGCGGGTCAAAGAGGCCATCTGCATTAAGACTGAACAGATCTCTCTCAACAGAAAAGAGAGGGATATACCATCTATCTCCTGTTTGCAGCCTAGTCATTTCAGCAGTTTCAAGAAGGTTCCACACTCATTTGTACTATTCAGGTGACTCTGAGGGCACAGATAAACCTCCAAGTGGCCTTAATAACTTTCAGAAAGTGTGCTAATGACCAGTTGACTGCAAGGAATATAAATCCTATTCTCCACCATTCAAGTCAGAACTGAAGAAGCTTCTTGAATGAGAAGCAAAATGTCTTCAAGGAAAAACAAAGTCCAGTTGCTTTTGAAAGAACACTTTTGGGACATGCTATAGACATATCTCACTTTGATCTGAAGTTATACTTTCCCTATAGTCACCTTAGTGAGAGATCTGCCTTTTTGGTTGGCTTTTGAAATGGCTCTGAAGCAAATATTTTTATAAATTGCTTTTAATTGTTTGCTATTGTTCTGACCATCTCTCGTTTAATTTTGATTTCATATTATCATCATATAAAGCTCACTAGACTCTTTCTCATAGTTCTGTTCACCATCAAGGAAGATATTTTGATTTCATAGAATTTTTTAACCACTGATATATTATATTATTAAGCATCTCTATTGTACATTTTAGATTTTATGCATCTTAGTTTGGAAATTTTGTGATGATAGACTGAAAGAGAAATGATGAAAAATGATTCTTTCCTATACATTAATTGTACTCTGTAGAATTCAGTTGTACTCACCAATACTTTATAGTGGTGCAATTAAATAATTATTGAGTTTAGTGGGCCTCTTCGGAGAGTAAGGTATATTACTTCACTATTTCAACTAATGATAAGCTAGTTCGTTTTGAGCTGCATATTCCTATGTCCTTTCTAGTCACAGATACGGTAGAATTAAGCTAGCTGCTTATATATCACCAAGGGAAAACAAAAGAGACCACAAAATTAAATTTTGTGCATGTTAAATTATACCTAAAGATGACAGTCTATATCTTTTTCTCAAATTAAATGGAAATTCTGGCCTCAGGTTTTCCCAAAATCAGCACTGACTGAACACAAATATATGATGAACTTATTTCTGTTCCAGACATCCGTACATTCCAGCCTTTGGGCTGAGCTGCAGTGACACACAAATACAAACACACATACACAGTGTACCAAAAGATAGGCGCCATAGGCCAATCACGGTATGTTTTATTAATTTTTTTCCAGAGAAAAAGTTACTGTGCTTAGGAACGTTTAAAGGCCATGTATCAAATGAATAAGAAAATGTTTAGAAGAAATGGACAACTGCCTGTTACGTAATGATTTCTAATTTAAAAATGTTACAAAATACAGGTATGAATATTGTTCAAACTTTATTATGCTGAATTATGCAACATGGCCTCCATTTTTATTATGACTCCTTGGCTCTCATTAAGTGTTTGATTCATTTTACTATTAGTATCATTTGGGTAGGCTCCTAAAGATGTTATGTTTTATTTATACAGTGTAGTTCCCATTTACTGTGGTACTTCACTATACTGAAGTGAGATAATTTAGCAGATATTCAAAACAAACACAAATATACACAGAAATAAGCTTTAAATACAGTACTAGGAAGTATATGCTTATTTGGGGCAACATTGACATTTTGTAGGTTTTGACTTTCGATATAAATGTACTGAATCTCAAAAGCTCTTTTCTCCTGCTGCATTATTGCCATATGACCACCTAATTCCATTTAATCATGGTTCATTTATTAAACATTATTACATCATGCTGCGCCATTACTGATCAGATTTTATTAGCTGCCATAGGAACTTACAGTAGCATCACATGATAAGTAACTGTGAAAAAACTGCTTGTTTTGTTTGTATAACCACATCAGACTTTACGGTTTTGTAAAAGAGCTATAGCCGTGAACATCACTGGAAGAAGAGTATCTTGCTGGGCATATAATGAACTCATATAATGAGACACAGTTTCTTTTCTCGCAAGATTCCAAGTTCTAGATCTAACAGTAAAGTTTACAGAGAAGCAGCCATTTTGATACACTGTGCCTTTTGTTGCATGTGACCAGTGCAATCTGCCTTAAAAAGGACACAAGATCTTATACACAGTTTTAAAATGAAAAGGTATGGCTCCCTCTGGACCCAAAACATTGCTTAAATTTTTGTCAGAAATCTAAGCACTTTTTAGCATTTTTCAAATTTCATGAGACTCCTTTTGTGTGGATGCTTGCTGGATATTAGAGATATTTCTTTCCAACTTTTAAAAGAAAAGGAGGACATCTGAAAGAACTTGATATTCAAATCCCCAGAGTTTCTCCACTATTCTCAAGTTCTTCATTACTGGTCATCATATCTTGCCTTTGTCCTTTTTCTCCCCCTTACAGTTCTGCTGCGTGAGTGATTCTCTCTGTCATCTTGCTATAAATTGATTAATACTACCCACTGATGCAGTGCACCACATGGCTAATATATCAGTTAAATGGAAACAGCAAACACCACCTGCTCCTTCAGGCAAATGGCACTTTGGAATGGAATGTGTAATCAATAGAATTAAAGCGTAAGCAAAGCGCTGCAAACAAATCCAGCGGCAAGGTCTTCCAAGCTGGGGTTTAATGAGATTTCTCTTTTGTTTTTAAGCAAACAGTTTGACTGGATTCCAACCAAACTATGTATGTAATATTGTTAAAAGATTGCAGCATTTCACTCAGAATAAGGATGGTGTCAATATTTACAACAGTGGATAAGTGCCACGTACAGAGAAAGAATAAAATAGTGGAATGTTTTCATTTAAGTTTAAACTAAGTTAGAAATGTGAGCAATTGAAAATTGGCCTGCTTTAACACATTATTCTATTTATGTTTCAAACCAGGATAGAGTTACGTATTTGTAAGTTGCACTGACATCAGCATGCCTTCCTGCATGCCAAAATGAAGCGAGACTAAGCCAATTACTATGGAGATGAGATAAAGTGCTGCTATACAAGTTCGGGCTAGGAAAAGTGAGAGAAACGTGCAATTTTTTGGCCTCTGACTATAAATAAAATGTATTATTTTATTATTATACATAAGTAAAAACTGCAGAATAGCACAAATATATCACCCTTGGATCTATGAGTCAATTACCTGTGCCCACCAATCATTGGCAATGATGCCCACATCTGAAAAGAGAACTTGTGTCAAAGACGACATATCTCAAGAATGTCTTTTCGCAGCATCACAGCATCACACACTTAACAATAACCCAGTAGTGATATTGAATGAATTCTTATAATACAGGCAGCAATACCACTACTAGTACAGGTTTTCAGTAATCCTTGCAGATTTCTTCATATACTATCCACAAGCACTGTTTCTGAGTCCTACCAAGAAAGGAAAAAAGGAGATCCCAGATAACTAGAACCAGCCACAGAGCTGTTCAGTGCCTTGTACCACATAGACACACAGAGAGGCAATCCATTCATGTTAATGAGAACCCATGTCTCAAAGGTTTCTTCTCCACACCATACTCTGCTCCTGCTCTTACAGTACAGGTGGAAATGAATTTCCTTATTCCTGGACATTCATACATATGAGTTTGAAACGCTCCCTCTATCCTATATATACATTATATATAATGATCAGAATGAATTTTAAAAAATAAAATAACACAACAAAATGAAGCGAGGGGAACCCACAGCAATGGGTGGATGTCCACAAAATAAGTATATCCTTTATTCTATATTAATGAAATACTATTGTAATAATATATGTGTGTTTGTATATACACGTTACACACCACAGACACATACACACAAATGTATTCCACTACTGTAGGGAAAATGCACACATACACAGATAGATAAATAGATTGATTTGGGAATAGTCTTTTAAGGAAGATGATAATATAATGATTCAGAAATAGGAGAAATGAAGCTATATATTACTAAGGCTGTTACAAATGAAGTTTGACCCTAAGTCACCAGAAGAGATGTTTGCAACAAGTATAGTCTAACCTCAGAAGATGTCAATGATATGAGTTTGGAATCATAGCAAAAAAAAAGAGATATTCTGAAATTCTAGACCCAATCTATGTAGAAGATAATAGTCAGCAATTTTAAAATTATTTTTTCCCGGAAATAAAATTGTCATCCAGTAAAATGTACAGATGTAAAGTAATCTCTTTGAACTAATACAGAGATCAAGTTGGCTCTGAATTTTGTACCAACAGATCTTTACACAGTTTTTTTTTATTATTATTATTTGCATTTATATCCCGCCCTTCTCCGAAGACTCAGGGCGGCTTAGACTATGTCAAGCAATAGTCTTCATCCATTTGTATATTATAGTAAGTACAAAGGTAACGCCATGTAAAAAACAGTGCAGCAGTTAAACGGCATCTGTATCACAATGTTAATTTCATTTTTTCCATTTCTTTTTTTGGAAATGATGGATATTTAGTCTCAACTGGCATAGTTGATGACTGTATCCTTATATCACTAAGAAATTATTTGCTAATAAATGTTTCTCAGGTGAAAAAATTATCTCCAGCCTAAACCATTTTTAATGGAATGATTAAATAGATGGAAGTGATTTAATATTCTTTCTTTTAAAGAAAATGAAACAATATTGAACATGGATAATTTATGGTTAGGCTCAAGTACTATATAGCAAGTGCTGGATAATAAATAAAGAGGACAATCTGTAGCACAGGAGAGTTTGCCATATAAGACTGGTGGCCACAGGAGGTCCTCCTGTCTCGTTCAGATGGGGAGCAGCCAGTCAGAAGATAATTGGAAGCAGAAGGAAAAGAATGGCAGCAAGAAGAGAGAGATGACATGATGCAGGAAATAGGCCAAATAAGCCAATATCTTATCAGTTTTGGAATTGTTATAGAATATCAGAATTTAGCCCGTTTCATTGTAAGAAATCTTCATCTGCAGATTTGAATGCTTTTATGGAAAATAGTTCATCGTTCAATTTAAGAAAAGTGGATTCCAACCCTAAGCAATAAGCACACTTATAGAAAATAAATTTCATTCATTAAGTGTACCAGCAATGGATAAATATTTTATTTATTTATTTAAACTTTTATACCGCCCTTCTCCCGAAGGACTCAGGGCGGTGTACAGCCATAAATAAAAACAATAAAATATACACAGTTAAAATATCAATTTAAAATACATATTCAATAATGGCCGAATTAAAACCGTCAATTGACCCAACCTAAAAATACCCCATATAAAATTACAAAATTTAAATTTAAAAATTTAAAAATCAGGCCAGTCCCGCTTGGATAAATAAGTAAGTTTTTAATTCCCAGCGAAAGGTCCGAAGGTCAGATATTTGGCGCAAACCGGGGGGAATATCCAGTGATATACAAATATCATTGTATAGACATATACAATATACAATTGTTTGCATACACAGAGACATGTATAGTTAGGGTTGCATACTTAAGTTATAGAATAGAATTTATTGGCCAAGTGTGATTGGACACACAAGGAATTTGTTTTGGTGCATATGCTTTCAGTGTACATAAAAGAAAAAGAAAAGAAAAACCTTCATCAAAGGTACAACATTTACAACACAAATGATGGTCATAGGTTGCAATTTAACCCTTAATGATAGCAACAAAGAGTTACAGTCATACAGTCAAAAGTGGAAAGAGATTGGTGATGAAAACGATGAGAAGATTAATAATAGTGTAGATTTAGTAAATAGTTTGACAGTGTTGAGAGAATTATTTGTTTAGCAGAGTGATGGCCTTCGGGAAAAAATTGTTCTTGTGTCTAGTTGTTCTGGTGTGCAATGCTCTATAGCATCGTTTTGATGGTAGGAGTTGAAACAGTTTATGTCCAGGATGTGAGGGATCTGTAAATATTTTCACGGCTTATTGGATTTAAGTAAACAATAGCAATAGCACTTAGACTTATATATCGCTCCATAATGCTTTACAGCACCCTCTGAGCGATTTATAGTGTCAGCATATTGCCTCCAACAATCTGAATCCTCATTTCACCGACCTCGGAAAACTGGAAGGCTGAGTGAACCTCAGGATCGAACTGCTGGCGACTTAGCCTGAAATACTACATTCTAACCATTGCGCCACCACCATAGTTTTAGGTTCTGCTTTTAAATCAATGAACATATATTATAGGGGGGAAGGTCTTAGTGCTCTCTGAGTTTGGTTGTTTTCTTGTAGACATTTCATTATATAAACTATGTAACATCACCAGTAGCACTGGAACAGGTAGCGCTGACGATGTTACCTAATAGGCCCCCTCATTTCAACCCTGAGCTACAAATATTTATTATGTACAGTTTATGGCTTTGGAATTGTCTTTATGGAAACTTCTTAGCTTATCTCATCATTACATATCCACACACTTAATTTATCAGGATTTGTATGCTGCCCCATCACAAGAGCCTGGGAAGCTCATAGTTACAAAACACCATAGAAACATGAGCTTAAAATACGATACAAAATATAACACATGGTCACAGCTGACTATAAAAAAAGGTAACTCCGAGAGACAATATTTGACACTGACTATTTATATCAACCTATTCCAAAAGTCCAACAATTATAGAAAAGAAGTTGTGTTATTTATTTAACAGTGTTTACTGCCTACCCCAATCTAAATGGGTTCTTGGTGGAATACTTTTTTAAAAAAGAAAACTTTGTGTACAAATAACATCAATTATAAGTAAAGATCTGTTGACAATCAGTGCAGAAAGTATAATAAAGAAGTTATTCCCAAGGGATGGATTGATTTGTCAGGAGTCATCATGTTTTGTGCCAACAGCAACTTCTGGGTTGTCTCCAAATGGCAGTCTGTCATAAAGGCCACCAGAGGGCCTCTGGTGGCTCAGCAGACTAAGTCTGTCTGTTATTAACACAGCTGCTTGCAATTACTGCAAGTTAAAGTCCCACCAGGCCCAAGGTTGACTCAGCCTTCCATCCTTTATAAGGTAGGTAAAATGAAGACCCAGATTGTTGGGGGCAATAAAAGTTGACTTTGTATATAATATCCAGATGGATGAAGACTATTGCTTAACACAGTGTAAGCCGCCCTGAGTCTTCGGAGAAGGGTGGGATATAAATTCAAATACAATAAAAAAAAAAATTTTTTTTTAAAAAGGTATTGTAGTAATCTAGCTGGATGATGATCAATATGAGGGCATGGTGGCTCAGGGGCTTAATGATGCTGGAGATGGTCTTTGCTCCAGTGGTTCAAGTCCTAGTACTTTGTGGCAGGGTAAGCTCCTGTTATTTGCCTTATCTTCTGCCTTATCTATTTGACTGCCTTAAGACTGCTACTCACATATAACATGCTTTCAAACTATTCCTTTGCATTAGCATTGTAGTCTCCTGGCTAATTTTTTTTTATTTGCATTTATATCCCGCCCTTCTCCGAAGACTCAGGGCGGCTTACACTATGTTAGCAATAGTCTTCATCCTATTTGTATATTTATATACAAAGTCAACTTATTGTCCCCAACAATCTGGGTCCTCATTTTACCTACCTTATAAAGGATGGAAGGCTGAGTCAACCTGGTGGGACTAGAACCTGCAGTAATTGCAGGCAGCCTTGTTAATAACAGACTGTCTTACCAATCTGAGCCACAGAGGCCCAGATTGTAACATCACATATGATAAATAATAATAGTGATCAGTTTCTAAGCTATCATTGCCAGAGTATCTAGGTATAGATATGGCTGCAAACTGGTACACATCTGAAACTGTGCAAAGGTTCCCCTGCCCATGGTTTCCACCTGTTGTTTAATAAGAACCATTAGTCCAAGCGATCTCCCAGATGTTGAGCTCACTGTTTTGGGAGCAGTGCAAGCTTATTTATTCCGAAAGACTTTCAGTGTCAGACTGACATGAAAGAAAGATAGAAAGTTTCATTGCCTAGGAAACACACCACTATAATGTATGATGAAGGGGGAAACCCACCACATGTCCGCTCTGAATGTTCATAGTAGAAGCTTCTCTATATGACTATATTACAAGCTGTTTTATATATAGTTTACATCCAACATTTGTGAATGTTAAAAAGATTAAAATCTAAGATCAAATTACATACTTTGTTTTGATAGCTTGCATGTTGAGAGGTAGTTCAACAATATCAGGAGAACCAGAGATTCTTCATTCATTTCCTTCTACATCACCAAATATGGAATACATAATCAAGGCCACTGGAATGTTTCAAGTCGTTTATATTCCCTTTTAAAACTCTTCTGCTATTAAACTGCTAATTATACTAAAGAATATTGCAATTTTGGACAGTTTTCCCCCCCTTCTTTCTTAATTCTCCCACTGTCAAAGCATTTGAAGATGTTCACCCTGTTTATCCACTCCCATAAGAGTTTCCATCCCTAGAAATAGCCTTTACGATTTTTAAAGAACAGAAATGTGAATAATAAATGTGCATTTAATCATTTCTTGCTGTGCTGTTTCCCCAATCAAAATCTTTCTTCCGAAAGTACTATTAGCTCTTCTGGGATAATGGAAGGGAAGTGGGGCACAATGCAAGTATCTTGCTTGTTTCCATGGTGAACTAAGAGCAGTGTCCATTGCTATTTTGGATGAAAGAAAGCATTAGGAGATCTAATCATGGATCACACATATCTCATATAAGTTGGCTATTAACTCAGTAGTTTCTGTAGAGATTTTCATACCCTTTATAGCTTGCCTCACGTTTTCCACATAATTGATCAGGCTGGTGCTTGCTTTGTTGAATATATTTCTCCATACAACTCTAGTGCAGACAGATTCTTTATAGAAAACTAATATCTGGAAGACACAGATAGATAAATTAAGCATGAAACATGATGGATATATGCAAGTATTTGCTTATACCACAAAGCAGTTGGATTTGATTACTAGCACCATTACAGGTTTTTTATAGAGCACCAGAGTGTTGCTTAACTTTGACATCATTAAAATGTATAGTAGATTCTTGAATCAAAATAAGAACCAAAATCAAATTCTGACAAAGGTAAAGAGCTTTGCAGATCTGACGGCTATTCTGTTGCTTCTATGATTTGTTATTTAAATAATGAGAGAAAATGTCTAACAGTGGAGAAGAAAACACAGACTTAATAGTAAGGAGTCTGTTCAGTCCACAGTTCTTCCCTTAGAAATAAAAGGCTATTACAACAAAAATTGTGAGATGAAAAAAACAAAAGATGCAAACATTAACTATTTCCATCCTTTTGTAGAAGTTTTGTTGGAGCAAATAATGAAAGCTATTATGCTGGCCAGTAAGTATAGATATGTATGATTTTCATGTCTTTACTTCTTGACATTCAAATAGTTCCTGGTTATATATAATTTATATATAAAAATTGAAATGTATAATATTAGAAACCTATCCAGCTATTTCATTTTTAATAGCATAAGCACCTTAGTTCTCTCAGATTTAGAATCTGGATACTTCAGATTGTAAAATGTTACTACTATTTTACTAAACTCTCCTTTCATCCCTCATAATTTTGGTTTTAGTGTCAAATAATTTTAACATCCAATATAACTGCCAGACTAAATATAAGACAAGAATTAGATAAAAAGTTGAATTTTGGTAATATTTACATAATGTTTTAGGTCTTGCTTTTAAACCAAGAAATAAAGAATTTCATTTTTCCTTGGAAATATCTTGTATTTGCAAATGCCTCAGCTTGCAGATCCTTTCATATATTTAGGATCGATGACAGAGGGAAGCGAAATATAGTGTATATGTTTCATTAATACTTTGTCTTTCATACTTGTCTTTGGTATCTTAATAGACTTTAATGGTGTATTGGCATTCCCTGTGGTCTGCTAGATAATTTTAGATTCTACCTTGAGGACCTGTCTAAAGAAACCATTTTAGAAAATCATGCTGTTCAGATCTCCTAATTTTACAAGGTGACTCCTGCTCGGTAGTGACTTATTTTTATTGGCAAGAGATTATTATGAATTATCTACAGAAAAGAAGTAGTGATCTAGTGATCAGTCTTGAATTGTCATTTATTGTAATTTGGATTGTCTGCATAGAAAATCATAACATTTTAACAAGTCCAGGGAAAAATTTCTTCCAACAGAAAAGAATATATGTAGCTCAGAGTTGAACTTTGGATTCCTTGATATTCTTTGAGTTTGGTTATTTGCTTGTACCCAACTAGGTAACATCATCCGTACAATGTTGATCATGATCATGAAGGGAAAAAAATGTGGCCAAGTTTAATTAATGAAGAGGAGGAAGAAATTCTAAAAACTTGGTGGCATGTGAATATTGTTCCAGGCCTTTATTCTGAAATTCCCTTTTAATAGTAGGAATACACTACCTGGACAGCAAGAATCTGGATAATCCTTACATAGCATAAAGTAATATTTGATATTATTAAAGCAGTAATATATAAAAATCTCCCTTTGGTATTCCAGTGGTCATATAGATTTTTCTTTCTGTCTAGTCTAGGCTGTTACATCATTTAAGTCTTTATCACTTGAAACAATATCCTCTTGCCAGCCAAGGTCTAGTCTATAATGAGGAAAATTAAAAATGAGAAAAGCCATAAACTTTTCTGTTTGGGGAAACAGGCAAGGATATTCCCAGAAAGAAAGCCTATGGAATGGAATGAGATATAAAATATGTAGGTATATCATTTTACTTGACTCTAAGCAATGTTTACCCATTTTCTCTCTTCACTGTGAATTAAAGTAATGTGAAAAAATGGGTCTTAATATTGATGTCAATTTGTATTATAGGACAAAGAGTTATCGTTATTTATTTAGCATATGTTGTTGGTACATGAAAGCCATGAGTCTTCAATGTTATTACAGAATAGTAGTTTGGCTGCCTAAGATTGTTAGTTCATTTGGTTCACGTGTGTTATCCAAGGTGTACCACGGAGATGGGGAGGAACTAGCTCTGTAGACAGAACAGCTAACGGTGGTTATATGGGTGGCATGCCTATTTATTATATGATAAGAAAGTAGATAAAATATTTAAAAATAATATAATTAGAAATGCATTATTGAGGGTCTGGAGGAAATATCAATATAAATTAGATGGAAAGATTCCAATATGGGCAATCCCGAGACACATGATAGAAAATATAAATATATATCAAAAGATGGAGGTAGTTACCTATAAAGAACTTCTTTGTATGGAAAAGGGGGAATTACAATTAAAATCCAGAGAAAAGATGGGGGAAGAAGGGAAAAATTATACATGGTTCCAATATGGACAATTACAAGCTAGATGGAAATTAGATCAAAAAATAGGTGTTAAGCAAACTGAGGATAATTTGTTAAAACAAATGAGAGATCAAGGCCAACAGCATATTAAGAGGTTGTATAATGTATTAGTAGAAATAGACTCAGAGACTGAATTGGTTAAGGATTGTATGATTAAGTGGGCACAAAATTTTCAGCAACCAATAATGTTGGAAACTTGGGAAAGAATTTGGGTGAGGAATGTTAAATTTACACAAGCGCAAAATATGAGATAAAATTTTATAAGATGTTTTATAGATGGCATTTAGACCCCAAAAGTTGTCATGTATGTATCCTAATGTACAGGCTAAATGTTGGAGATGCGATTGTGAAGATGCCACTTATTACCATATATGGTGGACTTGTAAAAAAGTTAAAGCATTTTGGATTAAAGTATGGTGGATCATGCAGAATATTTTGAAAAAGAAGATTAAGTTTACTCCGTAGTTCTTTCTACTAGGAATACTTATGGATTGTACAGCTATAGAGACTAAATTGATTTTGAACTTAATAACAGCCGCAAGACTTTTGATTGCTCAATATTGGAAGAAAGAAGAATTACCTACAATTGAAGAATGGACACTCAAAGTATCAAATCTGGCAGAAATGGCAAAAATCTCTGCTTACTTGAAAGACTATACACAAGAAAAATATATTTTAGAATGGAAAATGTGGATTGATTATATTCAAAATAAGTATCAGATAAAAAAATATCGAATAGCATATGAGTAAATTTAGGAAATATTTTGTATTAGATATATTTCTGAAGGAGAGGGGAATTGAGAGTGTGATTAAGTGTGGAGTGACTAGAGATTATAATTTAGGAATTATTTTAGATTATGATTGTTAGTTTTGATACCCTGCATTTTGTTCTGGGAAGTCGGGGTGGGGGTGGGGGTAAGGGGAGGGAATTGGGGGTTGAGGCTAGAGATGGAGTGATGGTTAATGTACAGGGATTATTGAAGATGTATAAATATAATTAATGTAGCATTGGGTCTGCCCAGTTACCATTTTAGAACGGTGGGGAGGAGAAAAGAGAGTAGGAGGTAGGAAAGAGGAGAAGAGGAAGGAAGAGGGGTAGAAGAGGGAGAAGGAAGGTGTAGGGTGGAGGGAGGAGAGGATGTAGATAAGAGAAGGAGAGGAAGGTTAGGAAAGTAAAAGAAGGTAGAAGAGGGAAGAGTGTTAAAAAGGGGGGTGGTGACTGGGCAAGCCCGACTAATTGTATATAACTGTACATTTGATGAGTTGTTTGACATGATTGTAAAAATAAAACTTTTTTATGAAAAAAAAAAAAAGAACAGCTAACGGTGTCTGTGGGAGTGCCAGCATCACCTGGGGCCTTTTCGCCACTAGTTTTCACCTTGCATTTGGGCCAATCGAGCTCCAGTTGATTTCTTGCTTCTGCCGTTAGTCCTACTGGAGTGGTACCTATTTATCTATTTGCATTTGCATGCTTCCAAACTGCTAGGTTGGCAGAATCTGAGGCAAGTGTTGGGAGTCACTCCATCACATGGTGTAGGGTTCACACTGGTGGAATTCAGAGAGACGACATTCTCCAGTCGACAAATCCAGCATTTTTAAGTAGCTGAGTCATCGCGCCTCTTTTGAGTTTTCATTACTAACCTTTATTATATGGTGGTGCCACCAAAGAAAATATATCAGATTCTGGTCAAGCAGAATTTTCTACTTGCAACTAATAACTGTACTGTAATGTGAATTGTTCCTATTCAGGATTCTAGCAAGCCAGTTTTGCTCTCAGTTAGAGCTCCTCATAGCTCAATAAGAGAGAATGGGGAATATTAGAGATCATTCTAATCCATGTCCTATCCAGAAATGATCTGGAAAAAGAAGGCCATGGACTATCACTGGGGGGGGGGGTGATTTGGAGTTCCAAAAACTCCAGAGTTTCAAAACAAGAAAGAAAAGAGAAAAAAAGGAAATGGAAAAACATAAAATGTTGTTCTTTCTTTAGTGCACTTATCACCTTAAGTTTCCCCCATCCTCTTCTTTCCTTTTTAACCCCAAATCATTAATTCAATCTTTTATTCTTTCAATAAAACATCCATATGAGGTTCCCAAGCTTTCAAAAATCTTGGTTGTTTTTTGTTCTGACCAGACTTGTCCACTTTGCCATTTCTGCAAGTTCAGTTAATTTTATAATCCACGGTATGTATTTTATTGCTTTTCCATTTTTTTCCATACAATAATCTGCTGCAGTTACCATATTATAATATTGATTTTTTATATTGTTTTTCTAATTCCTTGTCCAAAAAAACCCCTATTAGGAATAATTCTGGCTTCATCATAATGTTAGTCTGGAATATCTTTTACATCCTTGGATGGAAAGAGGCATCTTTTTTCAAGGAAGGAAAAGTGACAGAAAATACATTTTACACACACACACACACACACACACACACACACACACACACACACCTACCTTCCATTGAGCTGGGTTATTCAGCTGTTGTGAAGATAATAAATGGCACAATGAAACTGCTTCAGCTGCCATTTCCTTTTCTGTTTCCCCCCTCCCCTTAATTACAGCATTATTTCCTTTTTGGCTGAATAGGGAGGCCACTTGGAACCTGCGCATTCACCCTTGGCAGGTGTCATAGTGGCCTCTAGTGGCCAGAAGAACATCTACAAACTGGACAACAGCATGAATTGCTAGGGAAATGGAATTCTGTCTAAATCTGCTAGGAACAATCTTGATATATCCAGTTACAAGATGTCTTCTGGAATGTGTTGGTACTGAGGGAATATAAAACTCTTTAGCAATATGTCAAAGAGAAAAGTTAAACGTACCTATTTGCTTTCCAAAAGATACCCAAGGACTGAAGGCAGAATCCACTGTTGGCATCATGTTAGACAAGAAAGAAATCTTGTGCTGAATCTAATTGATTAAATTTCCTCAGGCCTTAGCTGAAAAATCAAGGCATACATTTTATCGATGACTGGAGTACGCTGAAGCACAAGAGGATTAAAAGGCAGCAAAGCAGTGCCCTTGTATTGCCACTTTATTTTCTAATGTGCTTTTAAAAACTGTCACACAAAAATTTGTGTCCTTAAGGTATATGCTTAAATAACAAAGAATGCAATGTTTCTTCTGCTTCTATGAAAGTCATGAATTTATGTCTTAACCCTAACTCTACATCTGTTTTCCTGTGAGGAAACCTCACTAAGTATAAAAGTTTATTTAAAGCAGGGTATCAAACTCACGTCATCACGGCGGCATCACATGACATATTGGGACTTTTTTTCCCCTTCGCTAAACCGGGCATGGGTGTGGCCAGCATGTAATGCATCTGCCCCGCGGGCCAGGAGTTTGACAGTCCTGATTTAGAGGAAGCAGGCTTAAGATTTCAGGATTGAATGTTTCCAGACTCTTCCTGCCTTACCACACCAATGTATCACCTGCTCATATCCCAAACTTGCAGGAAGCAAGAATTATATCAAACAAACGCTACTTTTTAGGAAGATGTTTATAAATCCCTCATTCTTTTTTTTAAGTAAAAGGCTCCATCAGCATTTATTTCTGCATACGGCTAAAAGCATCAGAAAAGTCTTGAAAAAAAATCCTAAGGGTCAAAAGAGATAGGAAAGAGAGGGAGAGAAAAGCAACAAAAGATTAGCAATACTAATCTGCTTGACTGAAAGCCAAGAGAGAAAATAAAATGTGGTTGGCGCAATTCTTTCCAACTTTGGGCAGAAAACAGCCCACTCAGCATCCAGTTTTTCAGCATCCTCACTTTTTCTGAAGTTTCATATTCTGGAGAAAAGTGTACACACACAAAAATATATATATTTTTGCTGCTATATTTTTGTGTGTGTGCATTTTTCAGATGCTACACGTAATACAGCTCTTATTCTCTGTGATCCCGACTCAGAATCTAGTTAAGAAAACATTTGATTCAGTGTAATAATAATTCATCTTTTTCATACTATATAAGCAAATAATAATCAAAGACCACAGTATTATGAAAATATATACTTCAGTTAATGAATTGAGACAAATAGATCTTGCCTTATAACTGTTTGTTTAATTATGGTTGGAAAAAGCACTTTATGACCTGTACTCGTATTTGTAAGTGTCATACCAACCCCGTGGTCTCATGAATGAGATTTAGGTGTTTGGCAACTAGCTCAAATTTAGAATCTGTTGCAACATCCTACGGTCACATGATTGTGATTTGTGACCTTTTCTGCCAGTTTCAAAACAGGAAAAAAAATCCTTTGGGGAAGCTGAGTTGGTGAACGGCCATGTAGTTCACTTCACATCACTTCATGTGATGCGGTAATTAATAACTGTGATAATTCGGTTCATGAGTGCTGTAAAAGGGTTCATAAAATAGGGTCTAGTTACATAGTGACTTGTTTTATGAATGAAATTTCAATCCCAATTGTAGTCCTATGTCAAGGACTACCTATAGCAAGAATTCTAAATTCTATAGATAAGTATGTATTTTCTGTAAATTACTAAAAGCAAATCCACAAAATTGAACCAATAACAAATTCATGGTTTATTGTTACTTTTTATTGATTACTCAGATAAGATCTCTATAGTCTTAGTCCCCAACATATGTGCCACTCCTTGAAGTATGCTCAGAATGGAACATTTATCAATTAGTTCACTATGAAAACCAGAGCAAATAGTAGTGAAAAAGAATAATAGAGAAATATAAAAGATAGATAATAGCAAAAAGTTATGTCACCGAATTTTATTTATTTATTTATTTATTTACATTTATATCCCGCCCTTCTCCGAAGACTCAGGGCAGCTTACATTGTGTAAGGCAACAGTCTCATTCTATTTGTATATTTACAAAGTCAACTTATTTCCCACCCAACAATCTGGGTCCTCATTTTACCTACCTTATAAAGGATGGAAGGCTGAGTCAACCTTGGGCCTGGTGGGACTCGAGCCTGCAGTAATTGCAAACAGCTGTGTTTTTTAATAACAGGCTATCTTACAGCCTGAACCACCCACGGCCCATTCTGAATGAACAGAAATCCCAGTTTTCCTGAGATAAACATAAATTTGAGGGGATGTGTTCCAGGGATTGGGAACTAGAGAAACGGTGCATGAATAGTAGCACAGAAAATAACGTCAGAACTTGCTACTCATTATGCCAGTGGGAATATTGAAAACTTAAAGCCGAGTGAGTAGTGAAGCAGAGGCAGACATATTTATTTACTTAATTGACTTACATTCTGCTTTTCACATAGGAGCCCAAAATGATGCACGTATTTTCCTTTCCTCCTATTTATAACAACTTTGTGATGAAGGTTTGGTTGAGAGAAAATGCCTGTCCCAAAGTCATCCAAAGAGATTCTATGGTTGTCAGTAGATTAGAATCTGGATTTCCCAGGGCTAGCACCTTTACAGCTACACCATACTTTTTTCAGAATAGTCATAGAAATGCCACCATGTAGTCAGTTTCTATTGATACTATCTGGCTTTTTTTTCATTCATCAAGTTTCTGGATCCTCTAGATGGCAGAGAGAAGATCTAGAGCAGGGGTGCCAAACTCATGTCACGGCGGCGTCACATGACATATCAGAACTTTTTTCCCCTTTGCTAAACCAGGCGCAGGTGTGGTCAGTGATGCATCTGGCCTGTGGGCCGGGAGTTTGACAGCCCTGATCTAGAGGGTTTTATTGCTTATCCATAGCAGCACATAGAAAAAAGGAGGCGTTTGAATTACTGAAAGTTGCTTTATTACAGAGAAACGTTTCCATATGTTAACTTAAAAAAAATCCCTAGAAAATTATGTAGGGTTATGCGTTAATAATGGGACTATTTACACTATTTTTGTTTATTTTTTTCCTATACTGTGTTTTTATTGTTTGAAGCCTCCCAGACTTGCTGTGAGAAAGTAAGCAGTTATATAAATTTTCTAAATAAATAAAAAAAAAATATTGGACTAGATGTAGGGCATTCCAGATACTAATCTACCCTCAGCCATAAAAAAAAGTAAAAACAAGATCACGAGATGATTTGGGATCAGCTACTTTTTCTCAACTCAATCTATATCCAAACCTTTTGTAGGGAAAAATTGGAAAAGGGAATACTCTGTGCATTGCCTTGAGTTCTTAGAGGAAAGGCAGGGTATAAACTTAACAAAGAAATATATAATACATTATCATTCATACATATGTAGGCTTTACTTTTGGTAATTTAATAACTTTATTGTACCAGGGAAATTGTAACCTTTAATGTCACCAGCCATAATATTGCTGTTCACAATGTGTCTAAAAAGGTTTTCATTATTTTCATATCAGTGTTGGTTTAGACTTTCACCTCCTGGTTTGCACTTGTACACTATCTGCAATACATGAAAAAAGGTGACAATTTTTTAAATTCAAACTTCATGTATTGCTAGGTCAAAACTGAAAAACTAGCCTTTGGTTTCCCTCATACGCAAGTTGCTATGCATATTAATTGATGATCTATTTAGTCTTTTTTGCTTCATTATATGTATGATCAGTGTAGTCAGAATCCTAATATCTTTTCCAGTCATGTCTGTTACTAAAAAGTCACAGGCCTTCCATATCGCAATGATATTGTTTGAGTTATCAGAGAAGGGTGATTGGATTTTCAAATTAAATTCAACATTGTCATTTTCAAAGGGAAAAAAGTGCGTTACTTTGTAAAGCAAACAGTGCTGTAGAAAAAGATGATATTAATAGACCACATGTGTATAATGTCAATAGAATATAATTTCACTTTTATGTTAACTATTTTACAACCATGGTCTTCTTTCAGTGTAAATCTCAGTATGTCTGTTGTGAGTATATGTACATGTGGATATGTCTCTGGGTGAGTACACACACAGAAAGAGAAATCCATAATTACAAATAAACATGGAATATTTTCTCAGAGTTATAATTTAAAATTAATGGTTGGAAGAAAAGATAAGCATCATCAATAAATGAAAATGGTAACCCAGCACTTTAGTCATGAAAGGTTAAAATAAACTTGCTTGATTGATTATGAATTTTAAGCAGTTTTTCTTCATGGTAATCAGTGTTCCTCCAATGTCATTTCTCATTAAAGGAAAGATTTTCATTCCAGGGTTTGATTCAGGATGCTATTTCTCATTTGCATTTGGTTTTATACAAGTTAAGGATCCTGCCTTCAGAATTATAAGGTTTTCCTGTCCCTCCCCTTGTCTTCGTCTAGCTATAAAAGCAGTCACTGGGAGGGGGTAGTGATTTAGAAGGACAGCACATAAAGATTAAATGAAGACATTGACTGCTGGGTTCCAGTGTAAATAGTTGCCGCCTGACACTCTCTTTGACAGAATGATGGAAAGGAACCTTGTGGCCTACTTAGCTGCTCTTCTAATTGGCCTTTATGAATATTTAATGAAATCAAGATAAAATTCAATCAAAACTTTTACCTGCTGAATCTTTGTGTAAAAACAACCTATTATAAGATGTTTTTTCCTCCCCCCCCCATCTTTCCACTGCCACACAATAAAATTTCAAATAAAATTTCAAAATAGCTTTGTGTTTAGTGGCCTTCAGAGGCTTCTGAAGAAGAGTGAGATTTGTTAATCCATTCCTCTTTAGTAGAGAAAAAGCAGTAGATAGACAGGCCCACCAAGCCACCCATCTATACACACACACACGCACGCACACACCAGTAAAATATAACTAAAAGCACAATGATGGAATGCTTATCAGGGCTTGAAGTTCCTTGATTAAATAGGAAAGATGTGCCTTCCTTTTCAAAACATAAAGTTATCAAATAATAAGTCATGTTGTTGTATCGGGTAGCATGTAACCTACATCATGACACTTTGAATGCCACAGCATTTTATGAAGAAGACTATGGAAGAATTTATTCTAATAAATAAATTAAATAATGCCCTTGGACTTCCAAAATGACAGGATTTTGTTATAGTATAGGATACATTCTTTTAAATGTAGTTGGGGAATATTTTCTCCTTGAATAGAAACCTATGCAAGTTTCCTCTTGAAATATAATGGACAGGTTAGCCTGAAAATGTTGAATACATCACGAAAGGTTTTCCTTTTCAGCATTGTGCATGTTATCTTTCTTCTCAAGTGAAGCTGTTTATGTAGAGTGTTTCTTTTATGTTTGCTTTTTAGAAAGATAAAGGGCTTTGGCATTTTGAGATAAATTGTAGCACAATATTATTACATAGTACATAAGTTAAACCTTCACAGAAATAATGAAACCAGAGGTACCAAAGATTTGATGTCTTGCCTTGTCTTGTCTTTTCAAATTATCTCTATGATTGCCAGTAGTTATTCTGCAAGTGTTTGTTTAATACTTAATACTATGTGTTCTAGAAAAGAAAGTTTTGAGCAAAGAAAGGGGGAAGCAGTTTGGCTCAGTATGATTTTACTATTAATGAAAATTAAATCTTTTGAGATGAACTCTTTGGAATGGCTAGAATTACCCAGCTGGTTTCGGTGTCTTTGAAGAAGTAACATATATTTAAAAAAACTGCAAAATGGAGGAGGAAAGCTTGAGACTCTTGACTGAATTTGAAAACTATACAACAGAAAATCTGTAGTATTTCCCGGGTCTTATTTATAAACTGTGGGTCAAATATCAGAAACTAAACAAGTTAAGAAATTAAACCAGTTAAAAACTGAATGATTAATAATATTATTAATTATAATAATATCTGGCAGATTATTATTATCTGGCAGATAATAACCCAAGTCAGGTGTGGCAGGGGTTGCAACATCTAGCCAATTATAAGGGAAATACAATGAAAACAGCCAACACTGATGCCCTGCTGGTGGAGGAGCTGAATAGCTTCTTCACCCGCTTTGAGGTTAAAAGACCTGTGTCTGTGGCTCTAGCTCAGAGGCCCTCTAATCTCCAGCCACTCACCCTGCATGAACATCAGATTTGTGCTAAAGGCCGTAAATCCCAACAAAGCTGTAAATCCAGATGGAGTGCTGGGGAAAGTGGTAAAAACCTGCACTAACCAATTAACAGGGGTCCTGACAAGGATTTTAACATCTCCCTGTAATTGGCTAGAGTTCCATCTTGCTTGAAAGCAACCACTATCGCCACTGCTTTACATACTGCATCGAGAACTATGTCATCTTACCAGGCATTCTCATTGAAAAGCTGACTGACCTGAATTTCCCTTCCCTCATTTGTGACTGGGTCAAAGACTTCCTGACGGACTGTCCACAAACAGTAAAGGTTGGGTCTCTTACATCTTCCACCCTGAAGCTCAGCACAGGCTCCCCTCAGGGCTGCGTGTTTAGCCCTTCCTGTACTCGCTGTATACATATGACTGTGTATCCTCGAATCATCTAACACCATAATAATGTTTGCAGACCACATAACGGTGTTGGGGCTTATAACTGGAGGGGACGAATTAACGTACAGGGAAGAAGTCCAGAAGGTATTTATATGGTGTTCAAAAAACAACTTATATCTAAATATTAGCAAGACAAAGGACATGGTGCTAGATTTCCAGAAGCACAGAAAGGAAATTGCCCCATTGTATATCAAGGGGGGGGGCATGTGGAGAGGGTTTCCTCTTTTAAATTTTTGGGAGTGCTCACTAGTCAAGATCTCACCTGGAAAAACAACATGTCCCTGGTGGTTAGTAAGGCTTAACAGAGACTTCATTTCCTTAGAGTCCTGTGGAAAAATCAGGTGGAACCACAGCTGATGACTTCTTTCTATTGGTCTACAATAGAAAGTGTCCTCACATACTGTATAACAGTATGGTATGCTGGTCTAACAGCTGTGGACAGGAAGGTAATGCAGAGAGTGATCAATTCGGCATGAGAAACCATTGGTTGTCCTCTAACACCACTGGATGACATCGCCAGATCTCGCTGTTTCGCAGAGTAAGGAAGATACTTAGGGATGATTCACACCCTGGCCAGTCTCTCTTTTTGCTTCAACCATCGGGCAGAAGATATTGAATCATAGCCAGCCAGACAAACAGGTTTAAAAACAGCTTCTACCCATGGGCTGTCAGACTCTTAAACACAATCACAATCACTCCATGCACATATGGAAACGTATGACTAGTCTTTTTTCCCAATTACTTGTATGGGGATTATTCTCTATACTGTTTATTTATTTATTTTTATTTATATTAAATTTTTATACCGCCCTTCTCCCGAAGGACTCAGGGCGGTGTACAGCCAGAATAAAAACAAAATATATACAATTTAAAACAACATTTAAAAAGAGCAAATTTTCTGTTACGGATTGCCCCATAGAGGCTAAACCAATTTTGTTGTATATATGATGTGGAATGACAATAAAGGCTATGGTATAGTACTACCATATTTTCCTGAAAATAAGACCCTGTCTTATATTTTTTTGAACCCTGAAATAAGTGCTTGGCCTTATTGCCATGCACTCAAAAGCCCGATTGGGCTTATTATCAGGGGATGTCTTATTTTGGGGGAAACAGGGCCGTGGGTGGCTCAGGCTGTAAGATAGCCTGTTATTAAACACAACTGCTTGCAATTACTGTAGGCTCAAGTCCCACCAGGCCCAAGGTTGACTCAGCCTTCCATCCTTTATAAGGTAGGTAAAATGAAGACCCAGATTGTTGGGGGTGGGGGCAATAAGTTGACTTTGTATATAAATATACAAATAGGATGAGACTATTGCCTTACACAATGTAAGCAACCCTGAGTCTTTGGAGAAGGGCGGGATATAAATGTAAATAAAAAAAATGATTAAATGGATTCAGAATTTAGATAAAGTAACTGATTGTGTATGGGGCCTAACATTTGATACATGATATGTACAGTCCCTTTTTTCACTGCTATATATATTCTTCAATTTTAGTTTCTCATTCTTATATTGTCAGCAAGGTTTTTCCTTTCCATATATCCACAAATTATCATCCAATCTCATTGATTAATGTTGATAACAAAACACTTAACAACAGTGCTAGCAAATAGGTTATAGCAAGTATATACCATTCATGATTAAAAATGATTAAGCAGTTTATAAAACTAGCAAAGAAGACAAAATTAGGTTAGTTGCAGATTTAATAGACTTGAATAAAAATGAGGACCAATAACATTTATTTTCCGTTAACTCTAATGTTTCCTGTTATGAAACATTAGACTGAATAAAAGTATTCAAACACTTTATGAATCCAGATGTGCTGCTATTTAGAAATTATTTCTTGCCACCAAAATAATAGTTATTCAGTACTAAAGTACCAATATCTGCCTAATAGATTACAGCTAAGTGTGTTAAGCTATTACTAAATTCCTCTTAGTGTTAATCAAGGGCTTTAGATGAACTTAGCCGGCAATTTTTCAGGACTAACACGCCATTGACCTTCAGATCTCTTTTTTCTTTGGGAAGTCTATATTAGGTGGATATTAACCTTTGAAGCCCTGCTTTCCTCCATACTCAGTGAACTTCCCTTCCACTAAGAGCCTGTCAGTTTTTAGTGATCTTAGGACTACTATAGTACTGGTGATTTTTCAGCAGCAGAAATTGTCAAAATTCATAAATTCATTCATTCATTCATTGCATTTCTAAATTGTAATTTCCCTCAAAGAGAAACTCTGGGAGATACATAATAAAATGCCATAATATAAAAACAATATATAATATAAAAATTAAAATGGTTAGAATTACAATTTCAAAATTAAAAATTTCTTGGAAGGAGGCAAAAATAATCAAACCCTGTTAAAAATCAATTGAAAAGGTGAAAGGAGGGCTCTATGCTCCTTTTGACTCCCTATGCAAGGGCACTCAGCCATGTTTTAACTCCTTTTAAGAAAGCCAGGAGAGTGAGGATCTGCCTCATCTCTGGGAAAGGGACAATATTCCACTGGGCAGGGGTAATGGCAGAGAAGGATGTAAGAGAAAACCAGGCAGAAGTGAGGGGTGGAATTAAGCATGTTATCATTTAGAGTTGTTATGTTCCTACAAATGATCCAAGTCCAACTCTTCCTGAATTCCATTGATTCATATGTGGTACCAACTTTAGTTGACTAGATTCTTGTGTATAGCAATTGCAAATAGCACTTAGACTTATATACTTCTCCATAGGGCTTTATAACAATCTCTGAGTGGTTTACAAATGTCAGCATATTTCCCCCAACAAGCTAGGTCCTCATTTTACCAACCTTGGAAAGATGGAAGGCTGAGTCAACCTTAAGCCGGTGAGGATTGAACTCCTGGCAGTAGACAGAATTAGCCTGCAATACTGCATTCTAATCACCGCACCATCATGACTCTTGGTATAGACTTCCCTGCCTGGATGGGTGGTATAGGCTGATGTAATGGGATGATGATAATTCCATAAGTAGCCAGGCTTTATAGGTCACAAACAACATGTTGAATCGTACCCAGAAGCACCCAATTCAGGCTGTGGAGCAGAGGTGTTACACATGTCCTTCTTTGGACACTCCATATAGCTTCTTCTGCACCAGCTGAAGCTTTTAAGGATAGTTCATATAGAAAACATTTACAATAATCCAAATGGGAGATGACCAGGACACGAGGAATCCTCTTTATCCAATTGAATTGATCAAAGGCCTTCCTAGCCTCTTTGAACCAGAGCCATGAGTCCAAAAGGACCTCTAGGTTACACATTAGATCTGTCTGAGATGGTGAAATCCCATCCAAGACCAAAGATGATAAACTCCCAGATAGATATCTTAGCTTAACAGCCATCATCTTCCGTAGTTCTCCAGTTCCAATTACAGGAACTGTATATCTTCTACTAATATCTTCTAATAGAGTCTGCACAGTTGGTCTACATGACTTCCAAGGTCATTTCCAACACTTTCGCTCTAAGAATAAAATTAATAAGTTTTATTAATTAATTTCAGAGAAAATGTTACTGTACTTGAGAGTATTCAAAGGTCACACAGTAAATGAGCAAGGAAGTGTTTAGAAGAAATTTGCAACCATTTCAAATATATATAATGTAAACTAAGTAGTAAAATCTTTCTGTGGTCAGACTTGTCTTTGGTCTGGCTTGATTTGGATGTCCTCTGTATATGTATTACTTTCCCATCTCTTTGTTTTTGCTTTTTTTGTTGTTTTAGCTAATTAATAAAATTAATTAATTAAAATCAATAAAAAGCCACCGAATGACATAGGTATATGTTATATGTATATATAAAATGTATATAGGTATAGTTTTCAAAAGCATTTCAGTAAAATGTTGTGATGCTCAGAAGCCGAGGCACCGTTCTTGCTGACGATCATCAAACTAACTCTTCTACTAGCACTGATGCCCCATAAGCCCAGAGTTCATTTCCTACTATCAATATGTTTTATGATTCTCAGGTGGAACGCATACCATTCTTCTTTTTCCCAGAGCACATAAATAGGCCAAGACCAATACTAACACAAGCTTTTTGCTGTCCTTGCTCTGTACTAGATTTATTGGTCTCATTTTTTTTTCTCAATGTAATGGAAGGTGGCACAAAGCTGCCCTCTCTATCTAATGCTATATATATTTTTTCTTATGTTTGCTTTCCTGTTTTTAATCTCTTATTAGCTTGGTTGGATGGAGGAATACTGAAGAAAATAGAAAATCCTGTAGATAACAAAGGCTGGAAACTCAAATATATTACATTTATAATTAATAGCATCTGCATTCTGTTCTCTGACGTTTTTCTTAATAAATCCATGGGGTTTTTTCTAAGTGTACATGTGAATGTAGCAATATAATATATTTTAATTGTGTTGCAAAAAGGGTCACATTGAAACTGCAGTATATGAGTAATTTTTCCTAGGGGGAACTGTACTTTTTTGGTATTATGTTAATATCGGAAACGAATGCTATAGTATATAGACTCCTATAGAAATCAAATTTTATTTTTTCTTATTAATAATAGTGTAGCCTGATGACTATAAGTTATGTCAGATAAGTACCAAAAACAGACTATAAGTTCAATTATTTTTTTTCTTCCTTTTGATTGTGTCCAACTCTTGGAAACTACCTGGGTAAGTTTCTGTAATTTTCTTGGCAAGGCTTTTCAGAAGCACTTGGCCATTGCCTCCTTCCTAGGGCTGAGAGGTGGTGACTGGCCCAAGGTCACCCAGCTGAATTTCTGCCCAAGGTCGTAGTAGAACTTACGGTTCCTGGTTTCTAGTCACATCCCTTAACCCTGTGATGGTGAACCTGTGGCATGTGTGCCCGAAGTGGCATTTGGAGCCATGTTGCCTGGCGCGCGTGGTGTCACCTGTTCCTCTTCTGGGTTTCTGGCATGCATGCGCACGTGACAATCAGCTGGCCTTCACACGCGAAATGCTCCCTTTTTGGCATTTGGTGCCGCACGTGTGCATGGGCACTCCCTTTTTGGCACTCGGTACTGAAAAGGTTCACCATGGCTTTAACCACTATATCAAACTGTTTCTCAGGTTCCATATGTTGTATGATTGATGTAGTCTACCTTCTATAAAAGTTGGACTATATGGTGTATTCTTAGCTTTTGCTACATGTAGTTTATATAAGGAATTGTTTGTAAAACAAAGATACACAAAGCACAGTGGACATCAAAAAGCTAAAAATGTACAAATAGAAAAATATTTTTCTAATGTTAAGATTCTAATAATAGGGCTCCAGTGACGTCACCGCTCCTGCCGGGTGCTCTAACAGGGCACTCCGCGTTAGAAGATCGTAAAAGTCAGTGAAACAGTATAAATCACTGTTCACTGACCTTAGCATACCCTTTGGGCATAAGAGGGTTTATGCAGAGATATGGGGGAGTCCAGGGGGTTTGCTCTTAAGAGCGAATTTTTCTGGATTTATGATCCCACCGAACTTCATTATCTCCGACTTCAAACGCGCTCCTGTTTTTTTTTCAGGAAAAAGGAGTAGGGTCACTTCTGCTCAAAAGGACTTATTAAATTGATTGATTTTCTAAGCAGACGGGAATTTCACAAGCGTTCGATCTTTGAAGTAGAATCAACACGGCAAGTATACCGACTCCCTTTTTGAAACTTGAAACTTCTCTTTGTCTCTGATTAATTGACTTTTAAAATGGCATCTGAAAGTGAAAGTGAAATTTTTTAGTACAACAAAGTAGCGTTATTTGTGGATTGTTACAAACGGAGTTCTCTTATACTGAAAGGGGTAAAGGAAAGTTGTTAAGTTTAAATTCCTGATTCTTTTGAAGACAGAATGGCAGCTAAACCTTTAAAGCCTTCTGGAAGAAGGGGATCTGAACCAAGTCTTGAGGATATATTGAAAGTACAATTAAAACTTTCTGAAGATAGGCAAAAAGAGATGATGGAGAATTTTAATGCAAAAATAAGAGAAGATATTCTCATGGCTGTTCAAGGATTGAGTAAAAAAATTGAGGGATTGGAAGAAGAAATGCAACAGATCTCTCAGTCAAATAAGCATTTAGAAGACAAAATGCAAGGTGTTCAGAAAAAAGTGGATCAAAATGAAGATCAGGTTGTGATATTACAATATAAACTTATGGAAGGAGCTCTTAGAATCCGTGGTATGCAAGAACAGCGAGGAGAGGACTTAAGAAAAATTATATCAGAAGCATTGGCTGAATTTATTGAAGTGGAACCCCAAGAGGTAGCTTACCAAATTGATAAAATATATAGAGTTAACTCCTGGATCGCAAGACAGAGAAAGCTTCCTCGGGACATTGTGGTTTATTTTGTGAAAAGGACTATGAGAAATCAGATTCTGCAAGTTTCATATCAGACAACTTTAAAAATTGGAGAACAGGAGTTGAAGGTGTTGAAAGAGATTCCTTCAAAGATGTTAAGAGATAGGAAGGAATTTGTTTTTTTACACAAGAACTTAAAAAACATCAGATTCAATTCAGATGGGAGGTGCCAGTTGGACTGACAGTATTCTATCAAGGAAGGAGATATAGAATTGACACTGTTTTAAAGGCAAAGGATTTTCTTTCTACAGTTTTGAAAGTCGAAATAGAAGTGGTAGAAAACTTCAAGACATTCAAGAAGGCGTGGTGATCCAAGAGCCTTTATTGCTGCCAGTATTAGAGGAACCACAAGAGCAAAGGGTGACAAGAGGAGCTCTTAAGCGTAAAGAAGAGCAACAGTCTCAAAGTAAAAGCCAGGATCCCAGCATGGAAGCTGTGGAGGAGCTAGACGGAAGATACCGGAGGAGGAGCTTCCGTTGTCTGCTTCAAAGCTTCAGGAGGCCAGTAATGGCAAATAGAATCTTGTCATGGAATGTTAATGGCTTGAATTCAGCTCAGAAAAGAAGGAAAATATTTCACTATTTGAAACAATTTAAAAATGATGTGATTTGTTTGCAAGAGACACATATAAAATTATCAGACCAAAAATATTTAATTAATTCAAAATTGGGTAACCATTTTGTTGCATCAGCTTTGGAAAAGAAGCATGGAATTGTTGTATATATCAGAAAGGATATACCAGCTAAGCTAATTGAGGCAGATATTCAAGGAAGATTTATTGCTATTGAACTGGTGATAGATGCAAAAGACTTTGTTGATAGGTATTTATGCACCTAATCAGCAACAAGAAAAGTTTTACAAAATGTTACATGAGAGGTTGACCTCTGGGATTATAGTTCGTTTATTTTATTAGGAGACTGGAATGGAGTAATTGATACAAGAAGGATAAGAGAACCTCTTCCAAGAAGATACCTATACATGCAAAACTACCAAAATCCTTTTTTGAAATGATGGAAGACTTTGAGTTTAGAGATATATGGAGGTTACGGAATCCAGATGAGAGAGATTTTACTTTTTTCTGATAGGCATCAATCTTTCTCACGTATTGATTTTATTTTAATTTCTAATGACTTGCTTTCTAGGGTGAAGAAAATGAAGATATTTCCGAGGTATTTAACTGACCATAGCCCAGTATGGATGGAATTATTACAAGGGAAAAAAGGTGGTAGAACATGGAGGTTGAATGAAAATCTGTTTAGATATGAGGATAATGTAACTTATTGTAAGAAACAGTTGAAAGAATTTTTTGATTTTAATATGCACAAAGGGACACCTATAGGAACTGTGTGGGAGGCGAGTAAAGCTTTTATTAGAGGTATATTGATATACTTGGACAATAGGCAGAGGAATAATAAACAAAGGCAGCGTAGGTACTTGGAAGAAGAAATTCAAAGGAAGCAACAGTTATTAATTCAAAACCCACAAGATCACAAACTTAAAGAGGCTATAAAAATATTACAGAGTCAATTCAATATGTTAATGGCAGACCAGGTGGCAACAAATATACAATATGCTAAACATAATACCTTTTGTAATGCAAATAAACCTGGGAGATGGTTGGTATATAACTTAAGGAAAAAACAGAAAGCACATGTCATACAAAAAATAGAATATAAAGGCAAAGAGATATATCAACAGGATAAAATTAAAAAGGCATTCTCAGAATTTTACACTGCTCTATATGCAAAAGACAAAATATTGAATAGGGACATTTATGATTATTTGAAAGATTATAAGGTTAATACTTTAACATTAGAACAGAGGGAGGAGCTGAATCGGCCGATAGCTACTGGAGAAATAGTGGAGGCAATTAAACAATTAAAAATGGGGAAAACCCCTGGTACAGATGGTCTTACAGCAAGTTATTATAAAAAATTACAGGATGAAATATTAGGCCCACTTAAAGAATTATTTAATCAGATACAATTAGGAGTGGAATACCCCGTCATGGAAAACATCTTTTATTTCACTGATACCAAAAGAGGAGCAAGATTGCTCTAAACCCGGTAACTACAGGCCGATTTCACTTTTAAATAATGATTATAAGATTTTTGTAAAAATAATAGCAAATAGATTAATGTTAGTTTTACAACAAAGAATTCATACTGATCAATCTGGTTTTATAAAAGCGAGGCAGATGAGGAATAATGTTAGACAGATTATTAATATATTGGAATATTTGGAAAAGAAGAATACTTCAGCAGCACTTATTTTTTGGATGCAGAAAGCCTTTGATCGATTGCATTGGGATTTTTTATTTAAATTAATAGAGAAAATGCAATTTGGAGATTGTTTTATTAGAATAATTAAAGCGATTTATGGAGAGCAAACAGCACAGATTATAGTAAATGGTAGTTTGACAGAAGTTATTAAGATTGCGAAAGGAACAAGACAGGGATGTCCCTTATCACCATTATTGTTTGTTTTGACTCTGGAACCATTATTAGATAAAATACGAGAATTAATGAAAATAGAGGGAATTAAGATTAGACAATATGAGTACAAAGTTAGAGCTTTTGCAGATGATGTAGTGGTTACTTTAACAAATCCTATAAATTCAAGTAGATTTTTGTTGGAAGTAATTGATAAATATGGAAAGGTATCAGGATTTAAAATAAATCAGAATAAAACAAAAGTGATAATTAAAAATATGTCTATACAACAGAAACAAAAACTAGAGGAAATGACAGGATTTGAGGTGGTAAAAAAGGTTAAATACTTAGGGGTTTATATTAGCTCATCGAACAAGAAACTTTATAAGAATAATTATGACTTGCTATGGCAAAAAGTTCAGAATGATATGAGTGTCTGGAAAAAATTGCAGTTATCCCTATTGGGAAGGATTGCTATTAAAATGAATGTGTTACCTAGATTTTGTTTCTGTTCCAGATGATACCAATAATTAAAAAGGATAAAAATTTGGAAGATTGGCAGATTGGGATTAATAAATTTATATGGCAGGGTAAAAAGGCGAGGGTTAAAATGAAAATAATACAGGACTCACGGGAAAGAGGTGGCTTAAAAATGCCTAACTTTAAACTATATTATGAAGCAGTAACCCTTTCAGTAATAAGTGACTGGTTTAACTTAACAGAGGAAAGAATTTTGAATATAGAAGGTTATGACTTGTTATATGGATGGCATGCATATTTATTTTATGGAAAAAGTGGATAGGGCTTTTAAGAATCATGTGTTGAGAAGTGCTCTTTATGGTCTGGAAAAATATTCCTATAAATTAGATTACAAGATTCCTATATGGGCGAGCCCTAGACATGCAATAGAGAATATAAATATAGAACAGAAACAGGAAATGATTACTTATAAAGAACTTTTGTATGCTGAAGGAGGTAGATTGCAATTAAAATCATTACAGGTATTAAATGAAGAAGGGAGGAATTATACTTGGTTTCAATATGGGCAAATAAGTGCTAGATGGAAAGAAGATCAAAAATTGGTATAATGCAAAGGAGGAAAATTTAATAAAGCAAATTAGACATCAGACCCAGGAGCATATAAAGAGATTGTATAATGTGTTGCTTGAAATAGATTCGGAAAAGGATTTGGTAAAGGATTGTATGATAAAATGGGCACAGAATATTCAGGAACCAATAATGTTGGAAACATGGGAGAAAATCTGGGTTAGAAATGTTAAGTTTACACAAGCACAGAATTTAAGGAAAATTTTTATAAGATGTTTTATAGATGGCACTTAGATCCCAAAAAATTATCATGTATGTATCCTAATATCCAAGCGAAATGTTGGAGGTGTGATTGTGATGATGCTACATATTTTCATATTTGGTGGACTTGCAAGAAAATTAAGGTCTTTTGGATAAGAATTTGGTGGATTATTCAAAATGTACTGAAGAAGAAGATAAAGTTCCTGCCACAATTTTTCCTTTTGGGAATTATAACGGATTGTACAGGGATTGAGACTAAATTGATTCTGAATTTAATAACAGCAGCAAGACTGTTGATTGGACAATACTGGAAGAAAGAAGAGATACCTACAATAGAAGAATGGATACTGAAAGTCATTAATTTGGCTGAGATGGCTAAAATCTCAGCTTTTTTAAAAGACAATACGCAGGAAAGATATTTAATTGAATGGAAAAAATGGATTGATTATCTACAAAACAGATATCAGATTAAGAAATATCAGATTGCCTTTGAATAATTAGAAAGTTATTTTATGTAATGGGAGGGGTTGGGAGATGAAAAGCTTTGGATGAGGTTAATTGGATTGGAAGGAAAATTTTATTCTATGTTTGGTTTATGTATAACAATACCTTGTGATTGACCCGGGAAGCCGGGGAGGGAGGGGAGGGGTTTTCTGGGAGGAGGGGAAAAAGGGGGGAAAATGTTTTTGTTTTTTTAAAAAAACTTTTTCAATAAAAAAGAAAAGATTCTAATAATAGGCTGGCTTCCTTTTTATATAAATATATTCCTTAAATAACCAAGTAGCATTTAATGTTTTGGAGAGGATTTCCAGATTATTCAGGTTTTTGTACCAGATTTTTTTCACTTTCCTAGTTACAAGCTACTCTGATACTCAAAACATTCCATTAATTTTGCACTTCTTGGAGAGACAAAGAATGAGTACTCCAACAAAACTCAAATAATATGAGTATTTAAAATGTGACTTTGGTTTGTTTGTTTCTTTGTTTTCTACCATTAACTGGTGATCAGAATATTCTTACAGATCAATAGATCTTTCTCTCTCCCTTCTCTGCAAGAATGTTGGGTCTACACATGTAGTAATCTTTTTCTTCTACCTATCATTTATCTCAGAAAGATTCATCATCATAATAGCAGAATCTTCTGTTGCTACTGTTGTGCAGTAAAATGAGGGCAAATTGCTGAATTTTCAGCTAGCCAAAATGAGCAGAGGATTTAAATTCCTTGTTCTGCTTGCGAACGTAACACCTTAAGCTCATTTTGGTAGCCTTTGGAGCCTCCCCCCACAATATTCCACTGAAATTCAGCTTCAAGAAATAGAGGGATGACTTTTCAGCAGTTTCCAGAAATAAACAAGGCATAACTTGGTGACATTTCTACCAAAAAGAATTAAGCGGCAAGAAATTGTAACCAGCGTTGGCAGTTAATTTTTTTTTTTTTTTTGCCATAGTGACGAATATCTGTAGCTCGGGTGTAGGAGGAGGGTGAAAGTTCATTCTCCGACCTTTGGGTTGGTTTCTGAACTTTTCGTTACCAGGCTTCAGCAGAGTTTAATTGAAAAAAATCTTTGCGGGACGGAAACCATTTATCCTCTTTGTTTTGATAGAAGCATTCTGCCATAGCTTTCTGGAAACACGTTGTTGTGACCCAGGCCCAAGTAGGTAATAGGAAACTCAGTCCTTGAAAAAGCAAACAAACTTTATTCGAACAGCTGAGAATTACTTCATTCCCAGCATAGTTCAGAATAGAATAGAATAGAATAGAATAGAATAGAATAGAATAGAATAGAATAGAATAGAATAGAATAGAATAGAGTTTATTGGCCAAGTGTGATTGGACACACAAGGAATTTGTTTTTGTGCATATGCTCTCAGTGTACATAAAAGAAAAAGAAAAAAAAACCTTCATCAAAGGTACAACATTTACAACACAAATGATGGTTGTAGGTTGCAATTTAACCCTTAATGATAGCAGCAAAAAGTTACAGTCATACAGTCATAAGTGGAAAGAGATTGGTGATGAAAATGATGAGAAGATTAATAGTAGTGTAGATTTAGTAAATAGTTTGACAGTGTTGAGGGAATTATTTGTTTAGCAGAGGTGATGCCCTTCGGGGGAAAAACTATTCTTGTGTCTAGTTGTTCTGGTGTGCAATGCTCTATAGCGTCATTTTGATGGTAGAAGTTGAAACAGTTTATGTCCTGGATGTGAGGGATCTGTAAATATTTTCACGGCCCTCTTCTTGATTCGTGCAGTATACAGGTCCTCAATGGAAGGCAGGTTGGTAGCAATTATTTTTTCTGCAGTTCTAATTATCCTCTGAAGTCTGTGTCTTTCTTGTTGGGTTGCAGAACTGAACCAGACAGTTATAGAGGTGCAAATGACAGACTCAATAATTCCTCTGTAGAACTGGATTAAATTAAAACTAAATTAAAACAAATTCTAAAACTAAATTAAAAAAACTAAATTAAATTAAATTAAATTAAATTAAAACTAAATTAAAACAAATTCCTCCCAACACAAATTCCTCAGTCCTATCGCAAACCTTGGTCCAATTAGGCAAACTGCCAAAGGCCTTTCTTGGCAAACGTTCAGAAGTCACAAAAATAAATGCAAGACGTAGACAAAGCAGAACACGAAGCAGAATACAAAGCTACCAACTTTGTTTTCCAGCAAAGCTCAAATGCCGGTGCTGGTCTGTTTTAAGCCTTATGGGAGGGGCCAATCATCTCTTGGCCCTACTCCCGAGTTGTCCTCTCTGCTTGAGCTGCTCTTGCCTTCTGGCAGCTCCTCTCATGCGTGCATTAGGAACAGGCTTCTCCTGTTCCTCTGCCTCACTACTATCAGTCTCTGGAGGCTCTGGAGTCCGCACCTCACTCCTCAATGGCTCTGGCCTCACCTCAGCCTCATCGCTGCCCAACTCTGTTGCCAGCTCCGCAGGTTGCTGGTGGACCACAATACACGTGTACTGTATTAGCTTTTCTTTGGCATCTATTTTCTTTACTATTTTGTACAGACAAATGTTCTTTTCACTTCTTTGTTAACTGTTTCTCTGCATGGAAGCTCAGAAACAATTGGTGCCTAGAACACCGATGACTGTGCCATCCAAAACGGGGCAGGAAATTCAAAGGACACATCCTCTGTGTCATTACTTACAAAGCTGGGTCATATTGGTAAAAGCAGGAGGTTGAGAACTTTTTTTGGAGTTTTTTTCCCCATTGAATGTAAAATGAACAGAGGGAATTAACTACCCTTGCCTGGTGTAGTTTAGGGTTTAATTTAGGTGTTTCTCAGGCTGTGGAGAGTTATGGATCTAGAATGTAAAACTTTAGATAATTTTACTTTGTGAAAAGCTCATTAGTGACATAAAAAGGGCAAGAATTTAATGGTAAACAAATTACAATTATTATAAATATTAATTGAAACAGAGTAATTGAATGAAGTACAAGAGTACATAAACTTTACTTGAATTTTTCCCTTTTAAGATCTTTCTTTTCTTTTTTATATGCCCAATTCTCTCTTTATGTTTATGAGCATATTGTATGTATGGCTTTTCTTTCATCTAATAATATTATTTACTATGTATTATTCAAAGAAGGCAGGAAAAATGAAATGACATTCTCGTTATATCATTCTCTTTATATAAGAAGATGTCTGATCTTCTCAGAAATAGATAATTGGTAACTTTTTACCTTCTTCAGCCAAATAAGCATTGGGAAAGGAGCAGAAGAAAACAGGCAAATCATATTCTTTCATATATAGTTTAAAAATTATGACAAATCCATCATTACTTCAGGGTAACTATGATAAGATCATAGCTATATTTTTGTTAGGGGTGAGGGTTCTCTTTAGGCAGCACTTGCTTAATTCTCCATCTCACCTCAAAAAATAGAGCAAATGGCATTAAAAATTTGGTTCTAGACCTATTAAGGGCTAGGAGTATAAATGAGAAAGTTTAAAACCTTGTTCTTATTTATTATCCAAATGCCATGCAAGAAATGTGAAAGAAATGTCTCTCCAAAAATTTAAAAAAAAGGTGTGGTTAACAAGATAGGGTTCAAATTGTATCTGATCCATAACACTGAGGAGGTACTATATAATTGCCCGTGATAATATACTCCCATAGTCTTATTTGAACTATGTGACAAAAACCAGATACGTCCTACTATTCCCTTGACAGACGGTTTAGCTTTGGGATAAGTGTTTACTTGAGAAAACTAGAATGGATGCAAATTTAATTTGCTTTCTTCCAAAGGCCAATGTGTTTCCCATTTCACACACATACACATAAACACACACACACAGACCAAACTACACAGTCGTTATTTATATGAGCAAATATTAAGATAACTTTTGTTATTCCAAATTTATTTCCAATTTATGAATTGATATCACTTTATTTATTTATTAATCAAATATATATAGCCGCCCATCTCCTTCCAAAGAGATGGAAAAAAGTAGTTATGGTCACTTTTTAATATAAATTGACGAATTAGTCAATTCTTTTTTCAAAAGAAAGCACCAACTAGAGTCCCATGGTCCTTTTCGGAATTTTGTAATGTATTAAAATATTGCATATTTCATGATAAGGAAATTACACACTAAAAGCATACATTCTAGAAAATGCATAGAAACTTTATTAATTACAAACATTTTCCTATTCTTTCTTCCAAGAAAAGAATTCCGGTACTATATAAATGTGACAGAATGAGATTAAAAAAGATCTAGAATTAGAGGAGACCTACTGAGGATTGTCCTGACAATTATCCTTTCAGTGACTATATTCACCAAATTCTATTATTTACAATGAAAATGTAACTAATGGGTTGTCAAAATGTTTGCACATTCGAGCTTTTTTTATCTGTATCAAAGAATGGAGCAAATTCCCAACTACAGGACAATTCTTAGAAACTCTGTGCATGATATTCATCACAATACAGGTAGTCCTCAACTTACGAGCACAATGGAGCCCCATATTTTTGAGATTAAGTGAGAAATTTGTTAAATGAGTTTTGCCCCATTTTATGACTTCTTTTGCCACATTTGTTAAGTGAATTACTCCAGTTGTTAAGTTAGTAACTAAGTTGTTAGTTGAATCTGGTTTCCCCATTGACTTTGCTTGTCAGAAGGTCACTAAAGGGGATCACATGACTTTGGGACACTGCAACGGTCCTAAATATGAGTCTGTTGTCAAGCCTCCAAATGTAAATCACATGACCATGGGGATGCTACAACGGTCTTAAGTGTGAAAAAGGATCTTAAGCCCCGTTTTTCAATGGCATTGTAACTTTGAACGGTCCTTAAATGAACTGTTGTAACTCAAGAACTACATGTATGAAGATATGACTGAATGATACAGTCAACCCTGCTATTAGTGTCCTCTCTTTTCTGTTAAAGGTGCCTTAACCTCAGAAACCAAAACATGAGAAAACCAGAGTGAGAAACTTGCTGCTCTGTTTGTCTCTTGAATAGCTACAAGGAGACCTGGATGCCTTTTTCTACCGACCATTAGCAAAATCTGACAATGACCCGGTGTATTTATTCCATAAATGACAACACCCTGATTAGCTTCAGCTGAGTCTGTGAACCATTTTTATTGTCAAAAGAGGGAGCCCTAATAGAAATCTGCATATTAAGTCCAATACATCTCCTATAATTATTGTTTTACAAGACAAACAAAAGCATCTAACTCAAACTGCTGTCATTGCTTTATTTACATTAGAGCTTTAATGGCTTTTTCGGAGCCAAAAAGTTTGTGCCTGAGCTGAAAGGACATGTAAATTGCACAAGAAGAAATCATTGTGTGACATGATAGCAAATTGATCTCTGTATACATCCAAATAAAATATGTTTTAATACTTAGAAATGTTAATTGAGATGATTAACTATATCCTGTATTTTAATTGAGCTAATGATCTAGAATGATCTTTTTTCTAATAATATTAATAATATTAGCATTCATTAGAGTGAGATAAAAAAAAGTGTTTTCATTTCAATGTGCCAAAAAGTTCAACTAGAATGTCTTGAGTATTCATTAAAACAGAAAGATAGGATTTAAATCAAATCAAATCAAATCAATAAAATTATCATACATTTCTGAATATTAAAATACAGTGTACAACTGAAAAAAAGTATATAAATGGAAACATGCAGAAAATCACATTATATTAAGAAAAAACTATCTGGAAAACTGTTTAGAAAAAGTGCTTTGGCCCTATGTTTAGAATTATGACTTGCAAAGATAGTCTGATAATTATATTTTTGCCTATTTCCCCCTTCCAGTCCATTATCACCACATGCTTTCATTTACATCCTCATATTATCACCTTTTTGGAAATCTGGAATTTCCTGATCATTTTTCTTTCAAAAAGCTCAGCAGTAGAAAGGTTCAGAGAGTAAAAATGATGATAAAGTCAAATTGGTTTAGTCCACGCTACTGGATATCAGCTTCTCCTAATGTAGCTTATCTCCGTGACTGGTTAGATAACTCTTGTGGAGTCCTTGGTGCCCTTTGAGCTTGATTGTTTTTTTGCAGATATTTCAGCTCCCAACTTAGTAACATCATCAGTGCTAGAAGGGAGTGGGATTTGCTCTCACTTATATAAAGTGGCTTGGCCTATCAGTATTGGTGGGTGTGTTCTTGGTATGGGAATGGGGCAACTCACCATGGCCAACTTGCCACAGCCAACTCACCACAACTAACTTGCAGCAGGTGAACTCACCACAGCCAACTCGCTGCAAGACAATTTGTTGTGGGACCATTTAACAATTCTATTTAATTATTTAAAATAAATAAAAAAATATTTTAATTTTTGCCATTCACAATTCATTCTGTCCCTCCTTTTGCATCCTTTTTTTAAATGATTCTATTCCACCATTTCTTTAATATTGGTGTAACTCTTATCCTATTGTGAGTTGTCTTCCAGTGCGTTGGCCGTGGCAAGTTGGTCATGGCTGCAGCAAATTGTCATAGACCCGTTAGTAGTTCCTTGAGTAGGCTATTGCCAGTACTTGTTTGTCTCAGCTAGTAGTTCTATGATTAGTGTATTGTTTACTGCTTAATTGTTGGTCTGATATTAATCCTGATGTCAAATCTCTCCTTATCTGGGTGTTGATTGCTGACAAAGAGATTTTTTGGTCTTTTTGATTCCATTTTATCTTTTTGATTGTCTCTTTTGAATGATACATAGATACTGTTTATCTCTATATGCCCTCTATAGTTCTGTTATTCAGATCATATAAAAACATCAGATTACAAAATCTGGTATGTAGCTATCCTAACCCTGTACTGTCCAATCAGACTGGCACAGATTCTTCAACAGTTTTTTTTCTCTATTTTGATCTCAAACTTTGTATTTTATGGGGGGAACTTGCAGCCCATAGTACATGCAAAATGTGTATTCTGTCACAAAGCTATGGCTGTGCCTTGTTTGTTTTGGTTTAATTGTATTTAAAATTTTATTTAACTTGTCAGAGCTAATTATAGTTATAGTTGCCCCAGAATATAGATGAATCTCCATTATCATGGGCCATACTCCCTATCAGAAAAATATCTATAGAACACGTTCTGACATTTAAGAGAGAAAGGCTGCCTTCTTTTAATGTGACTCTGTATGTGTCATTTTCTATAAAGTCTGATTAACCTAGGGTATTGCAATTCTAAATCTAGATTTATTCTTTCTACAAGCCGAAATAAGCAGAACCTCAGTGCCAGGAATGAGATAGCAAGCTCTGTGTTATAACTGTCATTGCTTTACATCAGTTCATCAAAATGCTATGGGATGAATAGACTTCCTCTGAGTTATAATATAATATAATATAACAACAGAGTTGGAAGGGACCTTGGAGGCCTTCTAGTCCAACCCCCTGCCCAGGCAGGAGACCCTACACCATCTCAGTCAGATGGTTCTCCAAAATTTTCTTAAAAATTTTCAGTGTTGGAGCATTCACAACTTCTGCAGGCAAGTCGTTCCACTTATTAATTGTTCTAACTGTCAGGAAATTTCTCCTTAGTTCTAAGTTGCTTCTTTCCTTGATCAGTTTCCACCCATTGCTTCTTGTTCTACCCTCAGGTGCTTTGGAGAACAGCCCGACTCCCTCTTCTTTGTGGCAGCCCCTGAGATATTGGAACACTGCTATTATGTCTCCCCTAGTCCTTCTTTTTATTAAACTAGACATACCCAGTTCCTGCAACCGTTCTTCATATGTTTTAGCCTCCAATCCCCTAATCATCTTTGTTGCTCTTCTCTGCACTCTTTCTAGAGTCTCAACATCTTTTTTACATCGTGGCGACCAAAACTGGATGCAATATTCCAAGTGTGGCCTTACCAAGGCATTATAAAGTGGCACTAACACTTCACGTGATCTTGATTCTATCCCTCTGTTTATGCAGCCCAGAACTGTGTTGGCTTTTTTAGCAGCTGCTGCACACTGCTGGCTCATATCTAAATGGTTGTCCACTAGGACTCCAAGATCCCTTTCACAGGTACTACTATTGAGCAACGTACCACATATACAGTACCTGTGCATTTTGGGTTTTTTTGCCTAAATGTAGAACCTTACTTTTTTCACTGTTGAGTTGAGGTTATGCTTATTCTCTTCTCTAAAGCATCTGAATTTGACCCTTTGTTTTCATGCTATAGGCATACATTATCTTTATTGTATTTGTAAGTTTACTTCCTAGACAACCAAGTACCAGATACGTGAAGTACAGTTAAACCAACTGTACAGTTAAACCAAAACAAACAAGGCACAGCCATAGTAGTACAGTACTACAGATGTGTGATATTCAACAATGCTGGTGGAAAGAAAATTTGACTACCCAACAATCAGCTGTGTCTGTGGGAAGAGGTGGGGATCAAAACAGAGAAGGTGACAAATGTGATATTGCAGTTTAATCACCACACCTTTTGTACGTCTGCTAATGTCACACACGTGTACAAAGGGGAGGAGTTTAAATTGTGTTGCTACATTCGCCACCTTGCCTATTTTGGCTTTCCCTATGGACAGCACTGCCAAAAGTTATGTCCATGCTAAAAATGTGTCACAGATGATGCAGCTGCCAGTTACAGTTCAATTATGCTTAATCACATTGTCCATACTGGAATAAGGTAATAAAAATGCAATTTCCTCTATTACAGACTTTCTAGTTGTAGCCCAAATATCTGCCATGTCAACTACTTTTGGCAAATAATCATAGTGATAAAGACTGACATATTTTAATTAATTAAAGCACACAGTATAGTAAGTAATGGTTTTTCCCCCTGAAAGTTTCATATTGGTTATGCTGCACTCTATATTACATTCATTGTGGATTTCTAGTTGTCTAACTTGCAAGCTAAACATTCCTAGACAGGAATGATCAGATAAGCTCATTCTACTTTATTGTAAAGATACATTAACAGAATCTTGCAAGTCTGAAAGTACTTCGCTCCTCCCATCCCCTTTACAACTCAGAAAACTAGGGGGAGTGCCTGCTGAGCCTCTTGCCCCAGCTGCATTCCTGCTGCAGGCTAAGCTGCCTTTTATCTTACCATTCCTTTGGCTATGTTGCCTTGCCCAGTCTCCTAAGGTCATTCCCGCTTATCATTAAAGCAGCTTCACATCAACTCAGATTTGGTCCAATACTTACTCGGTGGCATTCTGTGTAAAAACATCTTGACGCACTATTGAAAATAACCCCCTGTGATATACTGCTCACATTAAATTTTCTGTGTATTTCAGAATGTTTTCCAGCCCTCTATTGTTTTCATTGGTGGCAATGTTACTATAGTATTGCTATGACATTATCAATAAAAGGGACAGGCTTTTAAGTAATCTCTAAAACACAGACTAGTGATTTTGATGGTTTTTGTTCCCTTCAGTCTATGTCATGAATGCATTGACCCATGTTGTCAGTACCCAGAATTTACGGCTTAAAGTAATATGCCAGAGCTCCATTTCATAAGAAAATCAATCTTTCTCTTTAGTATCCAGAACAGCAAGTTAAGCTCGATATGAATACAAAGAAATCTGTCACTTATTTTTACTATACTCTATAAATTGAAGCATTTACACTGTATACTGTGTTCTTATGTGTTGCTTCTCTTTCACACAGTAAAATCCCAGATATAGATATCTGGTACAATGGAATTCATATACAGAATGAGGATAAATTTTCCTTGCTCACTCACGTATGGAAGCTTTCTTCTCCCTGCCTGCAGCTGTGAAATTGGTTTGAAAAGATGGAGTGATATTACTTCACGAGTTACTTTTTACACACCAGAGCTATTTTACTAACTAACATGCTGTCCTCAGGGGAGCAGTCAGCTACTTCCTGTGTAAAACGATGAACTCTGTTGCAACTTGTATTCAGTTAAAGTTGGTATTCATCCTGTATGTATGGAGACAATGTCTTATGAGCCTAAAAACCACCAGCAAAGATATAAGATTTATTCTGGAAGTTTCTCATTCTCTTGTACTAATCACAGAAATTTCATGATGAAATCTAGCATGACTTGACTGCATAAACTGTTAGCTTTTAAATGTGAACATAAACATAAATCCTTTTGGTTTCCATTGTGTTCTGCTAAATAAAGGAATGATTAGAAGTTAGAAGAATCCTTTAGAAGATAATAATAAAAGATACAAAGTGACACGATGTCCTATAATATCTAAAAATGTATTTTTTAGGAAAGCATAGCTGTATGTTTCTTTTGGGAGCCTTTGTAGCGGGATTTTTCTCTCATTTTCTATTAAATGAGCAAAAAAATTAGGATTCTCAACATATACCAAATAGTTTTTAAGGCAATAAAGTTCAATTTAAAAAAATAGTAAACCTGATGTTTGCAATTGGAAAAATGAAAATAAGCTAGAATTTAGTATACTTTCAAACAGTAATTTGTAAACTATTCTTTGGATTATATGTGCTTTTCTATGGGAGGCAACCAGCAAACTACCAGTGAGAGGAACAATGAAAAAAAATATTTCGGGTTGGTTTTGCACCAAAATATACTGAAGCTTGAGTTTAAGCCAGCATTTCTATATGGCTCAATTGAATGCACAAGATGAAAAATGGCTTCAAGTGATAGAAAAATCAGCAATGAATATGTATTAGTGTCTACCTACTGCATGCTGGTATTTCCCCTTTGTCCCATTATTTTAGTACAACTACATCAGAATGTAGATAAATACAATTTTCACCTAGAAGCCATTCAAGCAACCTCACATGCAAAGGCACAGGAATAAATTACCATAGGGGGTAGGGTTGTTTTAAAGGGTGGGGGCAAGGAGAAAGGTTTGCGAAATTATAATCACAGCATTAATCATTTATATCTAATAGGTATAAAATACAGGAAAAGCTTGGTTCCGGGGAGCAAGAGTTTTATGCTACAACAACTGATATAATATCCTGTTTTAGACAGAGCCAATTATATCTGGTTAAATAAAACACATCTTTTAAAAAAATAATAATATTAATAAATGGCCTAGGATAGACAGAAGTGTTATAGTGATGTTTTGGAAACCATAAAAGGTTGGATAATTCCTTTGCTACTGAAAGAATCCACTTTGCAAGACCAGAGTGCTAATAGGAGCATAATGCCTTCTGTCTGCCACAGTACCAGTCTTTAAGAAGACAACTTGTGGCCCTAAAGCCACTTCTGGCTCCTGGCTCCCCAAGACTGCAATTGCTGCAATTTGGTACTAAAGCTTTTTGCTCCTTTGAAACAGAAACTGCGTAAGCATAAAGGTAATGTAAACCCTAAAGTAAATGTAGCACAGTTCAAAAAGAAAGGGGTTCTCTAAATATCTTCTATTCCAGAAAAGTGGAAAATCATCCTACCTTATCTATTTGTTTGTTAAGGCCGTTCTCACTTTATATCTCTGACTACGTTAGTATACTGTTGACTAGTTTAGCTAGAAACTCTATTTCTTTCTTACTGAAATATTAAAAGAGTCCAAAAGCCAATAAAAGGTTTTCCATCCTAATATAATCCATAAATCAATCGGGAACCTAATGGAAATTTATGGCAAGTGATAATGAAGATAAAGGTGCTATACATAATGTTATGTAATGTAATGTATACTGTTATATACTACTGGTTATTAACATCATTGTTTGTTTACTTTGTATTCTCCAAAATATCTTCAGAAAATTATTAAAATATATGGTCATAGATCAAAGATGTGGGAGACAAAAATGAGATTAAAAATAAGTAGAAACAAAAAAAAACACCTAAATCAGCAAATTCATTTATTTATTTCTATTTATTTATTAAACATATGCCACTCTAGCATATGCCACTTTAGGAGCCACTAAAGGTGCCTCTAGGCAGCCTACAATCAATCAGTAAAAATACCAATATAGAATAGAATAGAATAGAATAGAATAGAATAGAATAGAATTTTATTGGCCAAGTGTGATTGGACACACAAGGAATTTGTCTTGGTGCATATGCTCTCAGTGTACATAAAAGAAAAGATACGTTCATCAAGGTACAACATTTACAACACAATTGATGATCAATATATCAATATAAATCATAAGGATTGCCAGCAACAAGTTATAGTCATACAGTCATAAGTGGAAAGAGATTGGTGATGGGAACTATGAAACGATTAATAGTAGTGCAGATTCAGTAAATAGTCTGACAGTGTTGAGGGAATTATTTGTTTAGCAGAGTGATGGCCTTCGGGGAAAAACTGTTCTTGTGTCTAGTTGTTCTGGTGTGCAGTGCTCTATAGCGTCGTTTTGAGGGTAGGAGTTGAAACAGTTTATGTCCAGGATGCGAGGGATCTGCAAATATTTTCACGGCCCTCTTCTTGATTCGTGCAGTATACAGGTCCTCAATGGAAGGCAAGTTGGTAGCAATTATTTTTTCTGCAGTTCTAATTATCCTCTGAAGTCTGTGTTTTTCTTGTTGGGTTGCAGAACCGAACCAGACAGTTATAGAGGTGCAAATGACAGACTCAATAATTCCTCTGTAGAATTGGATCAGCAGCTCCTTGGGCAGTTTGAGCTTACTGAGTTGGCGCAGAAAGAACATTCTTTGTTGTCCTTTTTTAATGATGTTTTCGATGTTAGCTGTCCATTTGAGATCTTGCGATATGATAGAACCCAGAAATTTGAAGGTTTCTACTGTTGATACTGTGTTGTCAAGTATTGTGAGAGGTGGAAGTATGGAAGGGTTTTTCCTAAAGTCTACCACCATTTATAATACATTAAAATGATAAATAATAACATTAAATTTGAAAATTTCTGATAAGGGAGAGAGCAAGATGCATATGAGAAGGAAGGTTGTATCTTAGTCCATTAGCCAACTTATTTTTATTTTTAATTCATATCCCACTTTTATTATTTATTAAACATAATGGAAGGCAGCAAATATAGATAATACTCCTTCTTCCTCCTGTTTTCCCCACAACAACATCCCCATGAGGTGAGTTGGGCTGAGAGAGACTGACTGGTACAAAGTCACCCACAGCCAGCTTTCATGCCCAAGGCAAGACTAGAACTCAGAGTCTCCTGGTTTCTAGCCTGGGTGCCTTAGCCACTAGATTAAACTAGCTTTCATTTCTTTCACTACTATAATTTCCATAGCATTTTAGCAAAGAAATGCTAATAATAAACTAATTTTAGCACAGGCTGCTGTTCAATTGTTGGTGAACCATAGTTTGGAGACCAAAAACCACAGGTATGATGTTCTGCTTGTCAAACAGGCTTATTTGTACCTTTTTGCTGCTGTAGCTTCCTGGGCTCACAAACTTCCCAAAGCCTATTATGGTTATAAAGAATAAAAAAGCAGACTCACTCTCTTTTCATTCTTTCCACAAGTATTCAGGTATAGTTGTGCAAGAAGACGTACTCTTTTTTTGTTTGTTTGTTCTGTTCTTTATGCAGTTATTTCAATCATAATGTCTTACGTATAGAAACTTAGCTTCCCAGCGAGTGAATCAATGTTATGACAAAATGGTACAAGGCAAGATCGCTCAATAGATTAATCTCTCAAAATTAAAAAGCCGGAATGCTGTGTGTAGAGCTGTTCCTTTGAGGCATCCTGATTAACTGGATATCGTGTTGTCTTTTACAGGAAATTACTGAAAGGAGGAGTGGAGTTGCCCCACCCCACCCTTCGGTTAAGACACATATTTCTGCTTTCTCCTTTTTAAAAACGCTGTCTGTTGGGGCCCCGCCTGATATCCCATTAGCTGTTTTTATTCCATTCTGAATAACTTAAATGGATCAGACATATGCTTTTTGACATATCCATATGATTTTACAGAATTAAACGGCAGTATTAAGATAGGCCAAATTCAAATATGCCGTGTACCAAATGTGATTGAAGAGCAGCAGAAACCCATCTGTGATGCAGCTGTAGCAGTACAGAATATGTCCAGACCCTTTCCTTGTAAATTGACATAAGGCAGACACTTTGGACAAATGTCTTGATTGCCTTTGTTTCAGAAATGATTCCACTTAATGGAAGAAGTAGGGAACAAAGGAAGCTAATGGTAAACAGGATGGAACCAAGCTTACTGCTCTGAGTGTTTCGGTTTTTTTCTGACAACAATAAAATAAGAACAATGCTGTATTCAAGATGCAACAGCTGAGAGAATATATGGATTTGGCTGAATGCCTGAGATGATACAACTACTAAAAATATACCAGGAAAATCAAGTTATACCAGAGATGATAATTTTGCCAGTAATGTTATGCAATCAGAATGTTGGCAGAATAGAGAAGTAAATCTGTTTTATTTTAGTTTCACATGTACTTGAAACTTTTTCTTCATATTTTCTCCCTTCTGAACCCCTCTCCCCCAACTCTGTCTCTGTATGTGTGAGTGTGGGTCTGTGTATTCATACTGAGCTGCTTTACATCCGTAAATATTACCATGTGGACTTTATATACTCTTTTTTCTTCAAAATACGTAATGGATGCATACTTTTCTGAAAAGCTTCTGGGTGACCATGAACCAGTCTCATTTTCTCAGCTCAGGAAGGAGGCAATGGCAAATCACTTCTGAAAACTTCCCAAAAAAACTTCAGAGAGTTGTCCAGGAAGTTGCTGGGAAGTAGCACTGACCTGAAGGCACTGAATAAATAAAATAAAATGTATTTTTTCTATCCAACCTCAATTATCATTGAGGAGTACAGAGAGAAATTTGAAGAAAGAATGCAAAAACAGTGAAATAAAATCAGCTCAGTCCGTGAAAGAAACTTAAGATCACCCCACTTTACTTCTCTTTAGTATGAAAAAGGGAAACTTTTCTTTTCAGGCTTTTACCTTAAATTTACCAACACTGTAAAATTGTGTTCCAGTAGTCTTTGCAGCATCTGTTTCCTGAACTGACCTACCTTAAGGGCTGGCCCCTGTTTTCTGCAAAACTATTTTTTTTTCATATGTGTGGTATCTGATCCCCTGGCCTGAGCACATATTAGTTACCACTCCTTTAATATAGTTGTTTGATGAGATATAGGTGAAAAATATGTTTGTCTTACCAAAACAAATCACAAAGTTTCCTGAGCATCATAGGGAGAGTGATTCTTCCCCATATAATGGTTCTGATGTGTCCAGGGCATCATTCTGGATCTAGGGAGTGACAAATTCAGGTTCACATCACTAAAAAGCAACTCTTAAAAGTAACACTTTAAAAAAAAATTCTATGAATGATAAGACAAGGGGAAAAAAGGCTTCTCCTTGCTTGAAGAAAGTGCTCTCTGTTGGTTTTAGATAAATTGATCTGAACTATCGGTTTCAAAATGGTGAAAATATCCCTATTTCTATTATCGATACACCCATAAACAAACAGTAGGTGAGTCAATATCCTATTACTGTTATGAACAGCTGCAATTTGTTTCTAATTAGAAATTCATTGAATAGTATATCCCATCTTCCCAAGAAAGGGCAGGCTCTTAATGGTTAATAATTGCCTTCCCTAATCTATATATTTTCTGTCAGAATGCTTTTCCTGTTATTTAGCATTACATAATACAACACATAGGCTGACAACTAAGTAATCTATATCTTATATAGATTCTTTTTATGTTAACAGCACCACATGTGGCCCTTATTGTTTTTATTCTGTTTATTATTTCTTTGAAATAAGTAGCTGTTTAACACACACTTTATTAGTTCCCACTGCTTATTCCTCACATTCATGTCTAATTCTGTTTGTGTCACTTGAGTTATCTGTATTGGTATTATAGTAATTGATGTCAAAAACACAGCAATAACACTGTGACTTAGTAATTTTATCTAATGAAACTCCAGGCTGTGGGAAAATATGTATGTTACTGGCACCAAAATAAAGCTTTTAATGTTTTAAAAGTTAACTCTATAAGAAGTAGAACTTCATCTTGCAAAGGCCTGCCAGATGGTTAAAAGCTGTTTACAAATGGAATTGCCTTAGTTATAATTGCTTCACAAAGTAAAACATTAAAGAAAGAAAAAAAGAGGACAGTAACTCAGCCCAGGGAAATCACTTGAGTAAAAAATTATTTCACTTGGATAAACAACATAAAGGAAAAATATAAAGTTAGAAAAACAAGGGTCCAACTAATTGAAAGTACCCTAGATAGTTCATGTGAAGGTATTAAATATTGACAGTAGTGCCTCATTGTTATCAGTTAGAACTTATCCGTCTAGTTTCTCCACATTATGATAGCTGCTTAATGAAGAAATGAACTAATCCTATATTATAAATCCTGTCAGGTGAAAGAAATCAGGAGCCAGGATAGAGTTCAAAAGCACTGCAAGATTATTCCATGCTACCTATACACACAAGAATCTTATCTACTGATGGTCAAGGCAAATTGGCATCAGATAAGAGTCAAAAGACTTCAAAGGGAGCAGACTTAGGTCTCTTATAGGCATAAAGACTCCAGACTGATGATGCATTTTACCCCACCCTCCAACTCAGCTGGTCATCTCCTTTAGATACCATCAGCATGGAACAGACTTTCCAAAAAGAAATATCTCACTGTAATGCAAATAAACATTTACTTTTAAAAGGCCAATTATAAACAATCTGTTTAATTACCTGATAACTTTTCTGGAAATTCTGATTCAAGAATAAGTGACTCATCATGTTATCCCCATGAGGGAAAAAAAACCCTCCAAGTATTAGAGGGATGTTTTTGCCCAGGTAACCCAGCATGAGCCTCACACAGTTCATATTTAAGTATATAGAGTATGTATATACATACTTCATCAACCTGTCTATTTGGAAGTTGTTGAATTTGAGAATGATATTCCACTGTAGACTGCAGTAGTAATATACATTTATGCTTAAGCTAAACACTTCGTCTCCCATAGAGAAGAAAATACCATTCAGATGAAAAAAGTCTGCTTATAGTTTTACCTTTTCTCTTCATGGTTTCTTTGTGAGCCTGTATTTTCTCAGCTGTTTTAATATTTCCACATAAATTACTATCTTGTAGTTTTCTGATACATTTCAACGTTCTTTACTGATCTTGTTTCTGAATTGCCATATAGGAAAGCAATTTAGTGTTTTGCCTCTTCTCAACAAGTACCAACTTACAGCATGCATGGTTGCTTAAAGCAAATTCAAAAGGAATTTGAAGTATTTAATTCAAGTAAGGAATTAAATATTCATTTACTCTTATTGAGAAAAATAACTGAAGCATTTTCTCTCAGCACAATATATCACTAGAAGTTCTCTGCCCCTGAAATGCCCAAACTAACTGCAAGAATAAGCCTTCTTTGATTTTTAGGAATAATTTATCTATGTATATGGTATTTTCTCCATGTCTATCTAAATGGGAAACCTCAAACCCCTGTATATTTAGAATTTGATTCTGGTTTATTTATATATATATAAATCACATTCTGGTTTATTTATATATATATATCAGTGAATCATTAGTTCTGTGGGAGAATGTGATTTCTCACACGTAAATAGTATATTATATAACTCAGATGACTGCATAATATACTATTCCAGAAATTTCAAAGAAGAATATCTAAATGATTTTCACAGCAAGCTCTCGTGATAGCAGAAAATGGGAAATGAAAATATGGACAACAGACAGGATATACATATCCTGCAACATCTCCATCAAGAACATTATCCAATAGAAAAATATAATAAAAGTAAAATGAGAGGAGTTTGTTCTGAGTCTTTCGAATAGGAGAAATCACAGGAATCTTGCAAAGAATGCAACAAATTGTGGAAGATTTCTGATAATTAAAAAAATGATTATGCTTGCAAAGTTAAAAGAAGTAAATGGGAAAGACAATTCATTAGATCAGAGGTCTTCAACTTGGCAGCTTTAAGACTTGTGGACTTCAACTCCCAGAATTCTCCAGCCAGCAAAGCTTACTATTCTAGGAGTTGAAGTCCACAAATCTTAAAGCTGCCAAGTTTGAAGACCTCTGGATTAGATGATTGGCTATAACCAAAGAGATCATCAGAATATCCTTGGAGGTGGAAAAAGTTTGTTACACAAACAAAGCAGAAAAGCAAATATTTGTTCATACATTCAGAGTAGAGCTTGATGTACCTGTATGGGTAGTTTCTATTTATGCATCTTGAAGTCAATTCCCTTCTAATAATAAATAGTTAAGGTGTACATCTATGCTGTTAAAATAAAAAACAGTATAGTGTTTTTTACAGCATGTTTTTTACAGCATGTTTACAGCATGTTTTTTACAGCATGGTGCCTTAGACCAGTGATGGCTAACGTTTTCCGGACCGAGTGCCCAAAGCATGCGTGCGCCCGACCCCCCAAAATGCAAGGCATGTGCGGCCCTCACTGATGCATATGCCTCCTGCATGCACCTCCCCTCCGCATGTGCGGCAGAGACCCGAAAACCAGCTGGCTGGTGGAGGCACGCATGCATGGGTGGCAGAGCTGAACTTGGGTGATGGCTCGCGTGCCCATAGAGAGGGCGCTGTGTGCCACCTCTGGCATGCCTGCCATAGGTTCGCCATCACGGCCTTAGACCTTGCTTTTCTTTCATTGCATTCAGTTCATACTCAGTAAAAGTACAAACATGGAGTTGGGGGTTTTCTTTCTTGAGTTTTGAATGGAACTATGAACTATGTCTGTGTGTTCTGGGAGTAAAATACTATTACCTCTCAAATGGCTGGAAAAATAGTGAAATAGTGTATCAAAACACTTATTTAAAAAAAATATCAGAGAGAAAAAAGAAGCGAGCTTTAGAAAGAAAATAGTAATTAAAGTAATGTTCACTACTATTATGTTTCAAACCAGCAACCTTCTTTTTACAAAGCAAAAGTTACAGTAACAGTGTAGCTGCGAAAAGTAAAGAGAAAATCTAATAGGAATTAGAGCTGCTAATAAGATTGGCTCAGTTGAAAGGGCATTTCTTCTTCTATAAAGCAACCAATGAATTGCTGGAGCTAGCCTGTAATTAAATGGAATTCTTCCAGCTGAAATGGAAGGAGGTTAAGTTTGTGATGGGATGAAAGTGCTTTAAAAGGTGATATCTTCAGGGGGGGAAAAAAATTTTTGCTATCCCATTCTGGTGATTGGGCAACTAAGCAGTGAAACCCTTATATCTTATTCAGAACAAATTTAAAGAAACCAGACAGAATTTAAAGAGGGAGTAGAGAAATCCATTTACTGGATAGGTAGAGAGTGTTACTAAAAATCTGCAGTTTAGAAGTCTCTTGCATAGTTTTCAGAAGAGATAGTGTTCAACTGTATTGAGATATCTTTGAATAAAGCTTCTGTGGACACATCTTATGATAAGAAAAGAATTGACCTGTTTATGATGTGTTTCATTTCAGTTTAGAGTTTTAGATAATGAAACAAAGAACAAAACAGTAGTGAGGACCATCTTGCAGATAATCTAATCTTAAATGAATTTGTTAATTTACACAAAATAATACTTTCTTTGTTCTTTTTGTACTCATCCTGAGTTAATTATGGCTAGAATTAAATTGAAAAAGTCAGCAAAAATCCCTAAGGGCATCAATACCAAGGAAGAGAATTTAACTGCTGAAAGGGAAGAAAAAAAGGGAATATATTATCAGGAGAAAAGGTTAAAAGAATGCTCAAAGTTTAAAGTCTTAAGTCAGAAAAATGTAATAAAGAATTTCAGCAATAAAGTATTTTAAGGTCAGCCAAGTACAGCTATATTCAGGGACAAATCCATATATTTAAATTTGAATTTGAGGTGAAGAACAACAGTGTAGTTATTAGAATGAAATACAATGGAATAATAGCAGTATTTGATGGATTGTGGTATGTGGATTCTATTCAAATATTCTGAGTAATGATAGCTCCAGAATTAAGATACAGAGAGGTAGTTCCAGTGGTGGGTAGCTCCCGGTTCTGTCCAGTTCTTGTGAACCGGTAGTAAAAGCTCCGCCCACCCACCTGGACATCATAATGCACAATCTGCACATGCGCAGAAGCGCACACATGTGCTCCCATTGCAAACCAGTAGTAAAGGTAAGTAGAACCCACCCCTGGGTGGTTCTCTTGCAAGAATTGAAGTAGACAGGATAAGATTCATTTTAACTTTTGTTGTGAATATAAATTATGTATGGGGTAAAGATAAGAAGGAAGCAAAGAAAGCTATAACTAGGAAGAACAGATTCTTATGAGCAACTTAGAGAACCACCTATGACAACTGCAATGCTTCCAGATACCATATCTTTTCGGCATAAGAGCAAATGTATTTCTAGCTTTATCGAGATTCAGTCAGAAATGTTATGTTGTCTTTGTGTGTGTGTGTGGAGAGAGAGAGATAGAAGCAGTGGTGAAATCCACATTTTTTTTACTACAGGTTCTATGGGTGTGGCTTAGTGGGCGTGGCAGGGGAGGATAATGCAAAATCCCCATTCCCACCCCACTCCAGGGGAAGGATACTGCAAAATCCCCATTCCCACCCCACTCCAGGGGAAGGATATTGCAAAATCTCCATCCCCAACCCACTCTGGAGCCAGCCAGAGGTGGTATTTGCTGGTTCTCTGATCTAGTCAAAATTTCCCCTACCAGTTCTCCAGAACCTGTCAGAACCTGCTGGATTTCACCCCTGGATAGAAGGTTTTATTATTATAAGGAAGAGGATATTTATTTACCGGAAATATATTATGCACATAGGCAAAGCCATATCCTACCAGAAGGATAGTCCAAGGGCATGTACTCCATGTGTTAACTTTAGCAAAAAGGCAGAAAAAAGTTACCTCAGATTAATAATGTATTAGCCAAAAAGCTAGAACATTTCTAAAGAATATAGACAAGCAAAGGACTTAGTAAATCCATAATTATCTGTCTGTAGCCCACTTCTTCCTTTTTTTCAGTGGGTCATGAAGTTCTGAAAACTCAAGTGGCTGTTGGATCCACATCTCTAACAAAATCAATAGCCGCAAGTGGCATTGTGGTTGTTTTCAGGTCACCTTAAGTAAAGAAGACTGTGGTAATTTGAAAATGTTTTTGAAAAGTTAGGGAATGAAAGCAGTGGTAATGAGGAAAGGACCACAGATTTATTATGAAAGATATTAGATGTTATATTGGTTTATTCGTGGAGAAAAACTGTGTGGTTGCTAAGACCCAACATCAATTTGATGGCAATCAATCAGTCTTGGTTTATAATTTGCCTAGTGCTGATAGGTCAACAAGTTAAATTTATAAGAACAAGATAATAGCAGAGTTTTCATGACAAAATGAAAAATACATATGTGTTAATTATAAATTTTTGTTCTAAGGAGGAACTGAGTCCTAGGATTTAGGATCCAAAGGCTAAAAAAAAAAGATTTGTGGTTTACATAGTGCAAATGTTGTACTTATCTGCAACTGCTAAAAGTAGCTGTACCATTTCTCAGGATTGTGTGACAACCCTCCACAACTTCCATATGATCCTGAGAAGGGACACATTTAATTTTATGAATTGCAGGCAGGTGCTCTAAAGCCCCTTGTTTGCTTTTGAATCCGAAGTGATGCATAGTCCTCTACTTGTCAGAGATGTTGTAGCATCTAGGAACTGTATTCATTCACTAAATAACATTTGATTACACAAATACTGAAACTTTCAGTTCACATAGATGAAACTGAATGAACAGAACTTGGCAAAAAGATAACTTTTTAGTTTAGTGCTCATGAAGGCATGCTTCCCATTCTCAAGGACTTCCAAGTGTCACTAAAAGAATAGAGACAGCATAATGATGAGAATTAGATTAGAAGAGGATCAATAGGCCTGACAATAAATGAAAGTAGCACAGACATTATTGAACAGATGAGGAAAGATAAATTAAAGTGGATGGTGTATTCTGTAATGCTAGTGCTACATAAATGAAGGACCAAAAGAATTTAGAAAGAACACTAACTATTAGGAGGCCTAACAGAGAAAAATAAATGGCAAATAAACATTACTATGAAAAGGGGAGAAACAAGTACATAAAGTTTTGGATTTTTTAATTTATTTCTGGGTCTATATATCACATCTTGAAACAAATATTTCTGCAAGATGTCTAAGAATAAATGCAAAAACATTTTTTTCCACATATTTCTGGCCTGAGGGCTATACAAAGAGATGGATCTAAAAACCTCAAATTTCAAACAAAATCCAACTTTTATTTTTTATGCAGTTGACGTATCCTTGGAGAGTAGTCGTATGGCATATTGAAAACTAAGGATAAAAAAGCTGTAAGAATTGTGAGGAATATGGAAGGTTTTTTTTAAAAAAAACACCACCACCCTGCTTTGTTTAAAACAATTATTAATATTGGAGAACTACAAATTTTTTAGCACTCAGTACCTGTAGCAAACCTATTGGATTGTTATGGCAATGGAATCCTACAATTAGTGATTTAGAAGTCAGACTACATTAACTGATTTGAATTTGTAGTATAAAAATTGATCTTTTGCATCAGATTACTTTGATGGGAGTGCTGCCATCATAAATAGGCATACCTGTAGTAAACAGATACAAGAAAATCCAGTTATGTATAGTTTGTACTTTGGCATAATGAATTAAATAAATAAATGTAGCAAAAAGTGGCTGTAATCCATATGATAATCACCTTCCAAAAATTCTTTCTAATGGAGCTCACCACTTTTTGGAGGAACTGCAATAAAATTTCCTTTCGTTTTTAATTCGCTTCAGTTTCATTCGTTCCACAGAGATGTTGGTGTACAGACATCCCTAGACAAAATACAGATAATTAAAAAGAGTTCAAACTAAGAATGTTAATTAAGACTACCTTGAACACAGAATCCTGAGCATCAATTCCTTTCACTAAGTCATATTGTATTACTTACTCCTTGCTTGATGTATTAAATGCTTCCTTTGTTTGAAGCAGAAAAAAAAATCTAAACAGAGATGTATGTGTGTACATTCATCATCAATTTAATTACTAACACTCTTAAGAACACAAATTAGGGAGCATTCAAAAGTCAATGTTAGACGCACATGGCTTTCATAATGGTGGGCCATGTAACTTCTAATTAATTCTATTGCAAATGTCAGAACAGTAGCATTATACATCTAAACTCTTGCTAAAATTAGTTATCTTTCAGCAACTCGTTTTATCATTTGTTTTTCAGCAACAGCGGCAACTTGACCTCTTGACTATAACCAACCCTGGTGAGTACGGAACAAAGCTCAGTTTTTTTTTCTTATGTTTTCTTAAAGAGATGGTTGTCTGAAAGTGTCTCTTTATCCCTTCTCTGACATGCAAAATGAAAAACACTGTTCCCCAGAAAATCTTTAACATAATAACAACTGACAGCTATATTGTATTTGGTAAAGCCCCGGGCAGTTATCCTTTCACGGAGCTGCCTCTTCAGACCTTAACTCTGTGAATTTGAGTGTTGATATTTCTATAAACCTCCCGGGGTTATCTTAGTGGTATGTCTGCAGGGTAGATATACTATAATACACAAGGTATGTTCAACTATCACAGAAACATTCTGTTTAACTTTCTGTAGCAATAGTGTTAGATATTTACTAAAAATCAGAGGGAGCCTATATTACTTTTCCATGTTGTGGCAAGGGAGAATTGATAGTATGATTTGGAAGATGCTTCATCTCTCTCTCTCCCTCTCTCTTTTTAAAGAGGCTTCCAAGATCGTATAATTGACATATGGCTTTTGATACATACTGCTTATTTAATATAGTGGAATTCAATTGAACTACTCACTGTTCGGATGTAACTATTTCTTGGTTTTCTGGCAAGTGCTTCGAGGAGCAGTATGATTCTTGTGGAGTCAAGACAGGATGACTGTGATGGATTGTATCTACAAAGTAGGAGGTGGTGTGATGGACTATAGAGAAGTGGAAGAAGCACATTCTAAGGAGGTGGGATAGACATGTGATAACACAACCTGGAGCTGAAATGGAGAACGGGAAAGAGATTTAGAAAAGCAACTTGTTAGAGCTCGCCTGTGTATAACTCTTAGGGTTACAGTGGTAGAGGTTTAATCTGGCAAGATTCTGTTTATATGAAATGGGACAGGGGTCTGCAAACTTGGCTCTTTTAAGACTTTATTTTTATTTTTTATTTTTATTTATTTTTATTTTTTATTTTTATTTATTTTTATTTTTTATTTTGTCACAACAGTATATATAAGCATAAGTATGAAGTAACTATATAATATATAAGCATATACTGTATATGAGTATAGGTATGTAATAACTACATAAATTGGATATAATGAAAGGAAACAGTAGGACAGGAATGGTAGGCACGTTTGTGCTCTTGTGCACACCCCTTAAAGACCTCTTAGGAATGGGGTGAGGTCAACAGTAGACAGTTTTTGGTTAAAGCTTTGGGGATTTTGAGTAGATACCACAGAGTCTGGTAGTGTGTTCGAAGTATTAATAACTCTGTTACTGAAGTCATATTTTCTGCAATCAAGATTGAAGTGGTTAACATTAAGTTTAAAGCTATTGTTTGCTCTTGTATTGTTGTGATTGAAGCTGAAGTAATCCTCAAAGGAAGGATATTGCAATAGATGATTCTATGAGTTAAACATAGGTCCTGTTGAAGGCGGTGGAGTTCTAAGTTTTCTAAACCCAAGATTTCAAGATTTCAAGCAAAGCTGGCTGAGGAACTCTGGGAGTTGAAGTCCACAAGTCTTAAAAGGGCCAAGTTTGCAGACCCCTGGTATGGGCAAATGAAGAACTGAATTTTGACTGGATTTTTACATGTCATTCTTGGGCTGTGTCTGACATCGTCTCTTGTCACCAAAGCAGTTACTGTAAATGCAATGGTTTAAGTGGTTGGTCCTTGTAGCTAAGAAACTAGATTTAAATATTGATACTGAAGTCAACATTGATAGCCCTCAATTGGATACTAAGACTCAGAGATCTCTTTTTGATGAGATCAAAACTATATGCCAGATCACAACTATTTCTGAATTACTTTTCAATTTCAAGATGGATCAGATAATGGGTTCCTGAATTCTCTTCATCGAGAATGTTCTTTAACGGTGTGCATGCATTGTGTATCAATGTTGGAATTTAAATCTTATTTCAAATACCTAATGCAGATATTTTTTTAAAAAAGTTACAGCTGGTCACATGTGAATGGTGTAATTATGAACCACTAGTCATACTGGATCAGGATTCTGGGAATTGTCATCCAGCAACCTTTGAAGCATAATAGATTTTCTACCACTAATCTATATGAACTAGTATAAAAATGTTTGATTAAATAGTAACTATTAAGGTATGCATATTTCTCAGACTAGTCAATATATAAGTTTTGTTCCTTTGCTCTATTATTTTAGAAGAGTGGAACAAAATAATGCTTAAATGTTTATGAGAATCCAAACTATAGTCCATACAAAAAACAGAATAAGAGGAATTTCTTTCTCTCTATTCTATGCAAATATCCAGTCTACAATCAAAATCTGGGAAAATTTGAAGATATTATATGATGACGATGAATGATGATATTATAAATCATCATTCTTAAGATTTAAGAGTGAATTGTTTAAATCCATTGCTGATGATACAGCTCAGTGACAAAGTGTCAACTGTGCATACAAGAGTTCTATTTTCGTTCTCTGCTTTGTCTGGGAATTACAGGAAACAACAGGATGCAGGCCTCCAGTTCTTAGGAAAGATACAGAAAGTCAGGATATTCATTACTCTACCAAGTGGGGAGAGTTTGGCTTTATTTCAATTATTTTAAAATGATTTTTATATATGTGGTCACAAAAAAAGAGCAAATAGCATAAAGGTACAACAGAACAGCCATTTTGTATGCTGAGATCTCAGAACAAAATACCAATGTTCTAAAAACTGTTTTCAAAAAGAGAACATTTCCCTCCATTTTTGAGCGAAAAATAAGCTATTTTGGGTGGCTTGCAATTGGGCTTTCTTTGTATGTGTGCAGGGATTTTGTTGCCAGGCAAGTGTAGCAAACAAAGGATATAAAAAAGATATGTTGTTTTATCTATGATAATTGTTTGTGTATACTGTTGTGACAAAAAGAAATAAAAAAAGAAATCCTTCCTGCTATTAACTTAGATTGGATGAGATCCGTCAGGATGGTGGAGGGAGGAGAAGGCAGCAGTTGAGTAAACACATGTCTCAAGGACCAAACAGTCCTTTTGGATTCTGTACTTCTCCTGGGAAGAGAAAGCAAAAACTCTTTTCCTCACTACCAAGCTATACAGTAGTGCTTTCAACTCATGCTTGAGTCTGCATAAAACAATAGCAAGATGTTGCTAACCCCTGTCTTGCCTCTATTCTTTCTTTCCGGTCAAAGTCAGTCACTTCCAGGGTGATGCGTGATAAAAAAACAACAAATTTCATTTATCTTGAAACTACTCTTGGGAGTAGGGGAAACACTACCTTAATGGTGATACAGCTAAGAATGATTTAAAACTGTGATGAGATTAAGAATGTTGTGGAGACATGGCAGAAAAAAGATGTTGCCAGGTCATGTCTAGGCCACAGTGAAGTGCAGGTGGAAAAAGGCCAAAAGTACACTGCAACCAACTAACCATCTGCGACTGATGCATTACTGGTATAGAAACTCTGCTGGTTGACTCCTGGCTGCCTACTTCAGGGAATTCTTCTACCTCCCCTCACTCTATTTCTGTAGTCTTTTAATGTATTTTAGGTTCACTTTGTCTCCTGTGGTTTGACTGTGGATTGAACTCTAAACTGCCTGTGCTACATCCAGCTTTCAGGCAAGACCACTCTCTGTATTTTTCTGGAGCGTTCACTCTCTGCGTGCATTTCTACTTTAAAAAGATGCTATTTATGAATAAACCACTTATGAATTGAGGCAATGTGTTTGCTCAATCCCAAAACACAATGCCATTTGTAGGAAGGTCTGGTGTGTCCTTTTTATTGTAAAGAGGAGATGAGAAGATCTGTGGGGATCCTATCAGTTTGTGCATCTACTTGATCATCTTATCTCTGCCTCAATTTTGGCAGCCCCTTCACATTCAGGTCCTCTGCTTCTATCACAATGATTTCTTTGGTGACAACTGCAGAATCACTTACTCTTACTGAGGCTCTGGCACGGTTTCATCTGCTGCTGAAACCTCAATTGATTTCTGGGATTCTGTTACTATTTGATTATCAAAGTACTATGTAACTTAGCTGCGTATGTGGTAGGATAAAGGAGTCCTTTGCAGGTCAGCTTATAACCAATAAATATATCTTCATCACTTCTACAATTTAGTTTGCTCCTTTATTTATTGGAACATAAGCTTCAGATCCAAGCACTGTAAAGTGTTTAACATTGGGTTTAGTTCCATTTCATAATTGAAATCATATTGCTTCTCTACTTATAATGGGCAATCTGTTTTTACAAATAAGATGCAACCACACTCCTTTTTTCTAGTTTTTGATTGTCTGGAAATGAGAAGCAGACTTTTTGTCATTTCCAGTTGTGTTCTGTTTGTACACCATTTTTTTCGGTGTTGTATGAAAGTATTATATTTCTTCATGGTCTAAGGCCTTTGAAACAACGAGAGGGCAACAATTTTGCAGGAGATAAAAGAAAATATTCCATGGCTTATATTCATGTCTGAGGTAACCAACGCAAAAGAAAGTCTAATGCTTTTCTGGGAAGATTCCTAGAATTACATCAGACATTCTTTTGCCTTGAAAATATCAACTTTAGCATGAGAGATAATTACACCCACTTCTCACCTACAATTGAAATGGTTTTAGAACGCAGCAGAAGGAACAGGTTTTGGAGTCACCAAAGAAACACTGCTATTTTATCCAGAAGCAATTGTTTTTGATTGAAGTCCTCTCAGGATGGACAAAGAAGCACAGAGCACAGAATTACTGTACCTTGTCTCTTATGGTTTGTTTGCTTCCTAATATCATTGGATTCAGTGTAGGTTCTTAGTTAGAAGCACCAGAAATTATTTATTTTCTGGGGCTTCTTCTACAAGCTCATTGCCAAAAACTTAATTTTGACGACTGATTGCTGGATATTTTTTTTAAAAAAATGTTGCCTTTTTATTCAGTTTATGATTATTTTTCTAGATAATCTTATTTAAGTCTATGAAAGAGTCCATGAATAGGCTTTTACAATAATATATTTGTAACATTTTGAACACCTACTTTTCTTTAAAAAAATGAACATAAAGTTATGAGATTAAGTCCTCATTAAGTCCTCACTTAATGACTAGTTGCTTAATGACTATTCAGTAACAAGGGATTTCAAAAAAGCTACTTATGACTGTCCTCAAAGTCATGTTTGTTACACACACATATACAATCATGTGATTTTAGAATCTTGGCAACCACTGTAACCAGAAGTTACAGTGTCCCATGGTCACATGACTACAATTTACAGAAAACTGTAAAACTGTTCATTGGATATACTGGTTTCGCTTAATAAACACATAATTTGCTTAATGACCATGGTAATTTCAACAACTGTTGTAAAAACAATTGTCAAATCAAATCAAGTCATGTGATGACCCACTTAATGACTGCAATGACATAACCAAAATTCCAGGCTCAGTTGTGATCGTAAGTCAACCTATTTTATTAATTCGTAGCTCAGAAATGCCTAACTCTCATCTGACTTTAAGTTCTGATTCTGACTTTTAAATTGTGTAAAATTATAGAAATAGTTCTTCTGCATTGCTCAGTTAATTTTCACTGGTTAGAAAATAATAAACTAACCTTCTTGGAGTAAAATGAGATGGTATATGGGCTTTACCATTCTACTATTTTGATTGAAGTTTGCTTTGCCACTATAATATCATTGCTTTGGAAACTGCGATATAAAATTAGATAACAAGAACAGCTTTAAATATGGTTTGAAGGAAAAAAAAGTAACTTTCATTCTTAACAATTCTCTGAAAAGCTATTCCCATTACTGTCTTGATTGTTCTGTCTGCTTCTTACTAATTGAAGCATGAAAAAAATGTGAACTCAAAGTCATGGAGCTATAATATACCTATTAGTAAAAATGATATAGGGTAATAAAATATGACAGAAAGTTGTTCTCTACTGAAACTCATGTTCTAACTCTTGATAATCCATGCTAATTAATACTACATTGATTCTGATCAAAATATACGTCAAGAGATCCTGAATGGGTTTTCATACCATCTTGAGTAATTACTGTTCATGTTTGTTGCTGAAAGCTATTGTATTTAAAAATGGACCCCTAAATATCTTCTTAATAAAGGCTGACTCCAATGAAGGGAGGGGGGAGGAGAATGATCTGAGTAAGACAGCAAATAAATTAGTAAGGTGTTGTGCTAATCTGTTTGCAAGGTGTAAAAAGCACTTCTGGAGATAATATTCTCTACTCAACCTATTGTCAGGAGAAAAGATTAGTCAACCAGAGGATGGTTAACATTGATTTTGTGTGTATTTACTCAGAAGCAAGTCCCACCAAGTAAAAGAAGACTTATATTTCACTCTTAAATAAATGCCCATAGGACTGCTGCTTTAGTATTAATGAATCAATATTCACTGGCTGTGTTTATGGAATACACTTAATGCAGTCAGCCGTCAACCCATCATAATTCCTTACTGTTGTTTCTAGGAATCACACTATCCTGGTCAAATAGCATTATTTCAGGGAATACAAAATGCTATCTGCTACCCTGTGAAGGCTTGCGCCAAGATTACTGTCTTACATCAAATTTATGTCATTTAAATCACAGCATTACCTGGTGCTTCATCCCCACTTTCTGTATCGCAAAACACACAGGTATAAGGATGATTTAGTTTTATTTTTAACTCTGTTGCAAGTGCCAGTTTTAAAAGAAGTGCTCAATGAGTTTTCCATGCTGAGAAGTTAACTAAAGGCTTGTTTGTGATCATCAGTCCCATTACCTGTTATTCTGCTTTCATGGAAAAAAATAAAGTAACAAAGGCTAATTCCCCACTCCCATTTTTAAAAATAGCTGTGACCTGACTACTCGGTTCAGGTCAATTATTATTACTTTTTGTAATTGTTTCACATGATAAGTCCAAATGTGTCTTGACAAATAATTCTCTGTTCATAATATTTGGTGAATAATTCTATTCTAAATGTTTATTCTGTTGTAACAGTCTTCTCATTGTGCTAGAAAGTCCAGATTGAAGATACATACTGTAATTGATTGATTTTGTGCCCTCAAGTCAGTTTTGATTGTTAGATAGATATATATTCTCCATGATATCTGCCCCTAACCAAGGGATTCAGGTCTTCCAGTGACGCATTTATTGCTTTAGTAATCCATTCATCATCTTCTCTTTTCTTCCACCTTTCCCAGTATTAGAAATTTTTCTAGTGGGTCTTTGTCTTTGCATAATGTGTTCAAAGAAGGATAATTTGAGTTTGGTCGTTTGTGCTTTGAATGAGAACGTGGGCTTCATTTATTTGATGAATCATTTGTTTCTTTTCTTGTATGTCCATGGTATTCTGAGGAGCCTTCTCAAACACCAAAGTTCAAAAGCATCAATACTCTTCCTATCATATTTTTTCTAAGTCCAACTTTTGTTTTTATAGAGTGTCACAGGTAATACAGTCGCTTGCATTATTCTGATCTTTGTAGGTAATTATAGAGATATAATGGTATCTGAATATCTAAGAATTTTCCAAGGGCTTTATGATTGCCGTGCCAAGGTTATTGATGTCTTTTTTCCAGTTTTAAAACCATGTTCATCTCCTTTCCACCCTGCTGTTGCTGTTAGTTGCAAAGTCATGTCCAATCCATCACAACCCCATGGACAACATTCTTCCAGGCCTTCCTGTCCTCTACCATCCTCTACCACTTAAATGGAGTCCATTTAAGCTCATACCTACTGCTTCAGTGACTCCATCCAGCCACTTTGTTCTCTGTTGTCCCTTTCTTCTTTTGCCCTCAATCTTTCACAGCATTAGGTTCTTCTCCAGTGAGTCCTTCCTTTTCATTAGGTGGCCAAAATATTTGAATTTTATCTTCAGGATCTGACCTTCTAAAGAGCAGTCAGGATTTCCTCTAGGAATGACTTGCTTGTTCACCTTGTAGTCCAAGGGGCTCGCAGGAATCTTCTCCAGCACCATAATTCAAAGGACTCAGTTCTTTGGCACTCAGCCTTTCTTATGGTCCAACTTTCACAGCCATATATTGCAACTGGGAAAACCATAGCCTTGACTATACACACTTTTGTTGGCAGGGTGATGTCAGTGAGGAGGTTAGGGAAGAACATGGGCCAGTTCTGGGGGCTGGGGAAAGCTTGGACGAGGACTCTGCGTCAGAGGCAGAGAGGGAGATGGACAGCAATGAGGCAGAGGAACAGCTGGAGCCTGCTCAGAGCTGCCAGAAGACAGGAACAACTCAGAAAGCAGGGTTGACTTGGAAATAAAGCCATATCTTGGAGATGATTGGCCCCTCCCATAGGAAACAAAAGAGGAGCGAATGGGGAGGAGTTTTTTTGCAGGAAACAATTTGTTCGTTTAGTAGTTTCAAGAGTGGAAAGTCTGTTTGTGACTCTAAGAGACTGTGCCAAGTTTGCTTTCCTATGCATTTGGAAACAAGTTATGTGGCAGTTTGCCAAACGAGATAAGGTGTGTTGATAAATATTCCTTTGAAAAACTGTTTGGACAAACCTTGCTGATTGTGAATGAAAGAAATTCACGGTCGTGTAAATAAAAGAAGTTTTGCCGGGACCAATTCCTGCTTCCTGGTTTTTAAGGGAGCCTAGGTCAGAACAATATTCAGCATTTAGATTAAATAAATAAAGGATGAATGTACAGCTTTGTCTCAGTCAGTTGCCAACCTGGAACCAGTCTGTTTCACTGTCCATATGGGGGTTTCTCATGTGGACAGTAATGCATTTTGGGATTGCCATTTTTTAATGAGTACTACAAAAATATGCTTTCTATCAGTGTCCATAAGCGATCGTCAAAGTAGGCCAGATGGTGGATCATGATTCCAACCTTAGCAGAAATATTTACAAAAACTCTTTGTTTCGACCTTAGCTTTAGATTCTGCTTTCCCTGAAATTAAGACAATTTACAAGATACTTTTGAGATGGGAGATTTCTCTCTCTTTTCTGCTTTTCTGCTTGCACCTACTGCCCAAGGCAGTTATTCATTTGGCCTAAATGATTGAAGTGGTTATTAAGGTCTTGTGGAAATAGTTTATAGCAGTTAAGCATGCTGAAAAAAATAAAAATAATAAAGGCAATTTACAAAAGGATTTCTGGAGATGGATGCCTTTTTTAAAAAAAGAAGAAAATGTTCTTTAAGTGAAGTACATTTAATTAGATTGTCAGAATAGCTGGTTTTACTGTGTTCTAAATAAATGGATGAAAAACTATGTATCATGTAGAGTAAACTCTGGCATGATATATATTCCTTTAGCAATATATATTAGCAATATATATATAAGCAGACTTATATACTGCTTCATAGTGCTTTACTGCCCTCACTAAGCAGTTTACAGAGTCAGCATATTGCCTCCAACAATCTGGATCCTCATTTTACCAACATCGGAAGTGGGGAAGGCTGAGTCAACCTTGAGCATCCTCAGGATCAAACTGCCCATTTAATAAGAGAAAAGACAATATATATGTTTATTGTTGACTGGAAATCCCTTATACACTTTTTCTCGAAAACAGAAAAAAAATAAACTTATCTATAGTTCTGACAATTAGGTAAGATACGATACAGAAATGAGAAAATCTTAACATAACTTTAAAGAAAATGTAAATTTAAAATTGTAATTATTGTATAGAAAGATTGGAAAGACTTTATCTGATTTTTTGCTATTTTCTATTTTGCTCTACTTTTTATCTTTTTGCGTTTTAGTTTTCTCTTTTATTTCTTTTTCTTTTTTCTTCTTACTCTATTTTAGTTCTAAATCTATTATAGTAAGAACTATAGTTTGATCCAGTTCTAGTATGTTGGCTGGTAGAAAGAGATTGGGATAGGGGGATTGTAAAATTACTTGTAATATGGTAATATCTGATTTTGTTGAGTTTTGTTTTTCATTTGCCTTATACAGGAAATCTGAAGTGTACATGCACATGTGCATATGTGCCTGATAGAAAGTGGGTTATGGTCAAGATAAATAACATTCATAGAAAGGACATTTGGAAAGATAACTCTGATACTTAAAACGAAAGCAACTTAAAGCTTTTGGCAATACCATATTATTATTCTGGGTCACTGTTGCGTTTCTATGCACCTTGGCACGTCCCTTTAATTGGATCTTTGCCTATGAAGGTCCAGCATAGTTGCATTGAAAGCTGACATTTCCAGCAAACTGACCTTTTCAGGCCCAGTGATACTTCTATAATGATTATCCTCTTGCATTGTTTGGACACAATACCACATACTGCACAGTACATAAAGAATATGGTCTTTGAAAACTATTCAAAATTTCCAATCTCAAGTTCACAAAATGAGAAAATTGGGTACAAACATTCATCAGAAGTGTTATTGTACAAGTATCGATTTGAATGCCCTTTCATTTCTCTGGGAAAGTGTTGTAGTATAGAGTCCTAAATTAACTTTTGTTCTGTTATTTTTTTTCTTCCAGTAACTATAAAAAGGTCAAATTCATTCATAAGCCTGAATAGATTTGCTAGATATAGGCAATAAGATAACAATCAACCTTCAAATAACCTTTAAAGAGACAGTATCATCCTCTATGAACAGTAATTGGTCTACTCATTAAGCAGGAGATAATTTCTTTCAAACTAACCTAAGCAAAAAAAGGTATGGAATCACAATAAAAGGACACAATCTAAAACAAAGAAATGCAATTTAATATAAGACATGTTCAACTTCTGCATATATTAGAAACAACTGAGATGTCACATTATGTCTCCTCCCCTCAGATCGTTAGATAATGCAAAATACATCCTTTATATTGTAAAGTCATCGAGAGTTTACATTTAAATCTGGGCTATCTTGGTGCAGTTACAGTAGTGCCTTATATTGATGGACTATGGGAGAAAAGGAACAAGATGTATTCAAGAGTATAAACTGAAGAGAATGAAAGAGTTGCTATGATGAATAGACATTTCTAGTAACAAGGAATGGGATACAAAAATAAGAACAGGATACAAAAATGGGATACTTCATTTGTTGGAATTCTGATGGAATTAGTAAATTCATTTCTCTCAGGCCTCTAATGCTTGAAAGGGAGGGAGAGTTGCAGGATAACTTTATTCCATGATTTATAATTGAAGCTGAAAGCTAATTTATAACTTGATAATAACTAATAACTGATTTACTGCACACAAACACACAACCTGGCTTTGGAGGGTCAAGATCTATTAGTCACTAGAGAGTGTTTATTAGGTTAGGCTGAAAATGTTCCTTTGCGGTCCAAAAAGAGTAGGAGGAGTTCATCCATTCTGAATGGTCCCGGTACTCCTGCTATATCAATCCCCACTGTCCTCTAAGGAACTTACAAAAGCATTTCCACCTCCAGTTGAAAATAATTTTTAAAAGGAAACTTTAAGAAGAAGAAGAAGAAAAGGTAAGGGACCTCATTCACCGGCAGGAGTTTAGTAATGTCAGTAAATTCATACCTGCAATGTTTTTTAGATTGCTCTGAAAGATGATGGATGGACTGTGTGAGCAATAGTGTTTCCCTTTATTTTCTTCCCTTCAAAAGATCAGAGTGAGCTAAGAACAAATCAGCTTCTGAAGTTACTTCTATCTTCATCAATAGTTTCATTGATTGCTCTCAGGGTAGTAATTTTCTTACTTATTTTGCGCCTTTCTATTAGAAGGACCACTTGTCCTAAATGCAGTCTCTTGGTGTTGAGCAACATCAAATGAAGCCGGTAGAAAATAGCTAAAGATATTACAAATATGATACTCTATAATTTGGTTCAGATAGTGAAAAAAAAATATGGACACAACTTTATTATACCTAACACAAGGTTTTGGAGAAATTTAAAGCTGAGATCTGAATACCTTATATCAAGAGCTTCCTTGTTTGCTGCATACCCTCTTTAGCTTCCAGCTGATAGGGCTGCTGATAGGGATGACAAATTTGTATGATATTTTGAAATAGGTTGATCACATGCTCCTCTACCCATTGATGAATGCTCTATGCTGAGCAAAATCAGGGCACCTCTGGTTTCAGGGGCCTCTTTTTCACTACATATATATCACTGGGGATCCAACCTAATGCCTCAAACACTCAGATAGGAGATATCACTTCCCAATGTATTGTCTTAATCCTAATCTAATGTGCAAATAGATAAACAGTGTTTTAATACCTTAGCATTATTTGTGTTTCTGTTTTGAACTGCCTAGATATTTTATCTGCACTAGAGTTTATTGCAGTAGAGCTTGCTGTGAAAATAGATGGCCAAAATATTAATTCAAAAACAGCATAAAATAACAGACTATATTGTCCTTCCAGTCCTCCACTGTTTTACAAACAACTTATTGGCATCAAAATATTATCTTTACATAAAAGATTAACTGAATTTTTCAGACTAGAAGAAGACTGACTCCAGACACTCTGTCTGAAATATTTCAGGAAATGCAGAAAAAAAGCTTCAGGCTATTTGTCCAGATAGTATTGCTGTATTATTTGATCCTTCGAAAATAGCTTTGATAATTAAATTATCAAGGGAGAGACAAAAATAACAGCAAACAGAAAGCCATTTCATACTGATGTCCCTGAAATCAAGAAATTGTGCTAGAAGTTTATTTTTTGAAGTAAAATGCTGCAAATATCACTGTAAAGCTAAATTACTGAATTTATTCATACTTCTCTCAAATATAGCTTCTAAGCTGTTGATTGTTGCATCATCTGTTGGATACAAATAATTAGGCAAGCCCAAGGATTGCCAAATATTTTCATCCAATAGATAATTGGATAATAGATAGTATAACAAATGTGTTGTTATCAATGTTTGCCTGGATCTTTCCAGAGTCTAATAACATAATCAAATGGCTCTGAATGTTCTGCTGTTCCTAAAACAACAGCATTCATTTCATATGGTTCCCTTATGTTCTGTATTTTTTTAAAAAATCGATGGTTTTCAAAGGAGCACCATTACTTCTTGAAAAGAACACCTCACTTTTTATGTTTCATAGAAATCTGAGTCACAGACAACATTAGCCATAATAGTTGCTAAAGAATGAAGTTGCATTATTGAAAATAAAAAAAACAAAGGTTTGCAGTAATAAACTTGAATCATCTCACCACCATGATTGGGTTAAAAATCAAACGATCCCACTGCATTTCTTCTTGATATTTCTTATTCCTTTTTGCTGACTTGTCCCTCTGGAATCCTAAAAGTGGTTCCATAGATTCTTGTTCCAAAATGTATGTGAACTGGGAAGAAAATTGTCACCTCAGATGTAGTGACTCTTGGACAAGATATACTGGAGAGAAAAGCTTGTTGGATGAAAGGCTTTTGCTATTCAGATAAATAAGCATGGATAAATTAATCAATTGTTAATGTTTTGTTTTCTCTTTGGGATCTCTGTTTTAAAACCCAGAACAGCCTGAACTTCACTTATCTCTCTACAAGAGAAGAAATTGTTATTTAATTCTGAATTGTTCTAGACATAAACTGTTTGAGTGCCTGTAGGTTTACTTGATGAGAAAAGTGACATCCTGAGGAAATACACAGCACATTCAAGACAAAAGTGTTATTAGTCCTGGCAGCTACTTTTGTAGCACAATTGATTTGAAAGCCCCTGGAAGGGCAGCATTTACTTCAAGCAGCTACCTTGACAAAGAAAGCTTGTTTCTTAAGAATTAATGTTTGGGGGTTTCTTTTCTTGGTGAAAGCAATTTGGTTTCAAATTCAAAATAATTAAATTAAGCCACTCAGTACCACTACATTGACTGAGGTATAAAACTTCAGTGAGTATATTCAGTCCCATTGATGTCATTGGCCAATCAAACAGAAATAATTGTGATCTGTTCCTTGAATTCGGAGCCTAGTACACTTTAAATACTTATTCACATTTGCATGTTGTTTGTATACATAAGAGGATATCTAACATTAATCAGGAAAGTCAAAATGGCCAAAGCTGTCTAATATTCCTTTGAGTTGGACAGAATCAGAATAGTTAAATTTTAAATAGAATTGTTACCAGTTCAAGAAATGCACCATCAAGGCCAAAAGGTTACCAATGTAGTGAATGGCACAGTATCATGAAATGTGTAATAAAAAAGGAACATATAGAAGATGGAAAATGCTGCTTAAATGACTAGAAGGAACACAAATCTCAAAAGAGAGATACAAGGTAACAGTATGAACTTGAGAAAAGATATCACTAATCCTCTCCAAGGAAAACTAACAAAGGTCAGTCAATGGCTTTCTGTTTTTTCTTAAAGTAAGGTGATAACAAGATAAAGTTTTATAAAACAATACATGGTGTACTCACAATGAATAGAGTAAAATGTTGTTATCTATAATGTTAGAAGTTGTACAGTGAAGCTAAATGACAATACCAGTCAGAAGGAAACATTTTCTCATCTTAAATCTATATAACATGATAATGTTTTTGCTATTGCTGCTGTCACTATTTTCCTCTTCTTCTCAGTTTGTTTTCAACCTTGAGCCCAGAGAGCACTTTGGGAAATGAATAACAAAACCCAAAATATGAGCAGTTAAAATCTGATTTAGTTGAAATAAATTTTAACTGATTTAGACTGCCAAGGTATTGTTAAAGAGGAAAGACTTAACAGAAGGTAAATAATAAAAGAAAAAGGCCTTTGTCCTTCCCAAATATAGAAAATGAATTAGGATACCCTTGATGTGGGGAATGGCAAAATCTTCAAAATAATAGGAGTGCCATTGTAATCAAAAGTCAACTCTCTTTGTGTATGTGTGTAAAGTTGATGCATGCATAAAGGAGGAAGAGCTTAGATCCCGATGTCTTCAAAGAGAATGAAGGAGGAGCAGAATGACCAGAGAAAAAGGGTGTTGTGAGGTATTCTGTGCTGAGCTGTGAAAGTTAAAAAGGGCATCTGTTAAGTAGCTGCTAAGTGGAACTAATGGTGGATTCACTAATGATGCAATAAATGCTGCAATGTACAAGGACTTGGGCTTCATGATTTCTTAGGTCCCTTCCAACTCCATGCTGATGGCAAATGGTGTGCTCTGAAAGTTGCTGACTGGCTATACTTACCAACTTTATAGACTATATCAAACTGATTTGACTAGTTTATACCTCAGAAAGCAGAAGTAACATTCAAATCCACCTTAATAGGCTGGAGGAGTGGGCTTCAAGTAACAGATTGAAATTTAAGACAAAATAGGTATAGGTTGGGGGGGATAATGGATTTGACAATACTACATTAAAAAAGATTGTAGTTGATTGCAAAACTGAACAAGAATCAACAGTGTGATATGGATGCAAAGATGACAAATCCAGTTGTAGCATGGAAACCACATCTAAGTAGTGTCCACTTGAGGGCATTTTATTTTAAAAAGGAATTCAGAAAAATTGCAATAGGTTCAAAGAAGGGCGATAAAGATGATGCAGGGTCTAGGAACAAAGACTTCTAAGAAAAATTGAAAGAGTTGGATATGTTTAGCCTGGAAAAAAAAGACAACTGAGCAGTGATATTAGAGTGGACTTTTCAACATTTGAAAAGATATCTCAGGACTTGTTTTTTATCCCAAAGTGTGCAGAACACCAGGTAATGAATTTAAGTTTTAGGAAGAAATGAATATTAGAAAAACGTTGCTAACAATAAAAGCATTTCAAGAATGGAATCAATTACCCAGAAAGCTGGCAGACTCTCCTTCACTGGATGTGCTCAGACAGAGACTAGGCAGCAATATGTATGAACTGGTTTAATTTGAATTCTTGCACTGAACAGTGGATTAGATTTGATGGCCCCTTCCAAATCTATGATTTTAACTTTCAAGCAGAAAGAACAGGTCTGTTCTCAAAAGAAAGCAAGCTATATGTTAGCAGCAAAAATGATGGCAATCAAGTTATGGTCCTTAAAATCAGTCATGTTGGCTATATATTAACTCCAGTACAACAGGAAATATGCCTCAAAATATCAAGTTGCTGGGGAATAGAAGAATGATGCTTCTACTTCAGGTATATCTTGCTTGAGGGCTTCTAAAATAATAAGCTGAACATAACGTTCATTTTCAATGTTATACTCATAAGTCTAGAGCTACCTCTTTACTTGAAGCAGCCATTGATTTCAATACCATTATATAATTCTGTTACTGGAGAACCTTCTTCCATTTCTCAGCTTATCGCACTTTTTTTTTAGCAAATAACAACAACAACAACAACAACAGAGTTGGAAGGGACCTTGGACCTTCTAGTCCAACCCCCTGCCCAGGCAGGAAACCCTACACCATCTCAGACAGCAATATTGTGTACTCATCCTTGGGGAGGGGAGAGTGAAATCACAACAGACCCCTTCCTTTCCCTTTAGCTTTTTTTTTTTTGCTGGAAGAAATAAAGAACCAATTCTGTTTTTTGCTTGTTTTCTTTGATGTCATCATGTACTGTGTCTTGCTTGAAATTGGAAAGTAAGTAAAAGCATGTACTGTCAAAGGATGAAAATAAGTGAACTTGAAAATATTCACAGATGGCTACAATGCACTCTAGGAAAGAAGACCATTTTTTCATATGCTTCTTTTTGCTGTAACAGTTTAAATATTTCATTTTTGCCCCTATTTGGAAAAGCAGTTTTTCTACTGATCATTTCCATTAGTTGACAGAATTGCTGAAAATAAATGGCATCAGTACAAACAAAAATGTTTCTTCTTTTCAGCACCTTTTTATTTTGTAAAAAGTAAGACAGGTAAAAATTGAATTGCTTAATACTAGTCTTTTGGGAGAACAGGCTTGTGAAAGGAACTCAAAATGTTATTTCTTCTTCAGAAGGTACTTCTTCAGAATTTGCTATGCACATTTATTTTTAGTAATACTGGTTGTCCCCAATGCTGCATAAAGTTAATAATCTCACAGCCAATTCCACTTTACTAAAAGATTGGAAAGAGACATTGCCTTTGACAGAATGAAAGTTATTTTAAGGTGATATAGGAAATTTGTCTCATCTAAAGACCTAAATACTTATGTTTTGTAACTGTATCTGGAAAAACATCAAGAGTAAATATCAATAGAGCTCCTTTTCCTTTCTTTTTCTAGCTTTTAAAAATTATTATTAAGAAAACAATTGGGAAGCAGGCATGTTACCAAGCATAGAGCAGAGCAGAGCAGAGCAGAAGAAAGCAAAGCACCAGCCTTGAGCCATAACCTTATACTTCAGCAATGCCACTGGAATTTATTTCGTGCCTAGAAGCACCGTTGAAAATACAAACTATGCTTGAGGCCGATATTTTGCTTTCTTGGCAGCATATTTTCTTCCCAGGCAAAAATGAAACACTGGATAACTGAAGCCTAGTATTTTGCTTTCCTTCTGGAATATGGGTGTTTTGTGATGGATCAAATCTATTATCGCAATTAATTGGGAGAATACCCACAACATGCTTTCAAAAATTTGGATGTGGTCAGAAGCCCAGAAAGGTTTTAGACATCTGCCTTTCTGACTGGCTGGATCACAAAGCATCTCTGTTTACTGCACAACAAATCAGAACATCATCAGTTAAATAGCTAGCAGTAACTTATCATTGCCTTTGTAGAGGTGTTTAAAGGGAGGGTTGTTAAAAAGTAGTAACACTAACACTTACAGTATCTATGTTAACTATCACTGTTTTATCTCAATTTCTAAGTCTATCTATATACTTTCAGTTTAACAGAAAAAAGATTGCGAAAACAGTAACGGAGAAGTGCCAATACTTTTCAAAAGAGTAAATGTTATATGTTCTCAAGGAACACATTTGTAAAAACTTGTAAATAGAATTCTATGTAGGACAAGGATGTTGAATAGAGCTCCCTAAACTAATTTTACATATACTCACATATAATCAATCCAATGTTACTTCCAGAGAAAGAGGGGATACAAAATGGTAATCTTAGCACATAATATTCAGTTATATAGTTTGCTTTACCTTTGTCCCAAAAAAGTAAAAGTAAAGAGTTCTTATTTCCTTAAAAAAATATTTTTGCACGTTCAAATTTTCAACCATAGGTATTGCCCAGGAATAGTTCATCACATGAAGCTGATAACTTTTTACTCAAGCAAAAAGACAAGTTAGATAATTTAGTCTTATCCATGATATTTAAGAGCTACAATTTATTTAGTGTTTTTTTAAAAAAAAAATAAAGTGAAATGTATATATTGTTGGTAATAATGGCCATATTTTAAGCCTTTTGAGGATCATGGTATGTTTTTGCTTATTTATCTTTAACCTAGTAACCAAAAGAAGGTATCTGCCTATTTTCTTAGCCCTGCTGCTATGCTCAGTTAGTGCACCTGGAAGAAATCAAATTATTCATAAGACTCAAAAGAACTATTTATATAACTGTCTATAGTATACAGTGATCAAATGGCAACATTTATGCCTCTGCTATGTTTTTCATTCTCTTTCCAAATTCCTTTAGCTTCATTGAATTTTCCCAAAATTGTGTAAGGGTCAAGAGACATTGTATTTAAAAGGCAAATCAGCTAACCTTGGCAGGCTGAAGCTGACCCAGACAAAATCAGTAGCTCTGCCTGCAATCTTTGGAATCAGACTTTTCCCCCCCCTGTTTGGAAACCAAAAGGGGAGCTCTGCATCTGTGCCATTCAGCTGCCAAGTCCAGAACAAAAGGAAGAGTGAGAACCAATGCCAAAGTCAGAAGATAAATTTCTGCCAAAAGAAAGAACATGAGGTGGTGGTGTACCAGCACCTTGAAAATGGTGGGATTGCTTAGGAATGGCTAAACAGTGAACCAGAAGCTCCGCTTCTGTTTGCATTTTATGTATTGCCAGACACATTGATTCAGGCTGAAGACATAAGAAATGCAGAGGGGGTTCAGCTCCTGCCAACTCTGGAAGCAAATCAGATCTTCAGTGGAGCCAGAGACAGCCCAAATTTAATAACAGCGTGGCATGACTTATCATTTTGGACTTCACTCTTCCATTTAAACAGGTGGCAAAGAAAATAATTAGAAACCACTGCTGCTGTCTAAATTGGAAGCCAAGCAATTATTGAGCTATTATGACCTGCATATAGACAAACAGAGGATTCTTACAAACTGAACAGGCTGAGGAATCTGATTAAAAAATATATTATTTTTTAGAGAATGAAACCTATTTCATCCTAATGAAATCAAGTGCATTTCAAACGGAGAAGCCTAAATGAGGTGTCTACAGAGAGCTTCCATAGACTTCAGACATTACCTAATGTTCAGTGACTGTTAGTGGTGCTTTTAAGGTGAAGGACTAATGATACCAATGTAACATATCAATCAAACAAGAATAGGGATGCACATTTATTTTTATGGCAAAGGAAATAAGTTACTTTTGAGCTCAAGCTTCTCTTGGCCTAGTATTGTCACATTGAAGAGATTCCAAGAAACAATGAAAGGGCCTGGACAAAAATATTTGATTTGATTTAAATTTAATATAAGTTACATTGCATTGCTTAAATATAATCTATTTATTAATGCATTAATTATTAATTATATGAGATTTAGTATAAGTCAAAAACTGCTCTAGGTGGTTCACAATATCAAAAAAGATAACAAAAGTACAGTGTGATATACCTGTGAACAAAATGGCATCCAACCACTCAATATATAACATGTACAAAGACTCATGCAATATGGTAGCCTCATTCGCCATAATCCAAGGCTGTGATGACATCTTCAAAGCCTTTAGAGCCACAAATTAATGCAGTTATTTCCTAAGTAATTCTGTTTTTTTAAATGTTCACTCACATGAGCAGGGGTGAAATGCTCCTGGTTCGGACTGGATTGCCTGATCCGGTAGCGATGGCGGCAGGTGGTTCGGAGAACTGGTAGCAAAAATCCCTCCCCCCCACCCATGCCCAGCTGAGCCGCGCGATCATCAGAGGTTTTTTTTTACTTTTAAAAGCATTTCTCTTCGGCTGAAAAAATGCTTTTAGAAGTAAAAAAAAATCCTCTGATGATCACGCGGTTCAGCTAGAATCGTCAGAACCTTTTAAAAGCATTTTTTCTACAACTTCTTCAGCTGAAGATACTGTAAAAAAATGCTTTTAAAAGGTTCTGCCGATCAGGCAACTCAGCTGGTATTGTCAGAACCCTTTAAAAGCATTTTTTCTACAACCTCCTCGGTCGAAGAGGATGTAAAAAAATGCTTTTAAAAGGCTCCTCTGGCGATCCCAGCTGAGTTGCCTAATCATCAGAGGCTTTTAAAAGCATTTTTTACTGAAGAGGTAAGAGGTTGTAGAAAAAATGCTTTTAAAAGTTAAAAAAAAAGTTGGCCACGCCCACCTAGTCACATTACCCCCAAGCCATGCCCACAGAATTGGTAGTAACAAATTTTACATTTCACCCCTGCATATGAATTAGTAAAATTTGGAGAGTTTCGGTGGGGTGCATCCTAGATTTGTGCCTGCTTATTTTAATTAATAAAATGTGGATCCATAATATTCTACTAACCTTAAAGAATATCAGTCTGAGCAAATTTTATTTAACCAGTGCTATGAATATACTTCTAAAGTAGCTGCTCTATCATCTTCTACTCTGATTAAATAATAAGGTACCTTAAATGACCCTGTGGATTTAATGGAAAATTATTTACCAAAGTAAAGGATTATTTTTTGGCTTAGATTTTAGCTTCAGGTCGTTAATTTTAGATGTTATAAACTAAATAGTGGAAAGAAATTTTGACTTCAATCATTATTGTTCTGAAAATGGAACAGACCTTGGTTGCATGTGCTGTCACAGACAACTTGACCATTAAAGTACTTTTGCTGCAGCATTTCACTGTGAATTTTAGAGCCAACCGTACATTGTTGCAATGAAGTAAGGAAATTTGCCTTATATTATTAATTGTAACAATATTGCTGTATTGATTGTATGTGTTATGATTTGGATTATATGATATATTTTTATTCTGTTTATCTTTATGATGTTTTGGATTAATGATCTTGGTAAGCAATTTACATTTGATTGATTAAAGTGTCAAAGTTCCGAATAAACAAAGACTATAGTCTGAGTAGGCAGATTACACACCATTAAATAACAATAGCACTTAGATTTATATACCACTTCATAGTGCTTACAGCACTCTCTAAGCAGTTTACAGAGTCAGCATATTGGCCCCAACAATCTGAGTCCTCATTTTAGCTTGGAAAGCTGGAAAACTGAGTCAACCTTGGGCCAGTCAGAAGCGAACTCTTGGCAGTGAGAATGCATTAGCCTGCAATACTGCATTTTAACCACTGCACCACCACAGTTCTTAAACCAGCATTGTACCATTAAAGTATAATGTGCAATTATACTTTTTTTTTTTTTGCTATATAGTTGCAGTGGGCTTTGGCACTTAGATCGTTAGATATAAAAACTCCAAGATCTTTGACTGGGTGGGGGTCATCTGTGAGGTAATGTCCATCAAGCATGTACTTAGTGATTGGGTTCTTTCTTCCAATATGTAGGACTGAGCATTTGCTGGTTGAGATTCGTAATTGCCAAATTTTAGACCAAGCGGTTAGATGATCAAGGTCTTTTTGAATTGTAGATGTATTGTCAGTGGTGTTAAAAAGTTTGACATCATCAGCAAAGAGAACACAGTCACTTGAGATGTGATCACAAAGATCATTTATGAATACTATAAAGAGAGTTGGTCCAAGAACGCTACCTTCAGGAACACCACTCTTGACAGGAACAGGATTTGATATAGCACTACCAACCTTGTCTGTTCGACAGAAAAGCAGATATCCAGTTGTGTAAGGGTCCTGAAATGCCATAGGATTTTAATTTTAGGATAAGTTTATCATGTACTACTGAGTCAAAAGCTTTACAGAAGTCTATGTATATTGCATCTATTGTTTCACCTAGATCAAGATTTGTAGTCCATAGGTTTTTACAGTGGAGAAGTTGTAAATTGCATGATAATTTTTTTCTGAAGCCAAATTGTTTATTTGAGAGTAAGTTGTGTAATTCTAAGTGCAAGGTAATGGATTGGTTGATGATGGATTCCATTACTTTGCAGGCGACGCAGCATAGGGAGATTGGTCTATAATTTTCAACTAAGCTGGGGTCGCCTTTTTTGAAAATTGGAATGACTGTGGCTAGTGACCGGAGATTGGGAAGGGAACTGGTTGTGAAAGTTTTATTAAAGATTATACTTAGGGGTTCTGCTAAATTACTAGAAAGTTTTTTTAAGAAGTAGGCACAAAGTCCATCAGGTCCAATGGATAGAGATGGTTTCAAATTGCGAAGAGCTTTTCCAACATTATCTTCAGTAAAATCTATATTTGTTAAGTCGTCATACTCATTTCTTGTACGATTTGGGAATGTCGGATATGTGTCATCACTGTTGACAAAAACTGAGCCAAAGAATTTGTTAAAGAGGTTTGCTTTAGTTGTTTCGTTATTGTATTCTTTGCCGTTAGAATCTTTTAGTGGTAGGATGAATCTAGAGTCTTTAAGCTTATTGTTAACAAAATTATAGAAGGCACGACTGGAATTTGTGCGCAGAAGATCCTCTTCTTGCTTGGTGTGGTAATTTGTGCATTCGGTTTTTATTTGGATGCATATAGTTCTGTAGCGATTTTTGAAATTTGCTATATAGCCCTTTTTGTTTCTTTTCCAAAGGGATTTTTTTTTAGATTGAAGCTTTTTTATTATATGGGTAGTTTGCTTTTCCTGATCTTGGTGGTAGTTTGTGGTACATATAGTTTGATGACTCTATTGATTTCAAGTAGGAAAACTCTATAGTGGTCTTCAGCAGTTATACAGGTTGAGAACAGATTTTGCCAGTCCAGAGATGAAAGATCATTGTTTATAAGGTCATAGTTGGCTTTTTTGAAGTTGTAGTTAGGAATGCTATTGATATGACGATTTAAGTAAGGATGTATATTAAGACGAAAGTCAATCATGCAGTGATCACTGTTGGAAAAGGGTTCTTTTATTTGTAGTCTGTAAATGGTATTGGTGTTGTTGCAGAAGATGAGGTCAAGGCAGTTGTTGAGTCTTGTACTGTTAGTTACAAGTTGTTCAAGACCTAGGTTTGTAACAGCGTTGTATATTGTAGTATGGATTGGATCAGTTGTACATTCATTTGTTGTCCAGTTAATGAGAGGTAAATTTAGGTCACCCAGGAAAATGAGGGGATATGGGCAAGAGGTAGCCCAAGTTAGTAGTGAGGTTAAAATATTAGCATGAGTAATGTCGTAGTCAGGGGCTCTGTAGCATAGTATGAATCAAAGTGTGGTGTTAGATGATAGGTCGCATACAATAGTTTCAGGAAGAGAAAGTTTGTGTGCAACTTGAATGTTTTTTAGATTCAGTGACTTTTTGTAAAAAATAGCCACTCCACCACCTCTTCGGTTTTCACGATCTGATCGGTGAACTTGATATTCTTTGTTTGAAATGATGGAGTCAGGGAGGGATGAGATTAGCCATGTTTCACAAATAAATATAATATCAAATGTACCACTGTTTAGCAGGAGGATAAGTTCAGGTAATTTGTTAACAATACTTCTTGCATTCATCAGTTTACATTTAAAATCTGTAGAGAGTGGTGTTAAAGAGGTAAGGGGCGTGCATACCTAGTTTTGAATATTAGTTGGTTGAGGGATATGTATAACTGGTGGTTGTATAGGAGGTTGGATGGGTGGATGGATGTTTTGGGTGGTGAGTGTTTGGATGTTGGGTACTTGACTGTTTGTTGATATGGTTGGTTGGATGGATGGTTGAAAGGCTGGTTGGATGGTTGTTTGGAAGGTTGGTTGGATGGGTGTTCGGATGACTGGCTGGATGGTTTGTTGGATAGCTGTTCGGATGGCTGGTTGAATGGTTTGTTGGATGGCTGATTGGATGGCAGTTTCGATGGATGGTTGGGTGATGGGTACTTGATTGAACATTGGGATGGCTGGTTGGAAGTTTTGGGTGATGGGCGGTTTGGTGGTGAGTTTTTGATTGTAGGATTTATTTTTTATGCAATTGGCACGGTAATCAATATATAGGTTTGATTTACCATTGTCTTGTCTTCGTTTAAGTTCAGTGCGAAGTTCACGAGAACGTATCCGCTGCAAGAAAGATAGATCAGGGCGTGATCTAAGTTTACTGTAGGCAGGGTTTGTTTTAGCAAGTGAGTTGATGGTATGTATGAACTTGTGTTTGCTGTTCTTGTTTATGCAGATGACTCTACAGAATCTTGGTGCTATTGATACGTCACTGTTTTTATATTCTGGTCCATCTCTGGAGACTGCAATTATTTCATTTGGGGAGATGGATGATGAATTATAATTTCCAATTATGTTGTGAATTTTGGTGATATCGGGTTCGTTCGTGTTTTCTAGTCAAATAATATTGAATTATATATTTTTTGTCCTCTCTCCATGGCATCTCTAATTAGTTGGTCAGTAGTTATTTGTTGTTTAGGTTGAGTTGAAGGATGAGTATTATGTAAAGTTAGATGAGTTGGGAAGAGATTTAGATCAGTTGAGTATTCATTTTTTTGTGTTGTAAATTGTTTTACCAGATTTGTGAAACTTTGTTCAATAACTGTTAGGATTTTTTTCCCTAAGCTTTGTTCAATAGCTAGTATTCTTTTTTCTAGACTTTGTTCAATAGCTAGAATTTTTTTTCTAAGTTTTGTTCAATAGCTGCTATTATTCTTGTTTCTAAGTTTTTATCAGCATCAATGGATGATCTGTTGGATTTTTTGGCTGGCATGGTGATTTTTTTAAATATTTTATGTAATTGGTATTGAAGAATTATATTTCTTATTTCTTTTCTTTTATTTCTCACTCTTTTCAATATCTTTCTCTTAATCAATCTTCCTCAACTGCTATCTCTCACTCTTTCATTTTCGCCTGGCAATCCACTATGTTAACTGTGGAGATTCGGCAGAAAATTTAAAAAGATGAACCTGGGCAGTTAAAGTCCTTTAGGCTTGGGATGATGGAGGCAGGTGGGGTGCAGCGGGGGTGGTGCCAATCCTACCCAACAACTCACCCAGTCCTGAGCGACTGAGTCTCTCGGATGTGGCTCCGGTGGTGGTGTCTGCTATGGTGGTGACAGGCCTGTGGTCAGGCCTCTGAGAGTGGCAGTTACAAGATGGCAGTAGTAATGGCAGTTGAGCGGTAGTTGCCAGTGGTTATGGAGGAGCGGTACACTGGAATTATCACTCACGGAATATATCCTCAGGATCCTCAGGACTTCGTCAAAGTGGGGATACCTCTTAGTCCTGGTAGCGAGGGATATTTAAGCAATAATTGTCATTTGACCTTTGGACTCAGAGGAGCTTCTCTCTTTTTCTGTTGCTCTCATGTTCGCCGGAATCTTCATTCTTATATATTCATTCATGTATTCATTCATTCAATACTTATAGGGGTATTCCATGAATTTTCTCCTGAAGGGGATTAAAAGTCTCAGCATAGAGTTGCCATAGACACGACTGCATTCTGAAGAGCTAGTAATCAGCTTGAATGTATTATCATAAAAGTTCTCCTTTTTTCCATATTTTTTGTATGATAGCACTTGAGAAGTTCCAACTGTTATAAGAACATGTAACTGGAAACACTAATGTGGCTTAGTGGCCAGTTTTTATTCACTTGAAGAAATCTTTGGAACAACTTTGAGTCCTTATCACTCTTTGCTTCTTAAGGAATGAAGCAATGTTGGCACTTAATGTACAATATTCCGTTTCCTTTTGGGGTATTGGATTAGTTCAGCATTAAAAAAATAAAATGCATTTGCATAAAACATAAGTGGGCATAAAGTTGTACCAGGAATAAGGCAAAAAGAGTAGTTGTACTTCAAGATGAATTGCTTTGTGAATATAAATTTCATATAGCCATAGGTCCCTGTAATGATAAGCACAGCAGAATGGGAAAATAGCAACTGTACATATTTGAGATGGTTTTACATTAAGGAATAATCTGCTTCAATAAATTGAAAACTAAAAATAATGGAATTACAAGCATATTCTAAGCAAATACTGCAATAAATAGCAAAATTAGAGGTAATTGTTTTGTGAGGAAAAACACGTATAATACTCAAATTGCTATTAGCTTTCAGGCTGCATTTGCTCACTTATAATCCTTCACTATTTTCCATTTAAATAAACCACCCTAAGGACAGAATCTGACTAAAGAGCTTCATGGAAAATGGTTTCCATGAGTTTCTATACTTTTCTTTTTTAATAGATTAACACTACGAATTTTAAGCATTTCCATATCTTTTCAGCTTCTTGACCTCAATTTTATATAAACTTACATTATTTCCACATATGTAAACAATTGTGAAAGTTGTGATATCATTCACAACTCAAAGATTTATATAAAAAAATAAAGCATGTATGAATTCTCCCTTTAGCATTTCTTCTTTAGGTTAAACAGAATCCAGTTCCTTTTGCTGTCCCTCATAGAATTTAGCTTTTAAGCCCCTCATCATCTTCACAGTTTTCTGCATTCTTTCCAGTTCCATTGTGTGTAATGGATATTGATCAACATAAAATTTCCTCTAATCTTTATACTGTATTTCTTTGATGTAAACCAAGTTTGTATTACATATAGTCCTCATTTAACAGCCACAATTAGGACCAGCAACTCAGTCATTAAGCAAAGTAGTCACTAAGTGAAAAATCAAATTTTACCTTCCTTTCTTTACAGAACTGCACAGGTCGTAAATGCAAGGACTCTTCACAAAATTACTTTTTCGCCACCATCATAATTGTGAATGGCTGCTCAACAAATTATTTGCTAAATGAAGTCTACCTATATTTCTTTTGACACTTGTAGAACACCAGCGGTTCATGCTTACTCTATAGTCTACCAGGATGCCAGATCCCTTTCACAAATTTTCAGGTATAGTGTTTCTCCTTTGGAAAAGCATCTCTCCAGAGATTAACGTAGCCACTACCCCCAATCTTATCTAAGTAACCGTTCAGAATCTGATACACTTTCCCCCCGCCACCAACCTCCCGGTTGACAAAGAATCATTAAGGGCACTGGGTATAATTGTTCAAGCATCTGTGAATCTACCTAATTAGTGGAATCATCCATCCTACATTGTTCCATTTTAGTTGGTTGGCTATAGTTTAAATCTCATGGGTCCAGTCCTTGTTGTAGAGATAAAATGAGCTCCTGGAGAAAATGTGGGATATAAAATTAATTAATGCATTCTAAGTATCTGTGAACTTGGACCCAAACCATTATATCTGTGCACATGGATCTGACAGAAAAAAACCATATTAATATTCTTCCTCCAGTTTGCATCTGATTGTAAAGCAACTGATTCCGGGTCACCCTTCTGCCGACACTTGATTTGAAATCCAGTGTTGTTAATAATTTATTATTTATTTATTTATTAATCATACTTTTATACCGCACCATCTCCCGTAGGACTCAGGGTGGTTCACAGGCATATTAAAAAACAATATAATAAATAAGCATTAAAAACCCAATTAAAACTAAATATTATCATAGCCAAATCACTAAAAACGGTAAAAACCTATTAAAAAACCCTTAAAATTTAATTAAAACATTTTATTCTTAGGCTAGTCCAGCGCGCTGAAATAATAAAGTCTTCAGTTCACGTCTGAAGGTCCGGAGGTCGGGGAGTTGTCGTAATCCCGGAGCCCTCCCCCTGGGGGTCGCCAACCTACATTGTTTGGTCGACGGCACCCTGAGGAGGCCCACTCTCTGGGAGCGCACGGGTCGTTGGGAGGCAATCGGTGGCAGAAGGCGGTCTCGAAGGTATCCCGGTCCTAAGCCATGGAGCGCTTTAAAGATGGTAACCCAAACCTTGAATTGCACCCGGAAGGCTACCGGTAGCCAGTGTAGACCGCGCAGGATGGGTGTTATATGGGAGCAACGCGGTGCTCCCTCTATCACCTGCGCGGCCGCATTCTGGACTAACTGGAGCCTCCAGGTGCTCTTCAAGGGGAGCCCCATGTAGAGAGCATTGCAATAGTCCAGGCGGGAAGTGACGAGGGCGTGAGTGACCGTGCGTAATGGATGGAACCATGGAGAAATAGCAAGCATTTCTACCACAGTGAACACAAAAAACATACTACATATACTGCTATAAATAAACATTTGAGAAAATAAATAACCATAGCAAGTATCATCTGAACAATATATACCCTGCTCCTATGTTTTCCTTTTACTGAAATAACACAATTTTTAAATGTATTTTTAAGCTCCTTTATAAGGCTATGTTATTTTATTACTGTTAGTAACCTAATGTAGACAGTATAGTCTGAGTCACTATCCTTGCATTTCTTTTAAATGCCATGGCTGTCAGCTGAAAATATTACAACAGTAATTTCTAGATTTATTTTGTGAACCATTGTTACTCCTTTTCATGTAGCAAATGATGGCTATCATTCAGCAAGGATAACTTAGAAAATGATAATAGCTAAGTAAAACTCAGTCAGAATTAAACATTGTACATCAAATGGAGTTTGTACGGATTTTTCCCACTAGATTTAATGTAAAACTCTGACCCTTATGATTTTACAAAACTGGGTCAAATTTTCTCTACATGTTCTCTGGTCTGCTGACATTTTGCCCAATGCCTGTAATAGCAAGCAAGGTTTTATCAGCTCCTGCCAAAGAGATAACTACAGCTTTTGAATTCCAATAAAGAGGTAATTGAATGTCTGTGTCTCCAGAAAATAATGTTTCAGGCCAGCTGCTCTACATTGTATTGAACCCAGAACTTTCCTGTAAAACAGTTTTGGCTTCAAGTCTTTTGTTAAGCTGCCGTAATCAGTATGTGTTTTCTCAGCACATTATTTTTCTTCAGTTGTGACACATCCGCAGGGCGACAGATCTAAAATTTATATCTTTGTACTTCAAATTTACCTCATGTCCTAGCAATGATTGCCATTTTATTCTGTATTATAAGTTTATGAAGGCCTTTGTTTGCATGATAGCATTATGATACTGTAATATGATAGCTGAATAATTTACCTCAGAAGGGGATATATGTATACCTGATTAAACACAAACAGAAAAAAAGTTGGACAAGTTAGAAGGATTGGTAATATTGATGCCAGAAGGATAAACCCAGCCCAGCCCTGCAGCGTGGCTCTCGGCAATGGCTCCACATGGCCTGAGACTGAAGTAGTCATCCTTTATTGTCCCATGACCTTATGTCAGTCATAGTGTCACCATTGCCATTGAGAAATGCCACCCGTGCTCTTCTCCAAGGTGCATGAACCATGGGGAATCGTGCAATTGCCTATCACTCAGGTTTTCCCAATATATGCAACTTTCTGCTTATGTTCAGACTATGCTGTTGATAGTCCTGAGTGCCAGAGTGCAGGGGGAAGACGTAGGTGGATGGATGGTAGTTGCATCATCCCATGATGGTATAGGTGGGCCAAGCATCTGAATTTTTATTACATGACCGTGGGGGTGCTCTAATGGCTGTAACTTCAGGCATGGGTTGCAACTGTCTTTATTCAGTGCTGCTGCAGTTTCAAAGTGTCACTGAATGAACGGTTTTAAATCAAGGACTACCTATATTGGTATTGGCACTGACACTTTGTCTTCATTTTTGTTCCCAAGAGAGAGAATTATTGAATAGTTGCTGAGACATCTGGCTGTCCCCAGATAGAAGAAAAGTTGATGAACAGCCTTATGGCTCGTTCTGGTCCAACTCTTTAGAACTATAAGGAGATTATAGAACTGTATAGAATTTGAGCAGTTGGAAGATGTTCTATGGTCTATGTTGAATATGCCCAAGTTGTTTGCCTATAACTTTTGTATTAGTAGAAATGGAAATAGATTTGAGGCAAAGCTAAGTGTTGATGCAATGTTTCTAATATAAGATATGTCTACAACTTTTAGTTCTAAGCGTTCAGCTTCACCTAGTAGAAAAGTTCGTTATTATGTACAGTTAAGAGTTAAAAGCACCTTCATATTTCCCAGGACAGCATGTAAAGCAGTTAGGAGAATTCACTGTCAGGTATATTTTTCATCATGTAATGCGATAATTCTACACTCACTTATCTGGGAATAAGCTCTATAGAACTCAATGAGGCTTACCTCTCACTCACATATGATTGCACTGCTAGAATTTATCTGCCTTGGAGACAAAAAATATTCAAATTTGGATATTTCTATGATTGAAACGCAAGCTAAGAGCTGTATAACGACATAATTATTTGTGTTCTAGCTATATTTACAAGATAGGTGCTTTTCCCTCTCCTGCAAAATTTAGCCCTGTGCCATGGTTAGATCTTGACCTTTTCAGGAAAGAAATGTCTTTGAGACTTGCAAATTCTTGTCAGAAGTTAATGAACAAATTGCTGTACTAATCAAATGCTGGCCTCTTCCAGGGCTTTGCCTGGTAGCCACTGCAACAAAGGTCACTGTCTAACTAATGAGGTTTTGAGATAATACTGACACAACATGTGGACATTAGTGAAAGGCCAGAATTTGTGGGTGCCACTTGGGGACCATCCTGTTCTTGCAAACATTTTTAGACCTACAAGAATGGATGACCCATCCATCACCCTTCCCTGATTATTAGACTTAAATACTTAGTTCATATGCATAATTGCCAGACCTCAGGCTCCTCCAAAGGCTCATGTGTCAATGTGATAGATCCTCCTCCATGTTTATCAAGAAGAATGAACATTAGATGGCCCATTCTGACATTTCACATTTCAACTTATCAAGGTTTTAAGGTGATTTGCAGATATCAAGTCACAAAGAGGATGATTTAAAGGAAAGGGACGTTTGTGGAACCATAAATTTACCCAGTGAAGTATTTTATGCTGATACTATTCAGCAGCTGCTGAGCATAAAAATTTGCTGTCATAGACTCACATTTTCTGCCCTTCTCCTGCTTACCTTCTTATATTAATTGTTTTTCATTAAGGTACTATTTAGTACCTTTGTAAGGTATTAAATCAGCAAGGCTCATCATTTCAAGAGATGTCTCAAATTAGCATAGGTAATTTCCAGATTCAACTTTTAGTTTTAACACAATTTATCAGATTTTTAAATAAGAGTTTTTATGAATGAAGGCAAATATATACAGTATGTCCCAGTATAATGTTGCAGGATCCAATCTGGTTCAGTCACCGGAACCAAAGGTTTAGTCTTCTGAGCTTTCGGACACACATCCTCAGGGAATTTCTTCCCTATAGAGAGAAGTTACTTGAGGACTGGTTCTAGCACAAGTCCAAAAGCTCACTTCTGGTCCCAGTGACCAAACCAAATTAGATCTTGCAAGAGTTTTTATTGCTGCATTATATCAACAGAAAGAGAGATCCATTTCTGAGTAGGTAGGAGAATAAGAGAAAGCAAAATCTGTTAGTTCCAATGTTACATTACCAATATAATGGAAACACAAGGAAACACAGCTTTTCATTTATGGTATAGTCTTTGCATCAATTCCTAAGACAGGAGTTACTATGAGATGGTGGAATCCATAGTCTCACATTTCTAAAAGGAGCACAAAACTCAGGTTTGTTGATCAAGATTTAAGTAGTGACAAGTTATTATTATAATTATTACATTATATATATATTATATGTATGTATGTATGTGTATATATATATATTTAAAAAGTGGTTTTTTTGTTTTTGTTTTTTTCCTATTGAAGCAACCTGGTCTACCCAAATATGGGAGGGAGCATACTGCTTCCCTTTCGCCTTTATTTCTTTGTCAGATATATATATATATATATATATATATATATATATATATATATATATATGTTTTCTGAGGTTTTCACGGGTGTTTGTATATAGGTCTTTGGTTGTTCGGGTTTTCTCCCGTGTAAAATTGGAAGTGTCTTGGCGACGTTTCGACGAAGTCTCATTCGTCATCTTCAGGCTTCAGCTTCGTGCTTCTGGGAGCAATGTGTGATCGCAGCTGTTTCTTCCTTTTAACTGCTAGTGGGGGTTTGAACTGATTGGGTGGGAGCTTGGCTGTGCTGATTGGATGGGGGTTTTTCTGTGCTCTGATTGGCTGGGGTGTGTCCTGTGTTGGTGGGGGCTTGGTTGTGCTCAGTCTAGTCTGTGCTGCAGGGGGATTTGAGCTGGTGACCTGCATAGCTGTTGTTTGGCTTTGTGGTCGTGCTACATCTTCATAGTGGGTGTCAGTCTGCTGCATGAATGGATTGGAGGGGTTTGAAATGGCTAATGTTGCAGCTGCGGTCTGGCTTCTGGTCCTTGGTCGTGCTTCATGATCAGTGTGGGTTTGGGTCTGCTTTCTGGGTGGATGTGCGGTGGTGACATCCTGTGTGGACCTTGTGAGTGTGGGTCTGGTGTCATTCCTCGTGTTAGGGACTCGTTTGTCAATAAGGGCGGGTTTCCAAATGGCTGGTAGGCGGGAGGTGTCATCTCGTTTGTTCATGCTGTGTGGGCGTTTTTCTATCTCAATGGCTTCTCTGATTATTCTGTTGTTAAAGTGTTCAGTTTTGGCGATAGTTCTGGTCTTTTTAAAGTCAATATCATGTCCTGTGTTTCTTTGGAATCCATTGGATGTTAGTACGTTAGTGAGAGTGTCTAGTTCGGGTTTTAGGTGTTGTTCATCAGCTAAGCATTTTGTTCTGGAGATGAGTGTCTTGGCTACGGAGTTGATCTGTGCTGGGTGGTGGTGGGAGAGTGCGTGCAGATAGCGGTTTGTGTGTGTTTTCTTCTGGTAGATGGTGTGTCCTAGGGAGCCATTGGGTTTTCTGTAGACTAAGACATCCAGGAAGGGAAGTTGGTTATTAACTTCTGTTTCCATGGTGAACTGTATTTTGGGGTGTAGGCTATTGAGGTGTGTGAGGAAGTTGTCAAGTTTTTCTTTCCCGTGTGGCCAGATTATGAAAACACACACAAACCGCTATCTGCACGCACTCTCACACCACCACCCAGCACAGATCAACTCCGTAGCCAAGACACTCATCTCCAGAACAAAATGCTTAGCTGATGAACAACACCTAAAACCCGAACTAGACACTCTCACTAACGTACTAACATCCAATGGATTCCAAAGAAATAAGATTACCAAGCTAATCCAAAAAGAACCCCCCACTAAAATCCAAGACAGAGAACAAGAAAACGGCACAGCCCTCCTCCCATATATAAAAGGCACCACAGACAGAATCAGCAAGATCCTCCACAAACACAACATCAAGACAGCATTCTGCACAAACAGAAAAATATCCACCATCCTAAGAAACCCCAAAGACAAAATTGAGTTAGAAAATCAAGGAGTATATGAAATCCCATGCACCGCCTGCCCCACCACATACATTGGACAAACCAACAGAAGAATAAGTGCACGCATTGAAGAACACAAGAACTCATTCAAAAAAGAGGAACCAACTTCTTCCCTGGTCCAACACTTTAAAGTCACAGGACATGATATTGACTTTAAAAAGACCAGAACTATCGCCAAAACTGAACACTTTAACAACAGAATAATCAGAGAAGCCATTGAGATAGAAAAGTGCCCACACAACATGAACAAACGAGATGACACCTCCCGCCTACCAGCCATTTGGAAACCCGCCCTTATTGACAAACGAGTCCCTAACACGAGGAATGACACCAGACCCACACTCACAAGGTCCACACAGGATGTCACCACCGCACATCCACCCAGAAAGCAGACCCAAACCCACACTGATCATAAAGCACGACCAAGGATCAGAAGCCAGACCGCAGCTGCAACATTAGCCATTTCAAACCCCTCCAATCCATTCATGCAGCAGACTGACACCCACTATGAAGATGTAGCATGACCACAAAGCCAAACAACAGCTATGCAGGTCACCAGCTCAAATCCCCCTGCAGCACAGACTAGACTGAGCACAACCAAGCCCCCACCAACACAGGACACACCCCCATCCAATCAGAGCACAGAAAAATCCCCATCCAATCAGAGCACAGCCAAGCTCCCACCCAATCAGTTCAAACCCCCACTAGCAGTTAAAAGGAAGAAACAGCTGCGATCACACATTGCTCCCAGAAGCACGAAGCTGAAGCCTGAAGATGACGAATGAGACTTCGTCAAACGCCGCCAAGACACTTCCAATTTTACACGGAGAAAACCCGAACAACTAAAGACCTATATATATATATATATATATATATATATATATATATATATATATATATATATATATATATATATATATATATATATATATATAGAGAGAGAGAGAGAGAGAGAGAGAGAGAGAGAGAGAGAGAGAGACTTTAATTCTATAAGACAAAGATTTGATGATTGATTGGTTGATTGATTGATTAAAAAGTTTAACAACTTGCAATCTTACCAGACTGGCCCTTACCAAAGTGCTCTTTTGTCTATGATGCAGTTCCCAAGGCCCATAGATCTTTTTGTTTTTGTTTTTCTATATTTCTCTGCCTTGATTCATTCCTGTAGAGTGGCTTAGCTACCTGATTGGGAATTAGAAGTTACAAATATATTTTATTCATTATAGATTGTAAATAATAATATAGATGGTAGATAATTAAAACATTCCACATCAGACTGCAATCAAGCCTTGCATGTCTGAAGGTAGGGGAAGAAACTTGCATTATATTGTATACTGATTACTATAAACCTATGCGTCAGATAGCCAGCTGATTTTGTGATAAGGGAATGCTATTTTAAATGTATTTTTAAAAGGAATGCCTAGCCTGTCCTTTAAATGTTTGAATGTATTTTAAATGCCAACAGCTTGATTTGGGGGATGTTGTCCATTTAGGAACTTGCTGTTAAGAAGTTAAATGCATTACACAGTGAAAAGAGCTTTTGACTGAACAATGATTTAGCTACTGTAGTTTAATTATCACATTGTACTTATTCAAAGGAGACTTCCCAAAAAAATTTATTATAAAAACTGATTAACATTTAAAAATATGAAAGACAATTATGGAATATTCCAGACTAGTGCCTTGTGGATATGGAGAGTTCATGTGATGTTCCATTCTGCCCATAAAGAAGAGCTCTATCCTGGAAGAAAAGACAGATCAGCATGTCAAATGTGCATTAAGACTACCATATATGTTATGCAGAAATCCAGTTGACCACGAGGAGGCAACAAGGGAACACAGAAAATTCTTTGCCATAAAACAATGGACTTTCTGGATTTTTTGCAACCCAAATATGATAGTCCTAATCAGAAATGGGCATCACATACTGTAACAACCGGTTCTCCAAAACACAGCAATTCCCTCGCGTGCAGCTTCCGCACATGTGTGCAGTCAAAAGACATGGCAATTCTCTCACACATGCCTTCTGCACATGTGTGCGCCATCAAAACCACAGCAATATAGGATGGGATGGCGCCTGGGCAGGTGGGCAGGCCCACCCACAGGTCACAACTACCAGTTTGCCCAAACCAGTCTGAATTGGCAGCAGCCCACCACTGGTCCTAATATCATGAAAGAAGCTATAAAACCTTATGTTCTAAAATGCTCCTTGTTCTCTGATATCCATGTTATTCTTACAACTGTAACAAATTATTTCACCAACTCTTCACAAATCCATTGTATTATAAAGCATCATTTTTTCAATGAAGAAAGTTGCTCTTCAACTTTTAAAAGTTTTAAAAAGGACACCACCCCTATTATTCCAATTCCTGCTTGAGTTGCAAGAAATCAACAAGGCATGGGAAAGCTTCTTCTTTAGCTAGTACTGGATTTTTTTGTCCACTAGAGCTTGTCTCCATTCCCCACCATCCAGTCAGACCTGAAGAAGCTTCTTGGATGAGAAGCGGAACGTCTTCAAAGAAAAACCAGAAAGTCCAGTTGCCGCTTGAAAAAAGCACCTTTGGGACAAGCACTAGAGCATTATTTGAAAGTTATATATATACATGAGTTTTGATCAAGCACTGTCTTAAACTTCCAATGCTTCAGTATCATATTGTCCTTTACCAATAGAGGTAGTCCTTGTTTAGCAACTGTCTCATTTAGTGGCCATTCTTAGTTTATTTATTTATTTATTTATTTGCATTTATATCCCGCCCTTCTCCGAAGACTCCGAAGACTCAGGGCGGCTTACACTATGTCAAGCAATAGTCTTCATCCATTTGTATATTATATACAAAGTCAACTTATTGCCCCCCAACAATCTGGGTCCTCATTTTACCTACCTTATAAAGGATGGAAGGCTGAGTCAACCTTGGGCCTGGTGGGACTTGAACCTGCAGTAATTGTTGTCTTAGCAGTCTGAGCCACCAGAGGCCCGTTACAGTAGTGATGAAAAAAATAACTTTACAACCAATCTTGCATTTACGACTCCTAAGCAAAGAAAGATAGTCATAGTTTCACTTGGCAACTGCTTTGCTTAATGACCGAGTTGCCAGTCCCAATTGTGGCCATTAAATAAGGACTATTTGTATGATTTGTTTGTTTATTTGTTCAAGTCAATGACTCTGGGCGGCTTACTCTACATCATTTTCTGATAATTTTTCTTCTCTCTATTTAGTTTATTTGTAATTAGTTTTTGAGAAGGGAGCAGAGGATTTGCTTTGAAAGAAAGATAACAGTAAGAAAAGAAAAGAAAAGAGTTTTTTAAAAAAAACAGAGACCCATCCAAAAAAGAGGGAATAACAAAAAGGTTGTATAAAATAAAACTGGATATTAGATAAACAACCTAAGCAGAACGTTTTTCAGCTCAATATTTAAATACCGATCACCTATTATTAAAGCTTGGTCATACAGATTTATAATTTTTCAATATTTCCATTACATGGATAAAGAGCCAATTTGAAAAAGATCTCAAGAAGGATATTGATATTGAGAGAAACTCAATGAATTCATTGCATTGCTCCTTAATATGGAGGATGAAGAACAAATATCTGAGCCTGTAATGATGGGGAAGATGGAATACTAAAAGTAAATTGAGGTAGTAAGAGAAGATATTGTAGAACAGGGGTGTTAAACTCATATTGTCATGGCGATGTCATGTGACATATTGGGACATTTTTCCCACTTTGCTAAACCAGGTATGGGCGTGGCCAGCACATGACGTGTCCGGTCTGCGGGCCGCAAGTTTGACAGCCCTCTTGTAGAACATTTTAAAAGACTATGCCGTAGTAAATTACCAAGTTCTGATGGCATCTACTTGAGAGTTCCTGAATGTGAAATTGCTGATTTCCTAGCCTAGATGTGTAGTTTATTATTCAGTTCTGACTCAATATTACAGGCCTGAAAAATAGCCCATATGACATCAATATTTAAACAAGGAGTCAGTGGAGATTAGGAAAATTAAAGAGTCAATAGAGATCAGATTAACACCTACTCCAGACTACTTGGTAGAAACGGTAATCAAAGAAATATTAACCAGGCATGTAGAGAAATAAGCTTCGGGGGAAAAGAAAACCAGGAGAAGTGGCAGAAAACTAAATCTTGCATCTCAAAGCTTTGGAGGTTTTCAAGGGCATCGGAAAGCACATGAATGGAGATTGTCAATGTTATATGTTTGGATTTTCTAGAGATCATCGACAAATTGTTTCAGCAATGGGTTTTGGGCAACTTACACAGTGTAGATTCCTAGTGCACAAAACTATGTTATTCTCTTACTACTACTTATACTCTTCTTGCTTTCTTCCTGCTTTTATGCTTGCTTTCAATAAATTATCATAGTATGTCTGATTTTAGAGCTAATGGATATCAACATTTTTGGTCTATAAGGTTTAGGTAGCTTTACAAATACAGAGCATGTATTTGCCTGTAGTCAAATATTATCAGTGAAATCATACTTCCCATTTCCCCTAAAAGTAGCACCCTCTTCCAGAGATATTTGTTTATAAATTGTTAAGCAGTTGGAAATTATTTCTATGAAATAGGAGCTGTCTTTAGATGTCAAGTGGTGTTATCTGCTGGAGCAAAGCACCAAAAGATAGCTGTGAACTTTCTCCATACCAAGGCATCAAGCCTCATCAAATGGACTGTTCTTTGGCCTCTTAGAGTCCTGCCGCTACCCATTACAGCAGAAATAATTTCCATCTGGTTTTTCAGAACACTGGAGAGCTTATTAATATTACCTGCTGATCGTATGTCACTCTCCTTTTGTTACACTTTAGCCTGCATTAAAAGCAATAAATAAATGCATTTGATGCATCTGGGAATGAATAAAATAAAATGATATGGGTTTTTTTTGAGGGATGTATGCATTTTAATTCATTTGAAAAAGCTATACGAGCAGGAGGCTGAATTCAGACTAAATGCTTCTTTCCAGTTCTACAATCTTATTAATCATTCTTCTCTTTTTAAGATATTAGCTGTCAACCAATTCTGAATAAATAAATCAAAATTGATGCTATTCACATACTTACTCAAAAACAAAAACACATTCCATAATGTCATGTTCATAGAATCATAATTTTACACTTCATTACATAGTACAGAAGAAATGAGAATTTTCTCCAAACAGATGGGCATAGGTTATGTCAATTTCAGAATAAATAATCTAATATTCTGGTAATAAGCACTGTTGATGCATCTGTCTGATTAAATAGTCTCTATTTGTGCAAAAAAACAACCCACCCATAATTTCAGGCCAGTGTGCAGAAACAAGCTGCTAGTGCCTGCTACTTGATGTCCCATTAGTTGACAATAGGAGACCGAGCCAGACCTTCTGTTAAGCAGAGTGGAGCTTCAGATAGAAAAACCTGCAATATGTTGGGAAAGAATTGAGTGTCATGTTCAATAGCTTGCTTGAACTCCATCCCCCATTAGCCTGTTCCAATTTTCAGCAGATATGTCCCCATACTAATGTAACTGCCAATCAGCCTGAATTGTGTAGAAAAATGGAATGAAAAAGAGTGTTACTTTGTCACCCCAGACATCAAATATCTTGAGCCAGCCATGCTAGGAGCATTGAATTGTCAGAATTTACCAGGAATAAAAAAGCTCGGTTTGGGGATTAAGCTCAAATATGGTGTTTGGTTTTCCTTAGCAAGTTAGCTTCTGAAGCCAAGTTTGATGTTTGCTTATAATTCTTAGCTTGTGTGGAAGTAGCCACAAAAGACAATGTTAGTTCCTAAAGCTAGCCTTCCTGACATATGAATCAAACAGGAGTAATCAGAATATGCATACTTACAAGTAATAAACTAATACCTATGTTCAGATAAGTTTGATCAATTCAAAGTAAGTGAAACGTAGTAAATTGTACTAGGTTGAGGTCAATGAAGTTATAAAAGGACAGATGAGAATATATAGTGAATTTAGTTGAAATGAAAAATCAGATTAATGAAATTTAGCACAATTCTACAGAAGCCATAGGCATAGTTTCCGTAGTTGCAGTGAACAGCAATCAAGGCTCTAGATTACTTCCAAAATACTATTTTAGCTGGGTCATAAAAAGATGTTGAAGTGACTGAAGTGAGACAAACTTATCCCTTTTAAAATTTAGCCAAAGCAAATGTCCTTATCCTAAAAATCAGCTTCAGATCTGACACTATTTCCAGGATGAGGACTTTTTTTTCACTCTAGGTGACTGTACCTCATCACCCCTGGTTGTTCTCAAAAGCCTACGTTGTGTCCAATCTGGCAGTACTTGGATAGGAAATCAACAGAAAATTCGAGAACTATAGGGTTTATCTGAGAATTTAAAGCCGCATCCTGTAAACCATTTTCATGATGTTCTTGAAAAAAACATGTCCTTGAAATCACCAGAAGTTGAGTTTGATTAAAAGGAGAATATGCATGTAGTGTAATGAATGACCTGGGAGCTAATAGTTAATCTTTTGGACAAAACTTGAACTGAATTGAACAGATCCAAAAAAGAAGCTCCCAATTTTTGGTCTTTGTACACTTGTCATGCATGATATATAAAATATCTTGTTGAAAGGTTATTATAATATCAGTTACTTTTATCTTGACCCCACAAACATTATCTTCATTTTAATAATAATTTTAAACAACTAAAAAGGGGGGAAATGTTACATCATAAATTGTTTCAAAGTTCTGCTTGACTTATTTTTCAATTATAGTGGATGAAGCAGAACAAAAAATATTACAGCCAGTTATTGATTATGTTGCTATCCATTAAGGTTCAAGAGAAGAAATCTATCATATAGTATAGCAATTCAATTATTTAAAATAACAAAGAGCTCCCATTGTTTTCCTTCCTTTGCCTTTCTTTTCCTATTATCCTGACAAATACATTTTGTTTCAGTGCTACAATCAAATTCAAAAATCATAATGAAGAAATTTTGTATCTGGGTTGACATTTCTTCTTCATTTAGCTAACAAAATCCTTCTGTGTTTGAATTCAATTTAAGCAGCTGAGGCAGAACAAAAACAATGAAATGTATTAATTACATTAATGATGTTGAAGTGGAAGTGGCTGCTCTTCAAGACACTACATGTATGAACTATAGAACAGATCATCATAGCAAAAGTGATTAAAAGCTACCACATTATAATTATATTTAATAGCTGAAACCTACAAATAGAAACACTTTCTTTCAGAAAGTCATATATATAGTCGGCTTTCTTTTAAGTTCTCAGAACAGAGAGATACTTTTATCATTCCCTATGTACAGGGTTTTACATAAGTTCCACTCCTATTTCTTGTATATATTCTGTGTGGCAGTTTTCAGTTATAATGCCCACCAGGAGACACTGTGAGACCAGCTTTATTCTTTATTGAGACTCTTCAGAGGCAGGTACGGATATGTTATTTTATGGGTTGAAAGAAGAATTGAAGTCACAGACCCTCACATTTTATGTAGATGGATATATACAGTGCATTAATTTTAGGAGCTGTCAAGGACCTAAATACAATTTAGTACATTCCACCCCAGTATTTATTATTTCATTTAACTTACTTTTATAGTTCATCAAAACTGAATGCAGGGCAGTTTCACAACAAATAATAATAATAATAACAAAAACAACAACAACAACAACAATAATAAAACAACAACAATAATAATAATAATCATACATCTTAAGAAGGTACTTGGTTGATACCTAGGACGCTGGCAGCAACCCGTATCAACCATTAGCACCAGTCAATGCTATTTGTGATGTATTTTTGAATGTTCAGTTGACTGAGTTTCATTTTTAATGAATAAAGTTAATAATAATAATAATAATAATAACAACAACAACAACAACAATTCAACTGTTAAAGATAATCAGATATCATCTTGCCATTATATACAATTTCAGTATGTCTGCATTCTCCATCCCTTCAATTGCATAGGAAATCTTGTTGGATATTAATACGGTTTCTCCATTCAACTCCTATTTGCATAAAATGTGTAGCTTTCCTTAAAAACCATCATCTAAATTAATACTGAATGCCCAATCTTTTAAAATTGGCTTATGCAGATTGCTTTCACTTTGCTATATATCATATTTTCAAGTCATTTAAATTGGAGACATATTCTAGACTTTAACTAAAACTAGACCACACGTAACCCTCTCCCTCTCACCCCTGGTCATTGTTTCAGAGATATGTACTCTGAAAAGTTCTTAAAAATTCATGGACATATTTAGAGATATATCTGACTTGAAAGTAGCGCAAGATGAACTGTACAGGAGAGTCAAACATCAAGGATTGACCATAGGAAATATGATGCACCATTTCGCCCCGTTAAAGATTATAGAAACAAGAATTTTAGTAGTATACCAGTAGTATACAAGTAGTATACCAGTATACCAGACAACTCATAACTCATTCTATAAGTTTGCACTTTTCTCCTCCCTTTATGGCTGTCAAGCCCAGTGAAATCACTCCTCCTTCTCAGCTGATCCATGGAACTGCCTGCTACTTTGCAGAGGGGAGGAGGCTGGAATCAAGAGAGCCACAAATCACAAGGAATATTGCACCACCATTTCTCAGTCCATCATTCCACAAGAGCGCCCTCCTTCCAGAGAGGAAGAGAGTTCACCTGTCAACTGCTATTTTGTTGGTGGGAAGGGGAAAGAAAGGGAGACATGGACTGTGAGGAAAAGTGCACCTCCACCCACTATAGTGACATGTCCTTAAGAGCCCCTTCTTCCAGGAGGAAGAGTGCTCATGCATTGACCACTGGTGCCCACTACTCAGCCCCACCTCACCAGGTGCTATCCAAACTACTCTCTCGTCTTTCCCTCACTGGCCACAGCCATTAAGAGATTTGAAATTTTAGTCTTGTTCCAAAGCAGCCAATGGCTGCTTCTTGGTTGGGCCTTAATACCAGCTGATTGGGCACAGAGGACAAAGGGAAGCAGGAAATAAAGCACAGATATCTCTCTTCAATCTTCCTTGCATCAGTTTATAGATTTCTTCTTTGTTTGTGGAATTCTTTCATCTTAACTTTCTGGTGTTTCCATTTCACTAGAACGATACATATTTTTTGTCCTGTTTGAACTACCTTTTATATTACTCCAGGTCTGTAATCTTTTCTAAGAGGCGGAAATGGCTGAAGAGAGAATTGTGAAAATCACTTCCTTAGCATTGTTTCAGCATGAATTAAGCTCTGCTTTGCCTATTGAATCTTAAGGCATGGATATTATTAAATTTAGCTGAAATGGAAGGCAGATTCCTTAGAGAGTAAGTCTCAATGAACAGAGTGCAAGTAAACATGGTTTGTTATAACTGTCACAAATATTTATTTACCCAAATATTTATTGGCTTTAATCTGCTTGCTCTATTTTCCATTTTTATTTTCATGATTTCATTGTATGCTACATTGTATCCATAAGAAAGAGGGGAAAAATCAGTTTAGGCCAGCCTTCTTCAGTGTAAAAACATGCCAGATACCTTAGGTTGGGAAATCCATCCAGTCCCAGACCATGTTGGATGGAGACTTTATCATATTTGGAGGACATCAGTTTTAGGAGGACTATTAAGTTAAGCTTTGGTAAAGAAAGAAATAGGAAACCTTAAGGAAAAGATGATGTTAGATATGAGAAGCAATGAATAGAAGGAAAAGTCACTAACTTTATCTACATGTAATTGCAATAATGTAATTATTCAGCAGAGAGATCTTCATTTTATACAGGTAGACTACGTTATTTTAGCTTCAGGAAAATACTTGTTTTTGTTTTTAATTTTTTGGAACATATACAGTAGGTTAATGGAAATGTTCCCTTTGAGGTACAGTTTTACAACTTGAAACAGTTTAGTTTTAAAACAGTTTACCTACTATTGATCACAATTTGTGGGAACATAGATATCTATACTGATTCCAACTGTTAATATATAGTTGTAGAGCCCCTGGCATTTAGTTCCATTCTGTTTCCCATATGTAATATCACATTTCTCTAGGTAATAGGATTTCTGTAGTATTTGAGAAAGTGCAGCCTGCAGTTGAGTTTATATTAGGCCACTTCCTTGTGTGTACTTGAAAATAGGTTATTTTTCCTCCGGTGAGAAGTGCAGTCAGATTTCTCTGCAGGAGAAAATTCAGCACACAGATTAGAGAAAGAAGGGAAAAAATGTTTCAGCTAGATTTGTCTTTGATTACAATATGTACAATATAGGTAGGGGAGAGCCTACAGTTGTGAAATTTGCCAGCAGAGTATGTTGAAGATGCAATATTTTATGATAATACCATATTGGTTTTGCCAATATTCAAGTATTGTCAAAATTTATTCCCTGATTTTTTTAATAGATACTAGTTTTGGCTTCATTTTTAAAAATATCACAATGCATCTTTTTCTGATTCAAATCAAATCTTTGGGATATAAAGAAAAGACTTGCCAACCTATGTTGCTCTCTTGGTTTTGTAATGTTTTCATAGAAAAGGAAATGGAATTGGAACTGGAACACTTGGGAGTTTTCACATTACAGAGAAGGAACTGTTCGTCTTGTCCATGAATGAAATATTTAAACTGATATATCAAACTTTCCACTGTGAATTAGGTTTGTGAATATTGTCCTAAAATCTACAGAATATAATGCACTTTTCTTACTAATCTTTTTGCATTTTTTTATCATTGTGCCTGAAGTAACATTCTGAAGAATTCAAAATCTTGCTTTCTTTTCTGTGTCATTTTGGTTGAGCTCAAGAAAGATATGGGTTTGGAGTTTTATATGGATTAACCCAATTATAATTGTTGATTTCATATTTTTTTTGGTATTTTTATAGATTTTAAGCCTGATAGTAAAATGTGTCTTATGGAAGGAATTTTACGATATGCACAAAGTTATTACAAATATGGAGAATGCATAATAATTCACAGAGATTTTTAGGATCTCTAAATCTCATTTAGGATTTCAACCTATTTTAGGATCTTTAAATCTCATTTAGGATTTCAGCCTATTCACAGGTAAGTATATCTGTGTGATATATTTATTTTTACATTCAGCTTATTTGAATAAGTGTTAAACAATATGCTAACATCCAATGGCATAAGCTGGGATTTGAGAACTTTGCCACAGTTGATGAAACATTTGCATCAGCAGACCATTTTATTTATGTACTTCATAAATATATTAGTGAGCTTTAAAACAGTTTTCCCCTACTTAAAAATAATACAAATTATTTTTCATTTTAAGGTTAAATGAAAAAATAGCAGCTAAAACACAACTGCAATAAAAATAAAACAAAGAAATAAAGTCAGTTAATGTAAATTATGTAAATTAAATATTAATTATAAAATCAAAATATTATAACTTATTTTATTCATTTCAAGTAATTTATAATAGATTCTTATAGAAACATGTTGAAGCAATTTCTAAAAAGAATAGGAAGGGGGATAATGGTACTCCTCAACTTATATCCGGTCACTTAATGACTATATAAATTACAAGGACCTGGTGCTTTATGATCCATAAAGTGCTTCTAGCCATCATGAAATGTTGTGCCACTCCCCCATTCCACTCCCACCCACGGTCATGAGAATGAGTTTTGTCCACTTGGCAACCAGCTCATCTTTAATAACTGGTTGCAGAGTCCCATAGTCATGTGACCGTAATTTGTAACACCCATTTGGAAGAATGGGTTCACATTTACAACAACAGCATAATGATTACAGATTCATTTAATAACCATGGTGATTTGCTTAATGATTGCTGCAGGTACAATTGTCATAAAATTGAGTCCAGTTACGTGGGTGCCTCAACTTATGATGATGTTGACTATAACCAGAAATACAGTTCTAATTGTGGTTGTAAGTTGACAAACTACTTGTAATTCAACAAAAATTAGTGCAACTGCAGCAAAACATTTTATAATTCTGCATACATTAAAAAGTGTGGGGATAATGTTCATACAAGGAAAAGTTGGGTGAGGAAATGAATCGTTAGTAGGTTTCTAAAAGACATATTAGTAGGAACTACCTAAATATCAGAAAGAATTTCAAGGAGTAGTTTTATTTATTTTTATTTATTTTATTTATTTATTTTGTCACACAGTATATGTAAGCATAAGCATGAAATAACTATACAGTATATAAGCATATACTGTATATAAGTATGAGTATGTAATAACTATATTAATTGGATATAAGGAAAGGAAACAAAAACAAAAGTAGTTGCCACAAAAGAGATAACCCACTAGTCAGAGTAGATATGGTTTAGTATTGAAAAGATAATAATGTGCCTAGCACAGCTTGCAGTGGAGGGTCCCGTAAAAAGGGCTGCTTCCAGCACCCAACTAGTTCTCATCTTGGAAGGGCATATGGAGCAAAGCAGGAACAAATATGAATTTCTAGTCTCTTTAAATAAGAGTCACCGTCCTTCCCATTTTATGTTCCAAAATTAGATTGTAAGATCTTTCAGATTCCTTGATTACAATATCTAGATGTTAGTATTCTCTCTCTCTCATTCTCTCTCTCTCTCTCTCTCCCTCCCTTCCTCCCTCTCTCTCTCTTGGCTATTATAATTGTGGCTTCATGTGTCACACAGTATAACATTATACAATAGACTTACATGTAGAAAATTTCTACAACAGAAATGATAGGTGCCCTTTTGTTCATTTATGTGTAGGAAATACTTGAAAAACATATGTTACCCAATAGACTTGCCACTTTTAATTACATCTCAAATATGAATTTACCACTGTAAGATAATATGAAAATAACTTTGAATATTATCAAAAATGTGCAATCAATTTTTGTGGGAATATAAAACCCCACCTTTTGGGACAATGAACAAAATGGCTCAGACAATAAAAGGGTGAGTTTTTTTGTAATAATGAATAATAATAATCTTGGAAGGGCATATGGAGCAAAGCAGGAACAAATATGAAGTTCTAGTCTCTTTAAATAAGAGTCACCGTCCTTCCCATTCTATGTTCCAAAATTAGATTGTAAGATCTTTCAGATTACAATATCTAGATGTTAGTATTCTCTCTCTCTCATTCTCTCTCTCTCTCTCTCTCTCTCCCTCCCTTCCTCCCTCTCTCTCTCTTGGCTATTATAATTGTGGCTTCATGTGTCACACAGTATAACATTATACAATAGACTTACATGTAGAAAATTTCTACAACAGAAATGATAGGTGCCCTTTTGTTCATTTATGTGTACGAAATATTTGAAAAACATATGTTACCCAATAGACTTGCCACTTTTAATTACATCTCAAATATGAATTTACCACTGTAAGATAATATGAAAATAACTTTGAATATTATCAAAAATGTGCAATCAATTTTTGTGGGAATATAGAACCCGACCTTTTGGGACAATGAACAAAATGGCTCATAGTTCTGACAATAAAAGGGTGAGTTTTTTTGTAATAATGAAGCAGACACATTCCTAATTAGCATGTATTTAAACTTTTTTTTAAAAAAGAGCTCTCTAGAGATATTTTTATCCAATGCAAAGAGATGGATAGTTTCCCCCTAAGCTCAGACTAAAACAATATGTCTTTTAAAAAGCAGTTGGACTCCAATTTACATAAAACTTGCAGCCAGAATGGACCATGAGTAGGGATAATGGGAATCAGTATTCATAATGTCTGCACAGCTATGGGAATCCTATATTTGCTGTGAACTATATTGTAGTCCAGTTGTTGTTTAATTACAGTTAAATTGTTGATGGATATTGCCTGTAATTTAAATTACCGTAGCCCATGTAGATTTTATATAATCTAAATCTACTGTATTTTGCATAAAATCCTAAAATATAAAATGTCAGGCAACATATGGGCTGTAATTTATAGGACACAATGGTGCAAGCACATATGGTGATAAAACTGAAGTAATTTCAGACTACAGATATATATCAAACATATCCTCATCCACCCTTGTCATCACAACTTTCTTGTTGACTTTGCCATGCCATATATTGCTTTTACATGCTTCCTGTGATCTTTGTTAAAACTTTATATAATAATTTACTTCATTTTAAATCTTTATTTTATTCCACATGTTCTCACTTGGGAGACATAATTCTCAATTTTGATTTTCTAGAAACTTAAAGATCAACAGTATGTATTAGCATGTTTAGGAAGTTTAAATCATATTTACTACTCTTCCCTCTATAATAGTAATGAAAAATCCAAAGATACAGATTTTTCTGTCTCTAGTTGTTGTTAAATTTCTTTGATATTAACCTAGCTCATAATGACGACTCTTTATAATTTTCATAGCCATGTGTTCTAATCACAAAGGTCACATGAAAATTTTATTTACTATGTAATATTTTTTGGTTGGAGTATGTTGACACCAAGAGAAAAGTATGAGTATTCTCACTTGACAGCTGTCCAGAGAATGGAAAGTTACAGACATCCACAATAAACTCAGTGCTACCATTAATTTCTTTTTATTCTATTATTCCTTTCAGGTAGTGTATTACTTTGACCAAGTTTGTAATACCTCAGGAATGTCATTTGGCTCTTCTCTGTTTTACATCAGTGTAGTCGCTCTTTGTCCCAACACTGAAATCTTTGTAAATTATACTGTTTTATACCTTTCCATATTTCAGCGAATTTGAACTGATGCTATTGACATAAAGTAGTCCTTTATGCAACATTTATCTTTCATGGTTTAATACAGCAACAAAGACCAGATAGGAGACAGAATATAAAAATTGCCATCTCAAAAATTGAGCCATTTGAACAAGTCTATGGTTGCTTGGGAGGCCCAAGCCTGACAACATAGCCAGGTCTTGATGAAACTTTGGAATATCAAAAGGTGGGTACCACAGCAGAGAAATCATGTTTCCTGGGACCCACTAAATTAAGGTCCCTAGCCGAGGTACCACAACATGCCTATTCTGCCGGATCTAATGGGTGAGCTGATACAACTGGTTAAGGGTGGTCCCTCAGATAGCCTGGTCTAATGCCATGAAGTGCTTAAAGGAAAAAGACTTGGGGGAAAAAGTTGGAACTTTGATGTTATATATATATGTATATGTTGACAGCAGCAAGATTACTTTAGGCACAAAAATGAAAGGACGCTTTAATCCCCACAATGGATGAATGGTTGCAAAAGCTGGTGGAGTTAGCAGATGTGGCTAAATTGACTGCTTTGATAAAAGAAAAAAACACACAAGTACTTTGGTTTCTACTTGGAAACCACTTCTGGACTTTGTGCTTGAGGTGGAAAAAAATTAAACTTTTTTTTTTATTTGAATTTATATCCCGCCCTTCTTCGAAGACTCAGGGCGGCTTACAGTGTTAAGCAATAGTCTTCATCCATTTGTATATTATATACAAAGTCAACTTTTATTGCCCCCAACAGTCTGGGTCCTCATTTTACCTTATAAAGGATGGAAGGCTGAGTCAACCTTGGGCCTGGTGGGACTTGTATTTGCAGTAATTGCAAGCAGCTGTGTTAATAGCAGACAGACTTAGTCTGCTGAGCCACCAGAAGCCCTGGTTTTGGGTTTTACTGATCAGATAGATCTGTTGCTATAGAAATGGCTAGTTTATACTATTATATAAAAGTAAAAAGACATTCAATGTTACTTCTTATTCTACAGCACGAAAGGGAGTCGGAAGTCAATGCCTTTTCTTTCTTTTTCCCTTCTTCTCTACACTTTTCTCTTCCCTTTTTCCTCTCTTATTTCTCCTATTATTTGCTTTTGTATTTTTGTATTTTATCTTATAAACTAATAAAAAAGGGGGGCGAGGAACCATGCACTGTTTTAGGAGAATACATAATTGTCCAATACATCTGCATTCTGTACCAACCGAACTTTCCAGATACTCTTCAAGGCAGTTCCATGTAGGGTGCATTGCAGCAGTCCAATCTGGAAGTGACCAGGGTGCGACTGACTGTAGGCAGGGCCTGCTGATCCAGGAATAGGCTCTACTGGAGTATAAGATGAATGACGCATAGTTACATGATATCACACTGCGTCACTTAACAATGGAGCTCCTGTCCAATTATTGTTGTTAATCTAGGGCTATCTCTACTTAAGATGCTTCTTTCTAGAACAGAGGTAAATGCTTTATTGTCTGCAGGCTTCATGAAACACACACACACCCATTGGTTTTAAAGCAAGCCCTGGAACCCTTTTTTCATGCCCCATTAAAATTACTATTGCCACTACTGCTATAGTTTTACTGATAAATACTTATTTATCAGTTTCAGAGTTGATTCTTCAACTTATCTATGATATGGAGATTCTTGACAAAGAGAATTTTAACCATGAAACAATTGTAGCAAGCTAATGGCTAATCTAATTTTAAAGTATGTTCTTACCTATCTGAGCTATTCAATTCTTACAGGTGTGTGAGAGAAAGTATAGAAAGCAAAAGCCATTAAAAGTAATGTATTGTTATTCTGAGTATAAGTAATAATTAACAACATATTGAATATTCTTAAAAGAATGAACAGACTTAACAATTTCAGTTTAGTAACATTGAAGTTACTGTTTTATACCTTTCCATATTTCAGCTAATTTGAACTGATGCTATTGACAATAAAGTAGTCCTTTATGCAACGTTTATCTTTCATGGTTTAATACAGCAACAAAGACCAGATAGGAGACAGAATATAAAAATTGCCACCTCAAAAATTGAGCCATTTGAACAAGTCTCTGGTTGCTTGGGAGGCCCAAGCCTGACAACATAGCCAGGTCTTGATGAAACTTTGGAATATCAAAAGGTGGGTACCACAGCAGAGAAATCATGTTTCCTGGGACCCACTAAATTAAGGTCCCTAGCCAAGGTACCACAACATGCCTCAGGTAGAAGAAGAAATATCTAAATGTATTTAATCAGAGTTGGGAAGGCAGGGGAAGGAAAACCTCATACAAATTTCTATATTTAACAGGGTGGCCCACTTGGATCCAGATGCACATGAGTGGCTTCTGGAACTGCTGAAAAAAGGACATTTCTTTAGTGACCTCACCTGGATGGAAAGTGACATGCAGCAGGAGATGTACATGTTAGCAGTTGCTGGAAATGCAGTAGTGGTGAGAAGGAACCACCACTATGGTGTGAGAGATAACATTATTCTAGCAATCAAGAAGAAGACAAATGAGTAATAGAGCTACAAATAAAAATATGTCAGGATACCTCACATAAGGGTGGAAATTGTGACATTTGCATCATGGCATCATGATTACATGTGCTGCCATCGCCCTCTGCAAATACCCATGTCTGATGCCTTTTGGCTGGATTTTTAGCTTGTCCTTCTCATTGATGTATTTACATGTTTGCTTTGCTTGCACCCTTGTTTTTTCTATTTTTTTTAAAAAGATCATGACTTTTTGAGTAAGACTCTTTTTCATCTTTTTCAGATATTTAATGCCCATCTGTATTTTTTCTCCTATAACATTGGTCAGCTGAACTGCAACAGCATCAACCCCCAGGCCATATGGATAATTGTAGCTCGCTACATTTCATAGCTTTTATATATATATATATATATTTCTATGTACATAAATATAGAATTTGCTAGAAGAAATTGAATTCTTGTCCCCTTCTCCACCATCACTGCCACGATTTCCAAAACAGAGCAGCTGCATACCTCATATTTCTTCTGCTTGCTGTAATGGTAGTATTATAATTACATAAACTTAGAAAAGTCTCTTATTTGGTGTCTATTGTAAGGGTCATTGACCTAGGCAGAACAAAAGCTAAGACATAAGACAAGACCAGCTTTATAAATATGTTCTCCATGCCTTCCAATACCAAATTTCATGTCCATGGAGGGATCTTTGTTTAATCCTATCAGACCCAAATTGATTCATTTGGCCAGACAAAGCCTTCTGCAATTCCATTTAAACCAAGGCATAGAAGTTTTCCTTCCCAGGACACAGTATAGCCCAAAAGCAGCCCTAACAAGGAAAGTGTGGCACAGACACAATCCAACCCTCCATCCTCTTCCTGCTCAGCATTATATTTCCTTTAGCAATGACTTGTCCAGCCCTGTGTCCTTCTGAAAGGGCCACTTTGCCTAACAATAGAAATAACCCCAAGTACATGAACAAAGACCCACCTAGTTTCCCCAAAGGTTGCCAATAAATCAGATCCCCAAGATTTCTTGCTTTGCATCCTTCAACTTCTAGAAAAATCTTTTTTTATCCATTAATTTGGGGCCCTTCTTTTCTTGATTGCAGGCACCCAATGATCTTTGCACTAAATGTGATTCCTTCTCCTTGATATTGTGCTCTGTACCTCTGAATTTTCTTGACACAATAGGCCAAATATGATGTAGTTTGTAAATTATATATTCACATCTAGAACATTCTGCAGACGCAACCGATGTGGTTAATGATGATGATGATTGCCACCCACTCCAGTTACTTTATTTTAGTAAAATCATGGTTAGTAATAATGGTTTATTTAAAGTTATGGCTTGTGAAGGTACGTGCACTTACATCTGTATTGGCAGAGTTTAAAGGTAGGGCACCATTCATAGCTACTGATTTAGATTCCTAACCCCTTTTGAAAAAAAATCTTCCTAAAACTGATTCAAGTTCTGAGAGCTGTCAGCACCTAACAGAAATTTTTGTATCTTGAGAGATGTCATCATATTCTTTCAATACTCACCTGCATTCAGTTATGGTAACAAATTGTATTTAAAAGGCCCACCCTTACATCAAATTGTTACACTTTTTATAAATATCCATTTCTCTAAATATTTAGATAAGATAATATAGAAAGAAATCTGGCAATGTAAACTGTCTCATACTTGAGACCCATAATCAAATCTTCATAACTTTAGAGCACAAATGGGGTCAAAGTATAAATTTACATTACATTTAGTTTCTCTTCACTCTTAAACTGCTTTACTGTTTTTCAAGAAGTGAAGGCAAAGAAGAATTTAATAATGTTACTGCAATTCATTCAACATCATCCTACACTGGCTGCCGGTAGCCTTCCAGGTGCAATTCAAGGTTTTGGTCACCATCTTTAAAGCGCTCCATGGCTTAGCACCGGGATATCTACGAGACCGCCTTCTGCCGCCAATTGCCTCCCAACGACCAGTGCGCTCTCACAGAGCGGGCCTCCTCAGGGTGCCGTCGACCAAACAATGTAGGTTGGTGACCCCCAGGGGGAGGGCCTTCTCTGTGGCAGCACCGGCCCTGTGGAACGAGCTTCCTCCAGGGCTACGGCAACTTCCTGACCTCCGGACCTTTAGGTGTGAACTGAAGACTCTATTATTTCAGCAAGCTGGACTAGCCTAAGAATAAAATATTTTAGTTAAATTTTAATGGGTTTTTAATCGGTCTTTACCGTTTTAGTGATTTGGCTATTATAATATTTTGTTTTAATTGGGTTTTAAATTGGTTATTTATTATATTGTTGTATTTTAATATGCCTGTGAACCGCCCTGAGTCCTACGGGAGATGGTGCGGTATAAAAGTATGATTAATAAATAAATAAATAAATAAATAAATAAATAAATAAATAAATAAACAGTATTTCCTTTTCCCTATTGAATTCCCTATATTTTCCCATCTGTGTGTACAAGACAATTGCAACAAAGATTATGGATTCAAAACATCAGAGTGTTTTTTTGCATACGGCATCAAAAAGAAATAGAGGTGTGTGAGAGTCTATGCATAGGGAGAGTAGTAATATTATGTTGCATGCACTATTTTCACTGAAGAATATATTGCAAGAATTTTCCACTTGAGACTCTGAATGGTGTATGCCTTCTCAATCAACTTGCTGAATGCTATTCTAAGTAGAAGAGGATTAGAATACCAAGTTGAATCAGGATATATATATATACTGTACATTAAATTGCTTATTCAAATGTATGGCTTTGACGTTTATAAAGGTAAAGTTCCCCTCACAAGTATGTGCTAGTCGTTCCCAACTTTAAGGGGCGGTGCTCATCTCCATATCAAAGCCGAAGAGCCAGTGCTGTCCGAAGACGTCTCTGTGGTCATGTGGCTGGCAGGACTAAACGCCAAAGGCGCACAGAACGCTGTTACCTTCCCACCAAAGGTAGTCCATATTTTCCTACTTGCATTTTTTACATGCTTTTGAACTGCTAGGTTGGCAGAAGCTGGGACAAGTAACGGGAGCTCACCCTGTTACACAACACTCAGGATTCGAACCACTGAATTGCCAACCTTTCGATCAACAAGCTCACTGTCTTATCCACTGAGCCACCATGTCCTCCTTGATGTTTATAGAGAATTTAAATAGCAAACAGCATACTTTGTGCTTTCTGTGATGAATAAGATAGTTTACCTTACTAACATTATTAATTAGGGTACAAAAGAGAAAAAGTGCAGATTTTTCACAATTACTTTCCATAGCTGTCTTGTACAGAGATACATTGGATAGCCACATGGAATGTCAGAGGAACGAATCAAAGTAAATGAGATATTGTGAAATGAGAGTGATCAGGTTAGAAATTGATCTCCTTGATGGCAGTGAGCTACACTCAGACAATGGCTTTTTCCAGTCTAAGGATTTCACTGTCTATTATTCAGGGTATGATACCAGGAAAACAAATGGAGTAGTGTGTATTGTAAGCAAAAAACTTACTAGAAAAAGCGGAAAGCTTGTCAGCTGTCAACAATTGAATTATGACCATCAGAATTTGTGCCAAGCCCCTCAATATCACAGTTATCCAAGTCTATGCCCCTAACAGCTGCTGCAACAGAGCTTAAAACAGAGGGCTTTTATGCCATGGTCTAAGAAACACTGAAACAAGTGCTCAAAAAAGACATGGTTTACATTCTCGGCGACTTCAGTGCAAAAGTTGGCAAACAAGCAGAGACAGGCATTACTGGTCATTTTGCATTAGATGAGAGAACTGATGCAGGTGATAATTTGGTACAATTTTGCCAAGAAAACCAATTTAGGGTCATGAATACATGGTTCAAACAGCACAAGCACTGCTTATATACTTGGACCTTACTGATTGTATTTCACCGTAATCAGATTGACTATGTCCTGTGCAGTCATCAATGGACAAGTTCAGTCCTTGCTGTTAAGACATGTCCAAGTGCTGATTGAGTTGAATTGTTGGTGCCAAAGAATAAAATCAAACTATGCACCATCAAAAAGGCTGTGTCTCCAACTAAGTTCTATGTCACCAAAATCTCTACTATATATACAAGTGAGGTGAAAAATAGGTTTGAACTACTGGACAATGCTGAGGAGATGCATGATGAACTGTGGCAGGGAATTCAGTTGAGAATTGCTGGGATTGCAGTTGAACACATACCATACAAAAAGCCAGGAAAAAAATGCAAGTGGCTCTCTGATGAAACCAACAAAATAGCTGAGCAAAGAAAAGCAACCAAGGCAGCAGGCAAATGGGAAGAAACAAGAAGATTGAATGCAGCTTTCCAGAGGGCAGCGAGGAAGGACAATGACGTTTACTAGGACAAGTGATATAAAAGCTCGAAGTGGAGTACATGAAGGGTCACGCTAGGAATGCATTTATGCAAGTCAAAAAGACCCGAACATCATTTACTGATCATAAAGGCATCATTAATAACCAACAAGGGAAATAATTGTCCAACCAACAAGACATCAAGAACAGATGGTGGGAATATATAGAAGAACTATACGCAGGGGCACAGGCTCAGGATGATGAGGAAAATGAAGTATAAAATAGTATTGGCCATCCTTGAGAAAGAGATCATATGGGTGATGAGGCAACTGCCAAACAACAAAACTCCAAGGGCTGATACCATCCCGGTAGAATTACTGAGACCTGAATCACCCAGTTATTAGAGACCTGTTCCAGGAAATTTGGGAAACCAACACATGGCCACAGGATTGGAAATGCTTGGTGTTCATTCAGTTGCCAAAAAAGGGTGACTCTAAAGATTGCTCAAATTATTATACAATTTCTCTCATCCTTCACATCAGAAGATTTTGCTTAAAATTATACATCTAGCACTAACCATCCAAAGGGAATTACAGATATTCAAGCTGACTTCTGGAGGGATCCTGGCACCCACAACCATACTTCAAATCTACACTGGATCAGCGAAAAATCCCATGAACAGCAAAAGATCATTTATATGCGCCTTCAATTGTGTTATCATGAGAAGCCTACAAGACTTGGGGGTACCAACACATGTGGTCAAGTTGGTGGAATCACTGTATACAAATCAGGAAACCACTGTGCAAACACCATATGGAGACACCAATTGATTTAAGATAGAGACAGCAGTGTGACAAGGTTGCCGCCTTTCCCCCTTTCTTATTTATTTATTTATTTATTTATTTTTCATATTTATATACCGCCCTATCTCCCTAAGGACTCAGGGCGGTTCACAGGCAATTAAAAATACATATAAATACACATTAAAATGACAGTTAAAAAACTTATTCTATAGCCGAATTATTAAAAAACAGTATAAATACTAAAAAACCCATTTAAAATCAGTAAATTTAAAATCTAATCCAGTCCCGCGCAGATGAATAAGTGTGTTTTGAGCTCCAACCTGCATGCCAAAATGATTGTGAGGAAGCTAGATCTTGAAGAATCAAAAATGGAGTTAAAGATTGTAGGAAGAAACATCAACAATGTTTGATATGCTGACGATACAACTCTCCTCTCAGAAACCAAAGAAGGCCTGGAACATCTGAATAAGAAAATCAAAGAAGAAAGTGAGAATTTTGGTCTCTTTCTGAACATCAAAAAGATCAAGCTATAAACATCAAAATAGCAATTGACAATGAAGTGATAGGAAAGTTTCACTTTCCTAGCACCACGAGTAGTTCAAAGTGGTGAATGCAGCCTAGAAATAAAACATCGGATTGCAATGGGTCGCACAGCAATTATGAACATGAGCTGAATATAAAAAAACAAGAACATCATCCTGGCAACTAAATGTAGGTTAGTTCACTCTATTGTGTTTCCCTGTTCTGTTCCCCCCCTCCCAACCACAACCAAGAAGACACGCGACCTGACTATAACTGCCAGCAATTTATTCCTATGACAGATATCAGTTCTGGCAACGAACCTGCGATTGCCTGCCAAGTTCTCTTATCTCCTCAGAAGCCAGCGTAACTGCAGTTCATTGCTGGAGCAACCAAGAGTTCAGAAATAAACAGAAATCCAGAAGCCAAATTCTTAGTCCGAAATATTGCAGCCAAAGTTTCCAAGAGTCAGTTTTTGTCCATCACAAGAAGCTATAGAGCAGCTCCTCCTGCTTTTATACCCTGTGGGGTGTGGCTCCGTGATTCAGCACTCTCTAGGCCTGCCCCATCCCTTCTTTTGTTGTTCCCTCCTCTCCTTTCTGCGATGTCTGGGATTCAATCAGGACTGATTGTCAGCAGCTGGGTCTTGAGGCATTGCCTGGGAGGGGGAAGTGCGGTAGAAAGAGGCCTCGTCATCTCCTCCACCAGGCCTGCCTCTGGAACCTGGAGCGGAGCCAGAGAGGAAGGTCCTGCAGAGGAAAGCCCTGTCGGCTCTTCCCCCTTACTCTCTGAGTCACTCTCTACCAAGAGGCCAGGCTCGGGAGCTGAAGACACAACATTCCCCATAACCACTTATGGTTGTGAAAGCTGGACATTAAAAAAGTAAGACAGAAAGTAAATTGACTTGTTTGAGCTGTGGTTCTGGAAAAGTTCTCTGTGTAATTCTGGGACAGCAAAGGTGACTAAAAAGCAAGGACTGGTACATGTAACACCTGACATGTCGTTGGAAAGCAAAAATCATAAAACTGCATCTCACTTATTTTGGCCATATCATACAGGAGAATTCTCTGGAGAAAGCAATTATGTTTGGAAGAGTTAGCAGTAAAAGGAAGTCATGCTGCCAAAGAACACAGGGCTGGGACACCATCAAAGCGGACACCAGCCAGAGCATAGAATAACTCAAAGAAGCAGTGCAAGATTGAAAGATGTGGAGAGACCTGGCCCATATAATCGCCAAGAATTGGACATGACTGAATGCATATCATCATCGTCGTTGTCGTCATCATCATCATCATCATCACATTGAAAGCTGCATGATATTCTATATAGGAATAATAGTTAAACCTAGTAACCTTGACTTGATTCTTAAAAAAAAACTCAACCTTCTATTGGGTTCCTTAAAAAAAATCAATTATTAAAATCTACATGATTTTTCTAGACTCTCACACTAAAGGTACGCAACATTTTGTTTTGTTTTGCTTTGTTTTAAAAACCCTCTGAAAAAAATTGCATGGAAGGAACTTGAGGTCTGTGGGCTTTTCCTCCTGCTCAGCTGCACCCATTTCCCTGGAAAGCTTTGCCAGAGGGAAAAGATAGTATTTGAGATGGGTTGGCATAGACTGAAAGAAGTCACTTGCTCTGATCCATTGCCCCCATCAGGGATCCTTATGAAAGAACAGCTGTCTTTTAGGCTGATTGCTGAAGGGAAAGACTGGAAATTTTGTTTTGCTGGGGCTGGTGAGAGGAGCAACAGGGGGAGCTCTTGCCTGAAGGGAGGCCTTGGGCTATCAGAAGGGAATTGTGGGGGCAACAGACGGAGCAGCCTGGCTTGCCTTGGAAGGGCTTTATTTATTTATTTTTAAGGACACTGCCTGTATAGCTGTCACTTGTGACTGGCAGCTTTGGGGCACTTGCCACAAATGGCAGATTGCTATTAAGAGCTCCTTATAGGAAATAATTTGATGAGTTTGCACAAAAGCAAGAGCAATGTCCTTTTTAGTTCAAACATTTAGGAGGTTAATGCTTGCTGAGAAAACCGAAGATGAAATGGCAGATTTTCTCTCATTGTTGCAATTTCCCAATATTCAAGTTATATTTTGTTTTTAATATGGCCACTTATTAAATATCGTTGAATTTCTATAGTTGGATTAAGCACTGTTGTCTGTGTAGGTTTTAGGACTTACATATGTGTGAATTTTGTGATATGTATTTAGCACTTACATATATGTGATATGTACCATCCTCTAGCTTGATGACACTTCCTTTTATTCTTGCTGTATTATGGTGTGTGATTTTTGATTCCATCCCATGTTTTAGGAATTGATTCAGTATTTTTTTTTTCTTTTGCCTAATAGGAACCAATTACCGTATCAATAGACTGCCCCTGTATTTCTAAGATTGTAAGTGGTGAAGACATAGCTTCAATACCCATAGTTCTAATCATAGTTCTTTCTTCTTCTTCTTGTTTGTTTTTTAAAAATATCTAGCTGGATGAAGTATACGAGAAAACTTGAAAGTTTGCACACTGTTCTTGAAAATTTGCACATTATTTTTTGTAATCTTCTCTTGACATCACCCTAGTTTTTTTATCATATCCAGTGTATCTGCTTATGGTTTACAACATTTCTCTTGTACCTTTTGTTGCAATAATTTGACATTCCTTGCTTTGGAGGCCTTTTAGTTGAATTATTTTATATTTTGAAAATTATGCTGGAACTCATATCATAGGCTTTTAACAAGACGCCTATGTTTAGGAGTTGTTGTGACTCCGAAGTTTGAATTATTTCAGTGGTGAATGCAGGTCCCTGATCTACAACCATCCGTTTAGTGATCATTCGAAGTTACAGCAGCCCTGAAAAAGTGACTTCTGACTGGTTTTCACACCTATGACTGCTGTAGCATCCTCAGGGTCATGTGATCAAAATTTGTGTGATTGGAAATTGGCATGTATTTATGACAGTTGCATTGTCCCGGGGTCATGTGATCATCCTTTGCAATAATCCTAGCTATCTTCTGACAAGCAAAGTCAATGAGAGAAGTCAGATTCACTTAATGACGCATTTAACAAGTGCAGTAATTTGCTTGACAAATATAGCAAAAAATGTTGCCAAGTTGGGCAAACTACTTAACAACTGTCTTGTTTAGCAATGAAAATTTTGGGCTCAAATGTGGATTTAAGTCAAGGACTCCTTGTATATTTTGACTTCCATAACTGACATTATTTGTAATATGTGGATTTAGTGAATTCTGAATAAGATTAAGAATTTTACAAGCCTAATTTTGGTATTTCATCTAGGAATAACCAGATCATGCAGAGGTGATTCTATAATGATTTTCTGTTTTCCTCATCTGAACTCTACCTGCCCAAGCATTTTAGTTCTGCCTTCCCAAGCAACTGTTATGCCGCACAATCTGTATATTCAGAAATAAAAATTGCCAGATAGTTTTCAGTCCAGATGGAAGAGGCCAGCAAAACCTCTGATGTTGCACACAGCACATTCATGTAGGAAATTCTAATTTAATTTTGGAAAAGGCATGTGGATTAGAAATATTTCCCACTGTGCATTTTCTGCTGAACACATTATAAATTACTGCCAACTTGTACTCAAATTGTATTAAGCATTAGAAATCTAATTGCACATACAACCAGGTAGAAGTTAATTATGCCATGTTAAATGGACTATTGTTTATTTTGTGAGGATGAGAGACACCAGATATTACAGACTGTGACGCGCTTAAGTGTTCATTTTCATATAATCTTAGGCCAATAGAGAAATACATTCCTTTATGATACCTTCACAAAAAGTGATTTTCAACATTTTCTAACTCCTTTTTGGGATAAATATAAAACTTCTCTCTCTCTCTCTCTCTCTCTCTCTCTCTCTCCCTCCCTCCCTCCCTCCCTCCCCCCGTCTCTCTCTCTCTCACACACACACATACGCTTTGCTATGTATTTAACTCTTCCCAATTTCTGCTTCTAGATGCATTTTTAAGTCTTTTCTCACTATTTGTTTTTTTAAAGTAGAGAGGCAGGAATTGACTGGAGAAAGGTAGCAAGTGCAATTTATCAGCAACCTTCCCAATCTAAGCTACAGTGAGTCATACTACAGTAACTATTTTGAATAAAATAATGTAATATATCCTAGCGTGAACATGCCTGATTGTTCCATCTTTTTAGTGCATTCCTAAGTATGCAGAATATTTGGACTTACTGCTATAACTTCTGCTGAACCAATCATGTTTTATGAGAGATGTATGCTCCTATTGGATGCAGTTCTTTTTCTTCTTCTTGTGCCTGGTGTGGTGGCTTGAAATGAATGAGGTAGTCGTCCTTCAGGTAATGGGACAGGCACATAACCTGGTATTTTCTTGATTTCAAACTGTTGATAGAGATGCAGTTGGCTTCAATACCAAGGAGGGCCTAGGCCAAGCTTTAGCTGATATACCCATTACAGTAGTGACTGGGTAAGATAATCTTATCTCAGTGATCTTTGTTCTAATAATATCTTGATTAAACTATTGTAAAATGTTCTACGTGGGGCTACCCTTGAAGACAATCTGGAAGCTGCGGCATAATGTAGGGTACAGCTAAATAAGGTAACAGGAGTCTTGAAAATACTGCACTGGTTCCTTGCAAAATCTGAGACGGTAGATATTGACATTAGTAGCTGTCAATAGTTTGGAATATAAAGTATTACTTTCTTGAGAACTATTCAATTCATGCATTAAAATTATCCAGGGCAATTCTGATCATGATCCTACCAATTAAGAATGCAGTTCTTAAGGAGTAAATCCATCTCAGGGATAGTATCTCAGCTATGTTTTTTTTTTATTATTTTATTATTTACATTTATACCCCGCCCTTCTCCGAAGACTCAGGGCAGCTTACACTATGTTAAGCAGTGGCACCCACTGTCTTATTTTAGAATGGAAGAGAACCTGCTTTCCCAAGTATTTGTAAATTGATATGTCAGGGTCAGATTATTTGCTTTGTAGGCATTTTTCTCTTCTATAATAATACATTTTGCTTTCAGTTCTTGTATTTATTTTTTAAAGCTTGTTAGTTTTATTGTGATGGTTAAAAGACTTCTTCCTTTCTCTCCTCCCCCTCCCTTCTTCTCTGGTAAATTGTTCTAGGGTCCTCTAATTGAAGAACTATAGAGGGCTAAAATAAATTAGCAGAAAGATAAAATAATAAAAGATTATGTAATGAATGCAAGTCAGTAATGAACATTTAAACCAGACATCCCAATTTTTACTTACATTTGCAACAGTTCCGCACCATTATCCAAACACCACCCACTTCCATTTAATTCCGTCTTCCTTACTTTTCCCATTCTGAAAAGAGGATATCATTAGAAAATATATGGAGCGTTTCATACACACCTTGCATTTCATTCTGTTAATTGTCGGTTGCTTTACTTCCATGAGGAAAGCTGTTCTTTAAATAAACATTTTATTTCTCTCCTTACAGTCGATTATCGTATGTTTCTGTTTTGTTAGATTGCTTTTGATAGTTCTTTGAATAACATTCAACGAATCACTCAGTCTCTGCTTCCTCCATGGGAAACTGGTGGGTAAGTTGGTCATGAGACTAAATCCTGCCTCTTTTTTATCTGGGCCACAATCCACACAGAAACCAGGAAAGGTTTTGTTTGCATTGTTGAGACCATCTTCTTGACTTTTTGATACCTCCACCCATCCTCAGATACCCTGATCCCTTGTATACCCCTACAAACCTTATGATCCTTTAAAATAATTCTGAAAAATCTGTTCCTCTATCTGAATGGGTTCTTCAGTTTCACCTTAGCAGATATAAATAAATGTGATATTTTTAAATGCCTTATTTAGGGTGTGGCAATATGGTGATATTGGTATTTGAGAATATGTCATTTTAATTTTATTAAGAGCTATTATTTCTGAATTCTAAGGAGATTTTCACAATATTACTGTAACCTATTCATATTCCAGACTGCCTCCCTTCAAGCTCTCTACTGGAATTCTCATATTAATCAAAACTATTTTGAAGTGTTATTTGGCCTGCTGTGATAATGACATTTATTTCATGTTGAAAACACTAGAATATAGCTATGTAGATGCTTGTATAAAGTGTTAGAAATGAAATGGATTATCAGCTTTAAATGTCTCTGAACTTTTCTTGAATGGAAAAGATCAGTGAGATCAGATCACCATCTAGACTCCACAGTATTGAAAAGACCACAGTTTAAAAAGATCACAATATCTATAGCCACAGATATATTTGCCAGCAGACAAATAAATATTGCTCTTACGTTTGTTGTATTATGGCTTGTTATAGTAACAACAATCTCAGAGCAGCCATTGATTTCTAAAAATAATGAGCCAATTTTATTTCAGATTTGTTTTGTTAACTGTTAAAGAACAGTAAGCATAAAGGCCTTTCTCTAACTGCATTTAACCATGATACAAATCTGCTTTGTCAACTTTCCTAAGTTATTTTGTTGTCATGATAACTTCATTTGATCCACAACCCATGAGTGAGGCAGTCTAGATTGTCCTTAGTTGTTCCAGTGCTTTTTTCTTGAAGCAACCTGTAGCAGTTTCAAGATTTACAAGATCAGCTTTCAAAACGTTTCTGTCAATGATGAATGGGGCAGACAATGGGATGGTGCCCACCCAGTGCTTCTAACAAGTTCAGGATAGTGTCCTCTCCACTATATACTCTCCTTTGCCAAATGTTTTCCCTCTCCAGGTGGAAAGAGTTGTTACAGCATGTGGCACTGTTGTACCTCGCAATTCCCTAGATCCTGCTGAAATCTGTTTGACAACTATGGGAATTGCACAATAAAGTGGAAGAACCAATTTTCCCCAAAATTCAAGTTTTGGGAATAGTTAGCTCACCTAATTTACCCCATAGCTCCACAAGCCACCATTCAGCTTATTTAGTGGGTTATGTTTAGTGTAGGCTTAATGCGGTTTCCAAATGCAGAGGTCTGTCCCAGAAACCAGTTCTCTGGCTTCCTGAGCCTACTGAGTCAGTGTTGGCCTCATTATAGATGGTAGGAATAATAATGTTTGAGAGATTTGCAGCCTGAAATTCCTTTATGACAGCCAAATTCTAACCCTCACTTTAACTTAGAAGTACAGAAAGTGTCTTGAATCTTTCACATCATCACTTATGACTAATGGAAATAATTTAAATGCTTTAGGTTCTTATAGGATATAACTGTCCTTGATGCAAATAGGTATTTTAGATGTTGAAACCATTTAAGTATCCTGTAAAACCATATTATACACCTGGACTTGTAATCACAAAAGTTATCAGATGCAAATTAAGAAAATCTCTACTTCCCATCTGATTAATTAGGCATTTAATCTATACTGCAAATTTGGGAAATAAATTCAAAGATGGGAATGGGGGAATCACAGTGCCAATTCCTAGTTTTCATTAGGCCTTCTAGAAAGGAGATCTATATAATAGGAAGTGAAATATGTTTCGTAAGAAACTGGCTTGTTTTGTTTGTTTGTTTTTTACTTTTTTTAGTTCTTTTTCCACTAGGCTTTTCCCACCAGTACCTTAATCACGGCATGAAAAATCTCCGACAATATTTTTGTAGTTTTTCTCAGCAGGATGCAGTGTTTAGCTTGGTCTCTAAATTCAAGAATGAGAAGAGGCCCCAAGCTTGTGTCATCAATTAGTGTGTTTCCCCCTCTTATTTCAACATAGTCGAAGGGGAATTCAAATTTTATATTTGTTAGGCTCTGTCACCATTGAAACACAGGTAACATAGGAATAATAAGGATTACAGATAGCACATTTCATACCAATATTTTCTAACTCCAGAACATTTCAGCTCTGCAGTGGAGAAAAGTCCCAGTAAATATAACTGACAATGTGTGACATATACTGTATACTCCAGAACATTCCTGGGAAATCATTTTTTTAAAACTTCCCTGATGGACAGCAGCATATGTCCCTCCCCCTCCCCCCCTTAATAGGGAAGAAAGGCAAGAGCTTATGATACCTTTTACTCAATTCTTACTTTAAAAATCATTCTAACGTTAATAGTTTTGTGCAGGGTAAAGTCACTGTTATTACAGACATGTTGCAATAATTGGGAAACTATTTTGGCTAGGATGAGTCTAATAACAGAAGCTATTGTTAAGCTCACTTTGGGAGATGGATAGAGCAGTATACAGTAGTTCTGCATAATATTACTGTGTTTATTCCACTCTCATATGTAGGTTTAAGGGGAAGTTGAAATATATGGTAGTTGTAGTGCAGTTTGTGAACACTTGAGAGGGATCCATTTGAAAGAAAGCAAATTTTTCTTTCGTTGGTAGATTTCTCGGTGAATTTCAGGTGTAGTGCAAGTCTTGATGATGAAGCGATATAGCTCAAACATTATGTTATCAAGGCTTGTAATACTCTTTTCTATTGCCTAGAGAATAGAACCTAGGCTAAGCTGCAAACAAAGTTAAAATATGTTATTAAATGTAGGAAGGTGGGATTTTATTTATTTATTTTGGCTTTCTCTCTGACTTGGTGCATCAGATAGTTGGAATGGGACAACTTGCCACAGACAACTTACCGTGGCCAACTAACTACAGACAACTCACCAAGGCCAACTTGTCATGGGACAATTCGCCACAGGACAATTTAACAATTCAATTTAATTATTTAAAATAAATAAAAAAATATTTCAATTTCTATCATTCACATTTCATTTTGTTCCTCCTTTTGCATCCATTCTTTAATGATTCTATTTCACCATTTGTTTGACATTAGTGTAATTTCTTGTTCTGCAGTGAGTTGTCCCATGGCGAGGTAGCTGTGGCAAGTTGGCTGCGGTGAATTGTCATAGACCTTCAGGTAGTTAGCAAGAATATAAATAAAGGTGCAGAGTTTACAATTTATCATCAATAAAAAACCAGCCCCATCACATCAGTTAAAATTTACTGTTTTTAAGTGCCTGAATAAAAATGTCTTTACTTGCTTGCTTAAGGCAATAGGGGAGAGAGCTAGCCTCATCTCCCTTAGCCAGTCAGGAGGCAGTCGGAAGTAGCTTCTCCATTCACGAAACAAAATGGAAAACGTGCTTTCAATTCAGAACACACACTTTATGGCCAAGAAATCTGCAAGATAGCAGTCTGGCCAAAACCACAAGCCTCCTCTCTGTCTCCAAACACCTCTTACTTGGAAAACAGATTATCTTAGATTTATTAAATGTTTCAGGTCTGAACTGAACAAAATGCACAATCTTCTGTAGGGTCATGGACCACCCCAAGCTGTTTCATATATGGAATGATTTGTGTATGGAATTATTCATACAGCCATATTTCCCCTGCTAAGTGTGCCATTCTGGCTTTAGTGCTACATCACTGTCCTCCTTGGGCAGGGAAGTCAGCATTGCTGAGGTCCATGGATTTTTGGGTCAGACTGACTTCTCATACAAAAAAAAAATGCTCTAGTATATTTCATGGACAATCTTATTAGAAAAACTGATTGTGAGCTCCAAACTCTGGCAAAGTATATTAATATGCTCCATTAGTACCTCTACAGCTTGCTTCTCAGTGTTTCCAAGATGACAGGAAAGCTGTAGCTCAGTGAGAGGGCCTTTGCTTTACATGCAGATGCTCTTATATTTAAGACCTTGTTTTTACAGGGGAAGCTGGCAAAGTCTCCACTGTTAATATAGTTAGTACCAAATTAGATGGACTAATAGTTTGATTCAATGTAAGGTGATTTACCATGTCCCCGATTCAAAAGATGGGATCCCCTTTCTAGCAAAACCCATAAAGCTGTGAAACAACAAATCATTTACAATAAAATAAAAATAAGTACAAATATAGAACACAGTACTCTCTATACCCATGATCGCGAACCTATGGCATGCATGCGAGCCGTCGCCCCAGATCAGCTCTACTGCGCATGCACGTGTGCCTCCTGCTGGACAGCTGGTTTTCAGGTCTCTGCTGTGCATGCGCAGGAAGGGGGGCATGCGGGCAATTCATGCACATGCATGAGGGGAGGGTACAACCACAGGGGCCACACACATGCATGGAGGACCAGGTCATGCATGGGGGTCGCACACGCATGTGTGAGGCAGGCACACACACACAGGGGCACGCAGGGAGCCATGCACGCATATGTGGGGGGCAGGCCGCACATGGGGTCGGGCAGATGCCTGGGGGCAGGGCGCAGGGGGTCATGCACGCATTGCATTATGGGTGTGTGCACGCTTTTGGCACTCAGCGCCAGAAAGGTTAGCCATCACTGCTCTATACACACTTGGCATTGCAGCTTTGGCTCTGTATTTGCTCTGCGCATGCGCAAGATGGCGCTGTTCTGAAGACTCGGCTCCGGCAAAGAAAAAGGCCCCTCCGATGCTGGCAATGTCCTGGCGGCCCGTCTAGCCGCTTGCTGCCCCCGGCCCGGGAGATCTCTTTTCGAGCAGCCATGGGAGAGGTCTCTGGACCTTCTCTGATACATGGCTGCCGAGAACGAGGCCGGGTAGGCTGGCGGTGGATTCGGAGGCCATGTTCTGAGGCTCGGAGGTGGGGCGATGAGTCGGCGTTTTCTAGCCGGCCGTTTTTCGGCCGATTCGTTTCGCTGGCGGGCCTCTAGCCATTGGACTCGTCTTCCGGCCCTCTTCTGACCATCGACTTCGGACTTTGGGGGTTTCAGCCTCTGCAACTTGGATGAGAGCGGAGGTATTACATCTACCCTTACTACTGCCATCTGCCTCTTGTGCCACGGTTTGTTGGCTTTCTCCCTGCTGCCGGATTGTGGACTTGGCAGCCTTCATATCCTCCAGCCTCTCGGAGAAGTTCAGCCTTTATATGGGCCTGGCCTCTTGGGGATAAGGCTGAGAGACCTGGCCTCTGGGGTGGTTAGGATTTATTCCTGGCCATGTCTGGAGGGTTGTTGGAGGTTTGCGGGAGATGATGGAGGCATTCGGGCGGTTCCCCTGTAACCAGTCTGTGGTTGTGACTGTGATAACATCATCCATGCCCCCCTCGGCCTTTTTGGGACTTCTTTGGCCGTTTTTGGTCCTATTAGGACTTTTTGGGGGAGACAATGGGACTTATTTGGGGACAGAGGAAGACGGAGGAGGATGTGCCCAAGGACTGGAGTGCCATCTCCCCTCACCCCCGGTTCCAGGATGTTTGGACTATACACTCGACAGAATACCACCTAGACTGTCATTTGGTGCCTATCGCTGTTCCATTCTGCGTCCGTCCTCATTCTGGACTAGTACCATCTGCTACCACCTGCCATTCGGAGATGGAGCTTTTGTTTTTGCCGATTCTTAGTCTCAGCTGCTACGCACTATACTCATGAGGAACTCTTGCACCTGCGAGGTGCCCCGCCTCGCAGGAATGGCCCTCCTCACTACCGAGGGCCGGCCTCCATGACGGGTCTTGGGACCCACAGAGGTGGCATGCAAAAAAGAAGAGCTTGTGGGGTTTTTTAGAGAGGGAACTTTTAAGGGGTGGGAGGGTAAGGGCGGGCAATGGGGGTAACCCGTCGGGTAAGGGGCCAGTCTCTGCACATGCTCGCGGCGGTCTTTCTTTATCAGGTTCGGAGGTTATGGGGGTGGAGGGTGTTCCTATTGATGAGGGTGGTTCTATTGACACGGTAAGTGGGAGAGGCAGATATGGCGGAAGCGAGGGGTCATACCAAGTTTCGGGAGCGCGTGCTCGATGTCTGAAAGCGATCACGCGCTCCGACCCCTTGGACTTCTCCCGTTCCCCGGATGGTCAGGATCCTCAGAGCCCGGGCCTTCGGTTGATGTTGTGCAATGCTCGGTCCGTGGTGAACAAAGCCCCCCTTGTTTGTGATCTTATTCAGGGGGGTTCCGCGGACCTTATAGGCATTACGGAGACCTGGTTGGGCACGGAAGGGGGTGTGCCCCTCGTGGAGATGTGCCCGCCGGGTTTCCGTGCATTCCATCAACCGAGGGCCCAGGGTAGGGGTGGTGGGGTGGCGGTTGTGATTAGAGAGAGTCTAGAGCCGAGGGAGACCACTGTGCCTCAGATTGCCGGGTGCGAATCCCTCTTTGTGAGATGGGGTCATAGGTGTCAGATGGGTTTGCTGATCGCGTACCTGGCTCCTTGCTACGTGACAGCTGCCCTGCCCGAGCTCCTGGAGGTGCTGGCCGGGGTGGCAGTTGAGACCCCCAGACTTTTAGTCATGGGGACTTTAACTGCCATCTTCCGCCCGTCATCGACAGGGGCTCGGGAGTTCACGGCTTCCATGACGGCCTTGGACCTGACCCAGGTAATTGATGGCCCTACTCACATTGGGGGTGGCACTCTGGACCTGATTTTTCTCTCTGGTCAGTGGTTGAGAGATCTGGACTTAAAGGAAATAGTCACTGAACCTTTGTCATGGTCAGATCACTCTCTTCTTCGCCTGGACTTTCTGACCGCCATTCACCACCGCAGGGAGACGGAGCCGATCGTTGGTTCCGTCCCAGGCGCCTGATGGACCCGGATGGGTTCCGGACGGAGCTTGGGCCATTTCCTGAGGGTCTGGCTCACGGCTCGGCCGAGGAACTTGTTGCGGCCTGGGAACGGGCCGGCGGGGCCTTAGACCGAGTCGTGCCTTTGCGGCCTCTGACCCGGCGCAGGGCCCAACCGGCTCCTTGGTTCTCCGAGGAGCTGAGGGGGATGAAGCGCCGGAGAAGGCGCCTAGAGAGTTCCTGGAGGTCTAGCCGTTCGGGAGCTGATCGGACACTAGTGAAGTCCTATACTAGGACTTACCTAGTGGCATTGAGGAAGCGAGGCGTAGCTACGCCTCCTCCCTCATTGCATCGGCAGATAACCGCCCGCCGCCCTGTTTGGTGACTCGCTCCCTCCTTCATCAGGGGAGCGGATGACCCGTTGCAGGGACGGGCTGAGGAGTTTAACGGTTATCTATACGATAAAATCGTTCAGCTTCGGGATGGTCTGGACCAAGATTGCGGTGATGCGGGTGAGACGCCGAGGGTGGTCTTGGCGACATTATTTGGGATGAGTTTGACCCTGTGGCTCCGAGGACATGGACAGGTTGCTGGGTAGGTTGAATGCCACCACGTGTTTACTGGACCCGTGCCTCCTGGCTGGTGCTGGCCACTCGGGAGGTGACACGAGGCTGGCTCCAGGCGATTACGATCGCTTCTTTGGTGGAGGGTGTCTTCCCGGCCGCCTTGAAAGAGGCGGTGGTGAGGCCCCTCCTTAAGAAGCCTTCCCTGGACCCGGCTGTTTTAGGTAATTATCGTCCGGTCTCCAACCTTCGCTTTGCGGCGAAGGTTGTAGAGAGTATGGTGGCATATCAGCTTCCCTTGCACCTGGATGAAACTGTCTATCTAGACCCGTTCCAGTCCGGTTTCCCGCCCGGGTACAGCACGGAGACGGCTTTGGTCGCGTTGGTAGATGATCTCTGGAGGGCCAGGGATAGGGGTTGTTCCTCTGCCCTGGTCCTATTAGACCTCTCAGCGGCTTTCGATACCATCGACCATGGTATCCTGCTGCGCCGGTTGGGGGGATTGGGAGTGGGAGGCACCGTTTATCGGTGGTTCTCCTCCTATCTCTCCGACCGGTCGCAGTCGGTGTTGACAGGGGGGCAGAGGTCGTCCCCGGGGTGCCTCACTTGTGGGTGCCGCAGGGTCGATTCTCTCGCCTTCTGTTTAACATCTACATGAAACCGCTGGGTGAGATCATCAGTGTTTTCGGTGTGAAGTATCATCTGTATGCGGATGATACTCAGCTGTACTTTTCACACCGAACCACCCCAACGGTTATCAAGTGCTGTCCCGGTGTCTGGAGGCCGACGGGCCTGGATGGGGAGAAACAGGCTCAAGCTCAATCCCGCCAAGACAGAGTGGCTGTGGATGCCGGCATCCCGGTACAGTCAGCTAAATCCGCGGCTGAACATCGGTGGCGAGTCATTGGCCCCGATGGAGAGGGTCCGCAACTTAGGCGTCCTCCTGGATGAACGGCTGTCTCTAGAAGAGCATTTGACGGCCGTCTCCAGGAGAGCATTCTACCAGGTTCGCCTGGTACGCCAGTTGCGCCCCTTTCTGGACCGGGATGCCCTATCCACGGTTACTCACGCACTCGTGACGTCTCGCCTGGATTACTGCAATGCTCTCTACATGGGGCTCCCCTTGAGGGGCATCCGGAGGCTACAGTTAGTTCAGAATGCAGCTGCGCGGGTGATAGATGGAGCCCCTCGTGGCTCCCATATGACACCTATCCTGCGCAGACTGCACTGGCTTCCTGTGGCCTTCCGGGTGCGCTTCAAGGTTTTGGTGACCACCTTTAAAGCGCTCCATGGCATTGGGCCGGGTTATTTACGGGACCGCCTACTGCGACCGAATACCTCCCACCGTCCCGTGCGCTCTCACAGAGGGTCTCCTCAGGGTGCCGTCAGCGAGGCAATGTCGTCTGGCGGCGCCCAGGAAGGGCCTTCTCTGTGGGGCTCCCACCCTCTGGAACGATCTACCCCCCGGACTTCGTCAGCTTTCGGACCTTCGGACCTTCCCCCGCGGGCTTAAAACATACTTATTTAATTGTGCAGGACTGAGCTAGATTTTAAATTTTGGGTTTTAAATTGGGTTTTATTTCTATTTTTAATTGGACGGGCTTTAGAATAAGTTTTTTAAATGTTTTATATTGTATTTATATTCTATTTATCTGTTTTTAGTGCCTGTAAACCGCCCTGAGTCCCTTGGGAGATAGGGCGGTATATAAATATGATTAAATAAATAAATAATAAATAAATAAGTACCACCAGGAAAATTCTTGCGGATTCCTATGTCCAAAACTAGACCTGTCACTTACTATCCCATGTTTTCCTCTTCTATTCATAAACTATATTGTATCCATTGTTACAGTCAGCTTCATTCTACAGAGCAGGGATAAGCTTTAGCTTTCTCTCAGAGTCCTTTCTCCTTTTTTCCATTGTCATACCAAGCTTCTTATAGTATGCTTTTATATAAAAACATGATTTATGATGCTTATTACCATCTTTAATTAAAACTATTTGTATCTTCTTTGATTTTTTGTTATATTTTAGATTCAGATTCAAGATTCAAATTTAACATTCAGATAGCCTGATATCCCATTTCTAACTTTACCGTTATATTTTAATTCTAACTTCCTACCAATTCTTGTTTATGTTTTAAGTTGCAAATTTTTTGTATCTTCACAAATAACTAGATTGATTATAGAAACATATTTGCAATGATAGCTCTAGTTAAAATGATGCAATACTATATATGAATTCCCCTTTATTACATTAATTATATATATGTGTGTGTGTGTTGTTTGTGTATGTGTTTGTGTATGTGTGTGTGTATATATTCAATCACGCATACTCTCATATATTTTACATACCGATGCACACAATACGAACATGTGACCTAAAGCACTATATTTCATAAAAGCTTAGTAAATAGTCCTGTTTTCTACTGTACTCATACATAAAAATAATAGATCCTATCAGGGTTACGTGCTGGTGAGTAGCAATCCTATTGAACACAAAGAAACTTGCTTATAGGTTGGCACAAAAAAAAATGTATAATGAAATATCTAAGGAAGAAACTATTGGTGGTCCTCATTTAAATATATATTAATGTAACATTTTGCAGTTTATGATTATGCTATTGAAAGTGTGAAAATTAAAGCTAATTTACACATTGAAGGATTTTATTTCCATTTGTCAACTAATAATCTTCACACAATTGTATGTCCATTTGTTGTTAATTTATCTAAACTGTTCAGATCATTGATATATATCTTTCATACATGATCAGGCATCTTGCAAGGTATCTATTGTCATAATTGAACGAATGATGTTTCTCTCTCTTGTTTTTTAAAGTATGTGTTTTCTTTAAACTTACAAAAAGTATTTATATGGGATAGGATGGGACAAGTTTTGTATGAAACATTTCTTTCAGATGTTACTAAAAATATCTGAGATGTGTTATTATTCTTTACTGAGAGTGAAAAAGCTTGCTTTTTGCTCACAACAGAAATTTTTGCTGAAAATTATATATAGCTTTTGTAATTACCACCAAAGCGCTATATATATATATATATATAGGTCTTTGGTTATTCGGGTTTTCTCCCACATAAGATTGGAAGTGTCTTGGCGACATTTCGACGAAGTCTCATTCGTCATCTTCAGGCTTCAGCTTCGTGCTTCTTGGAGCATTTGACTTTAAAAAGTCAACTGACTTTAAAAAGACCAGAACTATCGCCAAAACTGAACACTTTAACAACAGAATAATCAGAGAAGCCATCGAGATAGAAAAACGCCCACACAGCATGAACAAATGAGATGATACCTCCTGCCTACCAGCCATTTGGAAACCCGCCCTTATTGACAAACGAGTCCCTAACACGAGGAATGACACCAGACCCACACTCACGAGGTCCACACAGGATGTCACCACCACACATCCACCCAGAAAGCAGACCCAAACCCACACTGATCATGAAGCACGACCAAGGACCAGAAGCCAGTCCGCAGCTGCAACATTAGCCATTTCAAACCTGTCCAATCCATACATGCAGCAGACTGACACCCACTATGCAGATGTAGCACGACCACGAACACGAAGCCAAACAACAGCAATGCAGCTCACCAGCTCAAATCCCCCTGCTACTCAGACTAATCTGAGCACAACCAAGCCCCCACCCAAACAGGACACACCCCCATCCAATCAGAGCACAACCCCCCCATCCAATCAGAGCACAGCCAAGCTCCCACCCAATCAGTTCAAATCCCCACTAGCAGTTAAAAAGGAAGAAACAGCTGCAATCACACATTGCTCCCAGAAGCACGAATAAAACGTCGCCAGGACACTTCCAATTTTACGTGGGAGAAAACCCAAATACATGCAATAAGTATTAATTTCATATTACTCTATTTTAGGGGTGTCAAACTTGCGTCGCCACGTGGTGTATCACAACTTTCCCTTCGCTAAACCAGGGGTGGGTGTGGCCAGCATGATGCTTCTGACCCACAGTGCCGTGAATTTGACACCCCTGCTCTATTTCATAAACTACAATTGGCTGGACGTATACAACATACTAAATAAAAATCAAACTGCGTTAGTGTAATGTGATCCCAATTGCAGGAGTAAGGATTACTGATGAGCCTAGATACTCAAAACTGCACAATTATATCTGATTTTCCCCATATTGAATACTTAACTGGATCTTGGAGGTAGGATGGTAAGCACACCAGGTCAACAAGAAAATTGAATCAAACAGTCTAGTTAATTTACTGTGGGAAATTAGATTTAGTGCCAGACTGTCTTCTTTGGGATTAAGGCAATTCCCCATATCGTATGAACTACTTAGGTCAGGGTTAATTGTTCCTTTAAATATCTATGATCAGCATGAAATCCTGGAAAACCTAATCATGACTTTTCCTGTTAGTAGAAGCAACCACAAGGTAAGTCAATAGCATAAAAATAGTGGTTATGACCAGACTGATTGAAGCCATCTTTTTCATGCAAGCAAAGCATGTTAAAAAGCATCTTAATTTGTAAAAAGAGGCAGGGATTCAATTATCTGGTCCCATGCCTTTAATGCTATTTATTTCCTTCCTGCTTATGCCCAACAGTTGGATTGGGGTTCCTGGATTCATGCTAGCGTCTTTGACTAACGAGTAACAGTATGATAGTGGGTGGGTGTTAGTATGAACCTTCTCCTGTTGAAAATTGAGTTTATGGGTTCAAAGAATATGGGCCTTTGAAAGTAGTGAATATTGACTCAAAGACTTTTGGCATGATGTGATGTATTATCTTCTTGTTTTGTCAAGTGTAGCAGTTTGGTCTAGTAAAGCTGTCTTGAAGCAGTTTTTAGCTCTTCTTATGTGGTACATAAACTACAAACTAGTCAGCATAATTACTCAGCTTGTGTGTCATGTGAACCAACGTAATTGTACTGAATAAAGGATGGTTCAGTTAAGCATGAGTAAGTAGGCAGTGCAAATGAAGCACTATTGTTTTTTCAGTGAAATTGTCATGAACCGCCAATGTTCTTGATTGAGCAAAATGTGATTTCTCTGAGAAATGATCTGTGGGCCTAAGAAGATAAAAGTACATGCTATAGATTGGGATCACCCAGAGAGAAAGATGGATAAGGTTCTTTGCCAGGGTATCAACAGTCAAGCCCAAAATCTTTTTTTCTCTGTCTCAACTCAACAAGCTTTGCTATATTGGCAGGCAAAAAAAATGTGGGAGGATAGCAGAAGGCTGCTATGGTGACAGAAAAAATAAACAGCTGCTGCCTCTCCTCCTTGGGCCCACTTGTCTGAGTGCAAGATGGCAAAAAGCCATTGATTTCATTAGGCAATCAAACTTTGCAAGAGCCCAGTTTTCCTTTTATTGTTAGGTGGGCCTCTTGGACTCAAATGTTCTCTGCTGTGGTGGAGGATAAGAAAAGCCCATTCTTGGGATTTTTGCGTTGGGCCCAGCCTTCCTTACTGCCCTTTCCAGAGGCAATGCCATCCGGTAGCTTGTTTTCTGTCTGCCCCAGAGCTCACAATAAGCCGTCTCCACTTCCCGTCATTTGCACTCTTGCCATCCAACCTGCAGGGTTAAAGGCAGTGCATCGCCCAAAGCAGGGGTCTCCAACCTTTCGCAACTTTCAGACGCTGGCTGAGGAACTCTGGGAGTTGAAGTCCACAAGTCTGAAAGTTGCCAAGGCTGGAGACCCCTGGCCCAAAGGAAGCCCCCCTATGGGTCAACTGCACAGAAACAGGTCGCCTGCTCCCCTTCGCCTGGGAAATGGCTGTGAAAACTCTGCAAGACCCCTTCCCCCCCCCCAAGTCAGCACCCGGTCCTCTCCGTTTTAACAGGACGGGGTGGCAGAGAGGACTGGATTCGGTGAGCTAGGTGGAGAGGAGAGGAGAGGAGAGGGAGGAAGGTCCGCTTAAGTAACTGGAGGCAGGGGAGAGAAGCCGCTGCACCGGCCTGCAAACCGCCTTCCTCTCGCCCTTCTTTTGCTGAGAGATCGGGCCCGGCGGGGAGAAGGCGGCGGCGGCGACAATGAGGTACGTTCCCAAAAGTCGCCCGTTGCCGTAAATTCTCCCCCCTCCTGCCCGAGAGAGAGAGAGAGAGGGCCGCCGCAGCCGCCGCTTCTTGTAACAGCACGATCTCCCGCCCGCGTCGGCCAATTCTGCGAGCTGCACGCCAGACTGAGGCTCGCTTCGCTCGGCGCTCGACTGCTCGCGGGAAGCCCGAATCCCGGCTGCCTTGGGAAGAAGCGACGGCTCTGCAGCCTAGACCAGCTCAGCCGAGCGCCGAGCAGGGCTTCCAGGAACAATAACAGAAGAGCCGGGGTTGCGGGAGCACAGAAACGGGCGGCCCCCCTTCCTCTTGCCTCCTTCCCCCCCACCCCACCCCGCCGCCGCCAGCCTGCTCGCCCCTCAGCCCCCTTCCCCTCCCTCCCCCCGGGTCGCGGCCCCCGCTCCATGATGTATGCCTTCGTGCGGTTCCTGGAGGACAACGTGTGTTATGCGCTGCCCGTGTCGTGCGTGCAGGACTTCAGCCCCAAATCCCGGCTCGACTTCGACAACCAGAAGGTCTACACCGTCTACCGCAGCCCGGCTCACGACCCCGAGGACGGCGACGAGAGCCCCGGCGAGTGGGGAGAGCGGCCGCCGCTCCACAAGGCCCAGATCCTGGCGCTGGCAGGTGAGGCACCGAGGGGTTTTGGCGGCGGGCGGGCGGAGGGAGGGAGGCGATCTAGAGGCCAGACCACTTAAAACCTCCCAGCTCTTTGGAGGACCCGGGCGGGCGGGCGGAGTGGGGTGGGGGAACAGACTCTTTCCCCCCTTCTGCGAAGGGAAGGAAGGGGCCTGCGGTTGGAGCCCGGCTCCTTATCTGCCACGGCGGGGCCTGCAGCGAGTGGCTGCTGTTGGCTCCGCTTCTCCCAAGGAGGGAGGGGTTTCGGGTATCCCCAGGAGAGCCCGGCAGGCGGGGTGTGGATGGGGTTGGCCTGGTGTGGCAGAGGCCTAGATGAAGGTAGGACCGGGCTGTCTCGGTGCCCCCGTCCCTTCCCTTGAGGAATAGGCTTGTTCCGTCGTCAGAGAACACGAGAGAGAGAAATCCTCTTCGACATTTCCATCGTTTCCAGCGCTTGCGAAGGTTGGACTAGGAAAGGGGAAGTGATGGGCAGTGCAACTAGAAATGGCTATAAAAGTAGGACGTGACCACTAGGTTGTCCGGGGGAGGGGGGGGCGGCGTTGAACGCTGGCGTGGCCTTCCTTCAATGACTGTAAAGGTGGGAGGTTTATTTTAAAATAAATAAATAAATAAAAGGAGTAAAGAAATCGAGAACAGAATTCTCAGGAAGAACTTGGCTTAATTCGGGTGGGTGGTGTGCCTCAGCATTTATAGGAAGAGTCAGGTGGTCTGGCAGAATAAGTTAGGGTGGGATGTGGCTGCCACAAAAAAGAGGGACATTGAGCACAAGAAAAGCCCTGCTTGGGGCTGTCCAAAGATGTAGTTTTTATTCCCACTATAAGGAGTGAAATGTTTCCACTTAACCATAAAGCAAGTCATGAAAGTCAGTCTCTGCAGTATGACCTTATATATAAGTGTTATTTAAAGACGTATTCCATTTTAACATTGTGGCTTTACATTGCTATCGTAACTTATGCTATATCTATGAATGTAGTTCTTTCGGAAAATGATCTAAATTATTGTTCATCACCGCTGTTCATCATTTTGAAAATGAATTCTAAATTCATTTCATTTTGGGAATGAATTCTAAATTCAAATATAAAAGAATCCCCTTTCCCATTTGTTTGATTGTCCCAAATGGACTTTTAGATTACACTCTGATTTTATTTTAACTATTGAAAGAAAAGCAAAACTACTTCTCTATTTTCTTAAAAATATTGATGGTGAGCTCTGTACTTAACACATAGTAACCATTATTTAATGTGAATACTACACACTGTGTAAAAATACTGGAAATCTAAATGCAGAAAAGGATTCTTTACAATTAATAAGATGCTGAAAAAAGATCCTAGTAAGATTCAATAGCAAATACTTTTCTTCGTTTTGTAATAAGATCATTACTGTAATGTTAGTTTTGATAACTTTAACAAAGTTACAGTAAATATATATATTGGCTATCATTGCAAAATAAAATTTACCCAATAAAATAAAACATATTTCTTCTCATAAAATTCTAGAATATGTTATAAATAATATAGCCCTATTCTTGTCCATTTATAAGGAAGGCCCAACCCCACAAATAGACATGGTTGTTAGGCAAGTCTCACCATAAACAAAATAAGCTTCTCAGAAATAGAATATGCATTTATACATACAATCATGACCTCTCCTTCTAAGATACATATATTAAATAAGTCATTGCCCAGTGATGACTATGTTTTGAATGTAGAATGCCTGAGATTCAATCATTAAGAACTTTAGGGTTGGAAAAATTCCTGCTTGGAAACTTGAAGAGATGCCTCTAGTCAGTGCCAACAATGCCGAATTAGGTAGATCCATATGTTTGTTCCCCTGCTTCTACAGAGGATGTGGAATTCAAACTTATAGTTCTGACAGCTAGAAATCTAATAAATATAGCACTGAAATTAGAATAAACTGTATTGTCTGAGTCTGCATCTATACTAAACCCTAGTTCATATTACAATGTATTCATCCCCACAAGTTATGAACTCTGTCTCTAAGCATATTTCAAAGCAACTTTTATTGGTGGGATTATGATGTCACCCGATTTCTGCAGACTGGGTAGATTTGTCAAGATGTACCAGATCCTAACTTGCTTTGAACCTAATGGTTCCCAGAAATACAGGCCGTCCTCAACTTACATCCATTTGTTTAGTGACAGTTTGAAGTTACAATGGCACTGAAAAAAGTGACTTATGACCATTTTTCACACTTGTAACTGTTGCAGCATCCCCATGGTCATGTGATCAAAATTTGGATGTTTGGCAATTGGTTCATATTTATCATGGTTGCAGCGTCCCGGAGTCATCTGATCACTTTTTGTGACCTCTTGACAAAACCAATGGGGAAGCCACATTCACTTAACAATTCTGCAACTAACTTAACTACAGTGATTCACCTAACAACTATGGCAAGAAAGGTCGTAAAATGGAGCAAAAGTCACTTAACAAATGTCCTGCTTAATAACATAAATTTGGGGCTCAATTGTGGTTGCAAGTCAAGGATTACCTGTAATAGGCTCAAATTGTTTGATAAATAGAGTACCCTTGATCAGTATTTGGCTCATTTTATGCACATATAGGTTATATCAGAGATTGTCCAGGATAAACCTGTTCATACACTGTTCATTGCTACTCTCGATCTCTTGCTTATGAAGTTAGAAGGGTATTGAGTGGATAATGTATGTGGCAATTACTCCGTGTAATACTTTCCAGATGGCTCTTATGTCAGGTGAATTCTTGCAAATTTCTGATGTTGGATAAAAAGGGGTTGCTTTATTTGCCTTTGCAAATAGCTAATGTTTGGCTTGAATTTGAAATCCATTAAAACAGTAAGGCTTAAATTATGTGCAACTAAGACCTTGTTTATAAGGACACCTAGTCAACCAGTGACAAGGAATAATGATTTGAAGATGAGTTGGGGGAAATATATATGATCATAATTCTGTGATAGATAAATGAGGATGATAGTTAATCTTTTATTTAGCATACTTCTAAAAATGTGAGGGAAAAGTTGGTAAAATGTTACATTTTTTGTAGAATTAGTTAGCTTCAGCTTGCTGTCAACTTTGTGGCTAAGAAATGTGTTAAATAGCTTCAAGCATCCAGTTATAAACTACATACATATGCATAAAGCCTTCTAACTTGTGAGCTGTTCAAATCTTTAGTATGACTTAAATATTTTGAAAGACTTTAAATGCTAGTTTCATTACTTTAAAATATAACTAGAAATATGATAAAAATCAAACAGTTCAACTTATTTTTAATACATTTTATATTTTTACATTTAACCAAGTGTTCTACTTCTTGAATTAATGGAATGGATTGATATTAATCAAGAATATATGCAATATCAACTCTTGAAAATTATACTAAGTGAATTCAAAGTTAGCCATAGTCACTGGAGCTAAAATGCAGGGATCCCTGATAATTATTGTGATTAAACACCCAGCAGTTTGTATATTACTTTATACAGGTGTAGATTAGGGCCGTAAAACCATGCTAAGTTAACTTAATAAACCACCTCTCCAAAACTATTGCTTAGAGCACGGCTGTCAAACTCCCGGCCCACAGGCCGGATGCGTAACATGCTGGCCACGACTACGCCCAGTTTAGTGAAGGGGAAAAAAAAGTCCGATATGTAACATGACCGCTGTGACGCCATGAGATTGACATCCCTGGCTTAAGGCATCAAAACATCATATTTCTTAAGACCCATATTGCTAGTTCAAGGCCATTTCCTACTTTTCTGTGTTTATACTAAAACTTAAAAAAGGGATTTTGAAGTGGCTTCACCAAGCTTTAAAAGATGCAGCTGCTGATATGTTCCAAATATTTTTCTCAGAAAGACAAGCTTCTCTTTAAATGACTTCCACATTGCAGTGATTATTTAATATAGTATATTTATTAGCAGATTTTTACAAATTTGAGTAACTTTAGTCACACAAAAATTGTAATTGCTATTGATAGATCATAATTCTTATGCTACTAAAATGTTAAAATACTAACATTCTTCATTTGAAGAATGAAACTTAGTGTAATGGTGTTGGATTAAAACTAGAGAGATTAACTTTATGTCTGCTCTCAGTTTTGGAAATGGATAGGTTTGGATCATCTTTTTGAGACCACTCTACTGAAGAGATTGTTGTTGTGAGGATTAAATAAGGGTGTTCCTATGTAAACTGTTTTGGAAAATAGGTAGGAAACTTTAAAAACTGAGCCTTTTTCAACGATTAAGTAAATAGTGGGTTTCATATTCTTTAGAGCTCAGTAAGTTGCATTTTTTTTCATTACTGCATCCTCTCCCGCCCCCCGCCCCCTTGAAACATGTACCCCATATATGCTTTGGTACAATTTGTTTAAAGTAGAGTTTGAAGGAGATCAGACAGTTAATAATAAATATAATTGAAACACACTTTATTTAAAAGTATGTTTCCTTCATCATTGTAAAGCTGTCAGAATATATTAATAAAACTCTTAATTTACATAGCTTTAGAAATACTGATTTAAAGTCTTAAGTTAATTTACCATTCAGTCTTTTGTTGTATTTCTCAAACCCAGTTTTCTGACTTTATGTTTTCACAGAATCAAGTAGGTTGCCACCAAATGAATATGTTTCCCAGGGAAACAGAAGCTGTTGGTTGAATAATTTTTCTTCTCCTACCATTACTGTTTTGTATGTTCTGCAAATATGCTTTATAATCGGTGGAGAAACCCTCTGAAGTAGATTTTGAGACATGCACAAAGATAGTCAGAAATGCATTTTAAAAATATGCATAGCTCTCATATTTTTTGTAATGCTCCATATATGTATGTATCTGATAAAGGAATCTAAATGTGTATAAAATGTAGTTTTGTTTCCTTTTATCAAATTGGATTCAATCTATTTGATTATGGGCAATAAATCAATTAATTGAATCATTCAATAAAATGAAATAGTGACACTCAGAACAGAAACCAACAGCACAGAAAAGAACCCCATAATTACATGTAGAAACATTATATACTTTAAAAATTCCAGAGTCAATGAATTCCTTTCAAAGTAAGGAGAAGAATCTCTAGATGCTGGTGAACTACTGTATAACTTCTAACAGCTCAGGCTAGTATGTTCAATAATAAGTACTGGGAATTATAATCCATCTATAAAAAGCCACAGGTTCTTCATTCTTGCTTCAAAGAATTAATTCCAATATAAGAAAAAATCCTTGTTTTCTAATTTAAAAAAGCAGCATTGAGAGAGAAATTAAAAAGTCTTTTTGTTGTTCTAATATTTGCATTTGAAGTGGTATTAAGCAGAATCTTCTTACAAGGTCAGAGTAAAATCAACAAGATACGTAATTAATATTCTTACAAGTATAGTTGGAATAGTCATTTTAATTACATCTGATTGCCATTATATCAATAGCAAATGTCAACTGAGACGTTTCCACTTGAAGTGATACACGTATATCTCTCTTCATAAACCACTTCTGAAATAAATACCTTTTTCAAAAAAAAATATTAATGGATCTTTGTAAAGGGACTGTTAAAACTTGCAATATAGAACATAGTTGAGCAATCATGCTCAACTTTATTAGTGTTAATGGAGCATAAGCCCTCTTTCATACAAACTGTATAAAATAACATGTACATCAATTTAAAGAAGATGACAGGCTCTATTAGAAAACTATGTGAAATAATTAAATAATTTCCCCATCTTTTTGGTCAAAGATAGAAATGTACTTTTCGTGTAATATTACATTTTCAGGCCAGAGTAAAAAAAACATTGGAACCAAAACCATCCAAAATGTACTATTGCACTACTGAGTTTCATTATAAGTTATTATAATAAATAAAGTGTAGATGATTCTGTTTAATGCAGAATAAATTTAAGAAAATCAGAATACATTTGATGAATATAATTGTCAATAGACCAGTCCAAAGAGAGATTCACACCTCAGGTTCTTTGAGCCACCTTCATTTAACATCTTCCCAAAGTAGGATGAAAATGGCCATGATTTGTCAATCTAATTCTGCACCCTTGCATTTCCTGCACAACTTTTTTTTCAGCTTCTGACTGCTTTTGGGGAAGTACTTCATTTTTCCTTATAAAAAGAAATGCCATGTTAAATATTTTTCTTTATTTTGTGATTGTTGAAAATTCCATGTGGCAAAGAATGGCAACTCTGAGATAATTTCCCTGTATAATTTGGGCCAAATTTTGAAACCAGTTGCAATGATATAATATAAATTGAACTGGAAGCTGTGGTATAGCACAGTAATGTTCAAGAATTCATCACTCCATTCCTCCTTATTTTCGGGAATGAAAATTTCCAGGCATATTTAGGCTATTTCATAGTCTCTTTTGGGGCTTTTGTGCATTATTAGTGGTAAATTTGGGTGGGGCACCCATGGAACTAGATCTATCAATACATTTGTTCTAGTGGTATTTAATATTTTTTGAAGTATTCTAAAGCAATTAATTCTCAATTTATCATTATAAATTGCACTTGGTTTATAAGGTGTACCCTTGGAGTAGCAGAGTCACTCAGCAATACTTTAGAATTGACCACAATTAAAAAATTCCTAAAGATCAGCTGATACCATGATGAGTATAATTTCTTGCCCTCTAGAATGTAGACGAATTGAAATGTTTTGAACTGAAAGAACAAAATGTACTTAAGTAAGTCAAAAGGATACATTTTGTCTCAAAAAGCAGATACATTTTCCCTGGCTTTTTCCTTAGCCAATATATTACACGAAGGGGGAAAAATTTGTGCTGAAATAGGAGAGCAAGTAATATTTATATTATCAACCCAATAAATTTTTCTTTAGTCAGAAAGTTATTTACTTTTAGTGCCTGGAACAATATACTGCCTTATTGCTCCTATTGTACCTCTCAGTTCATCTGTGATTGGCTTTAGTAATTTTACTTTTATAAAAGCCTTCCTAAACCTGAATATTGGGATTTAATTTTGACTCGTCTTTTTGGTAAAAAGAGTAACTGTATTTAATTTTAGTAGCTCTGTGTAGCAGAGTTAACAGTGATTGCTATTTAATTCTTGTGGACTTCTGAAAGTCCTTTTAATTAATTGATTACTTGTTAAAATTCAGTGTGATCCTCAGAACTAACAAAAATATAAATAGGTACATTACACAAAAAGCAACGTATTGCAAGACATTGAAGAAATTCTAATCACTGAAATATTTATACATAATGAAAGGGCTTTAATTTTAAATTGGGCTTCTAAAAAGCTTGGAAAATACCTAGTCTGAATCTGAACTGGATTCTAGTTTTCTCTTGCTGACATAATTTCTGGCAGGAAAAAAGTATATATTCTTTCTCTCTACATTTTCTGTAGTCTTGCTAGTACAGTACTGCTGCTGCATTAAGGATGGAGGCATTTCTCTTTTTGCTTATAAAGATTAACGTTAGGCTTTCCCCCACATTTGCAGAAAAAAATAAAATCCCAGACTCTCCAAACATTTGAGCAACCTGCTGTACTGTTGTTTGAAAGAGTAAGAAATGATAAAGTAGGGAACCATCAAAATACATAAAGTATTTTTAGAATGAGGAGTATTCTTCTCCATTTTTGGATCTTAAATCTGAATTAGGTTGCACTGAGGGAAAATGTATAACTGGTCCAACATCATCTGCAAAATATTGTGTTTAAGTTTGGATTTGGCTTTGTACTTAACAATCTCTGGAAGCCCTAATATTTTTACAATATTCTTCAAATTTCTGTGTAAGGGCTGCAACGCATCTATTTTTGGAAAAAGATAAGTTTCTGGAGCATTACTATTATCACTGCATATAGTCAAGCATGGGAACTTTTTAAATGGTCTGGCTTTAATCATACAGTATTTGAATAATCAGTTTGAAAAATGTGAAAAAATATTTTTATGTAAATTTGCAGAAGATAAAACAGACCTTGAAAACAGTGTGATGCAGAAGAAAATTAAAATCCCCAAGCTCTCTCTCAATCACCTAGAAGAAACAGGGGAAATTACAGATTATGGGGATGAAGATATGGAACTTAGACACTGTAAGGTATTGAAGCCTGTTTGTTGGTTTGTTGTTTCTTTTTTTCTAATTTTGGATGTGCTTTATTCTACCGCAAATCCATTTCAGAATGTCAGGGATTCTTCCATTCTTTAGCATACAGAAATGCAGATTGCAATTCTTATGCACCTTTAATGAAAATTAAGTCCCATTAAATACAATGGGACTTGACTTACAAAAATACCTTGAAATATTGGATTAGAATTGGAATGTTGTGAATACTGTACAACCAAGAGTCCTAAATGTTTCAGTCTATACCTTTCTCCTTTATATTCTTATGACATTATTTTCATTTTGTTTAAAACGAACAAATATTGGGTTAGCAAAACTGAGTTATTTGGAATTATTTTTAAAACTGGTGTGATTATTTTAAAAATATGATTACTTGTTTTTATAGTAGCTTGTGCAACAAGACTCCTTGTAGTGATGTTATTTCATTTTCAGGGGTAAATATTTTTATAGTGGACAAGCTGAAATATAACTAGGACAGCATTTTTTTATACTTACAATTCCTATGCAACAATTTTAAGAACCATATGTCTTTATTTTTATTTGAACTTGTTTGAATTTGGAAGGGTAACAAAATGAATAAAGCAGTAGCTCTGTTATATCAGAGAATGCTCTAGTTCTCCATGAACATAAAGTGTGTCAAATATTCAGGCAGTCCTGCGGGGCACAATGTTTGTATGGAATTTGTGTGTCAAGTTAATTTCTCTACAACTGGTTGGGATAACCAACTACCTCACACAGTTAAAGAAGTGCATTATAAATGGTGTGTATGTGTTCTTGTGTGTATGAAACACATATAGTCGATTAAATAGTAGTTTGTACAGAGTGATATTAATCTTACCATCTGGGAACTTTCTTTAAAATAGTAGTTTAAAAAAGTAGCAAAATCCACTGAGTTTGAAGAAAGCATCCCTACAAAATATCTTCCAATTTTCTTATTAGAATACATTTAAAGTTTTGTGTCTATAGCAAGGGTTTTCAGACAGTGCAGTACTGTGACTCTCTAAAATGATAAATAATTGCATGTGACCCCTATACGAATAAAAATAAAGATTTCATTAAGTTTAGATCAGGAAATACATGTACTTACATGTACTTAGTTTCAATAATGAAATGTTAATGTATATATCATAGTAGTTTCCATACTTTTCAATATTTCGGCTGCCTGGTGCAGACAAAGCCCAGAATGGGTTTGAGAATGTTGCTGTTTGAGCTCCTCGAAGTTGTTTGTGGTCCCTCTAGGCCCTAGAGTCTAGGGAATTCCAACCCATAGTTTGAGAAAGTCTACTCAATGGATAACCTTTTGTACCCACCTTGTTTAAAAATATATAGGTATAGCATTCACACTTTTTGTCTAATGTGAGGTTGAGAATGCTCAATGAATACCACAAGGAAACCCATATGAAGCACCATACAAATAAGAAGTATGACAACAAGTATAAAATGTGTATAACATATGATTTTTCCCCCAGGTTTTGCTTATGTGATAAAATTGTGGAGAGCAGTTTTGATTCAGCAGTTACATATTACACATCAAAGCTCTCCCAGTTTAGCCTGCTATTGGGCACTGTGCAATATTCAGCCATATTTCTATTGAGGTAAGTGAGGTTTCTGAGGAAAGAAGCATTAGCTGTCTAAGCACTATTAGTACTTGGTGCTCCTGGAATATGTATGCCCCCCCCCCTTAATTCCATTGAGGTTGGATGGGAAACAGATACTTGCACTTCTATAGTACCTACATGGAAAATAATGGCTGCTTGTATTTTCATTGAGTTATAGCTTAATGCCAACATTAAAGAGAAACAGCATATGTAATGTTAGGAGTGCAAAAATAGCATTAGTTGGTGATATTTGGGTTATATTTAATAATTTAAATGTTTCTATTTTTAAGAAAAAAAAACCTGCAATATTCTTGAAAAAGCTACTCACTGCATCCAATCATTTTTAATTTCTGGTTAAACATTACACACACACACACACACACACACACACACAGGAGTGGGGGTGAGTGTCTGGTTCTGTCAATTAAGAAGCATAGAAGATCATCAAGAGCCTAAAAAAATTATGAAAAGCTGTACAAAGTATATATAAAGAACAAGAGTCTAAAAGAATCTAAAGGAAGGAGTAGGAGCATTAGATAAGTGTAAGGCAAAATAAAAGGTTAATAGGTGGAAAACTATATCAAACTCCAGAGAACGCAAGATACTCATTAAGTTTAGTTTATATCATTAGTCATCATCCAACAAATCTTGAGCACTGCTGTGCAGTACCTGCCAATATTGTATGTTGTGACATGGTGAGCACCCCCAATGATGAGCACCCCCCTCGGGGTCCTAGGCCAACCAGCAATAGCTCATGTTTTCTGTAGCTCAGTATACTGGCATCTGCAGTTCAATCTAGTGAAAGCTTCAGTGGTAATTCATTTACTTTTTGCTGAATATGGATGCTTCACATTCAAAATTTATTTTAAATGCTAGTAATAATATCCAAAAGAAGGATTTTTACTTTGCTAATCAGAATACCTAATAACAGCCATGCCATTTCATTTTTTCATGGTATGGAGATAAAGGCACGTTTTAATGACATTTCAAACACTAATGAGAATAACACTAGATGAGAACAACCTTTGTGAATATATTTTTGGACTTATTCCTGATCAGCTATCTAAAGGAGAGATTTTCTTTTCTTTTTCTTTTTTTGATACTCATCTACATTTTGATATGATGGAGTAAAAATGAAATTATAATCCAAATTTTGCTACTGGATTTGTCTAAAAAGTGGAATTTCTCTTTTATTAAGTGGTTTGTCAAGAGCAGGGATTTCTCATTGCTGAAATTATCAGGCACTGAAGTATAAAGTCAGCATAGGCAGAACTGAGCCAGAAACCTCAGCTATCCTGCAGTTCATTCATTGGGTAAGCCTAAGAAGTTGGTGCATGTTAATATAACCCATGTTTTTAAAACAAATATCCTTTCTTCAGTTATGACAAGAAATTATTATCCAAATTATTAGCTTTGTTGTATCTTATTTATAACTGATTCATTTGTACAGTTATAATAATTTTTTCATATTTTTATTGCATTACTGTTCTTATTTTATGCACTTTTTTTTCATTTCACCACCATCTCTTCATCTAGATTCAAGCTATATACAAAACCTTTGAGTTTTTGAGGGGAGGGAGAAGATTATTTCCATCTCCAAGTGAGCAGATTTCCACTGAAGCTAAAAAACTTAGATTTGTTTTGCACCCTTTAGCTGTTCAAGACAGTTTTGTATAGTCTGAAGTGATGGAAAATGGTCCTCCAGTAGTGCCCAGTCTAATGGCAGATAAATATTTTAAATACGATCTTCTATCAATTACACAAAAAAATAAAACAAAACTCAATTGACAATCTTTAGCAGAATATCACATATAAAACAATATCCATTAATGTAACAACATAAACATGAAAGAATTCAGATTATTTATATAGGTAGTCCTTGATTCACAACCACAATTGAGTCCAAGATTTCTGTTTTTAAGCAAGACAGTTGTTTTGCCCCATTTTATGACTCTTCTTGCCACAGTTGTTAAGTAAATCACTACAGTTGTTAAGTTAGTAACAGATTTAAGTGAATCTGGTTTTCCAATTGATTTTACTTGTCAAAAGGTCACAAAAGGTGATCACATGACTCTAGGACACTGCAACTGTCATGAATATCAGCCAGTGGCCAAGAGCCTAAATTTGATCATGTGTCCATGGAGATTCTGCAACCGTCATAAGTGTGAAAAAGAGTCAGGAGTCATTTTTTTCAGTGCCATTGTAACTGGTCACTAAACAAATAGTTGTAAATTGAGGACTACTTGTAGTGTGCTAGCTAGGTACATTTTTTCCCCAAAGTGTGTAAAAATATTGTTGTTACCATTGGAAAGAAGCTTAAGTTTTAAAATTGTAACTTGTGACTTGCTGTAGGTTCACAAACATCTAAAGGATTTTAATATGGGAGAAGAATCAGCTGCTCTGTATCAAAATTTACACTTTAGCATAATGTTGAATAATGTTAAACCCAAAATTATTATATTTTAGTGAAAGCTTAGGTTGATCTTCATGCTTTTAAAATTGAAGAACATCCTATAATTTAATGATAAAAGCTGGGCTGTTAAAACTGATTGCACCAATTTCTGGAAAATTATCAGCAACACAATATTTATGACTAACAGGAAAAAGGGAAGAATGTCTTTTAGTGATTTATCAAAGTACTGAAGGGTTATATCAAGGCAAGAAGAAATTATTCCCAAAGAGAAGGATTGCTTTTAAAGAAGTCTACATTGTGATCTGTTAAAGAGTGTTTGCAGAGAATGTAATTACGTAATGGAAAACAACTTATTGCTTTTATTTCAGTCAGATTGTGATTGTTTTTAGAGTTAGGCTTTTTAATTGCTCAAAGAATGAGTATCTTCTTTGATACTTTTTAAAAGCAGATAATTGCATTTTTGAGCAGATACTTTGACATCAGTAGAATGTAATATTTTAAAATTTTCTGAAATAATCAGTTTTGCTTGAAAGAATGGACAAAAATGTTAATTATGCATTTTTTTACATTTCACAGTGAATATGTTGACAAATTCTTTCCCTTTGTATATATTAGTTCTTTCACTTACTATTAAGCATCGTTTTATCATGGATATCTTTTCTTTTTAGAACAAAATATACTGTAAAACTAGACTGACACTATTCCAGACAAAGTTTTGCATTGAATATTGCAAATTCCTTCAACTTGCCCATCTTCAACATATTCAGCGTGAATATTGCAGGTATATTAACATGCTTGGAACTCAGGCTTTTATTAGTATAGTATTGCATGAATTCCCCAATGCATCTCATAATTACATTTGGTTTTTTCTACTAAGTTTCTCCTAAGCAATTCTTAGGAAAAAAAGAAAAGAAAGAAAGCTTAGCAGAACTAAAGCATTATGGGTTCCTTACACCCCTCCCTGTCAGATGTTCTCTCCACCTGCTGTTCTAAAACAAACTCAGTTTGATAAGGTTAATACATTCAGTTCTCCAGACTGATGATGGTATCTCTAGATACATGTGTAATATAAAGATACACAATACAATAAGACATTATTGAATAATGAAATGCCACTATATTGAGATAAGCTTTGTTCATTTATCCACATTTCAGTTTCCTTAAAACGAAAATAAACTTAACACTGTAATGATATAACATGAGTTATCTTTGCTATTGTTTGCATATTCTAGCTTCATATATGCTGTTTCCTCTATAATTATGGCCTTGAGGCAAATAACCCTGTTTCAAATAAAGCATGTAGTCATTATTTTAAAATTTAAGTATTGTAAGCATATACACATTGAATTTCTTATCAGTTTTCTATAGTGTTTAGCTGGGGCAATCTCTATTTACATGGAGCCTCGTATTTTACTAGTATTGATAGGCAAAGGGGAATAGGTAAATTTGGAAATATCTTTTAGAGGTTTGGCTGATTATTGCACAGTAATAGATACCATGTTTCTTCCACTAATTCCTTGTATTGTGAAATTCTTAATTATTCTGAACCTTGATGCCCATTTAATTAGGCAAATCAGTATACAATTATATTTAAATAACAAGATATAAACATTGCTTTTAAATGCATTCTATCAGTGTCTTCTCCAGGATATTATTAACACAATTTTGGGATTGTCATCGAAATCTAAAGTTTCCAGATGATGGGATGGTACAACACAGTATTTAATCATTAAAAAATATATTCAGGTTAATGTTGAATGCACTCTATACAAATGGTACAAACTAAAAATAAAGTCGAGAGTGCTCAGAGTTCATGTAAACAGGCTCTGCTTTTTTCTTTTAAATGTTCAAAGCTGCCTGTGTGCCATACTAGGTCCTTAAATTTTAATTGACTTTCTTGCTATCAGTTCAGCACCATGTCTGACTGGGTTGGGAATTCACCTTAACTGCACTGACTCCTTAGAGACTGAGAGAGTAGTTCACTTTTTGTGGTGAACGATAGTTTGTATAAGCATTTTGGCCTTCTCAGATATAACCTGTGGTTACGGTAATGATTACTTCTAAGTCTCTCTTGAAGTTAAGTGTGATGTCTGAATTGTTCCTATCTTCTCAACCCCCCCCCAAAAAAGTTGCCTTTGAATAATACAAATTTTAAAAAAAATAATACTTGGGAATGGTAAATGTATCAGTACATTCCCATTATTGCTGATTTCCTCTCAGATTCATTTAACTCTGCATCATACACTTTTTTAAAAAAGACTTAGTTGGTTATTTATTATGTAACCTTTTCTGGTTATTAAGCTGTGTTGGTCCAATGTTCATTAAATGTTCTTCCCTTGAGTAGTGTGCTCCTAATTTCATTAACTGTTGAACTCTATAGGTTGCTGTATGACACAATATATTAATAATGTGTTTTGTTGTAACATACAGAGACAAGATGGAAAGAAACAGAATGAAGGTACGCATAAAAGCATTGAAGCAGTTGTTGCGCGCCTTGAAAAACAAAATGGAATGAGTCTCAGTAGTAATTCCAGTCCTGAGGCAACATTTATGGAAACTTCAGACAGAATGAACAATATGGACGATGCTGTTGTTCCTCGAGTTCTTTATGAAGAGTTGCTGAGAAGCTATCAACAACAGCAGGAAGAAATGAGGCACATTCAACAGGAACTTGAGAGAACAAGAAGGCAGCTTGTTCAACAAGCAAAAAAGTTAAAGGAGTATGGGACATTAGTGTCAGAAATGAAGGAACTAAGAGATTTGAACAGACGGTTACAGGATGTCCTGCTTCTCAGATTAGGCAGTGGTAAGTACTCGCATATGTGGGACATGTTCAAGAATTGTTTTAACTCAGGTTCGTTTAAATATTCACAAAGAAATCAAGCTATAGAATCCAGTAGATATTTTAATGAGTGCAGCAAGTTCCTACTTACAGAGTTTGGGTCATAAAAATGCCCCTTTTTCATTATATGTCCTTAAAAGGTGCTCTAAGGATTGTAAATAGGCATGTATTTTACGAAATTAACTTTGAGAAGTATAGTTACAATATAGTTACGATGTGAATCTTCATATTTCATAATCAATAGAAGAGTTATTTATTTTCAAAACAGCCTCCCAGAGTTATCCTATGGTAAAAGGGCCAATAAATTTGATTAATAAATAATAAATAAATATATTTAGAATTAATGGTAGAGTATAATATGTTACTAATATGAATGACTAACAAAGAAGAAAGACATTTGTATATATTTTTTTAAAATGTGGATTTAGTGTGTTGTTGCATTATTATTTGAATAATGAAACAGTTTTGAATTTTCTGTGTTGTACTTATGCTTTTAATCTCAACAACAAATGCTTTTGAATAGAAATCGAAAATAGGAAAGCAAAATTCCATCACAATATCCTGATGGCAAATTTAATTGGTCGTTTGGCACAGTGTGGGTAGTCACTGTTCATGAAGACTGTTTCCTCTTATTCATCCTTACCTTACTCCCTTTTTTACTTTTCTGACTCAGTTCTTTAAGATAAGGAAGAAAAAAAGGAAAAGGAAACAGATTTTGATTTACTCCTTCTTTACTTTATCTAGACTTGCAAAGTGCTATGGAAGTAGAAATGAAAGAAAAGAATGTTTTTCTTTTTGTGTCTCTTTGCTACTGACATATTTGTCTTCCTGAATGATAAACCTTTCACAAGCAAGAGGTGAAATAAAAAAGAAAGATCCTTGATCCAACCAGAGGGGAGTACACAGCACACAATAATTAACTTTCTTTTGCTGCTAGATATGGGACTCTTCTTAGTATTTTTCACAGAAGTGCAAGATCCACTTTTTAATTTTAGCTCAGCCAAGTGTTGTGTCAGGGATTGACTAGTCACCTAAGCCCGACATCCTGGCCTGAGTCAGATGCTCAGTTGCCTTTCATGCCTAAAATGGGACTAGAACTCACAGCCTCTTGGTAGCCTGGTGCTTTAACTACTAAGACAAACACTAATATTTTTTTTAATGGTATCAAATCAGATACTGAAATTTCAGATATGTTGTTGTACAGTAAATGTAAATTTCAAATTGAACCATAAGAGTTGCTCTTAGCAAAAGGAACTTTGAGCAGATTAAACTAGCAATAGTTAAATTGTTTTGTTGCTAAATGCTTTTATTCTGGTTTATTGTAGTATTGAATACTCAATAGATTTGTGTTTTTATTATCCCCCCCTTCCTTCCTTTTCAAAATGATACCCATATATACATATGGATAAGCTCATCTCTGGATAAGTAGATTCTCAAACTTTTAATCAAAATACCCTTAAAATGCACCATCCATAGATAAGCCAATTGTAAACTTTAAAACATGAACATGTTGATGGTTGGTTTCTCAGTGGATGGTTTTTACACAAGTATATGTGTTATGGACAGATTACTACTGCTTGTGGATACGAGATAGGAAGCTTAAGACATATGTTTACATAGGCATTGCAGTCTTCTTTAGTCAGTCCTTTTGATCCTATGTAGGTAGAATGAATTAGTGCTTCTGTAGTCAAACTCAAGAGAAGCCCTGAATGGCATAGTTGTGCCATTACTGGACAGGCAGGGGTATGCTAAATTGATACTGAACTGTTAAGAATTTTCAAGTTGTTTCCACATTTCTGGTTAACTGTACTAAGCATGAGAACTAAAATATTAGGACAGTGTTCAGTGTTCATCACTTTTTTGTTATATATATTTATTCGTTTAAGAAATTGATGACCACCAGCTGTGTAATGTTGTACTAGCTGCTGCAGCGTAAAGCACAACAAGTACAAAAGTTGTATTAGAATGAGGTGGAAAGACTGTACCATGCTCTTATAATGTTCTCTAACTAATTCCATTGTGTCAGATAGTATTACAGGAATATACTACAATAGTGAGTAGATTGTCACAAGAACATGTCTCTTCTGTTCTGTCCCAATATGAAAGAGACTACTGCAAAATAGGAATATCATCTTGCTACTGCTCCCTCTTGTGGTTTCATATAATACTTTTTAAATTATGGGTATTTTCCATATGTACATATATATGCATGTATGTATAATATGTGTATGGATGCACCAAAATCCACACTACCACTATCCAATCTCCAGACAAGATGGCAACGTAAGTCTTAAGGCCCTTCTTAAAGGCTAGAAGAGTGGTAACAATCTTAAATTCCAGGGAAATGATGTGCCAGAGAGCTAAAGAAGCTTCTTGGATGAGAAGCAAATTGTCTTCCAAGAAAAACAAAGTCCAAGTTGCCTCTTGAAAAAGCACCTTTGGGTGAGCGCCACAGCTGAAACAGCTCACTTTCTGGATCCTGTTAGTTGACACTCCTTAGTAAACAGGATCCATAACATGCCAGTTTCATGAGATAAGTAGATATATGGTCCCTCGAATATAGTTCAGATAATTCAAAATAATATAATTACTTTTACATATATCAACATTCATGCTAAATTAGTAACCTAGACTAAATTAACCTAAATTGTTTTGGGCATCGAGAAGAATGTTTCATGATCAAAGATGGCATGCACATCGTAGGATAATACGAATCCGGTGGAGCAGGATACATCTTCACTTTATATATGACTTTATTTTAGTACACAACCTATACATACTTGGAGTTTATTTTTTCTTGACCAGGTAGATCAGGGCGTTTAATGAGAAGTAAACCAAAACATATTTTTTTCCAAAATAACATCTTGGATTTTTATTATTCACTCTTCTGATATTTAATATCTTAATTTCTCTCTTACCTTTTCCGTTTATTTTGAATATAAATAGTCAATTTTACCTACTACAGTCCTTGTCTTTTAAGCTTTTATTTATTTATTTATTATTTATTTATTTATTTATTTATTTATTTTGTCATAACAATATATGTAGGTATCATACAAAAAGATTATATAATATATAAACACATATATGGGTAAGTATAAGGAGGTATAAGCATATATGTATATAGGAAAAAGAAAGGAAAAACAATAGGACAGGAACGGTAGGCACGTTTTGTGCGCTTATGCACGCCTCTTATGGTCCTCTTAGGAATGGGGTGAGGTCAATAGTAGACAGTTTTTGGTTGAAGATTTTAGGATTATGGGAAGAGACCACAGAGTCAGGTAAAGTATTCCAAGCACTGATGATTCTGTTACAGAAGTCATATTTTCTGCAATCTAGATTAAAGCAGTTAACATTAAGTTTAAATCTATTGGTTGCTCTTGTATTGTTGCAATTAAAGCTGAAGTAGTCTTTAACAGGAAGGACATTACAATAGATGATTCTGTGAGTTAAACTTAGGTCTTGTCGTAGGCGACGGAGTTCCAAGTTTTCTAAGCCTAGGATTTCAAGTCTGGTGGGATAAGGTATTTTGTTGTTTTCAGAGGAATGGAGAACTCTTCTTGTAAAATATTTCTGGACACGTTCAATTGTATTGATGTCAGAGATGTGGTGAGGGTTCCAAACAGGTGAGCTGTATTCTAGAATTGGTCTAGCAAATGTTTTATATGCTCTGGTTAGTAGTGTGGTGTTTTTGGAAAAGAAGCTACGCAGGATTAGGTTTACAACTCTTAGAGCTTTTTTTGCTATGTAGTTGCAGTGGGCTTTGGCACTTAGATCATTTGACATGAAAACTCCAAGGTCTTTAACGGGAATGGGGTCATCTGTAAGGTAATGTCCATCTAGTATATACTTAGTGTTTGGGTTCTTTTTTCCTATATGTAAGACTGAGCGTTTGCTGGTTGAGATTTGGAGTTGCCAAGTTTTAGACCAAGCAGTTAGATGATCAAGGTCTTTTTGAATGATAGATGTATTGTCTGTGGTGTTAAATAGTTTGACATCGTCAGCAAAGAGAACACAGTTACTTGAGATATGGTCACAAAGATCATTAATGTATAGTATGAAGAGTGTTGGTCCAAGGACGCTGCCTTGAGGGATGCCACTCTTGACAGGAACAGGATTTGATAAAGCATTGCCAATTTTGACCACTTGTTGTCTGTTAGACAGAAAAGCAGATATCCATTTGTGAAGGGGTCCTGAAATGCCATAGGATTTTAGTTTTAGGAGAAGTTTATCGTGTACTACTGAGTCAAAAGCTTTGCAGAAGTCTATGTAGATTGCATCTATTGTTTTGCCTTGATCAAGATTTGTAGTCCATATGTTTTTACAATGGAGTAGTTGTAAGTTACATGATAATTTTTTCCGGAAACCAAATTGTTTATTGGAGAGTAGGTTGTTAGTTTCTAAGTGTGAGGTAATGGATTGGTTGATGATTGATTCCATGACTTTGCAGGTGACGCAGCACAAAGAGATCGGTCTGTAATTTCCGACTAAGCTGGGGTCTCCTTTTTTGAAGATGGGGATGACTGCGGCTAGTGACCAAAGTTTGGGAAGGGAACTGGTAGTGAAGGCTTTATCAAAGATTATGCTTAGGGGTTCTGCTATATTAATGGAAAGTTTTATTGGACCCGATAGTCCATCGGGTCCAATAAATAGCGATGGTTTTAAGTTATGAAGAGCTTTTCCAACGTTATCTTCTGTGAAATCTATATGAGTTAAGTCATCATAATCATTGCTGGTACGTTTGTGGAATGTCGGATGTGTGTTATCGGAGTTAACAAAAACTGAGCCAAAGAAAATGTTGAAGAGGTTTGCTTTAAGCTATGTATTATAGTTGGTTATGTATTTAAGCTATGTATTTATAGTTTTTATGTATTTATATTTATATAAATATATAGTATAAATAGATTATATAATATATAATATAATATAATATATAATATAAAATATAATATAATATAAATATAAATATAAATAAATATAAATAAACTATGTATTTATAGTTGGTTATGTATTTAAGCTATGTATTATAGTTGGTTTAATAGTCTTCTAGTTGTTTGAACATACAGTCAGAATCCTACTAAGGTTTTTTTTGGGGGGGGATAATTGTGCCCATTAGAAAATTCCATCTTTTGGGTTTTTTTTTAATCTTTTAAAAATGATATATGGATTAATCATACACAGGATTCAAAATCATATAATCAGTAGATACAATAATATAGGGAACATTAATTGAAGAATACCATGAATAAAATTCTCAGAACTGATTAACCAAAAAGAAATGATACTCTTGTGCAAATTATAATACTTTTGTTCTATTTTTGGAGCCATGATGCAAATTCCAGTCAATTAAAGAGTCAAAGGTGAGAGTTGCTTGCTCTCTTAAGAGCTGCTGATTCCAGTGTGTATAGGCTACATTTTATTCACAGAATTTATTAGCTAATATATTCTAAGTTTTCAGGGTGAGTTGAAAGAGAATATGCATGGGATAAATCTGTATATATGAAGTATGTTCATATGCCTTTCCTCTGAATTGTTCCTAAAGGTAAATATCGCTAAATTACATTGAAATCAATAAAATGGAGTGCCTACTGGAATTCACCATCATGATTCACTAAATTTTAGCTTATTGTTACTTAACTATGATTTAAACATAGCATTTTAAAGTTACCTTGCTGCATATATTAAAATTCCCAGTCTGAGCATTTTGAAATGGCAAAAGCTTTTCTTAAGGAAGGCAAGAGAAGAATTATTATTTTTCCTTAATAGGGTCTCTTATCACCTAAAATACTAAGGCAGTATGACTTGCACTACCGGCTCTAGGATCAGGCAGACAAAATAAAATGCCTTCCACGTTGGCTTCCTTTTCTTTAAGAAAGGAAAAAAGCTTCTTTACAGTTCAAAGCTACCCAGAATTACCACAAGGAGAACTCCTCAGTGCAGGGTATAATCCATGGCTAACGGTTAGGGAATTCTGGGAAGTCAACACATTTTCAAGTTGCCAAGGTTGAGAAACAGTGAACTAGAAAAAGTAACATCAATCCAGTCTGTTTCAGAGTCAAATATGAGAAAAGGGAAAAGGGAAAAAAGTGTGTGTTTCTGTGTGTGTGTATGTGTATGTGTGTGCGTTTGTATATGTGTGGGTCTTTCTATAGGTATTTCCTCAGTTACTGTGGGGCAAAGGATGCTGGACTAGATAGGTATTTCATCTTACTCAATCAACAGGTTTCTTTTGACATGAAAGAAATCTGAAGATGCTGAACTATAAGGGAAAATTTATATTTCTTCTCTAATTCCTACGCCAGGAGCCTCCCTACTGAAAATAGTAAAACTTTTCACCGAAACAAGGGTTTTCCTTCATCTGCATTTACTGTGCTAAGAAAACACATTTTGTGTTGACTTTCAGAAAACTTCCGTAACTGCACATTTTCTGTTTTGCTTATCAAAGTGCGAAAACTACAAAGTGAGAAACTTTTAAAAAGTAAGCATGATGCATGGCAAATTAGGCAAGCAACCCTAATTAGCAAAAAGACAGTAAAAGGAATTGCATGTCTAATTTGAACATGCTGTGCTGTAAATGCAACTCTTAGTAGTTTCTGAAATTACTGTGAAGTTCAGCTGCCTAGAAAAGGCTTTGATTATTGAAATGTGAAATATTTTGAGCTTTGGAATAAAATGTATTACAAGATATTCGGCTAAATGCTTCTATCTGTTAGGACCTCATGTTTTTGCAGTGATTCTCTGAATTACTGTAGTAGCATTTATTAACTATGGTGTTTAAAAAGATTTGTAATTCCATATGTATAAATAACTAACATTAGAAAATTTCATTAAAGATGCATTTATGTTTAAACTTTTAATTTTCCACTTACATCAATTTTATTTGACTTTTTGGCTTATATTTTTCATTATGACAAGATATATAGGTAGTTAAAGGTGATATATTCATGCTTTAATAAATCCTATCTGTCTTTAGGATGGATAATCTTTTTTCAGGTTTTGCAATTTATGAAATTGACTACTATCCCAACCAAGTGAACTCTGTGAACAAATGTGAATAGGAAGCAAGTTACTTTTGAAATGGCCTATGCCAGTTAAATCATCAGTTTAGAGAAAAGATTTGAATCCATGCAAAAAAGCCCATAAAAATTTCTAAATAAATTGAAGATTGCCACAACTGAGTCAACAATTCAAAAAGTTGATTCAGTTTGGAAATTCAGTTGCCAATGTGTTCAGTCATCAGTTTGAATATTTGTATACCTCTACTTACTAACCAAAGCCAAATCCTTTTTGGTCACATGAAAATAATTGAGATTGTCTTTGGATGTTGACAATTCTTCCCAACTGTTGATTCTGTTCTTTTCATTTTATTTTAAAACACTTAACTAAAACATTGGTTACAGATGTAACATGTCATAATACACCTATCACTTCTTTCAGTGATCATGAAAAAAATACATCTAAAACAGCTACAATTGTGTATCTCAGTTTGGGTTTAAGAACAAGTGCTGAATTGCTTTTAATCTCACATTCCACTTGTTTGTGTTCCTTTTTTGAAAATTTTATTAAAATATGATCTTTTGAGGGGGAACAAGTGGGTAATACCAAAGACTTTTCTTTTAGACCTAATGGACAAAGAACTTTGAAAAAAAAATTGGAACTTTGATGTTAGATATGTTGACGGCAGCAAGATTACTCTATGCACAAAAATGGAAGGACATTGTGATTCCCACAATGGATGAATAGCTGCAAAATTTGATGGAATTAGCAGAGATGGCTAAATTGACTGCTTTGATTAAAGAAAAGAACACAATTAATTTTGTTTCTGCTTGGAAACTGTTTTTGAACTTTGTGCTTGAGGTGGAAAAAATGAAACTTTGATTTTGAGTTATGCTGATTAGATAGGTTTGTTGTTATAGAAACGGCTAGTATATTATTATGTAAAAGTAAAAAAATTAAGATTTTATGTGATTGTCAGAAGTCAGTGCTCTTTTTTCTTTTTCCCCTCCACCTAATTTTTTTCTCTTCCCCTTTCCCGCCTTATTTTACCATTATTTTCACTTTTCTTTGTATTTCTATATTTTATATTTTGATAAATTAATAACATTTTGAAACTGGAGAAAAAAGGGTAATATTTTACTGTCATACTGACTTTGGATTTTAGGTTAGATTAGCATTAATTGGTATGAAGTTCTCCATGTGAAACGGACTACATAATTACATAGTGCATCCTTCTTTAAATTAAAGTCCAATGATTGGTTCCTCTTTTTTAAATGATATAGGTCCTGCCCTAGAACTTGAAAAGGTTACACCTGAATCCATTGAACCTGAGCCTGATGTACAGACAGCTTTCAGTGAGGAAGCAAACACGTCAACGTACTACCCAGCTGCTATTCCTGTAATGGACAAATATATTCTAGAGAATGGAAAGGTATTAATATTATATCGATTGCAAATATTTATATTCTCCCTTTAACAATAATAGTGAGAAATACTCACCAGGAAAATAAATATGTGAATATATAAATATATACTATTTAAAAAGAGTGAAAGGCATTTGTAAGATTCCTTTAAGTAGAAATAAAAATTCAGCTGAGCAGTCGTTTGAGGCTATTGTGATTAGTCATCTTTCCTCTGTCTTCAGGAATCTTTTGCACTTGGGCGTTTGATGTTAACAGCCTTGGTGGGGATGGATAAGGAAAGGGCAGAAATATTCAACTGAGAATGTTTCATTGGTTGTGGTTGCCTGCCTGCCTTTCTATATTCATCAAGAAAATTAAAATGAATCTCATAATAGGCATATATATTCCAAAAGCAGTGGACTTTTATCAGCTCATGACAGAAATGTCAAGTGAATACTTAAGGGACTTTTCCTGAGGGTTTTTTGCATTTGTTTACCAAAAAACACAAGGTTATGCTTTTGATTATATGCTATGGTTGTGAAAAAAACTTCAACATTCTTCTCTAAGCAGGACATAAAGAGAAGAAACATTATCTTCATCCCAGGAGAACCTTTATAGCGATAAAAGCCATTTACAACCTGCCCTCTTCAAGGGTTTTTATTTCATGTCATTTCATGATTTTGCACATAGTTTAGACAATCAAATGATTTTTAATATTTCACACTTTTCCCAGTCATTGGATACTATAGATAAACGTGTTTTGTGTTAAACATCGTTCCTGCCACTTATGAAGGATGAAACAAACTTTCCAGGTAACCACCATCTGTTATTTCACTTTCTACTCCAGGTTCATCTTGGAAGTGGCATCTGGGTAGATGAGGAGAAATGGCACCAGCTGCAAGTAACGCAAGGAGATTCAAAGTATACAAAAAACTTAGCAGTTATGATTTGGGGAACTGATGTTCTTAAAAATAGAAGTGTTACAGGTGTGGCCACTAAGAAAAAGAAAGATGCTGTTCCTAAGCCTCCTCTGTCACCTCACAAGTTAAGCATTGTCAGAGGTAGGTTATTTTGATTATGTGAGTGTTCTTCAAACTACATGAAGCAATGACTAAAAGAATCTTTTTTTGTAATACAGCTGCTGAAGTGACTAACAGCTTACACAATCCTATGTATATATCTTAGGAAGGGAGCTACAAGTAGTCCTTGAGTTACGACTTCAGTTGGGACCAGAATTTCCATTGCTAAGTGATGCAGTTGTAAAGCACAGCATCATGTGAACACAGGGTTTAGCAATAGCAATCCTGGCAGTCCCAGTTCCTTTGATAACCAAATCCAACCCTTCATTAGGCAAGAAACGTCCCGATCTAAGCCATTTCTGGCTTGGACCTTCCCAGTTCCAAACCTAGAAGCCACTGCTCCACAGTGATCAAGATATACCTCAACTCCCATCAGTGTGTGACTCATCAATCACTTATTTGTTACAGAAACCCCACCAGTGGCCTGTTGTCTGTATCCTAACGTTTTCCCACCAAAACCATGTATGTGTTCCTTATGACCTCTAGTGCCATTGACATTTTGATCAGCTGCTAAATACCTTTGACCTCAGGGTATTGCTAAGGAATTCCTGGAAGCTTAGCATTCAGATAAATCAACCATTAATAGAGATAAACCACATTTACACACTATTAAAAGGAGACAATAAAAAAAACTAAGAAGGAAAGAAAAAGACCAAACCATATCCTCCCCAGTAGTCTACACTCAGATAAGCAGAAATTAATATCAATTAATCAAGCATAAAACAGTACCCTAATCAAGCAGCTACCACGGAGAAAACCCATGGTAACCCATAACCTCCCCATACACACACTGGTAGAGTAAGCTTTTGTATATAAACAGGGAGCAAACCCTATACTCATTACCACTGAGGTTGTTATCTAGTCAGATAACAAAACGTCTATTTTTTTTATTTTTATTTGCATTTATATCCCGCCCTTCTCCGAAGACTCAGGGCGGCTTACACTATGTTAAGCAATAGTCTTCATCCATTTGTATATTATATACAAAGTCAACTTATTGCCCCCAACAATCTGGGTCCTCATTTTACCTACCTTATAAAGGATGGAAGGCTGAGTCAACCTTGGGCCTGGTGGGACTTGAACCTGCAGTAATTGCAAGCAGCTGTGTTAATAACGGACTGTTTTAGCAATCTGAGTCACTCAAGGACCCTATAAGCAAACAACCAAGCTCAGAGAACACCAAGGACTCCACATTCTTATTTCCGCACATGATGAAGTGGAAGACAACAAAGGAACGTGGGTGTGGGTTGTTGGGTCACAAGGATGGGGAGAATTAAAAGAGACAGGAATGAATATTTTAATTATATAGCAATTTGGGGAAAATAGGATTGCATACAAAATAAAGCAGGAGTGGAGCTGTGCCATCCCTCCTCCCAAAATGTAATAAAAATAAACAGCTTATCAGAAAAGACACATTGAACCAAAATGGAAAAACAATATAATGTCTTTCCCAAAACAAGTCTTGAGGTGATGAAGCTCAGCGGCCAGCTATACAGCTTATCACCACTCAATTTTCACCAGCTCCTGTATTCTTAAATATAGGGTTGTTGTGGTATATTGTCTATAAACATTCTAGAAGCAGCAGAAAAAGTCATTGAATCTTCAAAGTGCTTTGAAATATTGGAGCCATGCAATTCACTGCTTGGAATCTGTCGTATGGAGATTCTCAGTCATCCAGGTCATGATAGTCCCAAAGGTGCTTTTTCGAGAGGCTACTGGACTTTCTTGTTTTTCCTTGAAGATGTTTTGCTTCTTGAATGAGTTGACATGGATAAGTCCAGTTGCCTCTTGAAAAAGCACCTTTGGAACAACCTGCTTGGAATCATATCTGCTTTGAAAGGCTGAGTCAGTCAAGGGTTGATTGAATCCTCCAGAGTTTCACATAGCCCTACTAAATGAGCAAACAGGTAGGCAAGAGCATAGAATTTTCCTAACCTTACTCTCCTCAGGATAGTAATATCCTTGTTTGACCATACTGCCCCCAGAAAAGTTTGCCAGGAGGGGTAGACGGCAGTATTTGCAGTTTTGAGCAAGCAGATTTTTAAAGAAGCCAAGTTTTATGGATTGGCATTGTGATGCAAGCCTTGATCCTTTCTTACATACATAAAAGTCAGGGTTTGTACTGCAACTCCTCTTCTAATTTCTTGCCCTTTTTTGATACCTGCTGCTCACTGTAGATACCTCTGGGTACAGAACAGGCAAGTAGTGGTCAGGTTTTACTCTTATCAGTACCTTTTGCACCTGTTCACCAAGCCTTCCAAGTTGCCTGTTTTTGGCAAATACTGAAGTGTCGCTTTAGTAGTCGATTTTTATCACCACCCAAAAGGCTAAAACATATTGTACATAGTACAAAAATTCCAGGATAAACCCACACAGTCGGCTCATATTTTGTTATGAAGGGGATTTCAGATACAAAAAACCTGTATCAAAAGCAAACCATGTAGAATAGAATAGAATTTTATTGGCCAAGTGTGATTGGACACACAAGGAATTTGTCTTGGTGCGTATGCTCTCAGTGTACATAAAAGAAAAGATACCTTCATCAAGGTACAACATTTACAACACAATTGATGGTCAATATATCAATATAAATCATAAGGATTGCCAGCAACAAGTTATAGTCATACAGTCATAAGTGGAAAGAGATTGGTGATGGGAACTATGAAACGATTAATAGTAGTGCAGATTCAGTAAATAGTCTGGCAGTGTTGAGGGAATTATTTGTTTAGCAGAATCATGGCCTTCGGGGAAAAACTGTTCTTGTGTCTAGTTGTTCTGGTGTGCAGTGCTCTATAGCGTCGTTTTGAGGGTAGGAGTTGAAGCAGTTTATGTCCAGGATGCGAGGGATCTGCAAATATTTTCACGGCCCTCTTCTTGATTCGTGCAGTATACAGGTCCTCAATGGAAGGCAGGTTGGTAGCAATTATTTTTTCTGCAGTTCTAATTATCCTCTGAAGTCTGTGTTTTTCTTGTTGGGTTGCAGAACCGAACCAGACAGTTATAGAGGTGCAAATGACAGACTCAATAATTCCTCTGTAGAATTGGATCAGCAGCTCCTTGGGCAGTTTGAGCTTACTGAGTTGGCGCAGAAAGAACATTCTTTGTTGTCCTTTTTTAATGATGTTTTTGATGTTAGCTGTCCATTTGAGATCTTGCAATATGATAGAACCCAGAAATTTGAAGGTTTCTACTGTTGATACTGTGTTGTCAAGTATTGTGAGAGGTGGAAGTATGGAAGGGTTTCTCCTAAAGTCTACCACCATTTCTACGGTTTTGAGTGTGTTCAGTTCCAGATTGTTTTGGTTGCACCACAAGGCTAGTCGTTCGACCTCTTGTCTATATGCGGATTCGTCATTGTCTCGAATGAGACCAATCACTGTTGTGTCATCTGCGAACTTCAGTAGCTTAACAGATGGATCATTGGAGATGCAGTCATTGGTATACAGAGAGAAGAGAAGTGGGGAGAGCACACAGCCAAATACAGGTATTTGATGTGATCTTGCTTAGCTTCACCTGCTGCTTCCTGTTTGTTAGGAAGCGTGTGATCCACTTACAAGTCTGTTCCGGTACCTGTAGCTGGTTTAGCTTAGTTAGAAGAATGTCTGGAATGATGGTATTGAATGCTGAACTAAAGTCTACAAAAAGGACCCTTGCATAGGTCTTTGGAGACTCAAGATGTTGTAGGATGTAGTGCAGAGCCATATTAACAGCATCATCTGTTGATCTATTTGCTCGGTATGCAAATTGCAAGGGGTCTAACAGTGGATCCGTGATGGTTTTCAGGTAGGAAAGCACTAGCCTTTCAAAGGTTTTCATGATTACAGATGTTAAAGCAACTGGTCTGTAGTCATTCAGTTCCTTGATGATGGGCTTCTTCGGCATCTACATCTACTGTAGAGAATAAGCAGGAGAACTGCCACCCTATCTTTCTGTTGTGTTTAAAAATAGAATAAAAGCAGTCCTGAAGCTGCAACATAGACATCATTTATGTGTTGCAATTCTGGTGCAATTTGATTTTTGATTACATGAGAAATGCTTACTTACAAAGCTTTGGACAAAATCCCATACATGTGGTATCTTGGAATGTAGTTAATATATGGTCAAATTTCATAGTGGAAATAAAATGCTTTAATTTACTATGTATAGATTTCAATTATAATGATTTCAGTCGCTCCCTGGTTTAGTACTGAAAAGGAATGGGTGCTTCTTTGCCTTAATCAAATTCCTCTTTCCGTGTTTTAATTTAAATCACTGTTTTAGTCATCTCTTTCGTTACGTTTCAAATCTCATTATAAAAATTATTAACACATTTTCCAATTGTTCATAAAATTTGTAGCTGAGATAGTTTTTATTCTTTTGATTCTAGAATAGCTTCCATAAAATACATCTTAAAAAGATGGTGTTAGGACTTAATGGGTCTAATATGTCTTTTTGTTTAGTAGTCCCTATTGTGTAGTTGATTCTGAGAAAGTTATTAAAAAGTGTTGGTATGCAACCACTGCAGATCTTGTGACTGAAAAATAGCCTTTTATAAAACTTCTGAAAGGTGTGAGAGAAGATGCAAAGGATGTAGAATAGTTAATTGTTACAACTTTAATGTGCATTAACAGTGCCATAAAACTCGTTAATTAAGTGACTCTGTATTTCGTTTACCATATGAAGCAATAAATAGTTGCTGAGTGAAAATACTAAAAACAGCAGAAATTGTTTAATCACTTTGGAAACCATTTAGTACTGGTAGTAATTGCACTTTTCACTAGAGTTTATACAGTATAACAAAGGCAGTATATATTTAAGCAGACTACTGTAGCTTGTATGTTGAGTGCTGAGGAGTTTAACAATGATGAGACATAGTTTTGTAAACCATGTCTCAGAAATCAGACTATTTACTGTCAATTTGCTTAATGTCAGTTAATCTAACTGTTTTAGTTTCTGAGGTTACCTAGTCTTCCCCTTTATAACAGTCACAACAATAAACAACCATTTAATTTGAAAAAAGGAAAAAACTACTGTACTTCCTAACACACACTTTTTCACATGTATGCTATTACCTAATATTATTTTGTCTCAGCATTTCCATATTATGAAAGAATTTTTAGACTTGTTATCTATTAAACATACTGCTATAGATCATATTTTTGTTCTGGAATTCCACTTTTATCTACCACAATATTGTTATTTGTATTTTAAAAATACATTATATAAAGTGGTGAGAGAACTAGAAACCTACAAACAGTATGTTTCATGAATGGCAACATTGAGGAAGGAAGTCCATAGATTTTTCTCTCTCATTTATTCATGTTATCATGACTCTGGTTGAGTGGAAATGTCTGCCTGAATAAGCATAAATAAAGATGTGTTTTTTAAAAAGCCAGCGAATGACTTTTAAGAGCTTTTCAATGCTCTTACAAAAGTATATTTACTCAAAATTAAATTACAGGCTTGTTTTTTCCTGGACTGAGGAACATGGCCCTTTCAGAGTCAATGGCTTATGATTAAAATGTCTACCAAAGACATCTTAAATACATTAGTGTGAATGTAGCTTATCAGTCCTGGGTGAACATACAAAGCATTTGATGTCAGAGAGGAGTTTTCAGATCGATGTTATATGTGGGTTCTTGTTCACTTTTTAATTCTTTCAACAAGTTCATCCTATGCGTGACATATGCTTTGCTTAAGGGTTTTCGCTACATTTTAAATGTGTTGAAGTTTTATTCTAAATGTCATATTTTCTTTTTCTTTTAGAATGTTTGTATGACAGAATAGCACAAGAAACTCTGGATGAAACAGAAATTGCACAGAGACTCTCCAAAGTCAACAAGTATATTTGTGAAAAAATCATGGATATCAATAAATCATGTAAAAATGAAGAAAGGAGAGAAGCAAAATATAATTTGCAATAAATTTTGAATTTTTAATAAAGTGTTAGTGTTTTACTCTGGTGGTGGTTGTCTTGATTTTGTGTCTTCATGCTGATGGGGGAAATTGACTAAGTGTGAATTGTATTATAAAATACTGGAATATTTTAAAACAATACTACAAAACTACTCATCTGCTTAAACTTGCAATGCACATTTAATGTAATGTGCATAAATGTAATGTTAAGTTACAATGTTAATTGTAACTTAACATTACATTTTCTAGTCCATAGCAGCTCATTTTATGAAGTCTCAGCTCTGTTGCTTTTCATACAAAAGTATGAGGGTTCTTTTGTAGAATAGAGTAAAGCTCAAAGTTCATATTTTGCAAACAGCATTTTTAGTAGGAAATTCTTTTGAACATATGACTTCTTACCTTTTAATATTTAAAGAATCTCATATTTCTTACACTTTTCTGAGAAAATTTTCTTTGGTTTAGTGTAGCTTCTGTTAAATCAATGTGAATGTTCAGATCATATGTGATCCAAATTATGCCTAGTGTCACTATTGTGAGTTCAGAAACAGACAATTTTAGTTACAGAATACTGTGAGTTGTGGTCCTGCATAGCGTGCATGTTAAGTTAACCCTGGAGACCAAATATTCTCTTGATACTTCTGTTTCATAAAAGGCATAATGTAGCATAACAGGAAAATGGAATAACTTAATTTCCCATGAAATAGTCATGCAGTTTTAAAGTGTATACAAAGGTTCTATCTGTTGAAATAGAGTTGTTGCCATTTTCCTTCAGAATTTGGTATGAATGTATGATTCTGTGAAGTTAAACCATAATAATTCTATATCTAATCTTTAAAAGAAAACAGAAGGGGAAAATAAACCCCAATGTATGAATTTTTTTTTGCATTGTTCCTTTTAATCACAGTTCTATATGATTCTAAATATTATTGAGGGTAACACCAACTGTGGACTTAGAGCAAGAAATTTGAACCTGGTCTTTTTAGGTGCTAAATATTAAACTCCCTAGTTCTTTAATAGTTTTTTCCCTCTTTAATTATGAGTTTTCAATGAATGTATTAACTTTAAGCTTAAAAATTACATTATTATTTCATCCCCATGTTGCTAAAAGCGTGCATATATATGTCAGTTCTTAGGCATAATTACAATTATATTTATTTATATCCCACCTTTATTTTTACAAATAACTCAAGCCGGTGAACATATCTAACATATCTTCCTCCTATTTTCTTACAATAACCCTATAAGGTGGTTTGGACTGAGAGGGAATGATTAGCCTAAGGTCACCCAGCTGGTTTCCATGGATGAGGCAGGACTTGAACTCAGTCTCCCACTTTCTAGTCTGGAGCCAAACTACTTCTGTAGAATAACAATTTGACAATCCTGGCAAATGAAAAATTAGAAAAACCTATTTTTGTGTGAATCGAACAGTTTATAAGCACTGGTAACTGAATTAACTTGACTAAATTATTTTAAGAATATTTATGAAAATAAGAAATAAGATTGTAGCTGATGGTGATTTTTAAAAAAAAACGGTGTTGAAACAAAGTAGCAGTTAAGGATGTCGTGCTTGCAGTAGGGCATTTGCAATTGAAATGCCTGCAGAATTGGGGAGGAAGGCCCAAACCAGGCATGTCCATCCCACAGGCCACATGCAGCCCTGGACAGCTAGTATTGCAGCTCTGCAAGATTGTAAACTTTTTAACATGTATTCTCATACATTAACTATATTACACATTTTATGTGTGGTCCAAGGAAGCAAAAAATGTGGATACATTTGCTCTATTCAAAACTCATGATCCTACAGTTGAGGAATGGAAAATCTGATTGCTAAGGTATAAAATGGTTTCCTTGATTTTAATTGTGTGTTATTCAAACAGCCATTAGGGTTCATCTCTTAAACCATGATTAGACAGGTGTTAAGCTTGAGTGTAAAGGTAACCTGTTTTAAATGTCTATGGAGATTCTTGGTCATCCACATCATGGTTGTCCCAAAGGGGCTTTTCCAAATCAAGATTAAGTCCAGTATCCTTTTGGAAAATCACCTTTGGGGTAACCCATTTTACTTTTGTCATAAGGAAGAAGTTTCCTGTAAATGCCTTTTCACATCCATCAAAATAAAGTAAATATTCTGATTTTTTTTTAAATTAACAGATCAAGGGTAAGATTTGATAAAAATTATATCAGCACTAGTCTAAGATGTGAAGGAAAAGGACTTTCTGATGTATTCTGGGTGGATATTATCTTTGTAGGAAAGACATTTTGTTGGAGAAATATTCTAATTCTTTATAGTTAACCTTTGGTATAATTTGTAATATTCATTGCCTAACCTCCATTGCTATGGAGATTGGGGGAAAAGGATATAAGCGGTACAAGAAAGGTTTTCATTAATTACCAGTTGAATGAGCATCTCTGCAAAAAAGGACAGATTTTGTTATTTTTTTTAAAAAAAAATCTCAGTCGTGTTTATTTAAATATGAAATTTTTTAATCTAAAATTGTTTTAGATTTTTAATAAATAAAGGAAATTCCACTTGTAGGATAGTGGAGTGCAGTTAGATAGCTAGCATTTGGATTGTCCTCCAAGTGGAACAGTCTCTGGATGTCAGAATATAATTTTAGAATGAATCTAAATTAAATTTAGCAAAAATGATGCTACTCTGGATCTGACTGACATGCTTAGTTTTTTAAAAATGTCCAACCTGATTCAACTTTGATGTGGAAATTAAGATGATGCAGCCATTTGCAGTAACTACCCCATTGCCTTACCATGCTATATAAATCCAACTAATTGGGACTTTTTCCCCCCCCAACAAACTCATGTTTAGCTAAACCAATTTCACAAAATATGTAACCTAGGTTTCAGATACTGTGGTATGAATAATATCTGGATTTTATATTTCTGGAATAGGTGCATGTCTGTTTCTGTATTGCCAGCAGCGTCCCCAAAGGGAATATAAAAACCAAGATGGCAGTCATAACTGACTGAAGTTTCAATCCTTTGAATTTATGTGTAATGTTGATGCATGTGGAAATGAAAAAAAGGGGGGGGGAGCAGAGGCTTCACCTGTGTAGTTGCAACTTGACTTTTGACACCTCCCCCTGAATAACCTATTTATCACAAAAATCCTAGATATGATATAAACAAATGCAACATCCAAGGTTGACTCAGCCTTCCATCCTTTATAAGGTAGGTAAAATGAGGACCCAGATTGTTGGGGGGCAATAAGTTGACTTTGTATATAATATACAAATGGATGAAGACTATTGCTTAACACAATGTAAGCCGCCCTGAGTCTTCGGAGAAGGGCGGGATATAAATTCAAATAAAAAAAAATAAAAAAAAACCTTCACCAGAGTTCGACATATTTAGAAGTTGGACCCCTTTTGCATTTAATACTGCTGCCTATTCTCTGTTTGACTTTGTTTTTTTAAAAATCTTCCTCCCTTTTTGTTTTATCTGATCTATATGATAAAATGTTCTGGAAAGTTCATGCTAGCACTTCTAGTCCCTTTTGATAGAAGCCAAGGTAACATACTTGGATGTTGCTGATTTACATAAAACACACAGATAAAAACAGATAATAAAATGATAAGCATTATATATGGTAAAGATGTCATGGTGCAAGCAAACAGCATATTAAAACGTGGGCTGAATAAAATAAAACGTAATATTCTGAGCTTTTCTCATATCTACTAGATTAACTAGTTCTTGGTTTAGTTTTATCAATACTAATTTACATAGCGTAATCTCTGCCCTAAGAAAAATCCCATAATTCCATTGAAGAATAGATGGAAGAAAAGAGGGCAATATATTTAAGAAGTAGTTAACATTTATCTCTTCTCCAATTCAAAGTGCTTTAATCAGAAAATGTTGAAACTAGTGCATGACATCCTAGTGTCATAGTTACAGTTTGGCCTAAAAGCCTGAGCCCACAATTGTGTAAATGGTTAGCGTGGGTGTGAGAATACTTATCGGTGCCCCAGAAAATCGAAGAGTGGAACTGTTGTTACTGCACTGAATGAAAAAAAGGAAAAAGAAATGTCATGAAAAAATGGCTCCTTTTAGCATGCCTCTGATTTTCATGGGCTTAAGTGATAAAATCTTAACATAAATCAACCCAATTTTATTGATACCATTTTTTCATCATAATGGTACAGAGGAATTTGGAGCAATAATTCACAGAATATAGAGGCAATAAAAATGTTATGAAGAGCAATTATTGCATACTTCATGCTCAGTAGCTAATTTTTAAATTTTACCCTCTCCAATATTTCAAAAGGCTTTTTGCCTCCAGGCTTTCTAATAGGAAGAAAAATTACCTGGATTTTAAAACTAGAATAATTACTCAAAATAAATTACATGGCTCTTACCGACTTCACTCTCTTCATATATAGATGCAAGGTTCATTTTTATTTGCTTTTGAATTGGTTTTCTTTTCTGCTTCATCAAATCTATTTTTCTTGCTACTACACTGAGTATATAATAAAGAAAGGCTGCTGCAGTGACATTCTTCCAATGAGCGTGTCACTGTGCAACTGAAAACAAGACAAATATCTTTCCATCTTTGAGGTGAATTTACAGATTTTGTAAAAGGAAGCTATTTTCATGTATGCGGATTACCTGGAGCTAAAGCTGCTATGTAATAAAATTCAAAGGGAACATTGTGCACCATCATTTATATCAAGGAATGGCAAGTCTCACCTGAAGGCCACACTTTGTTTTAAACATATACATTGGCTTCTAGAGGTCTGGGGCAGTATCCAGTAATGTGTTTTGCTTCTTGTGGTGTTGCAGGGCATCTTAAAATGCAAAATAGGACTGTTAAATCCTGGAAATCCATAACGCATCTATTTTGTTGCTTCTGGAGATCAAATTTCAGCAGTGTGAAAACTGATCGATATCGTTGCAGAGATAGGCAGGGTAGGTAGACAACAAAAATGCCGATGGTTTCCAGGAATGGTAGAATTTGTGAAAAAATATTGATAGAGCAATCAAGTGAAATTAATATGGGATTCTGCCAAACTTCTATCTCTCCAGGACTTTGAGATGAGAAACTTCTGGTCCTTCATTAATTCTGGATTATTCAAGTTAAAAATAGTCGTCACTTAATGATGGTAATTGAGACCAGAAAATGCAATGTCACATGACTGCACCATTTAGCTATGGCAGTTCCGGTAATCTGCAGTTACTGTTGTTAAATGAATCACGGTGTATCTCATGTGACAGGCTTCCAACTTCCTGCTGGCTTCCCCATTTATTTTGCTTATGAGAAGCAAGCAGGGAAAGTCACAGATTGCAGTCATCTGACCATGGGAACCTATGAATGTCAAATATCCAGGCCAGTTGCCACGTGACTATGTGGGTGCTACAACAACTGGAACTTTGAGCACTGGCCATAAGTACCCTTGTTCAGTGCCATTATAAATTCAGCCACTGAATAAGTGGTCCTTAACAAAAGACCATTTATATTAGAACCAAATAAACATTTGAGGATAAATCTTTACAATCTTAATTATCTGTTCAAACTTTGGGGTGGGGGGGAATAATCAGAAATTTTTGTGGAGCTTATTATGTGATTATAATGAAGGAAGAAGCAGGTGATCCATAGAAACCTTGTAGTGGTTACATTACTTAATCTAGTCCAGACTTCTTCATATATATATATATATATATATATATATGCTTATACCTCCTCATATTTACTCATATATATGTTTATATACTATACAATCTTTTTATATGATGTTGTGACAAAATAAATAAATAAATAAATATTAGTTGGGTTGCAGCAAGAAGCAAATAATAAAGCATGGTTTAAGAACACAGGGTACAATCAACCTGCTGAGGTTGCATAAATCTGAATTCTCACAACACTTGGATAGAAGGGGTATCGTGGGAACCCAATTTGTAATATCTGGAGTTCTATGATAGAAGAGAAGCTTAATACAAAATTAAAAATAAGTCTCTTTCATCAATGTATTTTCTGTATGCTGATTTAACAGTTTGTGTGATTGTTGTGATCCTTTGATTGCTGTTGTAATTGTTGGATTCCATCAATAGATATTTGGCCTGATTGCGACCTATTTTGATGCGACAGAGTTTCTACCTCTGAAAAAAATTATATTAAAATGATAAGGCGAATTTCAGTTAGAAAATTATTTGCTAAAATAGTAAGGGGGCAAATTTGATGCATTATGTAGAAAGATGAGGGAAGCTCAAGGTATAAAACATAAACTCATAATCCTTTCTTACACTGTCGGCCCTTGGAGAGTACTGAGTGATGTCAAAGAAGATTCCTTCATCTCCTCTCTAAAGATTGACTGTTAATTAATGTAGTAATTTATAAACATTGTGAACCACCGTCTCAGCTTGTTCCTATCTGTAAGGACATCAAGAAAATTAATTATGAGTGCTGCTTTTTGAAATGTAATTAATGTCCCTTTGCTAGATGCCTGATTATGAGTTTTCCTTTAATTTGTAACTTGTTGCCTTCTTTTGAAGCTGATATTGTGGGTTCATTGTGATCTTTGTGCTTCATATAAATGGAGATGTGCCTGCAAATGGCCTCCACTGAGAATTTTGTTCAACTAAGAAATGTTTTAGTGAGAAGCACACCCTGCTCTGGGTATGTTCCTAGACATGGCTTCTGTTGTCCCCTCAGTTCCTTTCTGACCGCCAATACAATAGCACTGCTGGGAAGCTGGCAGAAATTTCATCATTTTGAGTTTTTATTTGCTTTTGTCTCCTTCCTCTGATTGTGTAAAAAAATTGCATTATCATCTTTGTTGTTCATCATCAACACAGGGGCAAATTGACTTGTTTCACCACGAGGCCTTTGGACCAGGACATTCTAAGCATTGACACAGGTCATATGTCATAAGTCAAGGACTACCTGTACAAGCAGTAACAATTGAATACGAAACTACTGATTTCATTCCAGACTATTCAGTAAGGCACAATATACTTAATAGATAGCTAAATACTAAAAATAAAATGGAAAAGAGAAAAAAAGCCTAAAAGAAAAGAAAATAATAGTTTATTACATATGCTTTTATGCCTTTTGAGTTTTCAGTACACTGAGCAGCTCACTGCAGCAGCTTAATACATAATAAAGCTATCATATAAATCATATCTAAAACTAGTAACATAATTAGTCATAATATTTATAATATAACCAGGTGTCATATATTATCAGAACCTCTCTTATTCTTGTGATCAATTTTGAAACAGCTTTGAAAAGACCAGTTCACCAAAAATGACAGACTTATTTGCTCTTATGGGAAATATTACTGATATTAGATTACATAAAGGCTATGGATAATTTAAAACAATATGTATTGGATGTAGAAAGGCAATTAAATTTGTAAGCTGTTCCAAGAGGAGGTACCAATGTTATTTTACACCTGCAACTTATCTAAATCAAATAACTGTTCCCAAATTTAGAAGAGCACTGGACTTAGTTTGTTTTATTACACGCTGATTTATTACAATCAACGTAATAAATGGAAACTGTAGGAAAATTCTGTTTTTATTGTTTGTAAATGCCATCAATTACATTGATTTTGGGCTGTTTACTTTTTATTATTTTGTTATTACCATTTTTAAATATTAAAAAAAATCTCTTCACATCCTTATGCATGGTATGTTTCTTCCTCAGTTTGGATTCCCCTACCAGAAGCCTGGGAGTTTAATGGTTCTGTGCAGGATCTTAGCACAGTTACATTTATCACCACCAAAGTCTTCTGAACTTTATTTACTACCACAATGCCTGTTTGATTGGCCGGCACCTACCTCTCCATCTGGATCTGGAGGTTGGTCCCACTGGGTCTTAGCCTTGTTATTCTCCATATCTTTCTCTGGATTCTTTCATCTGGACCAGTGGTGGGGTTTCAAATTTTTTTACTACCGGTTCTGTGGATGTGGCTTGGTAGGTGTGGCATGGCTTGGTGGGTGTGGCAGAGGAAGGATACTGCAAAATCTCCATTCCCAACCCACTCCAGTGGAAGGATACTGTAAAATTTCCATTCCCATCCCACTCCAAGGGAAGGTTACTGCAAAATCCCCATTTCCTCCCAATCAGCTGGAACCTGGGAGGCAGAAAATAGATGGGAGTGGGGCCAATCAGAATTTTTACTACCGGTTCTCCGAACTACTCAAAATTTCCGCTTCCGGTTCTCCAGAACTGGTCAGAACCTGCTGAAACCCACCTCTGATCTGGACTTATGAGGCTGTAGCCCATACACTGCTGCTATATATAAGCATTTAAGGAAAGTGGCTTTGACACTCACCATACCTACCCATCCTCTTTTGGCTGGTGTACAGTCTTGGGATGTTGAACTTGGGATGGAAGCCTCCATATATCATGAGGAGTCCTCATTTGGCCAGCTCACTATATTGACATATATATTTGATGACTGGCAGGGGATACGTCTGGATAGTGTGGTCCTTGTTCTTTGCATTTTGCTGACTATCTATCTGAGTAGCAAATGCTTCAGGAAAAGCTCATGAAGGGGATAAATCATCAGATTATCTTCCAGAGGAATCTAGTTATGAAATTGGAAATGGAATGATCTCAGTTGATTCAATCAGAATTATTGAGGGAGCATGAAATTCTTGGGCTAGTTTAACTTTTATCACAAGATAAAAATTAGTATCTACTGAGTCATAGCATATTGTACTCAAAAAGGCAATATAGGGCATTAAATAGAAACCCTTTGTCAACATGACAATCCAAATTAATTTATCCCCAAAATGTTGCGGTTTAGCCTCAGTCTATCTGGCTGTATTTGGGGCAGGGAGGCCAACCTTGGTTTTACATTCAACTGTTCTTATTGATAGGGTGATTTTTCTAATATTCGGTTGAAATTTCCTTATATGTAATTTTTAAGCGTTATTCTATGTCCTCACTCTGAAGTTGACCTCTTTCTACCTAGCATCCTTTCAAATATCTAAACAGCCCTATTGCATCCTAGTCAAAAATTATCAATTCTTTCATTAGTTTCCAGTCTGTTGATCATTCTCATAGACCTCCTTTGAATTATTCCTCTTTCTCCGAAACCTTTTTCAAGTGTGATGCACTATTCAAAATGGACTTTGAGCAAAGTTGAACAATTACTTCCATTTATTTCCAAGCTAGACCATTGTTCCAGCCTCAAACAGCATTTGTCTTTTTACAGCCCCTGTGCATTAGTGACTCATATTCATTTGGTATTGTTCCACAATGATCTCACCACTTTATCCAAGGAATTGAGAGCAAATATTGTCAAGGAGTATTCTTCTTTTCCAAACCAACTATCTTTAGATGACAGAAGAGATTCTCTGTGTGCTGTTGAAGAAAGACAAGGAACATGCATGATTGAACATGTGAATCATCCTATATTAAGGACTACATTGTGATGATAAGAGAATTGCTTCAAATTCATTAACATTTGCTTTTTTAAAATCTGAAATATGTTTTCACTTCATTCAGTTTTAGATGCCTGTAAAATTGACAATTCCAACATGAGAATATCATTTTCCTCAATAGTTCTTATATTTCCACTTTTTTAAGCTTCTCTATTAGCATTAAGTCAACAAAGGTTGACTTCTTGTTAGGTTATTATCAAAGCTTGTTATCTTCTTCCACTCTCTGAAAGAAAAAGTGAATAATAAGACAAGTCAGGAATTTCCAAGAAAGTAAACTTTGGCATAATTTGTTTCCCAATAGATGGGGTAATAGTAATCAGTGCTATTTTATACCTTTCTCATATCTTCATATATTGCTTTTGAAAGTCATTCTCCACATTATTGTCTGATGCGCAGAAAAAAATAGAAATGAACATTATTGTCATTTGTTCTTCACTTTTAATCGAGACATTTTCCACATTATTATTAAATACATTCATTATATTGTTTTCATTATATATTTGGTCTGTTATTTTTTTATTTTAACAAATGTTTTAAAGTGCAACCAAGATTTCTGAGATGATTAAAAGCTCTTAACACGCGGTGCAACACCAGAGTTTTTTGTCTCTGTTTCTGTTGAACAAATTGCTTTCTTCAACTGCTATATTTAAAGGAGACCTGGTGGCGCAGTAGCTACAATACAGTATTGCAGGCGAACGAACTCTGCCCACAGTTTGGGATTCAATCCTGACCTGCTCAGCTTTCTGAGGTCAGTAAAATGAGGATCCAAATTGTTGGGAGCAATATACTGACTTTTGTAAATCTCTCAGAGAGTGCTGTAAAGCACTACAGAGGGGAATACAAGTTTAAGCGCTATTGCTATATTTCCATCAAGGGTCTCATCTTATTTGGTCCCTATAATACCTACATATTTGACTTTTTATACCAAGACTTCAGCTTATGTTGTTTATTTCACATACTGGATCTTAATGCATTAACAATGAAGGCCATAAACAACCTGAAGTTCACTGAACAATTTAATAAACCTTATTAAAGCAAAATTTTCACATTTCTGAAGTATGTATGGTAACTCATTATTTGAAATACTTAATTCAGAGTTTTTGACACCAATCCACATATGATTTAATTTAAAGCCTCTTCGATTAAGCTCATACTTTTGCTGAACACATTCACTAATCCTAAACTGATAATAAAACACTTACTAAAAATTAATTGGAATGTTATCAACTGAGAGCTCCAAGAAACCAAGAAAATGAAATAAAAGTTTACTTTATTAAGATTAAAAGAAAGACTGAGGAAGTACTAGCGAAAGATGGTTTAAGGGATCAAGAGGTATCTATGTCATCAAAATAAACAGCTGATACAAAGTCACTGGTTTCTTTCAGTGTGAGAAAGCTAATTGGTATTTAGTGAAAAATTTGCCTAAATTTTGCAGAACATTTAGAAAGAGCATAGCTTTGTTGGAATGTAAAAGTTGGCGAAATTGAGGTACTTGGAATTATTGGAAAATATGCGTTGGGAAAGCACATTATAGAGAAGGTGCGTTAATACTGATTTGTAAGAGAATTCTTTGCTCAATAGTACATCTGTTCAAGTAGCAAAACACAGATTCTACAGCTGCATAACATCAGTTGGATAGCATCAAAATAGAATTGGTTATATAATAGTAAACAGAAGTTATAGAAAGCCAGCCTGAATACTTCCAGGTGCAGATTGTGGAATAGAGCATGAATTATTGCTTTGAAATATTTGAGTTAAAGAGAACAGATATGCCAGCAGGATTTAATCTGGAAGATATATAGTCAGAACGCCGATTAATATAAGGAATAGACCTTTACCTTGTGTGAAAGAAAAAGTATTAGAAGAGATAAAGGGAAAAAAAAGGTGGGAGAAAAATTCACAAAATTTCAAGAGGAGAAAGATCCAAGTTATTTCAGAATAAACTACTATTATAGTAAGGAAAAGATGGGAAGGGAAGCTATCTGCAACAGCTACATAACATAATTCTGTTATGTAACAGAATATGCAATGACAAGAAAAAGGGCAATTCACAGAAGCAGAATATGTATGCAAAGAGGAAAAAATGAATATATAGTGCATTTATAGAAGGTTTCTGGTGAAATCTATTGATTCGTTAATTGGTTGCATTTATTTATCAGATTATTTTCTATTTTCGTTCCAAATTTCAGTTATCTCTAAAATAGTAATCTTGAAGGGTGATTGAGACTGGCTCAAATTCGCCAAGTCAATTTCCACAACTTAGAATGCATGTGAACCTATGTCTCCCCAGTCTGAGTATAAACAAGAGTACAATACTCACTCTCAGGAATGTACTGTGGAGTTACATTTAGATAGGAGATATTTAATCCGGTTAAATTAAAAAATAAAAGGCCAACAACTCTGTTAGATCATGTGCAGCTAGTGGTGGGTTGCTCCCAGTTCCGTCCGGTTCTTGCGAACGAGTAGTAAAAGCGGCGGGAGGCTCTGCCCACCCACCTGGATGTCATCATGGACAATCTGCTCATGTGCAGAAGTGCACATGCTCCCATTGTGAACCGATAGTAAAGGTAAGTAGAACCCACCCCCATGTGCAGCCTAGCATAATAGCTATTTGATTGTCAGGAGGAATCAAGAGGATTAGAGTAACAAGAAGCAGGAAAGGGAAATGATAGCCCTGAGAAAGTCAGTTGAAGAGGAACATCCCTAAACTGATACTGTCTATATCTACTGCTCCTGATGACCAAGAGGATGAGAAAGCACACTAAGGAAATATCTGGAAAACCTGCAAAAGTAGTTCTTTGCACTACTTCCTGACACTATGCACCATCTCATGATTCATATCACATCATGTGGATGCTGGAACCACTCTCTGAATAGTGATTTGTTCTGCAGGCAGTATTTCAGCTTAACAAGTCCTTTGTGTTTCACATTGCTTACAAGCTACTGATATTTAACATCAGTGAGCTTTGGGCCTGCATAACACTCTGGGATTAGGAAAGCAGAATGCAGCTCTTGTTATTTTTATGCATTGGTTGGATTTTGGTTGATCGGTTTCCAAATCCAACAGATGCTTTATATGACCAAGTCAACACTTGACCTCCTTGAGCTGCAGTTACATATTGTGTTTCAACTGAGAGGGCAGTAAATGGATGTCTCCTATAGCCCAGCTGATAACTCCTCTATAGTAGATTGTTGGCAGATGTTCCATTTTTTTAACCTTTGGCTCAATTTTCAGCCAGGTAGCTACTAGTATAAAAGTACTGTTTGCAGGTAACTTTAATCTCACATTTATTTTTATTTTTCAATCCTTTTTGATTGCAGTTCAACCTTTTGGGTGTGCTTTTTCTGTACAATATTCTTACTGCAGCTACAGTTGCTGGCTGTGTTCCAGCTGAGGTAGCCAAGAACATCCCAGTTGTCGTTGTGTCCAGACTGCTGCATTGTTGAGTCTTAGCTTCATTGCTTTAAGCAAATCTGCTTCTAGAAGCTTGTCCATTTCATTACCTTCACTCAGCCTTAGGTGTTTCATCAAAGTCATTATTTTCTGTTTTTGGTTAAAGAAGTTTCCATCTTTTTTAAAAAAATTTATTCGCATTTATACCCCGCCCTTCTCCGAAGACTCAGGGCGGCTTACACTATTTTAGCAATAGTCTTCATCCTATTTGTATATTTATATACAAAGTCAACTTATTGCCCCCAACAATCTGGGTCCTCATTTTACCTACCTTATAAAGGATGGAAGGCTGAGTCAACCTTGGGCCTGGTGGGACTAGAACCTGCAGTAATTGCAGGCAGCTGTGTTAATAACAGACTGCATCTTCTCTTTCAGCCTGCATCCTGAAGTAATAGGAGGTCTCAACCAGATTTCCCTTTTCTCCTTTATTTCCTCATTTAAGTATTTACAATTTCCTCACTATCTTCATCTTCATGACACAAAATGAAATTGTCAGCATAAATTACAATGTGTACCCATCTTTCATCCTTTCATATGAAGTATAAGCAAGGATTGCTATTATCTTCTGCAACTCTCTTAAAAGTCAGTTTTGTTTAGCATTGTACTCCAGGCTCTTGCAGCTTGCTTTAGGCTATAAATGCTCTTTTGCAGTTTGCACACACACCCTATTTTTCCAGGTTCTATCAATGAACACAATGTCTTCTTGTAACTGCAACTGTACAGTCACAGTCAGTCCTTATTGAGAGGACTATGCTGTTTTGTTGCCTGTTGGGCAATCTAAATTGATTTCAGGCATTCCATTAACACTTGGGTTTTGTTTTTCACCAAAGTATGTGAAAGTATGCAATTGACTCATTTCTGTTGCAGAACCAAGGATTCTATACTCTTTGCAGCCCAGGTCATAGGCATTAAATAGCCCAGAGCATTGAAGAACACAAAGAGGTAGTGCAAGATTGGAAGACATGGAGAGACCTGGCCCATAGAATTGCCAAGGGTCGGATGCAACTGAATGGATAACATCATCATCACCATTCATCATCGTCATCATCATTACCATCATCCAAATAGCCTTTGATCACTTTTACAATCCTGTTTGTTCCTCTTTTCTTCGGAAATATAAGCAAACATCCTCAATCCAAATGCTCCTATATCCTTAAGATTTGGTTTATTTCCATTCTGCAACAGAAATAGTATTGCTTCTTTTCCATTTTGAGAACAACCTGTTTTGCGGGCAAGTTGCCCTTATATTGTTTCTCTTCAGTTTTCGGGAGTCTAGCATTGTGTCCTTTGCAATAAAAAGTTCTCCCCCATGCTTTCTGCTATGACATTGGTTCTATAACATGTGGAGTGGTTGTCTCATGCTTAATACCTTCCTTTAAGCACAATATGTTGCATACATTATCATTATTCCTTGTCATAGACTTTGTTCCAAATGTTTTGTTCACTCTAGTCACAGGCTCTTTGAGATTTCAAAATACTTCACCTTTCTCTTTGAAAATGTATACGAAGACGTATTTTGAAAAAGCTTGTAAAATGTCAGAAAAAGAGGGGTCCTCAAAGAAAAATATCCACAGGGGTTACTCTGAATCAAATCCAGAGTTTCCTTTGACTATTTTTCATTGTTCTAATATAATAAGTACACTTTAATTTAGGATCGTCACACTTAGTATTTTCCATCTTGAATATTTTCTTTGCTGAACTTTTATTTACCTGATTGTATTTCTATCTTATTTTCTTTTTATTGTCAACTGCCCAGTTGATTAACAAATCAAATATATCATCATCATTATCATCAACACCATCACCATATTGTTAAATTGTCCTTCCTCAGCTTTGAAATATATTCATCTTTTATGTAACCAAATTTGCAAGACCAGATTCAGAAGTCTTTATAAGAATACTCAGTTGCCACGTTTGTTTGTTCTGCTGTGCATTATGTGTCACAGAATTAATCCCTGTTAAGAGTTCCCTCCACAATCTGTTCTTTTTTCTCTGTAAACAAAGCGAAATTCCTTTTAAAACAGATCTTTCATCCTTTCTTTGCAGCTATTTTTGTACGTACAATACTGTTTTGTAAGCATGGAACATAATATATGTGTAGAATGCAACTTCAACTGTTTTTCCCAACAGGTTTTTCAGTTTAAATAAAGTGTTCCTTTGCCCTCTGCCTGAATGCAGTCACAATGCAATCACAATTGCTGAGATAGGCTAGAGCCTTACAACTCATGGCTATGTCTAAAAAAATGACATAGAATGTAAAATAAAATAAAATAAATGACAAGAGGTCCCATTTCTGATTAAGATCTGTATGAGTCAATGTTGAACCCATTCTGCAAATGGTATCTCTTGCAATACATAATTTGATTGGCAGGGCTGATACTTTGTAAATCTCTGGCTTGTGATTTTCTTTTGCTTTGAATCAGTTTGCCTCTCGTTGACTCCTTTTTGTGTAATTAGGTGCTTCTCATCTAAAAGTTCTGTATTTCTATCTCTGAGCATTTGGTTGTGATGTAAAATTGCTCCAACAAGAGAAACAACTACAAGAAAGAGGAAAGAAAAGGACGAAAGAGAGGGAGGGAGGGAGAGAAAGAATGAAAGAGAGAAAGAAAGAAAGAGAAAGAAAGAAAGAGAAAGAAAAAAAAGGAACCTGATTTTGAGATTTTTCCCTTTTTCTAGTTTGCTTTCTGAGACTGAAATCTTGTAAATATTCTTGAACAAAACTCAGTCTAGTCTAGATTTTCTTTAACTTGGGAGGAAACCCCCCCCCCCCAATTCCTTTGTAAATCTCACTTTATAGAGCAAAAAAACAAACAGTTGTGGCCTAAGTCTCTTATTGTTTGTACTGAATTTGTATTCTATACTGTACAGGTAGTCCTTGACTTAGGACCACAATTGAGCCCAAAATTTATGTTGCGAAGTGAGGCATTTGTTAAGTGAGGTGTTTTTTTTTTACAACCTTTCTTGCCAGAATTGTTAAGTTAATTACTGCAGTACTTAAGTTAGGAACACGGCTGTTAAGTCAATGTGGCTTCTCTATTGGCTTTGCTTGTCAGAAAGTCACAAAACGTGATCACATGACCCTAGGACACTGCAGCTGTCATAAATATGACTCAGTTGTGAAGCATCTGAATTTTTATCACATGACCATGGGGATGCTACAACAGTTGTAAGTGAGAAAAACGGCCATAAGTTACTTTTTCCAGTGCCTTTGTAACTTTGAACGGTCACTAAATGAGCTGTTGTAAACCTGTATGTTTTGATTAAGACTTTTAAAATGTACAGTTAAATGTACAGTACATAGTCACGGCTATGGTTTTCCCAGTTGCACTGTATGGCTGTGAAAGTTGGACCATAAGAAAGGCTGAGCGCCAAAGAATTGAAGCCTTTGAACCATGGTGCTGGAGAAGACTCTTGCAAGTCCCTTGGACTGCAAGGCGATCAAACTGGTCAGTCCTAGAGATCAATCCTGACTGCTCTTTAGAAGGCCAGATCCTGAAGATGAAACTGAAATACTTTGGCCACCTAAGGAGGAGGAAGGACTCACTGGAGAAGAGCCTAATGCTGGGAAAGATTGAGGGCAAAAGAAGGGACGACAGAGAATGAGATGGCTGGATGGAGTCACTGAAGCAGTCGGCGTGAGCTTAAATGGACTCCAGAGGACAGGAAGGCCTGGAGGAATGTTGTCCATGGGGTCACGATGGGTTGGACACGACTTTGCAACTAACAACAACAAAAATGTACAGTTATAATATGAGGGAAAATTGGAAGGTCCTGTGTGTTTCACTGAAATGGTTTTCTCCATATTTCCAAGGGACTTTCTTTAGTATGAATAAGCAAAATATCGCTGAGTGCTAGATGTATGTTCCACCCCTGGCTTTCTTGTTTGTAGCATACTTTTCCTTCTGTTTTGTTATTCTAGATTTAGCTGTTTGGTTCTTTTGCAAGCATGGGTCAGCAGATTCAGGGGCATTCTCCCGCAAAAGATCATCTTTGCATCACAGAGCAGCTTGATTTTTTTTTTCTGGGTCTCCTACCTAGGTCACAGGTATTGACTCCTTTTTCAACAGGTCTGCCTCTTCTGCACACCTAAGAGCACCAAAATGAAATCAGGTCAAATATCAACAACCCTACCCGTACATTTGTTTTTACTTAAAATAAACGTAATTTTTATGTTTACTTTTGAGCTGGGCTGACGTGAAAGCAGCTTTATGCCACAGAATACTCTGTGTATTCTACATTATATGCCCTTCATTCCTTTACTTAGATCAAGGGTCTCCAACCTTAGCAACTTTAAGACTTGCATACTTCAACTCCCAGAATTCTTCAGCCAGGCTGAGGAATTCTGGGAGTTGAAGTACGCAAGTCTTAAAGTTGCTAAGGTTGGAGACCCCTGACTTAGATTACAGCTAGATGAGGTATTTGGCTTTCCATCTAAATGGGATTTTCTACTTAATTAAAAAAAAACAATCTTTAATTGCTGTATTATGTTTATTTCATTTGGCACGCATATTCTGCTAGTCCCATACGATCCGTGTCAAGCAAGCGAAGTAAGGAAAGGTCTCTCAATCAAGAATGTCAGCCAACAGCTAAAAAGCTAAAGCAGTAATATTTGTAAACTGTTTAATGGCATTTCATTTTTTTAAAAAAAAAATCTAGTTGGCACTTGTACGGCATTCTTATATTCAACTCTGTGGCTGATAGGAAATAAATAATGCTTGATTGCAATGTACTTTAAGAGAAAGCCAAATAAATAGCATGATTTTGAATTTATTTACTAACATGTTTAGAAATGCCTTCAGGCCATTGTTTCTTTATCAGGATTCATTATCAAAGCACATCTAAGCACAAATCATCATTGTTTGAACAGCTTTCAAGATAATTAACCTGGCACCTCTGGGCAGATGATGTTAGCAATATTGGGGTGTCCTTACTTTGCATTAGATTAAGAGACCCCCCCCCCATTTTCATAGCAAAACTGATAACTCCATTTTAATCAATCAATAAGTATGAAAGTGAGCTTGACTGTCAGAAAGATTAGCGGGAGAAGTTTCATCTGTCCCTTTTTAAATCTAATAAATATTTCCTTCCACAAATGATTTACAAAAGATATCTGAGATAGTTATAATAATTTCTTCTTAAAATATGCATGGGCAGGTCCCTAAGTGATCTTCATATTTTTTCAGCATCTGTTAAAGACAAAGATATCATGATGCTTAACTCTGCACACCAGGGGTGGTGGTGGTGGCGGCGGCGGGGAGACGGGACAGAAGCCTCCTGCAGTACCCTGCTGACCAAAATGGGGCACGGTCCCCTCTGCCCCGTTTTTGGCCTGAATGGCCTCCTGCAACACTTTACCGGCTAAAACAGGGCCCGGGGGGGCTACATATGGCTCCCTGTGCCTCATTTTCGCCTTCCATGGCCTCCTGCAGCACCCTGTGGGCCAAAAATGGGGTCCCCACATGGCCTATTTTTGGCCACCAGAGGCACCACGGGCTAGTCCTTTGAAATTTCCAGGCCAGACCCTTAGGCTGGATTTAAGCACCCTGAAGGCCGAATCTGGCCCACGGGCCTTAAGTTTCACACCCCTGCTGTACACCATCTAATCTTTAGTAGATCAACTAAGAAAATAACTTTATTAGGAAGAATAGAATAGAATAGAATAGAATAGAATAGAATAGAATAGAATAGAATAGAATAGAATAGAATAGAATCAATATATAATTGAGCCTTATGCCATCTACTGATTAAACATCATCGTGGCACTTTATATAACATTATTTATATAACATGTCTGGAAATGGCAGTGAGTATTATTTAGGTGCTCTGTTGTTCTGTCTCCTTTTAAAAATATGCAGTATAATTCTTTTGGCACTATATTTGAAGGGAGGCCATTTTGTTCAGTTAGCTTTTTTTACTACTAAAATGGATGTACACATGCATTCCTCCCTTGTATTAAAATAATACATTTTCTTAATAGCTAATTTGGATAATGACACAGAAATTTGTACAAATGTACTTTGCAAATAGATTAATCATTGCATCGGTTTTGCCTTTTGGAAGTTATGTAGAATAGATGACCACAAAATGTTAGCATGCTGATTGATTTCTGTAATAATTATTCATAGAATTAACAAGTAAAAGCTTTCTTACATATCAGCTGTGTTAGAAATATTCTTAGAAGCTGGAGGAAGAATACCTGAAAACTAATTGCTTAAAATAAAAAAGGCAGATTGAATTGCAAATGTTTCCAGTTTAAATAATTAGCCAGTATAATCATTTGTTAAAGGTTGCAACAGATTTTGCAATCAGATGGAGTTCTTAAATTAAGGTTGGCTGTCTTTCAATAGACAGGCTTGAGTTCAGACAAATGTTTATGACCATCATGTAGTAATTATTTAAGATCTTTGATGCTGGAGGCCAAACTTGGATTATAATAGTCCATTTTAGCAATAGAAATCTATCAAACTATTAAATAGGCATTAATTTATCTATTTTCTACTGGAATTAAGATCCGTGGGTAAAGGAGGTCATTAGAATTAGATTTTGATAAATACTATTCTGATCATGATTGGAAAATCTGGATGATTTATAAATGAAGCAAGAATATATTTAGATATTTAGAAGGTTTTGCATGCTTTAAATGTTATTTGAAAGAAATGCTTTGAATCAGTAGTGGGTTTCAATTTAGTTTGCTACCGGTTTGCTCATGTGTGCGTGCGCGATACTTCTGCACATGCACAGAAGCGTCCAAGCGGGTGGGCGGAGCCTCCCGCCGCCACCACTACCAGTTCGCTTGATCCGGCACCACCACTGCTTTGGATTCAGACATCTGAAAATAAACTACCACTCCCTTATTTGTTAAAATCATGTTATTTTTCTAAGGCTTCAAAACTGGATCAGGTTTGCTGAGATGATTCCTTAAAACAGCACCTTATTTTCAGGCCATTCATACTACCTGAATGAAGAAGGGACTCCTGCTATGCTCCTGCTAAATCCAAAGCACTTATTCCCTCAATTTCAAAGTGCACCCAGCTCTAGTATTTAGGGATTTTTCTAACTATATATTTTTGTGCCACTCATGTCAACACAATATTGATCATAATTTTTCCAAGCAGTGACCCAGAAAGATGCTCAAGCAAATCAAAATGATGGCACATCTACTGAGTGGGTTCTGGAATTTGAAAAGATTGAAAAGTTCATTATATTTTCTTATTTAACTTTCTACACTACCACAATATGACACAAAATAAGGCATCTTTTGCTGGTTGTCAGTTTAACCCCTTCAATGAAACAGCATACAAAGATGTTCCATGAATTCTTTGGACCATTTCTCCTATATCCAAGTAATATATTTTTATAATATTGAGTATTCCTTTATGTTAAGACTACTTAAACAAATTTTGCTTAGTATTGATTTGTGAAATAGTGCTAGTTGAATTCAAGGGAAAGTTCTGGAGTCTTCTGAGGAAAGTTGAATAATGTCTGCTAGCATGAGTTTAACTTTACAACAGTTTCTTGTGTATTGGGTAAGAGCAATCAACACATAGATCATTTCTTAACTGCCTCTTTTAATGCAATGTGAATAAGAGTAATTACTACAGCAGGTAAAGAAACGTTAATGGTAGAACGTCATGCAAAGGTGTTTACAAATGGGCCAGAAAAGACAAAATGACATCCATCACCATGCAATCAAAGTTCATTTAAAAAATGAGTGCAATGTTAAACACGATATACATTAAAAAGAGAGAGAGAGAGATCGGGCTTTGATTGCATGGTAGTGCACATCAATATATACATCCTTGGCTTTATACATTCAATTATCCATGCTTCCATACCCTCTTCATTTCCTGTAGATATCCTTTTCCTGCAATCAGTGCAGGTCATCTCTGTCACAGTATCCTCTAATGGTCTAGTTTCCCATGGCACTAATTTCATCATTCTGCAAATGATTTAACTATGCTAGTGTAGTGTAATTTTTCTTTAGTTTGAAAACTACCAATAGTATTGAAACAAGGACTGCGAGGCCCATTGTTGTCTAGTTCCATGCCTTTCATTATGTAACAGTAACAGAGTTAGAAGGGACCTTGGAGGTCATCTAGTCCAACCCCTGCCCATGCAGGAGGTCATCTAGTCCAACCCCCTGCCCATGCAGGAGGTCATCTAGTCCAACCACCTGCCCACGCAGGAGACCTATACTAGGGATTCAAACCACCGAACTGCTGATATTATCAATGGACCTGATTCTAGGTCCCCATGTTAGCATTGCTATAGTTGCTAACTAGGTTAGCCTTGGGAAGGCTTTTAATTTTTAAAAATAATATTGATTTAAAAAGTAAAAGTATTTGGTACCTCAGCCACTCCTCAGACCTGTGGACAGCAGAATTTAGAAGTTATGCATTTGGATAATCAACTAGCATAATTTCCTACCTAAGAACTCAAAGCATGGGGCTCTTTGGCAGCTCCAAAGCTACTCAGAAATAAGAACTTTCCTAATAAAACTCTCAAGAACACTTGGGCTAAATTCTTGAAGGGTAGGATTAAATTAAGAGATAGGCACTTTATATGTTTATGTTTCTGAGATGCCCACTGTGACAAATAAAAATGTCTGCAGTTGTGTTGAGTGGGTTATTCTGTTTTATCTTCTTCATTATTGTGTTGAGACTTTGGAAAAAGTACAGAGAAGAATAACAAGAGGATTAAAGACCAAAACATATGAACAACAATTGCAGGAAATGGATATGGCTAGTTTAGAGGGAAAAAAAGACTAGGGGGTGACATAATAGTGATACGCCAGTATTTGAGGAGCTGCCATAAAGAAGAAGGGGGTCAATTTATTTTCCAAAACACCAGAAAGAAAGACAGGAAACAATAGATGGAAACTAATCAAGGAGAGAAGCAACCTGGAATTAAGGAGAAACTTCCTAACAGTGAGAACAATTAACCAATGGAACAACTTGTCTTCAGAAGTTGTGGATGCTTCTTTATCACTGGATGTTTTTAAGAAGAGACTCTTGTCTGAAATGGTATAGGGTCTCCTGCTTAAGCAGGAGGTTGGAATAGAAGACCTTCAAGGTCCCTTCCAACTTTATTTTGATTGATTGATTATTGGCATACACAAAAAGTAGCCTTTATTTGTGTGGAATTCTTGTGGTATATTAACCTTGTTGAATGAGTGGAGATCTGGTAGGATACTAAGGCTCCAGTAGTCTATTTATTTACTTTCAATTATATTCCTAAGTGATATTGGGAGATATTACTTTGATATCTCTCTGCATTAATAAACTCTGCCACTATTGCAAACAAGGCTGAGGAAATTTGCTGTCTGCCACATGATTATAATCTCTGTTGTCTTGCCTTTGAAAGAAGTCTTACTTGTTTGTTCAGACAGGATACATTTGCCGATAAGCAGTTTGTAGAAGGGCAATGGTGTAACATTCGCCATTTTAAACAGGTCTTCAAGATACAAGATGGTGAGTGGGATCCTGCTGTCTTCTAGATATGCTCTTTGTTCTGAGTTCCCACTTTTGGGATTGTTATCTGCTTCATTTATGTCAACTTTGTCTATGACAGCTAAGAAAGGCTTGTTTTTTTTAATGAAAAATCTCTCCCTTATTATTATTATTTTCATTTTGAAGACAACAGCGGATATTACTTTTGTCTAAGAACATGCAATTTCTTTTCAACGTTCTGGTAAGGTGACTCTGTGCATAGCAGATGGAACTGTCCAGCAAACTTCAGCCTGGAAGCTTGAAAAATTAAGTAAAGCCTGGCTGAACATTTGTATCATCAGAAAAGTTACAGAAAGTAACTACAATTGGGAAGTTAAAGAAAATTAGTAAAAATATAGTTCTCACACCACTTGCAAGAAAGCTACACAAGCAAGTCCAAGAAATCACCAAGAGTTGCATTCAATTTAAGGGACACTTTACTTTTAATCTGATTGTAAATTTAACTGATTAATTAATTTTTATAACTGCCCACCTCAATCAATCAATGACTCTTAACAATTCTGTTACAATATTACGTTTTGTTAGTGGTCAGTACTCTGAATTGCACAGTACTAGATATTACAGAATCACCTATAATCTGCATGTCTGAGTGTGCACAACATACCAACCCATAGTTTAGTCTTTAGTCTTTGACTTTGACTTTGATTAAAGTCTTTGACTTTAGTCACTGGCCTATTTTCACACAACCAGCCTGAGTTATATTAATAACTATATATTAGATTAACCACCCTGGATGGGTTTGCACACTCTACTGAGCAGTGAACTCATAATTTAGCCTACTGTGTTGTGTATATCCAGGTTTTGTGTTAATTCTTATAGTGGTTACTTCCAATCCAGTGAACTAGCTAGTTTTGTCAAGCAAACTAGTAATGTTAATTCACAAGAACATGTTATTCATAGTGTTTTTTCCTTCTATTAGCACTGGAACCTTTCCAGACTTAATCTTCAACTGAACTTGGACCAATATCCTGAGAGTTTTCAAGGATGGCCCAAACTTGTACACTGTCACTTAGTTCTGGCTTAACTATTGAGAGCAAGCCTTACCAAAAAGGATCAAAATATTTGTTTGAATTAATTTAAGAACATATTGGCCAGGTTTTTCTTTTTATCTTACCTATTGGGGTTGTATGGGAGATTCAACAAGTTATATAGTCACTGAGAGACCAAGGTCCTGAAATACTCTCAAAATGAAATTTAAAACTCATTTTCCAGTAGACTTTGTGGGCTGCTGACAGTTCTGACTTTCTTAACTGATACCAAGAAAAAATTGAGTAGACTTTATCTGCCTTTCACAAAGTTTAGGCAACCTACTGAGCCTAAATATGTCTGTGGCTTAGCATACTATATGAACTTAGATAATTTATTTTTTAAACTAGGGTCAATTGCTAAATATGTTGTTTCTTTCAATAAACTATATGGATCCCTCACCTATTGATAAACAATTGTCTGGCTTGTCTACCTAGAAAATGCTAATTATGTCTCTTGTCTCTGTGGTAGTGCAGCTTCTCTAAAACACAGCAGCTGAATTTCAAATCTTTTAATAAGGACAGTGTAACCTGCATTTATCTCAGTCTAAATATTCTGAGTTAGAGTACATACATGTATGCATGTATAACTCGTTGGGCTACGCCTTCTCCTTGATCTTCGGACCTTTAAGCGCGAGCTCAAAACCTTCTTCTTTCACCAAGCAGGGCTGGCCTGATATAATTTTAAATTGACTGTTTTAATGGGATTTTACGGGGATTAATTTTATTTACTATTTTTATTCAAAATTTTTAATTTTCAGCTTATTGAATTAGATTTTTAATTGGTTTATTGTATTTTAAATTTTTTCTGATATTTATGTTTTTATTTTTGCTGTACACCACCCTGAGTCTTCGGAGAAGGGCGGTATAAAAATACAAATAATAAATAAATAAATAAATAAATAAATAAATAAATAAATAAATAAATAAATAAATAAATAAATAATATCGTGGCTGGGCGCGCATAATTCATTAAGCTAGCATTTGCTGATTCTTAGATTGCCGAATAGATTCCACCTGCCTGTATTCATAAAGTCAATTGGATGTTGACCTTGCATGTTACATAACTTTATTTGCCCCACATCAACTTGATTCTCTACAGGTGACAGCAAAACCAGACTACCCCTTTTTAATCTGGCATGACTGAGGTTGACAAATCATATTGCGCTGCTGGTCTCTAGCATTACATTGTTACCTAGTGCTACTCCTCCTGTAGTTGCCTAAACTGTCAATCATCTGGGTGACAGGCTCTCTGAAACCTAACTCAGCTCTGTTCTCTCTCAACCTTTCGATCCTATAACCTTGTGATTTTTCTGACAGATTGTGATTAGATAGTAAGAGTTATTCTCATATCCAGACAGGCCTTTTTCTACCCTTTATGTCTATGATGTTTTATGCAGCTGACAATTTGGGGTGGGAGAGGATGCAGCTGTTTTACCATCAAAGTTTGCAGTGGACTAGAGCATCAAAGCAACAGATGGCACTAGAGTTTCATAGCGGGTTTTGATGTATACCAGGATGAGATAGAGTCATTTGTTTCACCTTGGGTACATGACAATCTGTTCTAAATTACCCCAACTGCCTTGGGATTTAGGCCTCATTCCAACACACAGCACATCCTTAGACTGTTTACCCGAAAGACTGAGAGAAAACAATGTTGTCGACATTCACTTAATAAGATCTTTTGAAGAGGCAGTTTGAGGAATATGTTTACTGTTTTTCCTCTTAAGAAGGTATTTTAAAATTACTATCGATGTAGTAATGCAGATGTCTTTTAATCTGACTGTGTTAAAAGAAAGTGTGCGAATTTGTAAATTGCAAGCATAAAATCTTTTCTGTTCCATCCTGCACATCATTCAACGTTAGAGATATTTCTTCCACTTCTCTTAGTAAAGCTGCACATGCAGATTTGAAGGTACATTTTTTTAAGGAACATATTTTCCAAAATCAAAGATCATGGAAAAGCTTGAATTAAGACTTAATGAGGAAATAAATGACAGTCTATGGGTTGTCTGAAGGGAGAGCGGATTGCTGGTGTTTTCTATTCAACTCGACTCTTGCAGAGACCTGAGATTTATTCAGTGAGGCTCTCTGTACAGTATAGTGCCTTTATTTTCTATGCTTTTTGCTGCAGAGAATCCCCATGGAATTGAAAAAAAAAGCAAAACACAACTTTCCCCGTTACAAAACTCTCCATGAGAAATAGGAAACAAGCAACAAAGCCTAGCTCTATTCTTAAATCTCTAATCCTAAGGCTTCTTCCTTGGATGGTGCTGAGAATTAAATTGATTGTGGTGGCATTTAAATAAAGTACAGGTAGTCCTTGACTTACAACAGTTCATTTAGTGACAGTTCAAAATTACAAGGGCACTGAAAAAAAGTGACTTATGACTGTTTTTCACACTTATGACCGTTGCAGCATCCCGATGATCATGTGATTTACATTCAGATGCTTGACAACTGACTCATACTTATGACCGTTGCAGAGTCCCGGGGTCATGCGATTACCCTTTGCAACCTTCTCACAACCAAAGTCAATGGGGAAGCCAGATTCATTTAACAACCTGGTTACTAATTTATCAGCTGCAGTGATTCGCTTAACAAATGTGGCAAGAAAAGTCATAAAATGGAGCAAAAACTCACTTAACAAATTTCTCTCTTAGCAACATACATTTTGGGCTCAATTATGGTCGTAAGTTGAGGACTACCTATAATAGATAAATAAATATACTATTAAGAATACATGAATAAAAAAAATTAAGAAGAGATTGGACTACCATTTGTCTGAAATAGAAAGGGGTTTCCTTCCTGAGCACAGGCTTGGACTAGAAAAACTCCAAGGTCCCTTCCTGTTAAAATCAATCAAAGCAGTAACCTGAATTGAGTGGGGTTGTGAAGCATTTGATTATCTGGGCCATTCCTCTGCTTTGTACAGAAAATATATTTGGAACTGTCCCAGTTAAAATGGGTACCGTACATAGAAACAATAGTGATGTCACAGGAAGGGAAAAGTTTTTTTCCCAAGACTTTAAAAATGATGGGAATTAAAGAAGAGAATGGGAATAGAATGCTTTTAGGGGAAAAACTTGTAACTTTCAAACACCATCATTACAACACCATCCCAGCCCCTCCCAAATTAGATTTCTGAAATTTCAGGGCAAAATTACATTTTGACAGTGCAATGGGCATCATTTGATAGGAAGCTGGTTCAATTTGTCATTCAGTGCCCTCTCATTTCCTTTGGGGGGGGGGAGAAATCTCTAAAAACCACCGCACTGAACCATGGTACTCAAAGGAGTTAGGGGTGAGGACCAGACTGACCTCATCAGCATCATGCTGCTCTTAGAATTTAGAATTTATTTTATTGGCCAAGTGTGATTGGACACACAAGGAATTTGTCTTGGTGCATATGCTCTCAGTGTACATAAAAGAAAAGATACCTTCATCAAGGTACAACATTTACAACACAATTGATGGTCAATATATCAATATAAATCATAAGGATTGCCAGCAACAAGTTATAGTCATACAGTCATAAGTGGAAAGAGATTGGTGATGGGAACTATGAAACGATTAATAGTAGTGCAGATTCAGTAAATAGTCTGACAGTGTTGATGGAATTATTTGTTTAGCAGAGTGATGGCCTTCGGGAAAAACTGTTCTTGTGTCTAGTCGTTCTAGTGTGCAGTGCTCTATAGCGTCGTTTTGAGGGTAGGGGTTGAAACAGTTTCTACCGGTATTACGTTACATCATAATATCCGTCCCTTCCAAGTTTGCTGTAACATCACAACACATCTAGAAAAGTGGTGGAGCTCATGCCACCACACCATGACCCTGCTGACTTCAGCTTGACTCTCCTTGCCTTCCCTGAAGACACTACTGACACTACTGAGAATCAGCCATATTGTCACCCAATTTCAAAGTCATGATGTTGGAGTCTGTGGACCTCGAGTGAAGTGCTCGATTTATTACCTCATTAAAAACTTTGTCAGCCAGAGCTCTTTTGGGGTGACCAAACTAGTATTACTTTGGGTTTTATTCACTTTCTAAGCTTTCTGCTTATGTGGCCAGCAGTAAATTTGCTCCATGTATTATTTAGAACTGCAGGCCTCTCCTACCAAATGGGAATTCAACTTGATTCACTGTTCTCTGAAAATGGCCTCAAGGCTGACCAACATAGATTAAGTTCTGCATGACTTCAGCAATGAATGAATGGGTGCCAGGCTAAGACCTTCAGGCACTGCCTTAAAGGCTTAACATTCTTAAGAGGAGAAGATAGTTAAATTACAACAGTTATTTTATCTGTGCGCTTTTTTCCCCTATCTTCTTTTTTCTATCCCTGTGATATTACATTTCACTTTGGTAGCCTGGATTTGTTGCCCCTTCTAACTATTCTTGAGGCAGAGGGTTCTTCCTAAAAGTTGCTTTAAGGTGCATTCCTTCAGTCTTTGAATAGGTTGTAAAGACCACTGATATAAAGCACACCACCTGAACATTCAAGCATCTAGAGCAGGGGTGTCCAAACTTGGTCCCTTTAAGACTTGTGGACTTCAACTCCCAGAGTCCCTCAGCCAGCTTTGCTGGCTGAGGGACTCTGGGAGTTGAAGTCCACAAGTCTTAAAGGGACCAAGTTTGGACACCCCTGATCTAGAGAGATTCTCAGTCATTTAGGTTATGGTTGTCCCAAGGTGCTTTTCCAAGAGGCAACTGGACTTTTTTTGCTTTTCTTTGAAGACCTTTCGCTTCTCATCCAAGAAGCTTCTTAAGCTCTGATGGGATGGTGGGGAATGGAAGGAATTGTCTTGCTGTGTGCAAGGAATATAAATCCTTCCATTCCCCACCATCCAGTTAGAGCTGAAGAAGCTTCTTGGATGAGAAGCGAAAGGTCTTCAAAGAAAAACAAGAAAGTCTAGTTGCCTCTTGAAAAAGCACCTTTGGGTCAACAGTCAAGCCTTATCCTGTCTCAGGGAAAAGTCTGGGATTTAATCTGGGACAAGAAATTCCCCGGGCTTCATTTCATTGTACACCAAGATGTTCAATACGTACAGGGAGCATGGCGCTTCTTCTTGTCCTTCAATTTATCTTTTCCAAGGGTAGGAGGGTAGGAGGAGATGATGGAACAGTGACAGGCAATGTTTAATGTCCTTGAGGATCTGCAAGCATTTTCTGGGAATCCATGCACAGACTGGATGGCTTATGGGTACAGACATGCTCCTACTTCTCTGCACTTTAATACTGCAGAAAGTTGCAATTTGGCCAAAATAAGTTTCAAATATAATGTGGTTTAATAAAACAAGGGAAAGAATTCTTACTAATGGGATAAATTATTACCATTCTTTTTGTAATGCAGAGGGAGTGGGGGATGACACAGAGGAAAAATCCCACCAGGGGAGTCTTAATACTTTTAAGCCTTCCTATTAGTCATATTTTGTCTGCAAGCAATTAAAGAATCTGGATACAAAAATATCCTGTATACTTGGAGGCTTGCCAAGTGCTTTGTCCCATCTCTTATCATGCTTGTCCATTTGGGATTTTTTCATAAGCTTTGTTATATTCATCATGCAGATTAACAGTGCTTAACTGTGAATACCAAACTTTGATGCGATGGAGTGGGAATTGCTTGAATAAACAAAATCAGAAATAAATGGAACCACAGCTTTGAATCAAAGTGCACTCCAAACTTGTTTTAATTTGCAAAGGTTAAAAGCAAATGCTACTCTTGCCTGGGGACAGAACTTCAGGATAGCACACTAGACTGATTTACAACAAAGGCAAGGAGGATAACCAGAGAGAGGGAAATTTGATTTCCTACTGCTGTATTCAGCCTTATTTAAATTGATTTCAGTTTCATGATGCTTAACAAGATTGTTGGGCTAGGTAGGTGGCAAGTATCAGAGCAAAAACCTTTGATGACAAAAACATCTCACTTTTCCTGGTCAGATTTCCAGCACATTGGTTTTATAGTAGAACTACCCTATTTAAAACATTTAAATATTTAAAACATTTAAATATTTAAATGTTTAAAACATTCCAGCAGCATAACTGGCAGCAAAAACAGACACTAAATCCTACCTCTCTGTTTCCATCTAGTGCTGGCCCATATGTTTGCAGCCTAGCTATAATAGCTTTCCTATTTGACAACAATGCAGACACAATGATAAAAAACAGGCAGGCTTTAATGAGATTTCCTGGAGATGGTGGCAAACTTTACTGCTATGAAGTTTATATTTTTATCCTTTGAGTCTTTTGTTTTAAAATTATGTTATTGAATATTGAAATAGTCTGACGTAGGAGCCAATCATTGGGTCCGAGGTCAGAGCAGGAAAAATCAAGCGCATGTCAGTGGCTGAAGCCGCAGACAAAGAAAGACATTTCTTTTTATATGGCATTAAATGAATCATTGTTTCAAAAAGAAGCAATCATGACGAATTGTCAAAAAAAAAAATATAGCAAAATAAAAGCACTGATTTAAAAATGTTTGAGATACAAGAAAAGCTTTTATTAGAGGCTACTTTATACAATATAATGCTGAAGTGAAAAAAAAAACAAAGCAAAATAAAAAATGCATTATTTTGTATGAGATAAAAAGAAAAAAATAGAAGAGTTAAAGAAATTGCCTGAGAAGATTGGTTTTTCTCATCAAATTAAATTTTTACAGCATCTACTATTAGTACTACCAGTAAAAGAAATAGAAATAAAAATGAACTATTCAAAGCATTAAAAAATTCAAAGGAACCAGGGAAATTAAAGGAAGGAAGGAAGGAAGGAAGGAAGGAAGGAAGGAAGGAAGGAAGGAAGGAAGGAAGGAGAAAGAAAATTATATTGAAACTGCAAAACTGCATTATAGTACCGACAGTGGCTATACAAAACATGTTTTATCAGTAGTATTCTAAATTGTAAAAAGAACATGATATTTCCTTGGAGAAAATGGATGAATATTTAAAAATAACCAAAAATAACAAAAAATTACAGAGAAACAAAGAATGGACCCATATGAATGGACCCATAACAATAAGGGAAATTTTTCAGGCTATTAAACAGATTAAATCATGAAAAATACCAGGACAGGATGGATTATCAGTCTCCTATTATAAACATTTGGAGGCTGAACTCCTACAACCCTTATAAAATATGACAAATTCTATTTAATAGGGAAGGAAAACGCCAAAGAGGCTAATGTAGCATTTATATCAAGAGAGGGACAGGATTTGGCTATAATAGGAAAGAAATTATAGACAATATCATTCCTGTATAATGTTTATAAATTGTTCACAGTGATCCTAGCTAATAGATTGAAAATAATCTTGCAATAATTTATTCATGAAGCTCACTATGTGTTTTTACGTAAAAGACAGTTAATTGTCAATGTCAGTGTTGGCATTCCAGAATATTTGGATCAGCACAATAAAAAATAAGCTGCACTAATTTTTTTAGAAGTAGAGAAAGCTTTTGACAGTTTAAACTGGGCTTTTCTATTTAAACCTTTGGAAGAAACGAATTTTGGAGAAAATTTTGTGGAATGAATCAAGTCAATTCATACTTCACAGAAACCATAAATTATTGTTAATGGAGGTCCAAGTGAGATACAAGAAAGAACAAGACAGACTGTTTCCTCTTTGGTTCATTTTGGTTTCTGGAATTTTGAACAGAGACATAAGACTGGATGAGAGGATTGTAGGAGTAAAGATTTAAAAGGAGACTTGTGGCTTAAAAGTTTTTGCAGATGATTTGGTACATGTTTTGGAAGATCCTTTAGAGAAAATTGAAATATTAATGGGAAAATTAAAAGAATTTAGTGCATTAACAGGTTTTAAGATTAACAAACAAATAACAAAGATGTCAACAAAAAAGTATGAAGATACAAGGCCAAACAGAATTGATGAATAAATATCTTTAGCAGTTAAAATTGTCAAAATTCTGTTTGTAAGCTACTTACTTCCCTGTCTTCCCAATTTTCTTGCTGACAGCTCCTTAGTCCATTTTAATTTCCTCTTCCTTGCTCATGAGAAACTTTTTTTAGCATGTATGAATCTGGTTAGTTTAACTGCCAGATTTCTTAGACTGAATTTATCATCTATAGAAATGGTTTATCCATTTGGGAGATGATGTGATAAAATACCTGATTGTATTTATTTGCTCCATTTTATCACAATCTCATTGTCACTTTCTGTTTCAATTCCCACTCCCCACCCCCGCCCCCAATATTCAGTCAGAATCTGTCTTTCTATAATTTAAATCCTTTGTTCTGTCTGGGACAACAAAGAAAAGGCGTTGGCTTCCTTTTAATATCCTTTCAGACACATAAGGACCAATATTATCTGTGCCTTAAATCATCTCAAAGTTACATGTTTCCATTTCAATCAATTTCTCTTAATTTAATCATATAATTTCTAATCCCTCGATCATTTTACGTTTCTCTGATTTTGTTCCAATTTGTCAGAGTCTTTTAAAAGTTTGATGCCCAGAAATGGACCCAATGCTCACCAATATAGAATAATATAAAATGTCTTAGCAATCCTGTAATAATACTGGCTCACATTCATTTTGATTGATTATACTTCCCTGATCTTTTTCTGATGAATAATGACCAAATAACGGTCTCCTACTCTATTTGTACATTTAATTTGTTTCCTAAGTAAAAACTTTGAATTCGTGTTAGACTTTACTCTGTTATTTCTTGCATGTATCCCCAACTTATCAGATTCTAACAAGAATGTTTAATTTTTATTTTTGTCTTCCAGTATCCCAACAGTTTTGTGTCATTTGTATTTTCTCTACTTATTCATTCAATTCATGAATAAAATATTGATTGTTACCGACCAAAAACAGAATCTTGTGATACCCATATAATATCCTTCCACAGTTAAATGTAGATTCTTTGAGTTTGATTTTCAAATCTTCTTAAGCCTTCTACTGTATTGCTTCATTGGAATTATTTGTGTCTTCATTTTTAGTATTCCGTTCTTAGGAATGCTTACACAACTTATTTTTCTTTTTCCATTTGTCTTTACTGCTATGGAATCATACTCATCATTGTTTTCAATTTATTTCCTGCAGAATTCCTGCTAATTCTGCTTTATTGACTAAGTCTTCCATTTTAGTTGGTGTCAAGCCAAGGACAGTTGATTTTATTGCATCTTCTAGAAAACAGAAAATTGTCAGTAGTTGGAAGGATTATGCTTGGCAAATTATCCCAACAGATGGGATAATTTAAGTCCCCAATCACTACCACTTCATGTCTTTTTGAAAGAACTGCAGTTTGATTCTGGAAAGCATCATTACCTTTTCCTTGTTTGAGGTGATACCGTTAATTTTATGCTTTCATTTACTCCTTCACACAATTTAGTCCAGATGTTCTGTACACTATTGCCAGTTTAATTTGCTTGGCTTTCTAAACAGGTGTAGATACTCTTAATAGTGCAACTCCTCCCTTTCCATTGTTCCTGTTCCTTTAGAAGAAACTGCACTCTTCAATGGCTACATTCCAGTCATGTTTCAGTTATACCTGTTAAATCATATTTGCCATCCTTCATTAAAAGTTTAAGTTCATCTTGTTGATTTGCTTTGAACATGAATTTAGGCTAAGAATCTGATGAGCCAATGTTCACACTTATTCCTCAGTAAGTAATTTAATAAGGCCTATTACAAAAACATGTCCACATCCTTCTATATTGCATAAATCTTTATCTGAAGTCCTATAGCAGGAGTGTCAAACTCGATTTCATTTAGGGCCGCATCAGGGTTGTGTTTGACCTCAGGAGCTGGGTAGGCCTGGCTGGGATGGTGTAGGCATGACCCTCTACCAGCAAAAATGGAGCTCACGGGCCCCGTTTTCAGCCAGGATGGCCTCCTGCAGCCTTCTCCCAGCGAAAATGGAGTGACCCCCCCGAGCTCCATTTTTGCTGGCAGAGGCCTGCAGGATTCTGTCCTGGATGAAAACGGAGCCTGGGAGGGCCACACACAGCCCTTCTGAGCTCAATTTTCACTGGCCAAGACACCGAGGCACCTTCCCTGTTTCCAGGGTGGCCTTGTGGGCCTATCTAAGCACCCTTGAGCAACCATCAAGGCCTTGAGTTTGACACCCCTGTCCTACAGGATTCACTTTAAATTCCACCTGATTCTACAGTCAAATACACACTTACTAGACCATGTGAAGTTCAATCTATTTAGATAACTCAGGCAATGGTCTTAAAACACATTGTCTCTTCTGTTTTTTTATCAATACCACTTCTGAAATCTGTCCTTCATCTAAAATATTCCTACCATTTTAAATTCTCTTAATTCATTTGTTTATTTTGACTTCAGCATCACCCAATTCCAAGCCAAATTTGAGTCGTTCAAAATACAAAAGCAATATAAATACAACCAAATAAACAGAAATACAATAATAAATGAAATGGCAAATCCGGGAAACTACATCAGAATATATGTATTCTGCCGTAACAAAAATAATCTAACATAGGGGTTCCATCTATCTTACTCCAAGGCCTCAAGGAAGGGTCAGGACTCTAAGGTCTTCTAAAATTACCACAGGATGGAGCCATCCAAATCTTGAGGGCACCTCATTTCATTCTTGAACTTCTTGTCTAGCTGTTCAGATTTCACAGGGACAAAGTTTTACTGATATTATTTCATTCCACCTTGATTAGTAGGAGGAATAACTATCAATAGGCTTGAAAAAGTCACATCCCCAATTCATGGGAGAGAGAACATAAGAAAGGAAGTGCAAACAGACGTACTCAATTTATGCCTGTTTTCCTCATAAAAAATAAATGACCAATTACCATGACTTTTTTCTTTGTTTTATATACTATAAGTATTCCACCACCCACAGTTAGGTATTTTTCTTCTTAACTTCACCTCTGACCCCTTGTTAGTTTTCAACATTTGGTTGGTTGCTTAGAAAGCTGACTGCCTTATATTCCTCCTACAATTAGCCTCTGCTTACTCAAAAGGTAACAGTTTATTCACCCACCTTAAGCAACTCTGGGGGCACCATCTTTGCAATATGTTCAAAAGACACCGCTGAACACATAGTTCCTTAGAACACACAACACTTGGGTCAATCTCTGTTCTATTTTGTCACTTTATCTTACTGAAATTTACGTTATTTATTTTGGGAAATATATGCTTTCTATCTTCCCTTATCTAAAGTAAAAGAAATGCTGTTATAGAATAGAATAGAATAGAATAGAATAGAATTTTTTATTGGCCAAGTGTGATTGGACACACAAGGAATTTGTCTTGGTGCATATGCTCTCAGTGTACATAAAAGAAAAGATACGTTCATCAAGGTACAACATTATTAAGCTGCTTCTAGCTAAATGAAAATCTTCATTCCCCCTCCCCATAATTAGTTGTAAATTATTTAAATAATTTGGAATTTATTACATTGCAGTCCATAGAATTATCCTAAATGAATATGATAGACAGGAATTGCAGATAAAGAATGAGGTCATTTAAATGTGAAAATTTAGAATAAGCTCGCTTGAAATGAAGTGAGAAAAAGCTCGCTTGATTTGAGAGTACAAACGGTGGGTGCAATCTTGCCAGATTTAAAGATGTTGCCACAAATTCAATAAACAAATTGTTTTAATGATGAATTCTTCTCCATCCAGATAGGATATTACTCACTGGGAAGGAAGCTGGGAAAAGCACCTCCAGTTAAACATATCACAACACAGATTCAAATTTGCCACAGCAGTTGTGTTTATTATATGGGGCACATTTTCAATTACAGGATACAGAAGCCGAAACCTCGAGTTTGGCCTAATTGGTTATTATTTGTTCACTGACATTATAATAAACCAGTCAGAAACTGAATTGCCATCTGTTGTGTGTCCTTTACCTCAAATTTCTAGCCAGAGAAATGAACTTGGTGGTCTAACTGGCTCCTACCTATTATATTTCTTGTAAATTACTATTTATTGAAATGCGAATACTCTTGAAGTGAAGAGGTAGCAATTTCTGTTTAAACCATTTTTTCCTTGTCATCAATAGCTCTTGACCTCCAGAACTGACTTTTTTTGTTCACTGACATGTGCAGCCTTATTATTGTATCATTTGATAAAAATGTTAATTTTCATATTCACTGTCAAAGTAAGATTAATTTAATTCACCTTTTGGACTATGCCATAATGAGGTTTGTTCAATTTTTGCTTAGTGTACAATACAAAACCCAACCATACGTGATCTAGGTTTAGCACAATGAATGACCCAGAGCATTACTGATTTTCAATCCTTATTATATGTAAATAACGTTACAAAGCAAGGTCACATCTTGAAACATTCTGTTGATTTATTAACTATGGAGGTTTTTCATATATTTTCATACATAAACTTTGCATGAGAAGAAAGATAAAATAATTTTTGGGATGGAAATAGTAGTTTTAATTCTTTTTCTATGGTGATAATGTTTACTGCAAGAGGCAATGAGTTAACAATCATGCTTGTAGCCATCTTTTTCCATAGTAGGTTAGGCATAATCATTTCCTTAAGCATTAATTCTCATTTTATATTGTCTAGACCAGGGGTGAAATGTAAAATTTGTTACTACTGGGCGTGGCTTGAAGGGGAGGGGGTTAATGTGACTGGATGGGCATGGCCATCCATTTTCTTTTTTTACTATTAAAAGCATTTTTCTACAACCTCTTCAGCCAAAAAGGTTGTTGAAAAAATGCTTTTAAAGGGTTCTGACATCCCAGCTGAGTTGCCTGATTGCCAGAACCTTTTAAAAGCATTTTTTTGGCTGAAGAAAAAATGCTTTTAAAAGTAAAAAAAACCCCAAACCTCTTATGGTCACGTGGCTCAGCTGGGCGGGGTGGGGAGGGATTTTTGCTACTGGTTCTCCGAACCACCCCCTGCCATTGCTACTGGATCAGGCGATCCGGTCTGAACTGGGAGCATTTCACCCCTGGTCTAGACCTCTTAAAGCTCCATTAATCATTCTAATTTTTCAGCATTTTTCTTAGGGCATATCCACACTGCTCCTGTCCTGTGCTCATGGCAGCTTCAACCTAAGCTGGCTTTAAAAAGTGTCCAGACTGAGACACTTTGACAACAGCTTTCAAGGTGTTCCTTTTTGCATGATTTCTCTTCTGCTGTCTCTTGCTGTGTCTTTGTTCCAAAACAGCAATTGCCAATCAATTTTCTTTCTATGGGTGGTATTCCAGACATAAATATTTTAATATATTGTATGCCAGTGTGCATTTGGATGCTTTTTCCTTGTATATACAATTATTTTGATGTACAGAGCTCCCCCCAGATCTTCTTCCAATATCCACATGTACTTTAATGAGATAAAGCCAGTGGATTACGAATTAAGATGTAGCTGAAGACCAGGGCTTTCATTTCATTATTAAAAATTCTATTCTATTCTATTCTATTCTATTCTATTCTATTCTATTCTATTCTATTCTATTCTATATGCATGTGGTTCAAGATATAGTATTTAGATTCTCACATTACACTAAGACTTAACTTATGGTTCATACGGCCAAATGTTTGATTTAGTCATCGTGCTAAACCAAAGTCAAACAAAATTATGGCTTATGCCAGGTGTGAACTCAGTGGGTGTCTGTGCCTGTTGAGAGTAATAAAGACAATTTGCTCCCTACACATCACTGTAAAAGTATAAAAATGCTTATAGTAATGCCAGGCACTGCTTAATTAATTAATTACTTAATTTTTTTTGTAAATCTAGGAATTCTGTGGTGATATCAATCTTGTAGAGTAGTTCTTTATTCATACAAATATAAATTGCTGCTAGTATGTTTACGCATATCATACTTAACCTGCAAAAATCTGAGTTTCCATTAAATTTCATTTTAGACTCATTTTAATTTTTTCTTTTCATTTATATTCATTCAGATTTTTGCAGGCTGAATATGATATGCCTGATTTCTTTATCTTATGCTTTGCATTAGAAAGTTCTCTATTATTTTATTCTGATTTCTGATACAATAAGTGGCCGATACAGGGACCCACAAATTAAATGTAAAGAAGATCAAATATCGGCAAGTATTGTGGGCCCAACAGGCAAAAGAAAACTCAGGGTTGTATAGGATGGAAACATGTGGAAGTGGTGAAATTCACTTACCTTTGCTACTGTTTTGGGTGTGCTCCCACGTGGGAGTACGCACACGCACGCTATGCGCACACCTCTTCTGCACATGCACAGAACCTTCTGCACATGCTCAGACAGCTAAAAGATGTAATGATGTCCCAGAGGGTGGGCAGAGCCTTCAGCGCTGGCACTACCGGTTTGGTGAGCCGGATAGAACCGGGCGGATTTTATCGCTGGTGGAAGAGGCCTTCATCCTGCAGTGGATAGACAATAGCTAAAATGATGCTGCTGCTGAAATATGTAAAAATCTCTCTCTCTCTCTCCCTCCCTCCCTCCGTCTCTCTCTCTCTCTCTCTCTATTTTCTTCTGTTCAAATGCTGAATTCATTTTACAAAAATGAATTTTCTATGCCTGAATATGTATTGAACATATATAGTATGGTACCTGTCATACATTTCTAAATCATACATTTAGCAAGTTCCCTTTTACTGAATAAAGCCTTTTGTATAATGGACAAAGTGGCATATAAATAATTTTCCTTGACATTGCTTTGGATTGAATCAAGGGAGTATTGACAGTTTTTACATGAAGTCCCTTTAATTGGGGTGACTGACAAACACAAATCCCTAAATGATAGTGGATGGCTTTAAGATGTAATATAAAAAGCATCAACCTGCATTGTATACAATAATTTCTTTCTAAATTGGAAGTACTTTCCTTGTAAATTGTCAGAAAAGTTTTCTTTTGCCTGGTATTTGAAAAACAGGTGGATGGCAAGCTGCTCAAAATTGCTTTATCCGTATGCCACTGTTCAATGGCTGTGACAAATCAAACTTTAGAATTCTCTGATATAGTTGCAATGCTGGACTGCTTAGTGGCTATATTAACAAGGAAAAGTTGATTAGAATTGGGGCAGGAGGGTTGCATTTATCAACACCATCTTATGTTGCCTTAGAGAAGAGGATCGTAAATGTAATGATGTACCCTTTTGAGTGACTGTGGATTTTTATCCCGGTAAGTGAAAGAACCTCAGCTTTTTACATGATACAGGTTGAGAAAAAGCCAGCATCCACAAGAATCCTAAACACACTCTACTCTACCTCTCTTTGTCCTTCCTTGTTGAGATGATGTTGGAAACCCAAGCTCAAACCCAAGTTCTGCATGGGCAACAGTCTCTCAGGAACAGAGTTTAAATGGCAATTATATATTTTCTTGGTAACCAGGCAAGGGCAAATAACTAAAATAACACCCCATTCTTTTAGCATTATATACTGGATCCCAAGTTGGAAACTTGTTCTGTTTCCTATTTGCAAATCCATGTCTTTATTATATTAGCTTCACTAATGTGTCTTCTCTGAAGCAATTTTGAGTAAAAAATCTGGATGTCCACTAGTTGACAGCAAACATTTACTTTTTGCTATCATCTAATGTCCATCTTATAATCTAGTTGTCCGACTAGTACACCCAAAATAAGGAGAGCTTTGAATTTCCAAAAGTAAAACTTTATTGGATATACCATTTTGGTACTGAAGAATAAAAACCGACTCTGGTTTTCCTGCGCAAATGCTTGCTTAGTTAAACAACAGCTTCCCTTTCTCCCCACCCCTGGGTGACCACATTGTCCAATTATGAGACGTCATTTTATTATGGGAACAGTCAAGTTCAAGCACCTGCAGTGGTGACCTTGATGGTTGCCAGGCTCTCATGCACACATTCTCAGCATTCTATTTCACCTTCACTTCCCCAAGTTCATTGGCAAGTTGAAGAGCATTAAGGTTTGAAAGAAGCAAAGCAGTTCAATCTTGACACTTGTTACCAAAGCCTTGCCTAATTTGTAAAGGAGCCTTGTATCTCAAAGAAGGCATAGTTCTTCTGCCTTTCTTTTGCTTCTTGATCCTTGCTGGATTCTCCAGCCCATTTGCTAATTGTTCAGAAGTATCATGAAAATATCTTTCAGTTGTTTGCCCTTTTTCATCTTCCAATTCCTATGAGTCCTTTGCTGATGCTTCTAAGCAACCATCAGTCTTAAATGCCTTGGTTGAAAGTAGCTCAAAAGCTCAAACGTTTTCTTGACATTTCTTGTGGACTGATCAAAATGTGGCAATGCATCATCCTAAATGTATTGGTCACCAGCAACTTCCAAATCCTATTGATTTCTTAAACTAAACATTTAATTGCAATAGTTTAATAGTCACCTAAGTCTGCATAGGTTCAAATTATATACCTATTATTTTATCTTCTTCTAGATTTAAAAATTGAAAGCTTTTTTTTGTATCATTCCCATAAGCTTTGCTGTTAAATTCAATGGATAAAAAATATCTATTCTTAGCTATGTTTGGACTGAAGGAAAGAAGGTTATTGAGAAGGAAGTCAGTTAGATTGACAACATCATTGAAGATAATCAATTTAAATTGGAGCACTTACTTAGTTTTCTAATTCTTAATGTGCGGAGGATTGAATATGAAGGCAGCATACCTTTAAATTTACTTGCAGAAGAACTGTCTGTTACCGAAACCATCACTTAGCCCTGCCTATGACAGCACTCTGGAATGTCAAAGGAATGAGTGGTTAATAAAAAAAGATCTAAATTCAGGTATTAGACAGAAAAGGAAATGTCAAAGGAATGGAAGAAACCGTAATAAAATACATGGAATAAATGAAGTAGAGTATGTACAACAAAAAGATCTAAAATACATTTTGAAAGTTTCAAGAGAATTATCTTATTGGAGGATCCAAACTGGGTTGGTCACTGCGACCAGAAGTTTAGTCTTCCGAGCTTTCAGACTTATGAGATGGAGTCCATCTTTTGCCTTCATTCATGAATTACGTTATTGTTCTGTTATACATCTAGTTTCTGATGGAACTAATTTATACAATTATTACTTTCTTTTGATTATAGTGGGAAAGCATTATTGTGAGAGCTCTTTGAGAAAAGATATCATACTTATTATTTTTTTCCTACTGACGTTCATTATTTTAATTTTTTTTTAAATTATTTAAGCACAATTGGTGCTGCAAAAAAAAAAAAAAAAAGGAATTGGATAGTCCAATTTAGGATTGAAAAGGAATTTGTCAAGCATCTTTCAAATCTTTTAAAGATAGCTTTTAGGAGAATTAGACATACTGCTTGTTACAGTTTATGTATTACTTTATTTACAGAGTTGTATTTATTTTGTAAGGCGTTTAATGTCAATTAGACCTGAAAGGCCATAGAAGCTATAGTAGAAAGAAAATTTAGACAAAATCCTGTGGAAGAGGAAGCTGTATTCTAAATGATAGCAAGGCACCATGTAACAGGGAAAGGGGCATGAGATATGTAGAAGTAATTAGATAAACTGCCAGCGGGCCTGGGGAACCCAGAGCGGGTTAGAGCCCATTAAATGGCTAGTGTGATGTGCTGTTGCCGGGCTGGGTGGTGGGTGATTGTATTGTATGGTATGTTATGATATGATATGATATTTATTTATTTATTTATTTAATTTAATTTTTATACCGCCCTTCTCCCGAAGGACTCAGGGCGGTGTACAGGCAAGATAAAAACCAACAATACAAATATACAAGTTAAAATACCCTTTAAAAAACTTATTTAAAATAGCCCAAAGTTAAAAAATTGCCATCAGTTAAAACCCCATTTAAAATTAATAAAATTCCCCTTATTAAAATCCAAATTTAAGCCAGCCCCGCGCAAATAAAAAGATGGGTCTTCAGTTCGCGACGGAATGTCCGAAGGTCAGGTATTTGACGTAAACCCGGGGAAGCCTGCTCCAGAGTGTGGGAGCCCCACAGAGAAGGCCCTTCCTGGGGCCGCCAGCCGACATTGTTTGGCGGACGGCACCCTGAGAAGTCCCTGCCTATGGGAGCGTACGGGACGGTGGGAGGCGTGTGGTAACAGCAGGCGGTCCCGTAAGTACCCAGGTCCTAAGCCATGGAGCGCTTTAAAGGTCGTCACCAACACCTTAAAGCGCACTCGAAGGCCACAGGCAGCCAGTGCAGTCTGCGAGGAGCGGTGTTACATGGGAGCTACGCGTAGCTCCTCTATCACCCGCAGCTGCATTCTGACTAACTGAAGCCTCCGAGTGCACTTCAAGGGGAGCCCCATGTAGAGAGCATTACAATAATCCAAGCGAGAGGTAACGAGCGATGAGTGACCGTGCATAAGGCATCCCGATCAAGGAAGGGGCGAACTGCCGAACCAGGCGAACCTGGTGGAAGGCCCCTGAGACGGCCACAAATGATCTTCAAACGACAGCCGATCATCCAGGAGGACACCTAAGTTGCGCACCCTATCCTTTGGGGCCAATAACTGCCTCCGACAGCCAGCTGCGGCTGCAGCTGACTGAATCGGGATGCCGGCATCCACAGCCACTCCGCCTTGGAGGGATTAAGCTTGAGCCTGTTTCTCCCCATCCAGACCCGACGGCTTCCAAACACCGACAGCACTTCAACAACTTCATTGGGGTGGCCCGGGTGGAAAAGTACAGCTGGGTATCATCAGCGCACTGCTGGTATCTCACCCGAAACCACTGATGATCTCACCCAACGGCTTCATGTAGATGTTGAACAACAGGGCGAGAGAATCGACCCTGTGGGACCCCACAAGTGAGGCCCCTCGCGGTCGACCTCTGCCCCCGTCAACACCGCTCTGCGTCCGTCGGAGAGATAGGAGGAGAACCACCGATATACGGTGCCTCCCACTCCCAATCCCCCAGCCGGCGCAGCAGGATACCATGGTCGATGGTATCAACGCCGAGAGATCTAATAGGACCAGGGCAGAGGAATAACCCCTGTCCCTGGCCCTCCAGAGATCATCAACCAATGCGACCAAAGCTGTCTCCGTGCTGTATCCGCCGGAAGCCGGACTGGAACGGGTCTAGATAGACATCTTCATCCAGGTATTGGGGTAGCTGTCGCCACGGCATTTTCTACAACCTTCGCAACAAAGCGAAGGTTGAGACTGGACGATAGTTACCCAAAATAGCTGGGTCCAGGAGGGCTTCTTAAGGAGGGTCTCACCACCGCCTCTTTCAAGGCGGCAGGAAAACCCTTCCAATAAAGAAGCGTTGATAATCCTCTGAGCCAGCCTCGTGTCACCGCCTGAGTGGCCAGTACCAGCCAGGAAGGACACGGGTCCAGTAAACATGTCGTGCCGCAGCCTCCCCAACAACCTGTCGACGCCCTCGGAGCCACAGGGTCAAACTCATCCCAAATGAGCTCAACAAGACGTGCCTCCTCTCCTCGCTGATCATCCCAAATTCGGTCCAGACCGCCCTCAGCTGAGCGATTTTATCGATAGATAACCGCTAAACTCCTCGGCTCGTCCCTGCAAGGGTCATCCCGCACCTCCTGATGTAGGAGAGAACGGGTCACCCAAACAGGGCGGCCGGGCGGTTATCTGCCGACGCAATGAGGGTGGAGGCGAGGAACGCCTCGCTTCTCATTGCCACTAGGTAGGTCCTAGAATAGGACCCAACTAGTGTCCGATCAGCTCGAGCGACTGGACCTCCAGGTGCTCTCCAGGCGCCTTCTTCGGCGCTTCATCTCCCTCAGCCCCTCGGAGTACCAAGGGGCCGGACGAGATCTACGCCGGGTCAGAGGTCGCAAAGGCACGACACGGTCCAAGGCCCCGCCGCGCCTGTTCCCAGGCCACGACCAGTTCCTCAGCCGTGCCGTGGGCCAGATCCTCAGGAATGGCCCAAGCTCCGCCAGGAACCTCTCAGGGTCCATCAGGCGCCTGGGACGGAACCACCGATAGGTTCCGCCTCCCGCGGTGGTGAATGGCGGTCCGGAAATCTAGGCGAAGGAGAAATGATCCACCATGACATTGGTTCTGTTACTAAATCATCTAACACCAGATCATTAAGCCACTGTCCAGAGATATAAATCAGATCCAGCGTGCCTCCCCTGCAGCGAGGGGCCATCATTTACTCGAATCAGGTCCAAGGCCGTCATGGAAGCCTGAACTCCCGAGCTGCCGTTGATAATAAGCCAACTGATGGCAGGTTAAAATCCCCATGACTATAAGTCTGGGGTCTCAACCGCCACAGCAGCGAGTACCTCCAACAGCTCAGGCAGGGCTGTGGTCACGCAGCAAGGAGCCAGGTACGCGATCACCAAGCCCAACTGATTCCTATAGCCCCACCGCACATAGAGGGATTCACAGCCGCAATCTGAGGAACAGTGGTCTCCTCGGCTCTAGATCCTCCTTAATGACAACCGCCACCCCCACCCCTACCTTGGACCTCGGCTGATGAAATGCTCGAAACCTGAGGGCACATCTCGACAAGGGGACCCCTCTGGGCCCAACCAGGTCTCCGTGATGCCCATAAGGTCCGCGGACTTCTGAATAAGATCACAAATCAGGGGGCCTTATTAACCACGGACCGAGCATTACATAACATCAGCCAAGATCCAAGCTCTGAGGATCATGGCCACCCGGGAACGGGTCGGGACTGAGGGGCCGGAGCACGCGATCGCCGCAGACATCGAACGCTGCTCCCTCAACTCGCACGGCCCTCCCCCGCCATATCTGCCTCTCCCACTTACCGTACAGATCGGACAACCCACTAAACCTGGAACGCCCTCCCCTGCCTTCAGACTAGATGGGATAGTGTCGCGAACCAGCACAGGGGCTGGATCCCTCCCCGACGGGTTCTCACCCCCACCCGCCACATCCCTCCCCCCCCTTAAAAAACCCTTATTTAAAAAACTATTTAAAAAGCCCCACAACTTCTTCTTAGCCGCATGCCACCTCTCTGGGTCCCAAGACCCTTCGTTAAGGTAAGCCCTCGATAATTTGGAGGGCCATTCCTGCGAGGCGGGGGAACCTCGCAGTCGTAGTAGTTCGGCAAACGAGTATCTCATGGGAAATAGTCAATAAATAGCGAAAAGATGTCCATCCCTGACTGGCGGAGATGTTCCGGTCATACCAATAGATCGTTGGACCTAATATTAGTCATATTACTAGCCACTCAGGCTATAATATTGGTCATAGTCCGTAGAAAGTCCAAAGGGTCCAGAAGCAACCAAGGCCGAAAATCCGGTTCCGATCGAATGACCTCCCTCTCGGAGGTTGGCATAATAGCCTCCCCTTGGTTGTTTCCTCGGCTACGAAGATGGAAAAGTCAATAGCCGGAATAAAAGTCTCCCTCAGGTTCTCGCCGCTGCACCACCGGGACAAACCCGTGGTACGATAATCGACGAAATTATGCCGCCAGTGCCGCCAGTGCCGCCAATGCCGCCCATACCGCTGTCCATATCACCACCCACCAGCCGCGAAGTTTTTTCCGCTGGGCCCAATATGGCTCCAGCGCCACTGTGCCGCTGTTGTAAATGCCTAGGCCAAGCCACCTCTCAGTTGCCGATGGGGAAAAACAACCCAAGAAAGATGTAAGCCGAGATGACTTATGCGGCATTTTAGGCAAGCCATTAGTAGGCAGGCCATGGCAAAAGTCAGCAGTGGGGAAGAGATGTTCCGGCCTTGAAGGGAGGAAGGAAGGAAGGTAGGGAGGGGCAATAATCATGCCCGACAGGCCCCACTCCAGCCGCCGATGTTACGCGGCGGTCCAACTCGTCCAACACCCAAGCCCCAGCATACCACCATCGATGTCCTCCATCCTCTGTCCTCCATCGAGGTTTGGCACGCTCCCCGGTGACATCCGCGGCCGACAAACAGCTGAGTCAGGCTGGGCGTCTCCTCGCACCCCCCCCAACATGGCCGCCGCCATCCGCTGCTGGTAAGGACTTCGGCTCCGTACTCAGCAGACGAGAGCTCAATGAGGTCCAAAGACCTCGCCTCGCCGGCCGGAAGAATCGCATCCCCGGAGCGGGGAACCAAGCAGCGAGGCGGCCGACGGAGCGGCATTGCGGCCTAAGGACACTCAGCCGCCGTCTCCACGAAGCCTCAGAACGCCGCCATAACGCGCATGCGCAGAAGAAGAAGCCTTGATATGATATGATATGATGATATGATATGATATGATATTGTTCTTTTTTATTAGTTTTATTGTTTTAAATGAGGTTTTATATTCTGTAAGCCGCCTTGAATCATCATCTGCGAATAGGCGGCAATATAAATTCAATAAATAAATAAATAAATAAATAAAATAAACAGATTGGGTTTTTATTATTTTTGGAATCCTTCAAGAAGTAGAACAAGACATAATAAACTATCAATCACTATGGATTTATGCTGAAGGTTTAAGGGAACCCTGTAACCTTGCTGATCATTAATATCAAAATGGAATTTAAAAACCCACAACTTCTTCTTAGTCAGATGCCACCTCTCTGGGTCCCAAGACCCTTCGTTAAGGTAAGCCCTCGATAATTTGAGGGCCATTCCTGCAGGCGGGGAACCTCGCAGTCGTAGTAGTTCGGCAAACGAGTATCTCATGGGAAATAGTCAATAAATAGCGAAAAGATGTCCATCCCTGACTGGCGGAGATGTTCCGTCATACCAATAGATCGTTGGACCTAATATTAGTCATATTACTAGCCACTCAGGCTATAATATTGGTCATAGTCCGTAGAAAATCCAAAGGGTCCAGAAGCAACCAAGGCCGAAAATCCGTTCCGATCGAATGACCTCCTCTCGGAGGTTGGCATAATAGCCTCCCTTGGTTGTTTCCTCGGCTACGAAGATGGAAAAGTCAATAGCCGGAATAAAAGTCTCCTCGGTTCCCGCTGCACCACCGGACAAACCCGTGGTACGATAATCGACGAAATTATGCCGCCAGTGCCGCCAGTGCCGCCAATGCCGCCCATACCGCTGTCCATATCACCACCCACCAGCCGCGAAGTTTTTTTCCGCTGGGCCCAATATGGCTCCAGCGCCACTGTGCCGCTGTTGTAAATGCCTAGGCCAAGCCACCTCTCAGTTGCCGATGGGGAAAAACAACCCAAGAAAGATGTAAGTTAGATGACTTGCGGCATTTTAGGCAAGCCATTAGTAGGCAGGCCATGGCAAAAGTCAGCAGTGGGGAAGAGATGTTCCGGCCTTGAAGGGAGGAAGGAAGGAAGGTAGGGAGGGGCAATAATCATGCCCGACAGGCCCCACTCCAGCCGCCGATGTTACGTGCGGTCCAACTCGTCCAACACCCAAGCCCCAGCATACCACCATCGATGTCCTCCATCCTCTGTCCTCCATCGAGGTTTGGCACGCCCCCAGCTGTCGATGACATCCGCGTCAAACGGGCCGACAAACAGCTGAGTCAGGCTGGGCGCCTCGCACCCCCAACATGGCCGCCGCCATCCGCTGCTGTTAAGGACTGCTCAGACTCAGCAGCCGAGAGCTCAATGAGGTCCAAAGACCTCGCCTCGCTGCCGGAAGAATCGCATACCCGGAGCCGGGAACCAAGCAGCGAGGCGGCCGACGGAGCGGCATTGCGGCCTAAGGACACTCAGCCGCCGTCTCCACGAAGCCTCAGAACGCCGCCATAACGCGCATGCGCAGAAGAAGAAGCCTTGATATGATATGATATGATGATATGATATGATATGATATTGTTCTTTTTTATTAGTTTTATTGTTTTAAATGAGGTTTTATATTCTGTAAGCCGCCTTGAATCATCATCTGCGAATAGGCGGCAATATAAATTCAATAAATAAATAAATAAATAAATAAAATAAACAGATTGGGTTTTTATTATTTTTGGAATCCTTCAAGAAGTAGAACAAGACATAATAAACTATCAATCACTATGGATTTATGCTGAAGGTTTAAGGGAACCCTGTAACCTTGCTGATCATTAATATCAAAATGGAATTTAAAAAACCCACATTGGAATAAAAGAATTCAGTTATGTCCTTGGACAGCAAAGGTGTCTAACAAGCAAGTATCGGAGCTCATAACACCAGACATGTCACTAGAAGGCAAAACCACAAAACTGTGTTTCACTTACTTAGGCCAGGTCATGCAGGGGAATTCACTGGAGAAAGCACTCATATTTGGAAGAGTAAGCGGTAAAAGGAAACCAGGCCATCAAAGAACATGGTGACTGGACACCATCTAAGTTGACACCAGCCAGAGCATAGAACAACTCAAAAAAGCAGTTCAAGATTGAAAAATGTGGAGAGACCTGGCCCATAGAATTGCCAAAAGTTGGACATGACTGAATGGATAACATCATCATCACCTATGTTAGAACTAGTAGTATAGACTCTGTGTCGTTTAAGCATTTAAGATACTAAAACAAATTGAATGAGTCTACATCTAGATTTTTAGTTCAGTCTCATGGGCAGAATACTCACAGAGAAGAAACATCAAGATGAGTACCTATTATTTAAAAGATAAATATTGAAGCTGCAGGTGAAAATACCTCCAATAAATAAGAAAGATGAGAGGAATTTAAGGAAACAGGGATATCTGCATAAGAGGCTTTCTGAAGAACTCTACCAGGGACAAATATCTATAAGAAAGAGACATGAACCATGAAGAGTGGTACAAATTAATAAGCAAAGCTTAAAGGCGGTATCAAGGTGGTTATAACACATAGAAGGAATGTTAAAAATAGCCAAAAAGAAGAAAAAGAAAGAATCTGCTGGGTAAAGTGGAAGGAAAAATATAAACAAGCAACAGAGCAAGCAGAACTGCTGAATTTGCATATTGCAACTACATTAATAAAAGGTGCACATCTTGCCATACGTTTTCTTTCTTGTCACAAACATACTTTCTTATTAATAATGTTCTTAATCACTTGCTGAAAAATGTTACTGCTTATTTTCAAAGCCCTTTGAGGACTAGTTTGTTTGAAAGACAGTCTAAAATTATTTTTTCACAGTTGATTTATTTTCTTGCTGATTTATTTTAGCAGCTTTTCTTACTCATTTGAGCTAAATAAATGTAATTGGGATGGAAACAAAGGACACAACATGTAGCTGGCTACAGCTGGAAAGGTGTTTTGGAAACCTTTCTTGAAACTGCTGGTTCTCCTTCAGAATTACATAAAAACATGCCATGGGAAAAATATTCAGAGCGACATGGGTGTTGATATAAAGTACAGTCAGTTTGAATTTTCATTTTAACGTTCCTTTGCCTACAGATACAGTACTTGAAATGGCATGAAATTGCTAAATTGCTTTCTATTTGAGAAGCCCCAGTTCTCTTTGTATGACATCCTGGAAATGGTTGTCGTGCAACAATATGTATTCTCCTTCTCCAAATATATAAGAAACTAGAGAAACAGCATCAGTGCCAGATCAACCTTGCCTTCTGAAGATGGTTGGAGGGGTAGATTTTCTACCCCCTGCTGACTGTTTGTGTTTATTTTGCTGCATATTTCAGCTGCGCAACTATTTCTAATGAGAGGATTTCGTACCAATTACCAAAACCCCACAAATCAAACCAACCAACCCCTTGCCCCCCCCCTCTCAAAAAACCAGGTAATGTGTAAGTGGAAGGAAAATAAATATATTAAAAAGAAATAGGAAACATTGTAAAATGTTTACAGTCTTGGTACCTAGATATTTTCTACCACACAGAAATATGTGAAAAGCAGCATTTGTAGATTAAAATAACAAGCCTGGGCCAGAAATTGCATTTCTCCTCAACATTGCATTGCTGAGGCAGAATAACAGAGTTGAAAGGGACCTTGGAGACCTTTGAATCCTACCCCCTTGCTCAAGCAGGAAATCCTATACCACTGATGGCTAACCTTTTTGCCATTGCATGCCAGGAGGTGGGGAGTCGCGTGCACACATGCCCACGCCCATAATTCTATGCACCACGCCCCCACGCATGTGCGCGTGACCCCCCTCCCAACGCTCCTGACACGCGATGGCAGGGTAGGCCCGTTTTTCTCTCTCACTTGGCTCCAGAGCATCTCTATGGGGAGAGTGAAAATGGCCTTCCCCCCCGGAGGCCTTCTGGAGGCCAGAAATTGCCCATTTGCCAACTTCTGGTCGGACAGGAAATGACGGCTTTTACTGTCTCCAGCCTCCAGAGACTCCTAGAATGGCTCTGGAGCCAGGTGAAAGAGAAAAATGGGCTTTCCCCACCATCTCCCAGGCTATTTGGAGGCAGGAAACAGCCTGTTTCTCTACTTCTACTGGGCCCAGAAGGCCCGAAAATCAGCTGACGCAGCTAAGCTCGCATGCCCACTGATATGGCTACATGTGTCATCACGCCAACACGGTCCTATACCATTTCAGAAGAAAGCAACATTTCAGAGGCAACTTTGTTCACTTGAACATGGACAGTGGGGATTCTCACTGAGGTCCTATTACGTTGTTCTGATAACCTTCTTTGGATAGGTCCATCAATTGCAAGTGACTTTTAGCATATATGAACCATCTAGCTCCAGTTATTCAAGTCATGCAAAGGGAAACAACATGGCGGATTCCCCCTCATTCTTTAGGAACAGGACTTGTGTGGCTTCCTGAAGTGGCTTTGAAAAACAGCATTTAGGTGGGCTTGATCTGGCTGAATAGCAGTGCAGAAAAACAAAATTGGCCTGCTATGATGCAGGATGGGCTTCAGGGTGATTTAGACTTTCCAAAACTTGAGAAACATCATCTGCTATCTGCCAAGAAAGATTAGTATTCCAACCCTGCTGTTTTTTAATTAAAAAAGTCATTTAAATACAAGAATTAGGGAAAGTGCCAAGAACCATTAAAAATACCTGTCCTGTAATTATCCCCCAAACTCTTTTCCCATTAATTTTTTTCCTTCTGTGTTTTCTACCTATAGTCTTGACAGATTTTCCCTCCTCCCCCTCCCACACCATTTCATCTACCTGCAGTGGTACATTATGGTATGCAGCTGGCTGCTTATGTTCTGATAACCCTCCTAAAAAGAGCCTGGAAAATGCCTAAAAAGAATACGCTTTCCAGCGATTACTAGGAACCTTCTAGGGTTTGTATAACTTCACTTCCCCATTTAGAATTCTAGAGAACCTTAGGAAGAGGTTGTGTAAAGGATGGGTGTGTATACAGTACTTTGTCAGGGAGATAGGAAAGGCGTAATGTTTTGTAGAAGAAGAATGTTTTAGAATCTTCCATGCAACAATAATATGAATTTCAATTCAGCATTTCTTGACTGACTGGAAATTGCTATCTTCCTTCTTCTTCTTCTTTTTTTTGATAGAAAACTTTCCCTTTTCCCTTTCTTTCCCTTTCGTCTTTCCCTTTACCTTGGCTGTCTTTCTATCATACTCAAGCATTCCTTAAAACTCATCACATGCTGTGATTCCTCTCGATTGCTAAAAGCAAAATCACATGAATATTGGGCTCTGTTACTGGGTTCACACCTTTTCTTGTTTGTGACTAAACCAATGCCCTTCATTTGTCCAATTGTATTTGTTACTGTTTTTTAATTAAATATAGTTAAATAAACCCAAGGTTAATAAACAGTGGTTTGGCATGATTTGTAAATCCAGCCATTGAACTCTTTGAAGGTTCCTGGACTGACTTCTATTCTGAGATAAAGCTGATAGAAAGCAAACGCTCCACATTTTGCCTAAATAAAAATCAGCTATTAATTTCTATTCTGATAGTATGAGAAGATAAGGCTCACCAGATGACCAACCCATCTGTTTTCCAGGTTTTGCAATAGCAGTCCAAATATTTTAGAGTCCTTCTATTTTTACATTCATAGCATTAATATCTTGAGCTTGCCTGCACTTGCCTGCTACATCTAGCCTGATATCCATCCTTTGCTGAACACGTCAACTAATCCGCATTTACTTGCAGTCTCCAACTAGCCAATAGATGGATGACCTTTGCACCTACCTGCAGGTTCTGCCCAAACTCCGAAACACGCAAGCCTGAACTGACTGTGAACTAACAAATGCACCTAACTTCTCCTGCATCAAAAAGAAAATAATTAGCTTTTGCTTCCTTCATCTGGATTTGTTTGGAAAGAAAAAAAGGTTTTCTAAATTCAAGCTCCAGGAGGGTTAGAAGGGTTGGGAGCAGTGGTGAAATCTGAACTGGTTTGCCACCGGTTCGCTGGCCATGCATGCACGCTGCGTGCCAAGTGCACACTGTGCACACGCATATGCAGTGCACACCAAATGCACACTGTACGAGTATGCACCGAAAGGAGGCTTGAGAAAGTTGGTAGAACAGTGAGGGGAGGGGGAATCAGCTTTGCTGCACAATTTAGATTCACTAGAAAGCAGGATTTCCTGCTTTCTAGCAATTTTAAATCCTATGGCACAGCTGATTGTCAGAAATGCTGGTTCGGAGGAACTGGTAGCTTTTTTTTACTACCGGTTCACTTGAACCGGTAGTTTTTATCACTACTGGTTCACCTGAACCGGTGCAAACCGGTAGCATTTCTACCATTGGTTAGGAGTAAGAAAAGACTGATTGTAAATATGGAAACCAAAGCCCCTGCCTACTGTAGCTTGCATAATGAAACCCTTCTGTGCTTCCAAACATTATAGCTTGATGCTCAACTCTGTACTGAAGATCAGAACTTTTCTAACTCCATCTCTCCAGTTCCGAATCTTATTCATTAGACAGGCCCATAACACTTCCTGATACAATCATATATGCAGCGCAAATGTGACTGTTTGTGCATCCATGCCTGCAGAGAAGGGATTAAACAGAGGTGTATTGCATTCCTGCCTTCTTTTTATTTAACTTTTATGTTAGTCCCAAAACATAGACTTTCCCAAAATGTGCGCTCATTTGTCATCACTAGATAATAAAACCTATTTACCTCCTTCTTTATATCAACGCTGCCAATAATCCTTCCCTACTCAGAGCTGCTCTTGGTGTATATTTCAGGCATGACAGGAAACTATATTTATTGCTCTAAAAGCATGATGGCGAACCTATCGCATGCGTGCAAGGGGTGGCACACAATGCCCTCTCTGTGGGCATGCGAGCCATTGCCCCAGTTCAGCTCTGCCGTGTATGCATGTGTGCCTCCCACCGGAAGCTGGTCTTTGGGTCTCTGCCACGCATGCGCAGGGGTGGGGTGCACGCGGGGTCACATGCACGGGGGCAGAGCATGTGCAGTGATGCCACACATGCATGCTCGGGTGGGTGGGGTGTATGTGGGGTACACGCACATGCATGGGAGGCACAGTGTATGTAAGGGGGCTGCATGCATATTGGATTTTGGGAGTTCGGGCGCATGCGCCCTTTGAGCACTCTGTCCGGAAAAGGTTAGCCATCACTGCTCTAAAACAAAGTTATTCAGTGTTATTCAATGAGAAGGAGACTGTTACCTTAATTGGAAAACCAGTGGTATACAAACTGATCAAATTAAGGGTTTCAAATATTAATAAATCCACTTTCAGTTTTCCAGCACTTGGAAACAACAGATTGTAGAAATTAATGTACATATCTAAAACCTCTGATGCGATAATTGGATTTGCTATTTGCAATGATAATAGATGTGTCTCTTCAGCAGTTATTCAGAAGCAAATAACTAATCTTTTTTTTGTACCATGCATAACCTCAAGGCTAATGACCTTTGAAGCAATCCAATCCAAATGTATAAGAATTATACATCGTATTCCACAATTCATGTCAAACTCCTATTTGGCTGAAACTAGGCTATGCTTCCAAGGAGGCCTATATGAAAATTTGTTGCTGGAAATCCTGGTTGAAACAAATTTTATGGTTTAATTCATGTTCCAACCTATTTATACAGAAAATATGGTGTTGGACAAAAGTATAAGCTTTTATTTACCATAGTACAGACTCTTAGATCAATCTGATTAATTCTGAGACCAGAAGAAACTATGCTATTTATCATTACTAGCAAGCCTTTAAACCAGGGGTCTCCAACCCTGGCAACTTTAAGACTTGTGGACTTCAACTCCCAGAGTTCCTCAGCCAGCAAACCCCTGCTTTAAACAGTTTTCATCATTTCTATTTTTCTAACACTTTTTGTTTTGCCTAGAAGTGTATTTATACTGGTGAGGTTTAATATTCACCCTTTGAGGAACATTCCATATTCAGTACACCACCATCCATTCCTAAATCCATAGATTAGCTTGAAATAGAGATGCTGAACTTTCTGCTAATAGATTTGAGCTCCAAAAACAAAATTCTACAGTTTTATTCACTTGCAGCTGCTGCTGAGCAGATGCTGTGTTTGAATCATACTTCGACTTGAATGATTTGGACATTCACATTGTGCCAAGGAAATTAAGGTTTTTAATGTCTGCCGCCACCATAATCTCTTTTAATGAGTCAGCTCCTCATTTTGTTATTGATTGATCTCTGTAGTCTGTTGACCTTTGACGATAAATTAAGAATATGAAAAAAAACCCTTCTTTGTGTAAACTGTTGTATGCCACTTATGTTTAACAGAATAAGATCTTTATTGAGATCAATGGCCAATCCATAAAGCCCTTGGATACATAGAATTGTGGTTTTTAACTTAAATACAGTATTAAACTTATGTTTTAAATACAATATTTTTATATTGATGCATATTCTCACTGATTAATTCTGCTATTATGGGGTATAATTTCAAATAAAACGCATAAAGTATCCTAGCAGCTGCTATCATATGTAGGGCCAACTCTGTGTACTTTGTAGAATTATGAAGCTTAGTAATGTTTAACAGAAAAATAGCTGGAAGGAAAGAAAAGTTGAAGTTTAGAATTGTTTTCTTTTTCTGATAAATCACCTTCCAGATTTGTTGAGTTTTATGACATTACTTCCAAGTATTGAACAAATAATCCAAGCTGAACATTGCAGTTCCATCAGGGCTTTAAATATGAATTATTTTAGCAACTGGCAGTATATATTGGGCATAAAACACTGTGCCCCAATTTTGTCTGAGTGTAATATTTGCAATAAATGTAATATTTAGCTTCCATTGGTATTTCTATTATAAATGGATATTCCTGTTCAGATTAAGATTCCATTTACCGGTAATTGATACATTTAATAGATTCTGTTTAATCATACAATCATTGTTCAGTTTCTGAATCATATTTTGGGAACAACTTATAAACTACCGTATTTTTCAGAGTATTGGATGTACCTTTTTCCCCAAAAAAAGAGGGTGAAAATCTGGGTGCGTTTTATACTCCGAATATAGCCCCCCCAGCTTCTCAAACAGAGGTTTCAGAGGCTGAAAAAAGCATCAGAAACGGAGCTTCAGAAAAAAAGCCCCAAACTGAGCTTAGAAAAAAAGCCCCAAATGAAACTTCAGAAAAAAAAGCCCCAAACAGAGCTTGAGAAAAGAAGCTCCCAAACAGAGTTTCAGAGGCTTTTTTTCTGAAGCTGTTTCAGAAGCTTTCAGAAGCAGAAAAAACATTTTTCTGAACAGAGTTTCAGAGGCAGAAAAAAAGCAAAAAAAAAAAAAAAAAAAAAGCAAGGCACAGAGCTCACAACTAAGGAACCTGTTGCTAAAATTCACCTCTGGGAACAGCTGATTGGGGGTATTCCGGGAGGCCAATCCACCTGCCAATCAGCTTTTTTCTTATTTTCCTCCCCAAAAACTAAGGTGCATCTTATACTCTGAAAAATATGGTAACTGTCCTGAAAGAGGGGCTAATTTTTGCTAGCAATATTAAAAAACAAAAATCAGGGTCCAGATGCCTCAGGAATCATGGTGTTGTCATAGTAATTCTACACTCAAACCCCCCCCCAAAGTCATCCTATATTACTTATTTGGGAGGCAAGCACTGGGTTGGCATTTATATGTAACTGGGGTAGCTTGTATCCCAAAGGTGCTTTGTCAGGAGACAATTGGACTTTCTTGTTTCTTCTTTCAAGATATTTTGCTTCACATCCAAGAAGCTTCTTCAGCTCTGACAGGATGGTGGGGAATGGAAGGATTTATATTCCTTGCACAGTTGGTCATTTGCATCCTTCTAGAGGGTCATTGAAGCACTTGGAGATTTATCTGTGTCTTCAGGGCCACCTGAGTAGTGTTCCTGTAGTCTGCACTTTTTTCTCTGAAAATCCATTCCTACTCCCACACCATTCAAAGGGTGTTCATCCCAAATTGTATAGCTAAAAGTCTGTAGAGATTCTCAGTCCTCAGGTCATGTTTGTCCCAAAGGTGCTTTTTCAGGAGGCAACTGGACTTTCTTGTTTTTTCTTTGAAGACCTTTCGCTTCTCATCCAAGAAACTTCTTCCATTCTGATAGGATAGTGGGGAATGGAAGGATTTATTTTCATTGCAGACAGCTGGAAATGCATCCTTTTAGAGGGTCGTTGAAGCACTTGGAAGTTTATCTGTGACTGAGATAACTCTACAGACTCTTACAGTATGTGCATCAGAGGCTTTATGCAGCTATTCTGCCTCTTGTTATAAAAACATGCCATTAAAATAAATAATTACATCAGAAATTATTGGTTTGTTGCCTGTATCTTAGCACAGGGGTCTCCAACCTTGGTCCCTTTAAGACTTGTGGACTTCAACTCCCAGAGTCCCTCAGCCAGCAAAGGGACCAAGGTTGGAGACCCCTGTCTTAGCACATATATTGGCGTGGAATTTAGTCCAGATTCCCAGGAGGGAAGAGAGTGCATCCGAGAGGAGCCAAAGTTAAGACAGTTCGTTTCTAGGAGTTCTCAGATACAGGCAGTCCTCGACTTACAACAGTTCATTTAGTAACAATTCAAATTACAATGCCACTGAAAAAATGACCTACGACCATTGTAGCACCCCCATAGTCATGTGAACAGAATTCATACACTTGGCAACTGATTCATATTTATGAAGGTTCAAGTGTCCCAGGGTCAAGTGATCACCTTTTGCTACCTTCTGACAAGCAAAGTCAATGGGGAAACCACATTCACTTAACAATCATGTTACTAACGTAACAACTACAGTGATTCACTTAACAACTGTGTCACAAAATGGGACAAAACTCACCAGACAAACATCTCACTTAGCAACATAAATTTTGGGCTAAGTTGTGGTTGTTCGTTGAGAACTACTTTTATATGTTTAATGGTGCAAGTGGTTTGCTTTAGTTTGGCAAGATTTCTGTCTCTAAGTGAGGAACAATAAAGGAAACGGTTGACCTCTCAATAGTCTTCAAAGCATCCTAGCCATAAGAGCCACTGTGGCTACTCTTAATAGTTTAGACTTATTTTGAAGCTTTACATTTCTTGGAAAGCAAGCAAACAAGCGGAATGAAATTCTCGAAATAATCTTTATTGTATAATAGTTTTAAAAACTTAAAACAAAAATTCCACAATATTTTTAGCAAGGGAATTCTGAAAAAGCCAGGAACAGAAGAGTAGTTTGCTAAGGATTCCCTTATAACTTTAAAAATAGTTTTAGAAAGTAAAATTAATTAAATGCATTGCATTTGTTAAAATGAGAAATAATAATTATTTTTTTCATTCTTTAGGCATTTAAGCTAATTTTCACACAAATGAAGCACTGTCAGTTGAAATTCCATACATAGTCGACACTGATGTTTAATGTCAGAACAATGCCCTGAGCTACATGCAAATTAAACAGATTTTAATTATTCTGGAGATCCATTCTTTTGTTTTACTGTGTATATTAGTGGAATATTAACAGGAATTCTAAGTGCAACAACAAATTATTTATAACATCAGCATGAAAAATTGGTTTTGTACCATGCCATTGATTCAAAATAGATCTTTATTATCTAGACAATTATATTTTTTCTGAGTTTTCAAATAAAGCTAAAACATGGCCTAAAATAGTCCTTTCTTCTCTTAATGCATATATTAGTGAATTAAACTTTAATGGAAAATATCATAATAAATGTTATCTGCTCCATCCCAAGTTAATACATTTATTTATTTATTTATTTATTAATTAAACTTTTATACCGCCCTTCTCCCGAAGGACTCAGGGCGGTGTACAGCCAAGATAAAAAGCAGTAAGTATACAAAGTTAAAAATCAATTTAAAATACCTATTCAATAGTGGCCGAATTAAAACCGTCAAATTGACCAACCTAAAATACCCCATATAAAATTACAGAAAATTTAAAAATTTAAAATTTAAAATTTAGAAATTTAAAAAATCTAAAAAATCAGTCCAGTCCCGCTTGGATGAATAAATAAGTTTTAATTCACGAAAGGTCCAAGGTCAGATATTTGGCGAAACCGGGGAAGGTCGTTCCAGAGTAGGAGCTCCAACAGAGAAGGCCCTTCCCCTGGGGGCCGCCAGCCGGCATTGCTTGGCGGACGGCACCCTGAGAAGACCCTCTCTGTGAGAGCGTACGGGTCGGTGGGAGGCATGTGGAAACAGCAGGCGGTCCCGTAAGTACCCGGGCCCTAAGCCATGGAGCGCTTTGAAGGTGGTAACCAAAACCTTGAAGCGCACCCGGAAGACCACAGGTAGCCAGTGCAGACTGCGCAGGAGAGGTGTTACCCGGGAGCAACGCGGTGCTCCCTCAATCACCCGCGCAGCTGCATTCTGGACTAACTGCAGTCTCCGGGTACACTTCAAAGGTAGCCCCATGTAGAGAGCATTGCAATAATCCAGTCGAGAAGTGACGAGAGCATGAGTGACCGTGCATAAGGCATCCCGGTCAAGGTGTATAAAGGAGAATGGTTGCAATCGTTGTTTGCACGCTTACTATTTTTATAGTTTACATCAATAGAGAGACAAATACTTATTTTTAAAATTATGCTGACGTTCCAGTTTATGTGCAGTGGTTGGCTTCTGCATTTAACATAACATCAGAGTTGGAAGGGACCTTGGAGGCCTTCTAGTCCAACCCCCTGCCCAGGCAGGAAACCCTACACCATCTCAGTCAGATGGTTATCTAACATTTTCTTAAAAATTTCCAGTGTTGGAGCATTCACAACTTCTGCAGGCAAGTCGTTTTCAACAAATAAGACATCAGTTGTTGCTTTTTCATCCGAGGCAGACTGTGAAAGATTTCTGATGCAACTGGAATTCATTTCAACCCTTGATAAAATAATGTTTGCCCCTACTCCCATTCCAGGCTATCCCAATCATCATAATCGTATTAATCCAAATGTGGTTTGCTTGTATGTGGCTTAGCATGCTCTGTGATCTTAAGTACTGTGGTTTAGCACAATTTTTGGCTTAATGTGCCATCTAAATTCAGTCAAATATATCTTCAGCAAATCAGAGTTAAATGTGACTTAGAGTGACCTATGATCCTGTTTCTACAATCTGAATATCAGCCATATTTTATATTTTGGAGGTTTCCACTTTGGATATCACAAAAGAGAAGCTGACCTCTTGCACGCTATTATGTATGTGATCTTTCATTAGCTTTTGTGCTTTTCCTATTGAACTCTGTAACCAATTCTACCTTTTCATCAGTTGCATTTCCTCATACAAGCATCCTCTTTATGTCTACTGAAAAGTAAGTTAGCTTAAGTTCAGTGGAACTTATTTCTAGGTTAGTATACCTAGGACTACAGAGTTAATCTTGCCACTATTATCATGACCTTCAGCTTTACTGAAAGCTACACTTTTCTTCTTCTCTTGTACCATTGTATGTAAAATAAGTTATTTTTTTAATGTAATTGTTCTAAATAAATGTCACTCTGGTTCAAAATGTCTTTTCACCCACCAACCTTCTGGAACAAGTTACCACCAGGTATCCGTCAACTCCCTGATCTTCGGACCTTTCAACACGAGCTGAAAACATTTTTGTTTCACTGTGCAGGACTGGCCTAGTGGGGTTTTAATAAGGGGTTTTATTGGTTTTAAGTTCTTCAACCAACTCTAAATTTTCCTTTTAAACTGGTCTTAAAAATTGTACTAACTGTCTTTACTTTGGCTGTAAACCGCCCTGAGTCCTTTGGGAGAAGGGCGGTATAGAAATTGAAACAATAAATAAATAAATAAATAAATAATTTATCCAATTGGCTTTTCAGGATAGGGAAGAATGCTGACAGCTCTTCTCCATTGTTGAGGCAATCAGACTAGACTTTCTCACATCCTGTATATCTCAGTGGAGCATCTCTCTCTCTCTCTCTCTTTCTCTCTCTCTCTCTCTCTCTCTGTGTATGTGTGTGCAGTTCTCAAAATAAGAAAGTATTGGTTCCTCCCACCCCACCCACTGGAAAGGGAGCATTATATTCCCTTTCTTACCTTGACATTAACCCAATCTGCAACTCTACCTGGTTGACTGGCCCTAACATTTTTCTGGTAAACTCCTACTTAGGCTTGAATCATTCTTCCAAGTCTTGTATCCATGGTCTTGAGTTGTTGTTGATATGTTAATATTTTTAATCACTCTGGATGCCAAACTGGTATGTTTTTCTCTTTGTCTCTACAATTTGTTCTTTTGATGGTGCAATAAAATCCCAGGAATACTGTAATCAGATTATGTATGTAAGTGCTGCAGATAATTTATAAATTATCCATGACAGTTCTGAACTTTTTGGCTGAGATATCAGGAAAAAAAAATAAGGTGAAGCTTACTTGATTTATTTATCTGTCTATCACATTTGTGTATCACAGTAATTAAGGAAGAGTTTCCAGCAGGGGGCAAAAATGGTCACATTTCAGCTGAGCAATTAATTGAATCGAAACAGACTGAAACATGCCCAACAGATGACTACATTTAGGCTTTCTTGCAAAGATGGAAGTAAATTCTGTTAGCAAGAGTTGTTATGTTGGCATCTTGCTGTTACTAACATATGCACCTCAATCCTGGCAAAACTTATTCTCAGAGCTTTTAAAATAAAGCAAGGTTATGTCAGTACAAAGAATTTTGCTAGTAACCCAGCAAGGTGGAACTGGGAAACATTTGGCTGTCTAGGAAAACTATCTTAGAATTAGTATATCATGAATTTTTTCTTTTTTTTTTTTGCTATCCCAACAAATGAAGTTGAAATAAATCCTGGCTTCAAGATAAATACAAATACAACAGTCATCTCTGATTTGGCTGCATTAATCTCAGTTCATTGTCCCAATTCTCCATCCAGTCAATTTTTCTACCCAAGCACCGTTCCAGAAGATCAACTATCATCTGCATAAGTGATGAACTGGATGTCTTAAGGATGAATAAATTGAACTATGAAGCATAGATCATGCAGCTCATGTTCACCGCACACATAATTTTAAAATAAATATAAATGCAAGTTATATTTTTTTTCAACCTCCATTATCTTATTCACAAATATTTCTTGAGAGGTGAAAGCATGTTGTAGGTGAAATTATGATTAATTCTTTTCTCACATTTTTATAACAATTTTAATGGAAATTTACAAATAAAAATATAAAATACTGATACAAAATTAGTAAAAAATGCAGAGAAAAAAGAAAAAAACAACAAAAATATTAAAAAACTTATTTGTCTCCCATCAAGGCAAGTAAAAAGAGCTTAAATAACATATCACCTTCTCTGATATTTCAAAAAAATAAATAAATAAATTCAAAGTGATTGAAATTAAGAATGAGGTTCAGTCAAATGTCCTTTAAAAAGGCTGTGTTAACCACGGTGAGTAAATATGTTTCTTTCAGCCACTCAACCCATAAGTAAATTGCAAAATGATGATTCCTATGATTTACTCTGTGGACTATCACAAAGCAGCTGTGGACTATCTCAAAAGATGCTTCCTTTATCTGGAGAGCATTTTGGCAGCCAGGATCTTGTATCGCACACCAATCTCCATCATAACATCATAACATCAATGTCCTGCTGTGAAATGAAACATCTAGCTGGGTATAACATAGTTTTACATATCATTCTTGTAGTCTGACATGTTAAACTCTATTTTCAGATCCGCATTCTGTAATGGTATGTGAGAAAGACCTTGAAAAATGGAGCAAAGAAATGGTCCTTTCTTATCTTAGTCAGATAAGAAAGGGCATAGCTTGCAGCTGACTAATGTCCCAAAGCTACTTTTTTTCAAGAGGCAACTGGACTTTTTTGTTTTTCTTTGAAGACATTTCGTTTCTCATCCAAGAAGCCAGAGCTGAAGAAGCTTCTTGGATGAAAAGTGAAACGACCTCAAAGAAAAACAAGAAAGTCCAGTTGCCTCTTGAAAAAAAAGTAGCTTTGGGACAACCATGATCTGGATGATTGAGAATCTCCATAGACATTCAGCTGCCTAATGGGTTGGAAAAAAAATTCAGAAGGAACTCTTTCTAGCTTATCAGGCTGTAAAGGAGATGGCAGGAGATTTGTATTTTCAAATTTGCAGGATTCTCTTTACAATTTTTACAATCTTTACAAATAGAATTAGCTCATCTGGTCATGTTACCTGTCTGGTCTATCTGGGAAGGCTGATACCATCAAATCAGCCTAGGTCTCTATTTTATCCAGTAAAATCTGTTTGTATTCCATGTCCTCTTCTGAATCCCTTTTTATAAAATTATATTTCTGTTCAAAATCTGATTCTCTAGTAATCATTCATATGTTCTTATGTCTTATTCTGCATTGATCTTGTAAAAATCTGCATTAAATTGTGTATTTAAATTCACATGTTCTGCAAAATTTGCATTTTCTAAGTAGTTTTATTCTGAAGCACAAATCTTTATATACCCTTTTATATATATTTTTTGAGACAAAAACTACACTGCAAATCCAGTGAAGTGTGAAAACTGAATCTAATTGCATTTCAAATTGGCACATCAATCCGTCAGGTATAAATGCAGTTCGTATTGGATTCGCTAAGCACGGATTCCTCCAGCAATCATAGTGTGAAAACTCTTGTAGAACTGCATTAATGAGCTTTTCATGCCTTGAGACAGGCCACTGTAAATTAAGAATTATCTGTTTCTATAATGAGAAAAACATCTTCCTTCTTCGATATGTACACATTCCTTTCTGTGCAGAGAATTTTAGGAGGCCTTATCCATGTATATTTGATCATGTACATGTTTGAATGTATAAAAATAATTATAATTACAGGTATTGAAAGTTGGTCTGGGCTTTAATTTTGTTTCAGAGATAACTTCAATATAATGAACAATTTGCAAAGCCCTTCAGTATAATAATTAAGTCAGCATCCAATTAGTGAAAAAATACGATCATGAAACCTAAGTAGTAAGAAAACAATTAACACAGTGGCAATAAAGCAGTGACCAGTGATGAGTGTCAAATCTATTTTCTTAGGTAGGATTGCATGCTAATGCCAACAGGATATGGGATATTATATAGGATACATGGACTCTTTATCCTTCTTTGTCTCTGGGAAGATTTTTGGTCCTGAGATGCATCAAAGGTTCATCAAATGAAGGGTTGCTCAACTGGCATGCCTTATCACTTTAACGTTGCACTTTTTGTGGATTACGTTTTGGTGTATTCTTTTGTACTATGAGAGTTGTTGGAAATATTTGTTGGACTTCATATTTCCTTGTACCAAATATAATCATGTATGTCACACTCATCCCTTTTCCATTTTCTATCATTAAAACTGTTCAACCCTTCAGAGGTATGAAGGTGTTCCTAGTTTGTATTAGGTGTTAGTTGGCACCCACAAATACGCTAGTCTATCAAACAAATATTCAAGTGTCTTTTGGGCAGAAAAAAATGAGGTATAGTGCATTAATTCTGAAAAGAAGTTGGCTCTGAATTTAAGACAACCAGAAGGCAAAGTCATCCTTTGAAATATCCAGTTCTCAGCTTCTCCTTTTTATCAACTGAAGAATGCCCATTCCAGCTGAAATCAATCCTGATATTTCCTCCACACTTATCAAAATGTAAAAATAAGCACATATATAGAGTCCCTTATTTATAATAATGATTTCTGCATATGCCAAATTGTTTTGTCCTCCCCTCTGCATATGCCAAACTGTCTGGCCCTCCCATTCCCCTACTTCCTCAAGCAGAAGTATCCAACTTGAAGAAAGTGAAACTGAATAGAGATTAGGGCAGAGGTCTTCAAACTTGGCAGCTTTACGACTTGTGGACTTTAACTCCCAGAATTCTCCAGCCAGCTGGCTGGAGAATTCTGGAAGTTGAAGTCCACAAGTTTTAAAGCTGCCAAGTTTGAAGACCTCTCTACTAGGGCTTCCTAAGCAAAAAGGCAATTTTAATTTTAATCCTCGTTTTCAGCAGCCACAACTGCAGTTATTTGCCCTTCCTTCAAATGATTTTCAACAACTTTGTATTATTAGCTAAACCAGGGGTAGTCAACCTTTTTATACCTACTGCCCACTTTTGTATCTCTGTTAGTAATAAAATTTTCTAAGCGCCTACCAGTTCCACAGTAATGCTCCAGTCTTCTGCGCATGCCTCTCACACATCGTGGATTGGGTTTGGGGGGGGGGGGCTACCAGTTCTGATTGTCTATTACAGCTGGGTGGTGTGGGGGGAGATGCGTGAGCTATTCTGGGATGAGGCTCTTTTGTTTGCGGTCGCACTATAGCGCCATTTAGTTTCACTTACGTAACATGAACTAAATTTATACGCGGGCGATACAAATAGTATATATTCAGAAATTTAAATTGTCACTGGGAATTTTATGAAAACTTAATGAAAATGGTTTTAAATAATGCTATGAAATTTTTTTAAAAAGTCAATTAAATTAAAAAAAAAGGAAAGTGCTTCAGTATCGGACAAAACCCCTACCGCCCACCATGAAAGCTGGAATGCCCACTAGGGGGCGGTAGGGACCAGGTTGACTACCACTGAGCTAAACCAACCCTTCAATTTGCAGGTCCTTATTAGGAGGAAATGACCTTTTTTGTAACGGTTGTCTAAGAGTGCAACAACCTTCAGACAGCATGGACATAGAGTAGTATGTTCAAGCAGTACACAAACTGCATTTATAAAGAGTAAACCTGGGTAACAAGAATGTTGAAAAATAAGAAAAGCTTTCATTTTTGTGCACATATCCCTGAATTTGATTAGAATCTGTGGCCTGCAAAGGTCCTAGATCACCATTAGCTTTGTGAAGAGCTGTTCTTATGTCCAGTCCCTTGTGACCAGCTATGACTTGCCATTATCTTTTTGTATGAAAACTGGTTAAAGGAAAAAAAGTGAGTAGGGAACCAAAGCAAAAGACCCTTTGATACGAGGAAAATCAGCACTGGGAACATTATGTTAATGGAATTGCTCAATTTCTGGAAGCAGTGCTGATTAAATATTCATTGACTTTGATTATACTGAAATTAGGATGAAAGCGTGAACTCAAATTGAGTGGAATAATGGCAGTGTAAATAATGCATAGTTTCTAAATTGAAAACACCAGCTTGTACAGTTCTCCCCAACCTCCCTCTCCTGTTTGTCACTGTGGCATTTGTTTAGAAAAAGACTACACTTGTGCACATATCTAGCTATTATTTATGCCAGCTGTGGAAAAAGTGAAATTGAAGACTTTGCTGCACTGTTTTCTTTTAGCAGTAAGAAATGGGATAATGTATACAAGCTGAAGGCCAAATCTATCCAATGATTAAAGGTATTTTAATCAACTTTTTTTTTAATAAAACGAGCAACTGCTTTTTAAAAAAAACCCACACCATTATTTCAATCAAGTAATTTTTTGGATGTTCTGATTAAGGCAATATCCAAGTCAATAAGCAAGTTTTTTATTCTCTTTAGGAAGTGATCTTTTTTAAAAATTGTACAAATCAGGGGATATAAATAAATTGAAAACTAGGGTTTTGGATTTTGAAAGTATTTTTAAATATATGATGGTTTGATTCCAGGTAGTCTTCAACTTATGACTAGAATTAAGATTTCTCTTGCCAAGCAAAGCTATATTTCAATGAGTCTGGTCTCATTTAACAAGCTTTTTTGGCCACAGCTGTCATATGAATCACTGCAGTTATTAAGTGAATCGTGTCCTGGTTAAGCAAATCTGGTTTTCCCCATTTATTTTACTTGTTGGAAGCCAGCTGTGAAGGTTACAAATGGCAATCACATGACCCCAGGACAGTACAACTATCATAAGTACATGCCGGTTGCCAAATTTTGATTACATTACAATGGGAATGCTACAACTGTCATTAGTGCAAAAAGCAGTCACGAGTCATTTTTTTAAACTTCCGTTTTAACTTTGAATGGTCACTGAACAAAATAATTGTAAGTTGAGGACTACCTGTAATCACATGGATAGCATGAATGCTTTTGACCTTAATCAGAAACCTGGAAGACTTTAAGAACTACCTATAACCTTTGCAGCTAAGCTTATTCTCTGATAAATGATAAAAATTGAATTCAATGCCATGTATGAACTTCATTCGTATAAAAGAATTCATATGGCTCCTTGAAAATTAACTTTATTCCCTGAACAAATCTCTTAGACCACCCACATTAAATACACCTAGCTGTAAGAAAATAATTCTATAATTCGTATAGATGTGTCAAATGTGTGTTCTAAAGAATGGTAAAATGTTTTAAAAGTTGATGAGATGATATAATGCACTTTTTGAACGGTATGGGTTAGATCAATATTGACTTACATGGCTATTGCACTACTTTTTTCCCCCTCAATGGGAATCTGTAGAACTATATTTTGCAGCTCAAGAATGAAAAAAAAAATGTCATTAAAAATTTTAAAAAATTGGCATTAAGGAATACTACGTAAAATGAGGGCATAAGCATTCTGTTTTTCTAAGTGATGTCATTGGCTGGCTATAGACAGGTAGATAAGAGATTGTTGCTGTGAGATTAGAAGCCATGAAGCTGTCTTTTCCCTCTCAACCAAACCAAAATTCACCTGCTGATTTAGAGATGAAAAGCATATTAAAGAGCAAATAGTTTAAGGCTCAGGATTCTATTCAAACCCCAGGAAGCCCGTTCTTCTGACAAGGTGATGAAAGGGTTTCTTATTCATTCCCCTCTGTTGCTTTATACACACCAGGGCTTCCGTGCTGTTTCTAGTTTACTCTACCACAAACCTCATGCTGGATGTTGGAAAAGAGTATTCTCTAGTGCTGACCTTTCCATGGGGAAACATGTTCCCTAGGGCTGACCTTTTGCTGCTATTTTCACAGGCCTGCAGCTGCAGAGTCATACCTTTGAAATATATATGTATACAGGTAGCCCTTTGTTAGTTATCATGCTTGAGACCTGAAACTCAGCCATTATGTGAAGCAGTCGCTAATGGAACTATAGCAATGCTTATGATCTTACTCAAAGGTGGGCTTCAAAAATTTCAGCAACTGGTTCTCTGCCTGGTTGCTGGGTGGGCGTGGCCATGGTGGGTGTTGCCTAGTTGGCCTCCTGCACCATGGCAGGGGGGACGGACGTTTTTGCCTTCCCCAGGCTCTGGAGGCTTTCCTTGAGCCTCTGGGAGGGCAAAAACTGGTTCCCCGGGCTCCGGAGGCCCTCCAGAGGCTGGAAACAGGGCCCAAACTTCAGGGAGGCCTGTTTTCCACCTCCCCGAGCCTTCGCGTGGGCCCTGCACTTACCTTGCATCCGAAATAGGTCGGGAGGAGACTCCTGGGAGGGGAGGGGAGGGGTGGGAGGGGCCAGCCAGGGGTGGGATTTGGAGGTTGTCTGAATTGGTCATAATGTTAGCTATGGGTTCTCCTGAACCTGAGCGAACCCATAGCAGCACACTCCTGATCTTTCATCAGTTTTCCTTTGCTTTACAGACCTGAAATGGTTGGAAATGTAAGGACTGATCATTGTTACTTTTATCATCATCCTCATAACTGAATTTCCATCACCATTAAATGAGGACTGCCTGTGTTTGCTGAGGACAGACATTTGCTGTCAGCAGCATTTTTGCAGTTTAGAGCAACCATCTCTTTTCAAGTGCAGCCTAGATCTTCTTAAGAATTGCTGATTATTGGCTGTAATTAAATTGATTTAATCATGAAGTCTCTTCTTTAATATTTACAGCTTCTAAAGTTCATAATTTGGAGTCTTCATGGACAATATAATTAAGTGATATAATGTTATATTTTAGCCACATGCAATCAGCTTTGATTCAATTCATACTGATGGTTTAGGATTCAGTTTACATAGAAGGGCTCAGGGGCTAGGATGTTGAGCTTGTCAATCGAAAGGTCGGCAGCTCAGCGGTTCGAATCCCTAGTGCTGCCGTGTAATGGGGTGAGCTCCCGTTACTTGTCCCAGCTTCTGCCAACCTAGCAGTTTCGAAAGCACGTAAAAATGCAAGTAGAAAAAATAGGGACCACCTTTGGTGGGAAGGTAACAGTGTTCCGTGCACCTTTGGTGTTGAGTCATGCTGGCCACATGACCACGGAGATGTCTTCGGACAGCGCTGGCTCTTCGGCTTTGAAATGGAGATGAGCACTGCCCCCTAGAGTCGGCAACGACTAGCATGTATGTGCGGGGGGTACCTTTACCTTTACCTTACATTTGCAATATGGGAGAAAATTAATTCGAACTGAGCTACTTTGCTATTCAATAATGTATTCTTGAATACATTTCAGGAAAAAAAATGTATTCTTATACTTTACTCAGAAATAATCAAAACACCTGTAACTGCTTCCTTTTTTTGGCAAAATTAAATGAAAATAACAAGGATGATAGAAACTTTGGAGAACATAAATGGTATCATGTTTCACTTAGTTCACAATTTTCAGTAACTGCCCTGAAATACATTTTAAAATATCCCTTGTTTACTCTTCTTCTGGGGAAGAAATGGTGAACTGAAAAAAAATCCAGTAAAAGCAGAGCTGACAACTTTGGCAGAATGAACAGCCAGTAAGAAGATCTGCTTTTCATAATTTTTCTTCAGACAGAGAGAGGATTTGAGGTAGCCCACAAGTACTCCATACAATTGTTCCTTAGAAGTGGAGTACAAGACAGTAGTCTGTGGTGGCTTTAGAGTTCTGGAAAACAATGGAATACTCACCTTTTTGCTCAAGCCATGGTTGGCACTGGGTTCACATATTTTCTTTTCTAACCACTTTTAGAAACTGCTTTTTAACTGCTTTTCAGTTATTAGGAACTTTTAGATCAACAAGCTTTACATCCCTGAATGAGTTTCCTTCAATTCTTAAAATATTATTTTAAGTCTTTAAACTTGTATCCATGAATTTTTGAATATAAGTTTAAAGACATAAAAATATTTTGGAATAAACAGAATAATGGTAATTATAATTTTGATTTTGGAAAGTTATAAACAGACAAACAGTCTAGATGGGTTTGAAATAAGATTTTGGAATTAATTGTAAAAATCCTTCCACTGAAAAAATCCTTTTGTTTTGAATTCTGTTAAAAAAACTTGATAGGTTGAAACTTTGAAATTTGGCACTAGAAGAAAACAGAAAGAACTAAAGAATAGAATAGATTAGAATAGAATTTTTATTGGTCAAGTGTGATTGGACACACAAGGAATTTGTCTTGGTGCATATGCTTTCAGTGTACATAAAAGAAAAGATACGTTCATCAAGGTACAACATTTACAACACAATTGATGGTCAATGTATCAATATAAATCATAAGGATTGCCAGCAACAAGTTATAGTCATACAGTCATAAATGGAAAGAGATTGGTGATGGGAACTATGAGAAGATTAATAGTAGTGCAGATTCAGTAAATGGTTTGACAGTGTTGATGGAATTATTTGTTTAGCAGAGTGATGGCCTTCGGGAAAAAACTGTTCTTGTGTCTAGTTGTTCTGGTGTGCAGTGCTCTATAGCGTCGTTTTGAGGGTAGGAGTTGAAACAGTTTATGTCCAGGATGCGAGGGGTCTGTAAATATTTTCAGGGCCCTCTTCTTGATTCATGCAGTATACAGGTCCTCAATGGAAGGCAGGTTGGTAGCAATTATTTTTTCTGCAGTTCTAATTATCCTCTGAAGTCTGTGTTTTTCTTGTTAAAGATTGCAACTAAAGGAGAAAACATTTAAATCTGACTTACTAATACAAAATAAAGTGAAATATATTAATATTTTTGAACAATGGACTCAGAAGTTAATTTAAAAATGTCTGCCTTTATAGAGAGATTATGTATAAAAGATGTGATGAAAGAGGAATAAGTTATATTGGACAAGATTGAGACTGATCTGAAAGGGTATTTAAAAATAACAGGCTACATTACTTTTATGGAAAAAGAGCGGACATACAAAAGAAGCAGTTTCATGCCTTAATAGAAGGTATACAAATAACAATCTAAGACAGTTAATCCAAGACAGAGCTGAATAATTTTTCTCTATATATTCAATTTACAAAAGCTTATTAAAATTTTGAAGAATTTTGTGAGACATGACAAAGAAAAAATGATGGGAAATCAAGTTCAAGGACATTATTTGGAGAAAAGATTAAGACTGTTGAAAGTGAAAGGAAGGAATATGAAGTTTGTTTGTTTGATCATGATTCAAATAGATATGTTGTAACCCTTAACGAATCTTTGCTGATCAGGACTGAATTATGAAATTTTAAGGATTGGTTTATTGACAATAGTTGTGAGATGGGAAGATCATTTTTTTTTGTATTTTAATAGGAGGTGATAACTTTTATTTGTGATGGTGAAGGGATAAGTCATTTCTTTATATATTTCTTTTGTTTTTCTTTACTATAATATATATAAAATATATTCTTATAGTTTTTGTATTGTGTTTTATTTCTAAACTTTTTTCATTTGATTTTCTTTAGTTTATATTCATTTTAATTTTTTTTTAAATAAAATCACTATGGAAAAAATTCTTTCTTCCCTCTTTTAAGTTTTTGTAAGATGGCGTTAGCAGAAATGAGGAAATAAAACATATCAAGCAGCAAAGTACAGTACCCATGTTCTACTGAACCTATTGCAGAAAGCATCCTATTCCAACTTTTTATAAAGGTTCAAAAAACATTTTCCTGAAGTGACAAATTTAACATGAGCCTAGTGAATGACACTGCCGCCCTTTTGGGTGGGTTGTTTTGCTGTCTCTAATGTTTGGGTTTATTGTGATGCCACAACAGTTGGTGCAGATTGTTATAAATTCCATCCCTCCTGGAAAGGACCCCTAATTTTACTCTTTAAAAAGTGAAGTCCATTTCTATCTGTGTTTCTGGAATGCCAACACTGAAGAATCAACAGTTGATTGTCTTTGTGGGTCTTATGTTCTGCTGCCAAGGAAGATTTTGGTTTAGGGAACTAACAAGCTTGGTCCTAAATGGGATTAATGACTCTCATCAGTGGCAAGTTTTGAGATGCCAAAATTGTGGCTTGCTGGCAATAATCTGCATTATTTAGCAGAAGCAAAAAAAGCATGCAGGCACAGTGAGATACAATGCTAGAGAAGGCAGGTCACATAGAATGAGGCTGGCATTGAAAAATGGCAGTTCAGAACCTTATGTTTCCCTGTCCTCAAAACAGAAAATGGGCTAATCTGTGATCCTTCGTTGCTGAGAGAGTTATACCTGGTTTAATAATAATAATAATAATAATAATAATAATAATAATAATAATAATAATAATAATAATAATAATAACAACAACAACAACAACAACAACAACAACAACAACAACAACAATAATAATTTTTTAATTTGTATACCGCCCTTCTCCCGAAGGACTCAGGGCGGTGGACAGCCAGAATAAAATACAAAAAGAACAACACATACAATACTAAGAACAACCCTTAAAAAACTTATTCAATTGGCCAAATTTAAAATACAATACACCCTATAAAATTTACAAAAATTTAAAACCCATAAAATCAACTTAAAATTTTAAAAAATCAAGCCAGTCCAGCAAGGCGGAATAAATAGATTTTAATTTCGCGGCGAAGGGTCCTAAGGTCAGATAGTTGTCGAAGTCCAGGGGGAAGTTCGTTCCACAGGGTAGGAGCCCCCACAGAGAAGGCCCTCCCCCTGGGGGCCGCCAGTCGACATTGTTTGGCTGACAGCACCCTAAGGAGTCCCTCTCTGTGAGAACGCACCGGTCGCTGGGAGATAGAAGATGGCAGTAGACGGTCCCGTAGGTATCCCGGTCCTAAGCCATGCAGAATTTAAAGGTAAATTTTGATTTGAGCACGCATGTTCTCTGGACCATCTTTGCACCTGTATTCAGAATGCTGAGAGATGTTGAACTCCAAGCTCAGTTGCAGACCAGCAAAGAAGCTTAAAGTTTAGCTTCTGAAAAAACAAAATGAAGGCTTGCCACATGAAAGACTTCAGTTGAGAACTCAGAAATCATCAAGTCCAAGCCAGGTCATCTTGACTCTCCCGAATAGGTTCTGACAGGCACAGAGTTTAATGAGTTATTAAACTCATTGCCTGGCTATTTAAGTTAAGAGCCCATCACACCATACAATTTCTCCCTCCCCCGCCCATTCACGTTCTCCATATATGGAAGTGAAGTTGCAACACTGCATAAAGTAGGAAAGCCACTGTGAATATATGAAGTGCTTCAAAAGGCTACAAAGCGCTTTGAAGCCGCTTGATTTGATTCACTGCTTTGAAGCTGGTCTCTGCTTCGATTCATGAATCTTCTTTGATGGGGTGATTTGTCTTGAAGCTTCATCAGTTTGAAGCAACCATTTAAAACTTTGCAGCCTTATTATATTTTCAGTTGTTCTTAATATCTGCTAGAACTGTTAATAATTTTACTTAGCTGTTTAAATTGTACCATTGAAAAATTGCTTATAGATTTCAAATTGGTCTTATTACTGTCACTTTGCAAGGAACATGTTGTGAAATAAGAACATATGGTAAGACTTTACCAGTCTCAAACCAGTCTATAGCCCTACTATACATATAAGTACAGGAGATGAGACAGGATCATTAGAATCATGTGAGATTGGTATATATTCAATTTTACCAGATAAATAGCATGGCCCATTGTAGCAATATTGACCCTATAACCATAATGGTGACCCTCTGGCACACTTGCCCAAGTGGCACGCAGAGCCATCTCTCCAGGCATGTGAGCCATCGCCTGTTGCTCTTCCAGGTTCTGGCGTGCTGGCCAGCTGATCTTCATGCATGCGGGATTCTGGAAACCAGAAGAGCAGCTGCCCGGTGCACATGCGTGCTCCAGGAAGATGATCTTCTGGTTTCTGGTGCGCATGTGCACACAAAGACCAGATGGCCAGTGCTCATGCATGTGCTGGAAACTGGAAAAGCAGCTGCCCAGTGCACATGCGCATGCTGGCAAGATGAACTTCTGGTTTCTGGTGCACACATGTTCACCTGCCAGCTGGTTTTCATGTGCACATGTGTGCCAGAAAGATTAGGTGACTGGTGCGCATGTGTGCACCAGAAACTGGAAGATCATCTTCCTGGAGCATGTATGCACACCAGGCGGCACCTCTTCTGGTTTCTGACACATGCACTTGTGTGCGTGTGCACGCACTCCCATTTTGGCACTCGGTGCCAAAAAGGTTTGCCAACACAGGCCTAGAACATATAGTGCAGTGGGAACAGATGTAGGTTTACTACTTATGAGCATTGTTAGTACACTGATGATGTTACCTAGTCAGAGAAATGAAACATTTGCTAGAAAACAACCAAGCTCAAAGCACACCAAGGACCCTAACGTTTATGAGTTTTCTATCGCTGTATTTATTCAGCAATAAAAGAAAGTTGGTCTGCTAAAGGAGTAATGGTCTATAGAAGCTTCTGCAGTCTCACTAGTCAAATTTTCTCCCCCAAAATCATTATTTTTGGAGGGAGAAATTAGAAACAGAATAACAGATCCATAATTTGAGTTGGATTCGTTGGGATGGACATCAGTCACTTCGCTGCATCCATCCTAATGTCTTTGCTCTTTCTATTTAGGTTTTTGCTTCATGAGTAAGTCTCAGGCCCAACTAATTCTTCTTAGTCTGTTCTTTGCAGTTACTTAAGCTTCAGTTGCATGGTTGCTTCTGAGACTGGTCTGCTTCTCCTCCTCTTGGTCCTTCAAACCTTAATTTTTCCCAGGTGATCCACAATGCAATTCCCTCATTGATGAAATTGCCACCTTCTCTTTGGCCCTGTTGGTCAAGTGGTCAACTGACCTTCTGGCCTCAGACCTCCTTCCACCCTTCTGGTGCCTTTAGCTCTTTCCCTCTCCCAGCTGGACAAAGTGCTACAGGAATCAAAGACTCATGTTTTCTCTTTATCTCTTGATAAATTACTCATCAGTAACTTATATATCTGCCTGAACATAAAAGCTTTGCCTCTTCTTTTTAATCCTTTAAAGTGCCTCTTTGTAGGTAAGCTTTCTCTTTTTTTTCTATCTATACTTCCAGGATAATGTTCCATTATTCCTTTTCTTTCTCTCCCACGCAGTGGTGGGATTCAAATTTTTCTACTACTGGTTCTGTGGGCATGGCCTGGTGGGGTGGCACCTTGCTGTGAGTGACATCGAGTTGGCCATGCCCACTCAGTCACATGACCCCTCCCACCAAGCCATGACCACTAAGCCACTCCCACAGAATCGGCAGAAAAGGCAGCTTCTACGGACACTTCTGTGTCCCTTTATGGTCCCTCCGCCTCCTCGCATTGAACTACCTTAAAGGGACACTACAGAGCAGACAGGCAGAGCAAGCAGCAAGTGGACGAGCGCGGGTGGGGTCAATTCGGTGCACCAGTCCAAATTTCTGCTACTGGTTTGCCCAAAATGGTCCAAATTGACTGAATACCACTTCTGTTCCCATTTGTGTGTAGGTATGTTCCCCCACAGCTTTTTACATCTTTCCTACCTTTTATAAGTTTTTGTTTTCTTTCCTTTCTTCTATGGTATGAACTTCTGATTTTTAAAACAGGTGTGTAGCCCCTTTATTTCCATGCCATCCTGACTACGCTTAGCTAAGTTGCAAATCAGAATGCTGTAGTTTGTCAAACGTTTTCATAAAATTAAGATATATTAAAATTATACATTCCTACTAACTATGATTTAAAGCAGGAGTCTCCAACCTTGGCAACTTTAAGACTTGTGGACTTCAACTCCCAGAATTCCTCAGCCCCAAGTCTTAAAGTTGCCAAGGTTGGAGTCCCCTGATTTAGAGTATAGTTAGACATAGACTAACTATGTCAGATATTTTGCAAGGGCCAAATTTTAAGTTCCAATTAAATTGATTATTGCTTGTGCCAATGCACAGGAACTAGTCAACCAACAGCACTGTTTTGGTTCTAGATTCGGATTAAGAGGGGTTGGACTTAGTCCTTTTGTGACAATGTAGAGATTCTAGGATGATTCACACCTTCTCTTGGTTGGATACGTGATCGCAATAATAGTATTGGCTTTATTGGCTCCTTCACTCACTGTAAATGTTCTCTGCAATATGAAATGTCTATTCTTGATTTTCAAGGAAATCGGAAGTATTTTCAAATGCTCTACATCTGTATTAGAAGAGGTTATCTATTCTTCTGTGTTAGATAATGGAGGGGTTATCTACTTGCTTGGTGTGTCTTGCCGCCCACAGCACTGTTTTCTTATGATGATACTAAAAATCTGTGCCTTTCTTCTGATCTTCCCTATCTACAGCATAGCAGGGTTTTCATGCTCACAAATACTTAATAACCTAGACTTGTCTCTATGTAAATAATTAATCAGAAAGAGAAAATAATATAAATTCCAGCTTTCATTTTGCTATTAAAATTGCAAAAGCATTAATGCAACCAATAAGTATTGTTTTAGTAATTAGATAAGTTCCATGCATTGTAGCAGCACTTGGGGAAAAAAAAAGTCATAGGATCAGCATCTGGCAGGAACTAATATGACTTTAGTTGTAGAAGAGAAGCTTTATTATTTTTTTGTTAAGATTTCATTTTTGTTCTATGTACAAACTGTGAGTCCTCCATAGGGATCCTTAGTAAAACTCTGCCCTGGCTCTATCAAACTAACAGTCTGCTGAGGTAGCAATATGCTGATTAGTTTCTGGTTGCCATCCTGTTGTTTAACATTATGTATTGTCCTCATTGATTGAAGAAGAGAGAGAATATTTTTGTGATCAATATCCAAAGCCATATTCTTCAACCTAAAATATGACATCTTTCTGGGAACCTACTAATGACTGATGAAAGTTGGTTTGGTCACATGAACATGCTTCTCTCAAAAAGGTGGAAAGGTAAAAGTCCTAATAACTATAGGACTCTAAATTCATCACTGCCCTGATTTTATTTTAAAAGCCAGCCTCCTTTCTACCTTCTCAACCAGTGACTGCTGAAGGAAGAAAAGTTAGCTCTTGCAGAGATCTGAATGGATGACTTCCAATGCACTTCCACCCGTCTTCCATTATTTCACCCATTTCTACATCCCCAATTCTCTGTCTGCAGATCAGGGGAGAAATCCAGCAGGTTCTGACAGGTTTTGGAGAACCGATAGAGGAAATTTTGAGTAGTTCGGAGAACTGGCAAATATCACCTCCAGCTGGCCCCAGAGTGGGGTGGGAATGGAGATTTTGCAATATCCTTCCCCCGGGTGTGGGGAATAAATGGGGATTTTGCAGTATCCTTCCCCTGGTGTGGGGTGGGAATGGAGATTTTGCAGTATCCTTCCCCTGCCACGCCCACCAAGCCACACCCACCAAGCCGCAGATCCGGTAGTAAAAAAAATTGGATTTCACCACTGCTGCAGGTCGGTTGGAGACGATGTTTCCTTTTGTTACATCCATTTTAATTGGCTGCTTCCTCTTTGCCCTCTCACCCAACCCTTACAAATTGTAAAGAACATATAGACACCCTGAAGCCAGCCCAAAATAAAATCTGAGCTGATTCCACACAAACGTAGCTTTGTTTCCACCCAACCATGTCAAAAACATGCCATAGCAACACTTGCTATCCTTTTTCTCTGTGCCTTTGTTTTACTTGCAAGCCGTTAACCTTGCTGATATTGAAATACTATTGACCCCATTCAAGGCAGCAGGATCAGGGTTGGTTGTGGGGGACCAAATTTCATACCAATGCTGTCAACTGAGCAGAGAAGAAAGGCCTGGAATATGTTTTTAGATATATGGATAAACAAAAAACCAAAACAGAACAACCCCCTTCTTTGGGATTAGATGTAAACAGGCTTCTACATACAGTTCAGCATAAGCCTTTTCGTTCTTTACCAGTATAATACTTTAAACTGAAACTGCATTTTTATGTAATATCCTTAAGTATATATTGGTATATATTAGAAAATTTCAAAACTTGGTAGTACCCTTCTCTATTTCTATCTTACTTCCCCCCCCCCGATAAATATTCTTGCTGCAAATATTTAGAATAAGAACCCCCTTCCCCTTTTTGATGGAAGATACTGTAAATAGGTTGTGTTATCAACTAGAGAAATGTGCTACTTTTCTCCATTCTTCTTTGCTCCAAATTTGCTTTCTATCTAAGAGAAGGAAATGAAGAGCTGTAGATTTTCAAATGGCTTTAAGGAAATTCTGCTTTAATACGACTGCTGTAAAAAAGCCAAGCTGTTGACAAACATCCAGTAATGCTCTTTATGAATTATATTTCTTAAAATTCTGCTATTCTCAGATAAATGTTATTGTGTTTCCTTATCTTTAAATATATGGAATCGTGCAATGTTTAAATGCTAAGAAAGTGCTTAACTGTTTGAGGTATAGAAGAAATGGCAGAGTTAAACTGCAAAGAGGGATAACATGCGGGAGCATGGAATATGAAACAATTCACAGTTTGTATGTGTAGGTGTGTACAAAATTCACCTAGGCACTGTTCTTTTAATAAGAATGCAACACTGTCAAATGTTTATCTCCCATGTGGACAATTAATAATAAACTGTATTTAATTGATCTAGCTTCAAATAGGCCTTGTGTTTTACTTTGGTCGATACATTAATTCTGAAATAATTCTAAATCTATATCAGGGCTCTTTGTTTAATATCAACAGAAGACATGGCACTTTGTAGAGCAAAGATAAGTTCAGTTCCATGGAGGCTACAATTCATAGTACAATGGTAAAAGAGCAATATAAAATAGAGGGATAGGGAAAAAAGAGAACACAAAGTTAAACTAGAAATGTTATATCCGAATAAGAAGGGTAAATTGCATAAATACTTCATTAGCCTTCTTCTCAATTTGGGATGAGGTGGTTGGTTTGGTCTGTTTTTAGCCGGAAAAGGATTCCCACTGCAATGGAAATATTTAATAGACACTCAAAACTATTAATGGATCACTTAAAGCAGCAGAACTAAAACAATGAATGCCATTAACAGATATATGACTGTTAGGGTGATTTTGCCTTTTCCTGGAAAGTAAGGATATATGACATAGTCAGAGGGCCAATCAAAACCTTAAACCTTTATTCCTTAAATAGGGGATAGGCTGTACTTTTTGGTGCAGTTTCCCTCTATCTGTAGTGAGTATGAAGGATGGCCTTGAAGGACAGAGGGAAGATTTGTTACCAAGGCAACAGTGTAGTTTGGGCCCTGATCAAGAAAGTGGTTTATAAAAATGCCTTAGACAGCCCCCCCTTTCACATAAAGAAAAAAGAGGAGAACGAGACCAAACTGGTTCAATTTGGAAGTTTAATTTTCCCCTCCTTTATAGCAGTGACTTCCTCTCAAGTGAACTGAAGAATCAAATCGTTAAAATTGGCAGAAATTAGTCTACCGCTACTAATGTAAGTGCATGGTTTCTCCAATATTCTTATACACGGCGGATGATTAAACTGTCTGATAACTAAATGCAGAGCTTTTGGGGATTAAAAAGCAAAAGAAAGTTGTACTTGTAGGGATTTGAGCTTCTGCACAGCCTACCAGTTTTAGTTAATGCTGTCACAGAGGAAATTTTTAGGTCACAAGACCACACTACGGGTTGCAGTTAAGACCCTGCACAGCAGTAAAGTCACATTAGCCCTCAGAGGTGAGTTTTACAGGTTGAAAATGTCTATCTTCAAAAGACACATTATCAAACAGGAGAACTTTAAAAGGCAAAACTGCTGGGTAGCTTTCTGTCTGCATTTTCTCTTTACTTTAGGAAGTGTAAAATGTGCGAGAGAAGGAAAAAGAGAGCTTGATGTTGAATTGGAAATCTTTTCCTTCCTTATCAAGAAATAGCAGCTGGGTCTATCTCTTCAATAGCTCTTTTTTTTTAATTGAAAGATCAAAAATGCTTTAATGCTAGTTGCACAATAATAACATTAAAAACAACAACCAAACAGCCTGTGATCTGATAAACCTGGGGGGGGGATGGGGAGAGGAAACCTAATTGAATGTTAGAGAAATGTTGGAATCCGCTTGGAAAATTATATGCAGTGGCCAAAACTAAAACCCAAAAGTTTAATGTTTTACACTATTGTGAGAAAATAGTTCACAATGATGCAACAGTAAATCAAAGAACTGTTTCAGAGAGCACTAATTTTATATGGCTATAAAAGAGAATATACTAGCCACTCCAACTTTATATGTGCCATTTCATTTTTTTTAAAAAAAGAGATGCTACATTTCTTATTGGAGGCCAATAATTCCCAAATGGATGGATGCAAATCTGATTCTATGCAGTTCTCAAAAAGAATGACTTTTTGCACAAAAAGATAGGAAAGAAATGAAAGTTTGTTTACTAAAACTGCTAGGAGGTCCTCTAAATTAAGACTTCCAAACTATGAGAAAAACAGTATGACTAGACGTATCAGAATGCATCCAAAGCATAATCACAGCAAAGCAGTGGCAATAAAATTATTTTATTAAATTTTCTTCTGTAATCATGAACATTCCTTGCTATAACACAATTTAAATAAATAGTAGTTAGTTATTTTAAGGTTTTTTTTTTTTTAAAAAAAAGATATTCTGGAAATCAAATGTGGTCACTAAAGCCTAAATCCAATTAGCTTTTAGCGGATACAGAAACTTTTTTTTATATATGATATGGTTATTGTGAAAACTGCTAATGCAAAATTATTTTTTTTAAAAAAACAACAACTGTGTAATGTTTTTATTGAGTCCTGAAAAACAAAGATATTAATTATCAAACTGTCAGCTGACATCACGGTAAGGCATATTAAGATACAGTTGATTATTAAAAGGGAAGAAAAGAGCTTTGCATTAGTCAAGGAAATGTATGAAATGAGAAAGAACAAAAATAATTGTTTTGTTGGTTTTGACAGTTCCTCATATAATATTATGAAAAATAGAGGAGTACTCAAATCAGCAGGTTCAGTGGTGGGTTCCTACCGGTTCTGTCCGGTTCTACTGAATAGGTAGTAACTTTAGGGACTAGTTCTCCAAACTGGTAATAAGGGCAGCTTGGCTATGCCCCTGAATCGGTTCCCTGGTCGCTGCTTACTTGCCCACCTGACACGTCCGTCGAACGGTAAACTGACCAGAGCTGGGAACGGCTGTTAGGCAAAGAAGCCTCTCAGCTGCCTGGCCACAGAGCACCAAAAAGTCCTTCAGCCGGTGAGAAGAAAGCTATGCATGCGCAAAGATGGTGGCAGCAACCGGAGGTCTTTTTGGCGCCCTGCTCCAGCGGCTGAGTGGAAAAGAAGCCTCTCGGCTTCCAAGTTCAGCAGCAGGCTTGGTCCCTTCGCAGAGTCGCTTTTCTTTGTGCCCAAGAAAGATCAAAAGGCACAGCCTTTAAGGACACAGTCAGCATAGCCACCTAGATGAGGTAAAAGAAAATGAACCACTGAAGGAAGGAGCCCCCCGAAGCTGCCAGCATTGCAGCCCCCCCCCACAGCTTGGAGCTCCAAGCGGAAGAGGTCCTCGAATGTTGCAAAGAACTGGCAGCTTTGCAAAGCTGCTCTCAAAGAGAATGAAGCAGGCATGGTGCACCTGGAGCTGCTGCTTCTTTGCAACAGCCAAGGATGGAGGAGTTTGCTCAGGAGCGATGCTGGAGAGGAAGGCGGCCGGGTCCTCCCCATAGCCCAGAGATGGGTAAGATCCCCTTACCCATCTCTGGGATGGGTAAACAAGTGTGGAGAGGTGAAGGGGAGCAGGCTTAGCCCCCCATGTGTTGCACCCCTGTCCCAGCCTTCGCTTGCACCTCCGTACTACCAGCGTCTCCCGAAACTTCCACCATTGGAGCTGTGACAAGGACTGGGGCAGCCCGCTAAGCTGGGTGCTCAAAAATGGTGTGGAGGTTCCCCACAGTTCCTCGGCTTGTCTGGGCTGCAGCTGAGTCCTTTGCCCTGAGCCAGCGGACGGAGGCACCCCACCCCAGCCAGATCTTTCCAGATTATATACAATGTTGTAAATTTAACAGCCATGAGCCGTGCTTTCCTCCAAGTCTCAGCCAAAAAGCTCTGTGCAGAGAAAAACTCCTGTTTCCTTCTGCCGCCCACAGTGCTTAGGAGAAAGCATGGCTCATGGCTGTTAAATTTTGCTGTGTTGCGCCAAATGCTTTCCCATAAAGAGTAATGAAGGAGAGAAACAGCCACTGACCTGGAGAACACGTGGACTGGAGCAGCTCTGTGCTCTCTACTGATTGTTTCTTCCTCTTTGGTTATCCAGCACAGCGAAATGTAGCAGCCATGAGCTGCGCTTTCCTCCAAGTCAATGCTGGAAAGATCTGGCTTGGGAGGGGTACCTCCGTCTGCTGGCTCAGGGCAGCGGACTCAGCTGCAGCCCAAACAAACCAAGGAACTGCAGGGAGCCTCCCATCTGTTGCATCCCCCTCCCAGCCTTCACCCATGCCTCCATGCTGCCAGTGTCTCCTGAAGCCACCACCATTGGAGCTGTGACTGGGATGGGGGCAGCCCAGTAAGCTGGGCCCCTGAAAATGGCGCAGAGGCGCGGGTAAAGGCTAGGAGGGAGTGTAACACGCAGGAGACTCCCCGCAGTTCCTCGGCTCATCTGGGCTGCAGCTGAGTCTGTTGCCCTGAACTGTCGGAGGCTGCGCAGGGCGTGTCTGGGAACATGCTAGCCTTGCCCTCCCTGTGTACCAGACTCTGCTGTTGCCATCACCCCTGGCCTGCCTGCTCCGGCTGCAACCATGGGGAAGGCCCATCAGAGGTGAGAAGGGACGCTTTTCAGCCAGGAAGGGCAACGGAGGGAAAGCCAAGACGATCACTGCCACCCTACCATGTCCTGCTCTGAATATGGGGCTGGAGTGTCAAAAAAAAAAGTGTCAAAAAGTCTCAAAAGTTTTCGCTGCCGTTTTGGTGGGTGTGGCTTGGTGGGGAGGTCATGTGACTGAGTGTGTGAGTGATGTCAGGTTGCCCACGCCCACTTAGTCAACTCCTCCCCCACCTAGCCACACCCACAGAACTGGTAGTAAAAAATTTTAGAACCCACCCCAGGTTCCTGAACAGGTTCCTTTTTTACTAGTTAAGCTGATCAGAAATGCTATGTTGCTAAGTGAAACATTTGTTAAGTGAGTTTTGCCCCATTTTATGACCTTTGTTACCTCAGTTGTTAAGTGTTAAGTGAATGACTGCAGTTCTTAAGTCAGTCCCATGGTTGCTAATTGAATCTGGCTTCTCCATTGACTTTGCTTGTTAGAAGGTTGCAAAGGGTGATCACATGACCCCAAGTCACAAATTCAGGTGCCAAGAATCTGAATGTTGACCATGTGACTGAGGGCATGCTTCAATATTCATGTAAAAGATGATCATAAGTCACTTTTTTCACTGCTGTTATAACACTTGAATGGTCACTAAATGAACGGTTGTAAGTTGAGGACTACCTGTAGTACGAATTTGGTTTACACCAAAATGGATATCAGAGACTTCAGCTAGAAAACGAAATATTTATTTCTTCAGTCTTGGCCTATTTTTTTTTTGGTCTCACAGACAATTATCTTTACTTTTTCTCTGAGCACTGTGATAAGACTAATTTTATTAATGCCTGCAAGGGATGTGATTATTACACAGTGGAGCTTTACAGAAATGTCTACAAATAAGCCTGCCTCTTGTCCTCCTTCACTTTTCCCTATATGTCAGCTTTTAATTATCTTAGCTACTAGTCTGCAACGCTTGACCCACTAAACAGGCACTGTTGAGCAGCAACAAGATTGATTTCTGCCAAATATCTACTGCTTTTACTTCAAAAAGAAAGGAAAAAAAGACTCATTATTTTAAAGAGTTGCTATGCTTCTACTTATCTCATCCCCCCCATTTTTCTTAGCTGTTGTCATTTCTGCTTATTTTCAGGAGACAGGTCTCTCCATCATTTTCTCTGTGCTTAGGTGTTTATCTATATGGTCGTTTGGTATTTGTGCCAGTTTAATTTTAGAAAAAGGCAAAATGGCACCAGCATTTCCTTGTCTCACAGCATGTTTCATTTATCACTGAAATAACAGGGATGACTAATAATTACGTCAACACAATGCTGACCGCAGTTCCTAAAGCATTGATGTGAAAGGATAGATAGGTCTGTCTTAATTTCTCTTGGGAAATGAATGGAATGATTTTTATTTTTATTATTGTTGTTGCTATTTTAATGGACATTTAATAGTACAACTATGAAAAAAAAAGAACAAACAAGAAGTAAAAGGAGATTTATATACTGTGTAAAATTGAACAAGGTTTTGCAGATCTTAATGCTTTGGAAAATCTGTGCTTAATGTTCATTTTATTTTTAGCATTTCTTCCGTATAAACCAAATGGAACCGAAGAAAGAATAAACAAAACTGTTCTACGAGAAATGCTTGTCCCTCGTCAATATCTGTCACCCACACTAGAAATCAACTGTACAGAAAGACTAAAACTACTATAATAACACTTTCTTGCAACTCTGATTATACTGTACCCCTCCCCCATTTTATACTCCGGTGAATTGGGGTGGCATCAGTATGAACATCTTCTGAATGTTGTTTTGGGCATAAAATATGTTTATCTCTCACATACACAAATATACACAACACACACAATCTCCCTAGTGACAGATCTTTGATTTCCACAAAAGTCATATTCTTGCTTTCTACAATATTCAAAACAATTTTGTTCTAAGAGTATAATTTTGAGAAAAGAACAAAACATTTATGCCCAATGATTTTTAAGTTTTTTTCAGAAGGAAGGAAGGAACAGAAAGAAGGGAAGGAAGGAAGGAAAAAGAAAGAGAAGAGAGAGAGAGAGAGAGGGAGAGAAAGAAAGAAAGAAAGAAAGAAAGAAAGAAAGAAAGAAAGAAAGAAAGAAGTTATTTAGTCTCATTTATAGTGTCTGGGAGGACAGGAAAATTATCAGTGCATGACTGACCGAATCAACCTACGCTGGAAGTACTTAAAACTAAATCTGTTAATTAAGGAAAGAGGTGACAGACATGTGAATATGGCAGTGGGCTTACTGTAGGATTATTATGGGGATAATAGTGAAGGTGAGGTGGTAAATCACTTATTTATTCTAAATTCTAATTTATTCTAAATCTTGGTGTTAATAACAATAGGAAAAACAACTCAAATTGTGCATCTCATTAAAATATTGTATGTGCTTGTATCAGTAAACTAATTTTAGGACTGTTTGAGGACTGTATTAAAATATGATACCCTTTTTATCTGGGCTTTGTGTGGAAAGTTCACCACTGAGTATTTCTATAGTCAACTGGATTTAGGGCTGATGGAAATCAAATGTTTTGCATCTGAGGTCTAATGAGCTAACACCCTGAAATGGTTTTGATAGTAAAGCAAGTTTTTCGCTAACAAATCTTGCCACTATAGATAATTCTGTGCTTATTCAAGAATGGAAAGTTGCAAAGAAGCACTTCATATTGCCCTCAATTAATCTCGTATGGGGTTGACAAGAATAGAAACCCCGGCAGATTGGTGGCTCAGAGGCCATCTTGAAAATAACATTTTTAAAGAAGTGATTCACACTGATTGCACCAAATTCTTAAAGTAAGAACATTGGAGTGGAACTATTAAACTTTCACCTTTTTGGAAATGGAACTATCTAATGTAAAGTCGAGGGTATGACAAATGAATATTACTTTCTATGCTAATGTAATGGCACTGAAGTACAAATGGAAAAAGCTAATGCTCTGATAGATCTAATGGGACTCATTAAGTGCTTCTATTTGAATATCTACATATTTGTGGCTAGCTCATAATCATTTCACTTTGCATTAGCAAGAATATATGCAAAATACAGGGATACATTGTAGTAGAAAAGCCACGACAAAGGTATTTCTTGAAATGAGAGTAAATCTGGGTAACCAGCTTGACACCATATGTAGTCAAATTCATCATTCTTCATACTTTTTGTTTGAAAAAAGCTAACAAAATGTAGACCGGAGAGATTGCAGTTGTGTATATCTTAAGGAGAGCGCATGTTGCTTAGTTTCTTCTCTATGAATGTTTCCCCCTAAAAATTATGTGAATAATTGGTTATCTTCCCAAAATAAAAAGAACTGTGGAAAAGGGGGAGATAAAAGAGAAAAAAGAGAGTATTGGATCTTCATTTTGGTCAAACTCACAATCCGCCAGGCAAGACCAAAACAGGGGTGAAATCCAGCAGGTTCTGACAGGTTCTGGAGAACCAGTAGCGGAAATTTTGAGTACTTCGGAGAACTGGCAAATACCACCTCTGGCTGGCCTCAGAGTAGGGTGGGAATGGAGATTTTGCAATATCTTCCCCCCAGAAGTGGGGAGGGAATGGAGATTTTGCAGTATCCTTCCCCTGGAGTGGGATGGGAATGGGAATTTTGCAGTATCCTTCCCCTGCCATGCCCACCAAGCCACGCCCACAGAACCATTAGTAAAAAAAATTGAATTTCATCACTGGACCAAAGTGGTAATCATGTCTCATTTATCTTTAAAGTATTAGTTGTATACTTTTATTTATTTATTTAGCCTAGCATACATGGACTAGCAATATATATTAACATTTCATCTAGATTAATAAACTACAATAAAATATAAATATTAAAAGATCTATGTTCAAATACCAATGTTTAGACCATCTAACCATTGAAATTCAGCATTGTTTATATTTATAAAAAATATCATATACTGCACCGGCATATGCCTTCAGTTTATAGTAGGTCACAATGTGATCTACAGATTGATGTGGGACCCTGCAATCACACTTGAGTGCAGGAAACTATTGTTGAATACAATATGTTGTATTCAATGCAATAAAATATATACACGTTGTATACAAGTTGCATACAAATGAAAATTTATTTACCAAAGGTTTAAAAATACTGATGACCCACGTTTAGTTAGCAAACAGGCAGATTTAATTCGACAATAAATGTTTCAGCTGAAATAGATATAGAAAGTTTCAGCATATATGAATAGAAGTCCATCTAATTTTGTACTGTAACTTGCCTGTTCTTATTAAATACCATTATGCTTAATACTACACTTATAGAACCATAAGCAACAACTGGTTTGATTTTGTGAACTGGTTTTGTTTTTTAATTATTAAAACTGGTATAAAATAAATATGCTAGACAACATAGGGTGCATTTGTAGAGAGTAGCTCCAAGAAAAGACAAATTTGGATTGCTACAAGGAAGAATTTTTCTCATTTTCTTGAACTGTTTGCCCCATTATAAAATTAGGTATTGGCAATGGAAATACAGGCACACAAAACAAGTTTTCTGGGGCTGCAGGGAAAAGTTTATTCAGATAAAACACAGTGATATATTTCTTGTTAAAGTCACGTCATCTTCCCAATGAAAAAGGAAGGCCAAGCTTGTTATATCTATCAGATCTCTTGGGTGATCTCTTTCTCAGCTGCCCGAAATGCTATAATCCAGGGGTGTCAAACTTGATTTCATTGAGGGCCACATCAGGATTGTGTTTGATCTTGGGGGACTAGGGTGGCCATGGCCAGCTTGACATCACTTGTGTCCAGGTGCTGGTGGTGGCCCGAGCACTCTGCCAGTGAAAACGGGCTCCCAAGCTCTGTTTTCAGCTGTGACAGACTCCTGCAACCCTCTGCCAGCAAAAACGGAGCTCTGGAGGGCCACGTGCAGTCCTCCCGAGCTCCATTTTCACTGGAAGAGGCACCGCGGGATGGTTCTTCCTTGTTTTCAGGGTGGCCCTGTGTGTCAGATCTAAGCACCCCGCGGGCCAGATCCGGCCCCTGGGCCTTAGTTTGATACCACTGCTATAATTGAAAAGCAGAAAATGAATAAAAATCTCACTGAACTAAAGAAGCTAGTTAGAGGACTCCTCTATGCTGTTTTTAATGATTATAGTAACAGATGGTGTTTTTTTTTCTTAACTTGATATAAATTTCAATGGTAGAAGCATTAAAAAAAAACTCTGAAAGAAATTAAAGTAAATAATGGAATTTTAAGAATTAAAGTTTAATTGATTTGAAAAGGGGGATGTGGCGGTAGCATAAAATAGATGAACGTATTGTGTATGTAATCCTTTATACTAGTACTATATTTCTGGATGCTGTGATAATATATGTAGCAACAGTTCACTGTAGCAAAGAAACACATTCCACTGTGTTGTTTTATTTTGCTTTGTGTTTCTATGATTCTGTGCTATTCTGATAATCTTCCGGTCTTACAAATCAAATTGACCAGATGTAGGTTTTGTTTCTGTTTTTATAACATCTGACACTAAGTCCAGGGTCATTGGCAGTGGCTTCAAATAACAAGCTACCCTATGAGTACATGAACCCCAGCATTCCTAATAATTTTATAGCAAATTAATCATGCATTTGGACAGTTGCTAAAGCGGCATTTTCTGCTTAACCTACCCCTTTAATTAAACATGGATGCTCAATTTTTAGGCTGACAATTTTTGGACACCTGCTAATTTTTTGAGGCTGAGGATTTGCTTGCTCATTCTGTCCGGTTTTTACATTTTCCCCTCCCCGCACATGTTCACAATACGTTCCAAGCCAAACTTTCAGATACCAAAGAGGACAGACTGTGCTGACAGCTAAGGTCAACTCGCTGCAAAACCTGAGCATTTGTGGGCTTGAACTGAGTAAGTGCTGCGTCTGCTAAATGCAGATTGACAGAAGTATCCAAGGGACCTTCTTGCCTTTCCATACAAGAAGCATCTAATTACCGCTGTGCATAGCAACGTTTCCCCACTTATCTGTCCTCTATTTTAGGATGGATACACACACATAAATTCACATGCACATAAATAAATAAAAATAAATTACGTATAAAGAAGTTTGAATTTATTTTAGCTTTAATAAAAGCAAGAAGTAAAACATGCAGCTTAGAAAACTGCATTCTTTTGTTTGTGATTAATGTTTCCAAGGAGATTGTTTGCCTCTGATATCACAAAGAACGTTAACATTATTTTATGCATTATTTTAAAGCTGAAAAGATTTTATCATGGGTTCATATTTAATTTTAAGACCATCAATAAAATATTGAAATGAGCAATGGAAAGAGAGACTTTGAACAATTATTAATCATTATTTATTCTGAAGTTAGAAGAATACTTTCTAAGAGAAATAGTCTTGCTTGACAGAACCTAAAATGAGAGTGATATAATCATTTTAATAAAATCATCAATAAAAAGAGCAAGGAGAGGCACTCGTAGATGGAAAATGTGCTTCTGAAAAGCATCTTTCTATAACATAGTTATCCAAACCCTTCATACATATATCATAACTTTTGATTGATTGGTTATGTGCCATCAAGTTAGTGTTGACCAGAGGTGGGTTTCAGCAGGTTCTGAACAGTTCTAGAGAACTGGTAGTGGAAATTTTGAGTAGTTCGGAGAACCAGTAGTAAAAATTTTGACTGGCCCCGCCCCAATCTAGTCTCTGCCTTCCAAGTTCCAGCTGATCGGGAGGGAATGGGGATTTTGCAGTAACCTTCCCCTGCCACACCCACCAAGCCACGCCCACCAAGCCATGCCACGCTCACCAAGCCACACCCACAGAACTGGTAGTAAAAAAATCTGAAACCCACTACTGGTGTTGACTCTTAGTTACCACATAGATAGACCCTTTTAGGATGATCTATGATTATTTCACTTTGCAATTGAGTCTATCCACTTTTCCCCCTACCTTTCCCAACATTATATTGTCAAAAAAAATTGTTTAGAATCCACTTGAACATCTGGCATCTCCCTTTCCATGTTAATCTGTGTTTGACAAACAATCTTAAACATTATTTTGCTAGCATGTGATATTAAGTCTCCTTCTTTGATGTTGGTACGTAGACTGACTTCTCCAATCTGTTGGCCACTATGTTGTTTCCAGATTTATTTTTTTATTTATATTATCTATATTATTTGTTTATATCTCACCTTTATTATTGTTTATAAATAGATTGGTGAATGTACCTAATACTCGTACCTCTTCCTGTTTTCATAACAACAACCCTGTGAGATGAGCTGGGCTGAGAGAGAGTGACTGGCTCAAGGTCCCCCAACTTGCTTTCATAGCTAAGGTGGCACTTGAGCTCAAGATCTCTTGGTTTCCAGCCTGGTGTTTTAACCAGTAGACCAAGTTGGCTCTAGCAAAAAATTTGCTGGTATTATTTGCTTAGAACCTTTACTGATTCTTCTTTTATTGCTTGCCAATTTTGGTAAAGATTCCATCAGGTCCTACAGCATTGGTAATGACCAGAATACCGATTTAACTTAATTTCATTTTCTAATATGGTTATTCCTGTAAATAGGGAATATTTTCTAAGGTACTTTGGTGGTTGAGAACTGTACTATATAGAATTTTAGTGTACTCCTTCCATATTTGTTTGGCCTATATTGTTAAAAGCAACTTATACTTGTATTGTAATTGCTAAAAGCAACCTGTAGTTTAAGGCTGCGCTTGAAGATAAAATCATAACCTTGAGATAATACTAACTTTGACAGTTGTTGTACTAAGTAGGACTGAGTTTTAGAATTATATTATATAGTAAGGAGCCATGGTGGTGCAGTGGTTAGAATGCAGTACTGTAGGCTACTTCTACTGACTGCCGGCTGCCTCCAATTTGGCAGATCAAATCTCACCAAGCTCAAGGTTGACTCAGCCTTCCATCCTTCTGAGGTCAATAAAATGAGGACCCAGATTGTTGGGGGCAATATGCTGGCTCTGTAAAAAACACTTAGAGAGGGCTGTAAAGCACTGTGAAGCAGAATATAAGTCTAAGTGCTATTGCTATATTGTACTGTCGCATGATGGTTATCACCTTCTAGACTGATTCTGAACCCAATATCAAAGTTATCATTAATCTCTAATGTCTGTTATTTTCTGCTGAATATGAGTAATTCCTTCTGAAACCCTGAGATCATAATTTGTTGACCTTCTCTAAGATGCTTAGCATAAAATCAGCATAGATGGCTATGATTATTCAGATTCAGAACTAGTTTAAAAATACCTTACACCTTTAGAGGTGTCTGTTTGTTTTCTGGTTATAATTCCAACTGATCATTTTATTGTTTTTAATTTGAGGTTTATGGGTTTTCTCAGTGTTAGAAATGAATGCATAAAATATCATTTTGTTGGAGCATAGGAAAGCAGAGTCACGAATGCACAAAATACGTTTTGTTTCTTTTATAGCTAGTTGCTACTCTATATAAAAAAGGTGTAGGGGTTTGAAGGTTAAAACATTATTTTTAACACAAGCATTGGATCACAGATTGGACAAATCTTTGTTTTGCTGATACTGGTTTACATGAAACTGAGCACTAAAGAGAATATTTGTCTAGCAGTTAAATTAGATTTCAACCCGAATATAGCATGCACATCTATTAGAGAAGAATGCTATTTGATCTTAATTATTATATTTCCTCCTTTTACCTAGCTGTATTCTATAGGGAGTTGTGCCCTTCAGAATTACAGGATATATACACCAATGTGCAATTTAATTAGTCCCCAAAGAGAGGCTTTCAAACACCACTTTGTAGATGATTGTACGTTTCCTAGGTAGGAAATGTATTATTAACCCCTCAGAATATGTATTACCCTCTTTATGCTGTGAAATGCCAGGCCAAATTAATTTACACTTGACATATTTCAGAAGATGGAAAGTTTGCCTTGTAAGATTGCTTCTTAAAACGTTTTGAAATTTGGGTTGGATGCTATGGTATCCAAGAAAAGAGACAAGAAAGGAGCCAAATGTTTTTAAATTGCCATGCCTGTGGCTTCTTCCATATTTTCCTCTAGAATGTGCTCTGATGTGACTTTTTGAAGAGACAACATCCAGAATCAGAATTCATATTTTGTGTTCTCCTTCTGTTTGAACCTCTTTTCCACATATTTCTAACTATTGAGTCTGGAACAGTAAATCACACAGCTTAACTTTATTTTTCTGGTCTGCATGTTATCATTTTAATTCTTTAAGTCACAGTATGGTTGGGCTGCAGCTAGGGGTGAAATGCTCCCAGTTCGGACCAGATTGCCCGATCCAGTACGATGGCGGCAGGGTGGTTTGGAGAACTGGTAGCAAAAATCCCTGCTCCCTCCGCCCCTGCTTCCGCTGAAAAAATGCTTTTAAAAGTAAAAAAAAAAGCCTCTGATGATTGTGCGGCTCAACTGGGATCATCAGAACTCTTTAAAAGCTTTTTTTCCTCTGGTAATTCCAGCTGAGTTGCCTGATTATCAGAACCAGGGGTGAAATGCTCCCAGTTCGGACTGGATCGCCCGATCTGGTAACGATGGCAGCAGGTGGTTCAGAGAACCGGTAGCAAAAATCCCTGACCCCCCTCCCCCCCACATGTCCAGCTGAACCGCGCGATCATCAGAGAGTGTTTTTTTTTACTTTTAAAAGCATTTTTTCTTTGGCCGAAAAAATGCTTTTAAAAGTAAAAAAAAAAAACCTCTGATGATTGGGCGGCTCAGCTGGAATTGTCAGAACCCTTTCAAAGCATTTTTTCTACAAGCTCTTCGGCTGAAGAGGCTGTAAAAAAAAGCTTTTAAAAGTTAAAAAAAAAGTTGGCCATGCCCACCAGTCATATTACTCCCCCCCACCAAGCCACGCCCACAGAACCAGTAGTAACAAATTTTACATTTCACTCTGATCAGAACCCTTTAAAAGCATGTTTTCTACAAGCTCTTTGGTCGAAGAGGTGGTAGAAAAAATGTTTTTAAAAGGTTCTGGCGATCAGGCAACTCAGCTGGGATCATCAGAACCCTTTAAAAGCTTTTTTTCCTCTGGCGATCCCAGCTGAGTTGCCTGATCATCACAGGCTTTTAAAAGCATTTTTTAAACAACCTCTTCAGTCAAAGAGCTTGTAGAAAAAATGCTTTTAAAAGTAAAAAAAAAAGTTGGCCGTGCCCACCCAGTCACATTACGCCCCACCCAGCGAGCCAGGCCCACAGAACTGGTAGTAAAAGATTTTACATTTCACCCCTGGCTGCAGCTATACAATTTCTGCTGCTTCTGAAAGGAACAATAGCAGTGTTTAGGATGTAGTACTACAGGCTACTTCTGCTGACTGGTGGCTGCCAGCAGTTTGGCAATTCGAGTCTCACCTGCTCCAGGTTTTCTTTTCCATCCTTCCAAGATGGGTAAAATGAGGACCCAGATTGTTGGAGGCAATATGCTGACACTGTAAACCACTTACAGTGGGCTGTAAAGCACTCAGAAGCGTTATATAAGTCTAAGTGCTTATTGCTATTAGTAGTTCTGAAATGATATGGCATTCCTTTATGATATGTTACCATACTGTTTCTTAGAAAGTAACTTTTTAGAAAATAACTTTCTGGCTCAAGTTCTACAATCTAAGGCCCCCAGAGCCATACCTACTCTACTTCCCAAAATATTATGTATGATTTTTTTTGATTCCCTCCAATAATGGTACCTGAATAATAATTTTCAATGTTAGAAATATATGAGAAGTCATTGTTTTATTTAATCAGGGTTAAAAACCCCAAAGAACTCTTAAGTGGCTTACAGCCCATTTTACAGAAAGGTTAAAAAAAATTAAAATAACATAACTGAAAATAAAAAGTTTATTTTCAATAACATAGAAAAAAATTAACTCTGGTCTTCAGAAAATATTCACGAGTGTTCTACTTCTCATTCTTGGTGAGTTCTTTGGTTTATCTGCTAATTGTTATTTGATTTGGACTCTGAACTTCTTTTCTGGTCCATTGAGGCATAATGTATTGTCCTCTACAGAATATAGAAATAATTACTTTTAACAGAAAGTAGGCTAAAATGTAAATTAGTGCACATGCAATAAAATTTTAAAAATTCCCCCTTTTATTGCTCTTCTCAAAGGCAGAGATAACTAAGTATGAGGCTTTTCTTATTTAGATTTAGAAACTGAAACTATCACAAATATTATGGACAATATACAAAAATCCAAGAGACAAGAAGAAAGAAAATGCCCTCTCTATGTGCTGTCGGTCAGTAGTGACATTCCTTGTTTTGTCTCTGTACATTTTCAGAAATGTTGTGAAATTTCTCAAAGTGAATGGCAACAGGTGAATTCTTTGTTTCCTGAAATGTGTACATGCCAAAATCTTGACAAGGTGAAGCTCTTTGTAGCAAAGTCGATGACATGTTTTTCTTTTAAAAATATAGTTTTTTTATTGATTCTCTATTTAAATATTGTTAGCTACACCTTGGATTTTTTTTTATTTTTCTCAGCCTCTTTCTTTGTCTTCCGTAGCTCTAGTTATCACAGGACGTAATGTATACTTCTTGCAAGGAATATTACATACTTTGGAACTATGCGGCATTATTTGCTTGTATTCATCAAGGTATAACAGTTAAAGAACAAAAAATCACCACCAATGTCACCTCGCATTTGGGCATTGCTTTCAGGCAAATCTGACACCAGTCAAATTCGTACTGCCACTTGAAGTGCCATTTTTCCCCATCAAAGTGATACCTCTTTATCTACTTGCATGTAACATGCTTTTGAACTGCTAGGTTGGCAGAAGCTGAGACAAATGATGGGAGCTCACTCCATCACATGGTGCTAGGACTCAAACCGTCAGAGTACAGATCTTCTCCTGTGTCATTAACCCACTGAGCCAGTGAGTCTCTTTTAGCAAATATGTACTTATTTTAAAAGGCACTGTAATATTAATTTGAACTGCTTGTGTAGGAAGAATGTTAATAAATTCAAAACAGAACAAAATTGTCCCCCCACCCTTGAGGTCAGTCCTTTGCTTACAAGTGATTTTTTAAAAAAAATTAAGATTGAGGCCCACACAGAATGTGATGTTAATACATTTCTGAGTTTTGCACAAATAGCACCAAGGAAGAAACTGTACTGGGAATGTGGACCAGAAGAGAGTATAGAAACCATTTTCAGGTTCCCAGTCAGAAACAGTGTCTCCCGGTTTAGAATAGAATAGAATAGAATAGAATAGAATTTTTTATTGGCCAAGTGTGATTGGACACACAAGGAATTTGTCTTGGTGCATATGCTCTCAGTGTACATAAAAGAAAAGATACGTTCATCAAGGTACAACATTTACAACACAAATGGTGGTCAATATATCAATATAAATCATAAGGATTGCCAGCAACAAAGTTACAGTCATACAGTCATAAGTGGAAAGAGATTGGTGATGAAAACGATGAGAAGATTAATAGTAGTGCAGATTTAGTAAATAGTTTGACAGTGTTGATGGAATTATTTGTTTAGCAGAGTGATAGCCTTCGGGAAAAAACTATTCTTGTGTCTAGTTGTTCTGGTGTGCAGTGCTCTATAGCATCGTTTTGAGGGTAGGGGTTGAAACAATTTATGTCCTGGATGTAAGGGATCTTTAAATATTTTCATGGCCCTCTTCTTGATTTGTGCAGTATACAGGTCCTCAATGGAAGGCAGGTTGGTAGCAATTATTTTTTCTGCAGTTCTAATTATCCTCTGAAGTCTGTGTCTTTCTTGTTGGGTTGCAGAACCGAACCAGACAGTTATAGAGGTGCAAATGACAGACTCAATAATTCCTCTGTAGAACTGAATCAGCAGCTCCTTGGGCAGTTTGAGCTTACTGAGTTGGCGCAGAAAGAACATTCTTTGCTGTCCTTTTTTAATGATGTTTTTGATGTTAGCTGTCCATTTGAGATCTTGCGATATGATAGAACCTAGAAATTTGAAGGTTTCTACTGTTGATACTGTGTTGTCAAGTATTGTGAGAGGTGGAAGTATGGAAGGGTTTCTCCTAAAGTCTACCACCATTTCTACGGTTTTGAGTGTGTTCAGTTCCAGATTGTTTCGGTTGCACCACAAGGCTAGTCGTTCGACCTCTCGTCCATATGCGGATTCGTCATTGTCTCGAATGAGACCAATCACTGTTGTGTCATCTGCGAACTTCAGTAGCTTAACAGATGGATCATTGGAGATGCAGTCATTGGTATACAGAAAGAAGAGAAGTCGAGAGAGCACACAGCCTTGGGGGGCCCCTGTGCTAATTGTACAGGTATTTGATGTGATCTTGCTTAGCTTCACCTGCTGCTTTCTGTTTGTTAGGAAGCTTGTGATCCACTTACAAGTCTGTTCCGGTACCTGTAGCTGGTTTAGCTTAGTTAGAAGAATGTCTGGAATGATGGTATTGAATGCTGAACTAAAGTCTACAAAAAGGACCCTTGCATAGGTCTTTGGAGACTCAAGATGTTGTAGGATGTAGTGCAGAGCCATATTAACAGCATCATCTGTTGATCTATTTGCTCGGTATGCAAATTGCAAGGGGTCTAACAGCGGATCCGTGATGGTTTTCAGGTAGGAAAGCACTAGCCTTTCAAAGGTTTTCATGACTACAGATGTTAAAGCAACTGGTCTGTAGTCATTCAGTTCCTTGATGGTGGGCTTCTTTGGCACTGGGATGATGGTAGAGCGTTTGAAGCAAGAAGGAACATAACACATCTCTAGTGATTTATTGAAAATATGGGTGAAGATGTGGGCCAATTGGTCAGCACAGACTTTTAAGCAAGAAGGAGTTATCTTGTCTGGGCCTGGAGCTTTTCCTGGCTTTTGTCTGTGAAATAGGTCTTGCACTTCCTTTTCTGTGATCACTAGGGGTTGTGAACCCAATGAAATGGGGTCAGTTGTAGGAGGCTTGGCTGTTGTTGGTGTGTCTGAGATGGGGGTTGTGGAGATAGGTGGCTGTAGTTTCCTTTCAAACCTACAGTAAAACTCATTCAGGTGATCTGCCAGTTGTTGATTACTTTCAGCCTGGGAAGGAGGTTTGCCATAGCCGATGATATTTTTAAGAATTTTCCACATGTTTGCTGGTTCATTTGCTGAAAACTGATTCTTTAGCTTTTCAGAGTAGCTTCTTTTTGCTGCTCTGATCTCCCTTGTTAGTGCATTTCTGGCCTGATTGTACAGCATTTTATCACCTTTTCTGTGGGCTTCCTCTTTGGAATGTCGTAGCTGCTTAAGTTTAGGTGTAAACCAAGGTTTGTTGTTACTGTATATTTGCAAGTTCCTTGTAGGTACATATAGGTCTTCACAGAAGCTGACATATGATGTTACAGTATCTGTGAGTTCATCCAGGTCTGCAAACGTATCTTTAAAAATATTCCAATCAGTGCAGTCAAAACATGCCTGTAGCTTTAATTTTGATTCCTCCATCCAGGTCTTTACTGATTTAATTATTGGTTTTGTGGCTTTAAGTCTTTGCCTGTAAGTAGGTACAAGGTGAATCATGCAATGATCAGAGTGTCCTACAGCTGCACGTGGTAAAGACCGATAAGCATCTTTTAGTGTTGTGTAGCAATGGTCTAGAGTATTCTTGCCTCTGGTGGGACAATTGACATGCTGAAAGTATTTTGGTAGCTCTTTCCTTAAGTTTGCCTTGTTTAGATCTCCCAAAACAATGGCCAGTGAATCAGGGTGTTTGGCTTCAGCCTCCATGATTTGGTCAGCTAGAGTTCGTAATGCCTTATTTACACAGGCTTGTAGTGGGACATAAACAGCAATTAGAAGAGATGAGGAAAATTCACGAGGCGAATAGTAAGTTTGCAGTTGATAATTAGAGTCTCTAAATTGTTGTCACAGAATTTGTAAATTATTTTAAAATCTTGACACCAGTTTCTATTAATATATAGGCATAAGCCTCCTCCTTTCTTTTTACCAGATGTTTCTGGAATCCTGTCTGATCGTTCAATCTGAAACCCTGGAATGTTCAGGCTGCTATTTTCAATTGATTCATTTAACCAGGTTTCAGAGAAGCATAGGACTGCTGAATTGCGAAAATCAGAATAGTATTTTTTTAAGAGGAGTATTTCATCCATCTTATTTGCAAGTGAGCGTATATTTGTTAGGAAAATTGAAGGCAGAGGAGTTTTAATGCGATTTCTTAATCTGTTTAAGATCCCAGATCGCTTACCTCTCTTCCTCTGTTTCCGTCGTTTGGTTTTTTTAGTAATCCATGGCTCCATGGGAATTGCCTCCTCCTGTGTTAGAATCTCCTCCGTGTTTGTAAAGACAGGCGGGGGTGAGATTAAAGAAAGCTGCTCCTTAAAGAAATGTTCCTTAATTTTTAGCAGATGGTCTCGTGAGTAGAAAATCCGTAGTGAGTCACAGAGAACAATTAGAAATAAAGAAACATTAAACATTAAATTAAACATTAAATTAAACATTAAATTACTCATTTCTTTTCAACTATTTTTATGTAGGATGGGCTATGTTTCAGAAGACAGTTTGTGCAAAAAACCCATAAAATATTAACATTATCGTTTTCAAAAACTTTCTCAATTTTGTAACTATGTCACATTCAGCAAACTTGGAAGATGTATTTTTATATAGATTCTAATGAATCGTAGTGATTATACTATGATGTTGTTTATAGACAGTGTGAGCAGTTGTTGCATCCACTAATTAGGTCAGGGGTGTCAAACTCATGTTGTCACAGAGGTGTCACGTGGTGTATTGGAACGTTTTCCCCCTTCATAAACCGGGTATGGGCATGGCCAGCACATCACTCATCCGGCCCGTGGGCCAGGAGTTTGACAGCCCTGAATTACCGAATAAGATACACCTTAGTTTTTGGAGAGGAAAATAAGAAAAAAGCTGATTGGCAAGTAGATCAGCTTCTCGGAATACCCCCAATCAGCTGTTCCCAGAGGTGAATTCTAGCAACAGGTTCGTTGGTTGTGAACTTTTTGCCTTGCTTTTTCCCCCAGCCTCTGCAACCTCTGTTTCTGCCTCTGAAAGTCTCCGAAGCAGAGCTTCAGAAGGCTTTTTTTCTGAAGCTCTGTTTGGAGGCTTTTTTTCTGAAGCTTCGTTTCTGAGGCTTCTTTTTTGAAGCTTCTTTCAGAGGCTTTTTTCAGCCTCTAAAATTTCCATTTGAGAGGCTGGGCGGGGCTACATTTGGAGTATAAGACGCATCCAGATTTTCACCCTCTTTTTGGGGAGAGAAAAGGTACATTCAATACTTTGAAAAATACGGTAGGTGATCCATAATTTTCATATTTCTCATGAACAAGTCAGTGTTTGCTGCTGTTTGATATAAGTTGAACCCTTGATGTGATTACATCTGTAATGATTGTTCTTAAGTCGCAAAATCACTTACTTCCGTTTCATATTTTCCAGGGTTTGTAATAGCAAAATATTCACTTGGTCCCTTTAGTCAAATCAGTCTATCATTCTGGGGACTAGATAGTGTCTACCACTTGTAGAGTCTTCCAAGTCTGTCTCATCATCTATATCTTGAGGTTTATCTGAATTGCACAAATGTATAATAATAATAACAACAACAGAGTTGGAAGGGACCTTGGAGGCCTTCTAGTCTAACCCCCTGCCCAGGCAGGAAACCCTACACCATCTCAGAGAGATGGTTATCCAACATTTTCTTAAAAATTTCCAGTGTTGGAGCATTCACAACTTCTGCAGGCAAGTCGTTCCACTTATTAATTGTTCTAACTGTCAGGAAATTTATCCTTAGTTCTAAGTTGCTTCTTTCCTTGATCAGTTTCCAACCATTGCTTCTTGTTCTGTATGTAATGTATTAGGAAACAAGTAGGAAGTTAACATTTAACATCTGTACATGAGCACATGGCAAATAAACCAAAAATGTGCAATCAGCGAAGCAAGCTCACTGCATGGCATAATCAATGGTTTAATTGTATGGCTTTATTTGGTACTTGGTTGAGGTTCATTGGCAACAGCAAGCCAATCAAGCAAGGGTGGGCAAAAATCAGTCTGCTGACTCTGCTGTGCAGAGTCATCTAATTACTGCTGACTGTTCAGTTCTCATAAGGAAAGGCAGGCAACTTGGCCAAACCATGTAATATTTTTCCTAGAAGCATTAAGTGTGAAGTAGCTTGTATTTAGTGACTTAATTCCTTATGTAAAGTGCTAATTTTACACAAGAGGATTGTATTTTTGGATTCGAGTCCTGGTAGCTTATTAAAACACAGGAAGCACATATATTGGGGTTATTAATGAAGAATGGCAAAGATGATAAAACAGAATTATAGGATTGGAAAGATACTCGGAGGTCTTCTCATCCAACCCTCGCAAAACGCACAAACCAGCCTGGTTAAATGATTGTCCAGTCTAGTTTTGAAAACCTCTAGTGAGGGAATACCCACAACTCTAGGAGGCAAGCTATTCCATTGATTAATTGTTCTCACTGTCAAAAAATGTCTTCTTACTTCTAGGTTGAATGTCTCTTTAAGAAACTTCCACTCATTGCTTTTTGACCTACCTCTAGTGCTTTGGAGAATAAGTCAGTCCTCTCTTGTCTGTGACACCCTTCAAGTACTGGAAGACAGCTATCATGTTCTCTCTAATCCTTCTCTTTGATAAGGCAGATCCCTTAACCATTCATCATATTGGCCATGACCAGAACCAAGAGGAGCAAAGAGAAACAAAGCCCAAGTTTTGTGTGGCACATTATCCAGAAGTCTCAGAAAACTGTGTCAGAAATCTGAAGCTCAATTAGAAATATTGCAACAATTCCTTAGTATTGTTTTACAAGACAATTCCTGAACAAAGTTCTATTTTGCTATTTATACTTCCCTTAATTATGTAATATATTGGGTGATTTAATCCAGTCATACGTGTGCTTTTCTCTTTTAATTATGTTGGGTGATTTTCCAAATCTAATAAAATAAATAAAAATGATTGGCAAATTGATGTGGAAACAGGATGAATCTTTACGGGAAAATGTACAAGTAACAGAAAGTGCACACTTAAATCACATGCCCATCTCTTAATTTAGCAGAAGCTAGATTTGAAAAACACAAATATATGCAAAATAAGTACCAATCCGTATTCATCAAAGGCAAGTGTACTAATTCTCCATATTATAATAAGTATTATAGGTCAATTTCAGAAGGTTTTCTAACTGAAATCTCCAATTCCAGTCCATTTCAAGTTGCTGATGCCTATGATGTGAGTGTGGAATTGATTCATTTCATCTTTTACTTCTTCCTTTGTCATATCCATCATCGGAAGTTGGCGATCATGTTGCCGATCCTATTTTTATTAACAGTTGCACAAAAAGTCATGAAAAAAGCCGCACATCTTTTAATATGTTGAGTTTTCTCATTTTCATGATTCTTATGTTCCATGTTCCCCACTGTAATTCTGTCTTTGCAACTTTGCATTTCTTTTTCTTCATTGCAATATTCTGCAACTAGATGAAAGGCCTTAGTAACTGTCCAGGGGGTTAACTGAGCCACATCTTAAACTCCATTAGTACCCCAAAGAGCTTCAGCAATTCCCCAATAATAAGGTGAATTTCTCCAGACCTGAGAGACCATCATATAGCAATATGTCATCATTCTCTTTAGGCTGTCTATCTTTAGGCTGTGTTTTTCTAGGTAAAAAAAAAAAAATACAGAAGTGGTTTACCATTGCCTTATCTTGCACAGTAGGAAAAGAGACTTTTGCTCTTGTCACAAAAGCGATCCACCTCCATCATCTTCCTATTATTGCTACCTGATACAGGTGCCTGCTTACTTTAATTAGGCAGCTCGGACGAGCCTTGGGTGACCTTGCTAAGGGTATATAATGCTGTCATTCTTTACTCATCACTACATTGCTGCACCATGATGAAGCTACATAGTAGGACTTGTAGGAAGTATCAATCATCTCTCCCCCTCCCTCCCTCCCTCCCTCCCCTCCCCCTCCCCTCCCCATCTCCTTTTCCCTCTCTCATGTATGTATGTATGTATGTATGTATGTATGTATCTATCTATCTATCTATCTATCTATCTATCTATCTATCTATCTATCTATCTATCTATCTATCTATCCATCCATCCATCCATCCATCCATCCATCCATCCATCCATCCATCCATCCATCCATCCATCCATCCATCCATCCATCTATCTATCTATCTATCTATCTATCTATCTATCTATCTATCTCATCCACTTGCCTAAACTATCTTCTGATGTTGATTTTTAGGAGTTACCAACACTGGATTTTTGTTTCTTCAAACTTAGAGCTTTTTCTATGACACTGGAGGAAGAAATATGAAAAATCCTAAAATCCTCCAGAGACTATAGCATTGCACTTCCAGAGCATGTTGGAATATGCATTTGTAGATGAACTGTCATATGAATTCAAAACACATTGTGAATTGCTTGCAATTGAGTAAATAGAGTATATAATATAGTTTATGAATAAACAATAAATGCAGTGTAAATCCACGCTGAAAATACAGTTTGGCACGCTATATGCTGGAATACGCTTTTCAATCCCACTGGAACACATTGTTTTCTTGCCTTAACACCAAAGAAACCTTTTAGTTCACCTAACTCTGCCTTTTAGGAATTAGAAGCACATTCTGCTATTCTTAATGCAGCTGAGAAACATCCAGAGAAAAGAGCTATTGAGATTATTGCAAAAACATATCCCCTATACTGCAAATCTCTCTGTATTTCTAACACATTTTCTATTTAGCAAATGAGAAGTTTGGAACAGATGTGTTTTAATGTTGCTTGCCATTTGGTTATTGAATAAAGTGGAATAAATAATATAGAATTATCACAGAATAAATTAACGAAACTGCAAGTACTCTATAATCTAGCAAATTCATTTTAGCATGAGCTTTCAGGGCTACCATTTTACTTTCATACTCTTAGTTAGAGAAGCCCACTGATTGATGGAATAACTAAAATACTTGTTTCTAACATGCCACAAGATCCCAAGTGTTATCTATGTATTCACTTTATCCCACTCTTCTAGGCAAAGGAATATTTTTTTATTATTATAGATTTGCATATTGCCTTTCTGGGTCTAATCCATAGTATAGTGCAAACCATATATATTTGTTTCAGCTTGTTATATTTTATTTAAGCCACTTATAACCAGAATGCAAAACCCAGATTCAAAACAGAATCTGAAATACTCTTGTTCTTCTTGTATCAAGCATTTGGCATAATGGGAATTTTAATGTGCGTACTTTAAAAAATGGAGTAGTTTGTTTATCAGTTTGGATAGCAATTGTCATCAATGAATTTATTGTATATTCAATTAGCATCCAGTTTTGGCAGCAGCTCATGACTTTTTTTGTACACATTAAGCCCTTGAACTAAATCACATGAAAATGGGAAATGGATTCTTAGCAGTTATCATACTTGTTGAAGCACATAACTTAATTAGATATTCATTTATGGGGAGCTTACAAAGATCTCATGTTCTTACACTGTTCATGTAAGTGACCAGTAGTGGTCTAGAGAGAATTTGACTTATGATCTCATTAAGCTTCTATCAGTGGTATATAATCCAGTAGAGTTAAAGTGCCTAGATTTAAGATGATTTAGCCATGCTTAAATCTCTCTTAATACCATTTTTAAGTTAATGGAACTAATATGCCAGTGTTGTCAGCAATGCTGTAAAATGCCCAAGACATTTTGCTGCTTGATAACCTCCTCAAATCAAATGGCAGAAGACCCAAGACAAGCCAAAGCATTTTCTTTGGGTCACTTTGAATCAGTTCTGATTTGTACTTTTGCCCAACGTTGGCTGGCTCTGAGAACTATTGTGTTTTAAACTTAAACAAAGTTTGTTGTGGGTTTTTTTCTTTGCAATACTGCAGCTTTGCAGAATTCTGGGAAAAATATGGTTTTCTTAGCAGGAATTCTTGCTTCCCCCACCTCCTGGACTCAAGTAAATTATTATGCCCCCATCCATCACCACCCCAATTTCAACATTGTTCTTGTTCTGATCGTCATTTCCAACCTGCTTATTTCATTACAGCAATATGCAACCATGGTTACAGCTATGGAGAAAACTACCTGGCTGCAAATATGCTATCTTTCAAATGACATCATGTCACATCAAATCAAATAGTTTTCTTATAGCAAAAAGACCAGAAAACAGCAATGTAACACCTAAAAAAGTAAACGATATAAATCTACATATGCCTCAATTGACAAGTATGTATAGGTATAAAACATGTAGCAAAAAATAAGAATGAAATGCAGAATCTAACCATACAGGGATAAAAGTGCAATAATAATAGAATAAAACAACATGAAATAACAGTGTCACAATCTTTTTTTGCAAGCAAAACAAATAGCATATATAGAGGCACAAGACTGGCAACCTGGGAGGATATTCTTGGGTACTTATCAGATTAGAGCTGGGCTGTTAAACTCATGGCCCACAGGGCTGGATGCGTCATGCACTGGCCACGGCCACACCTGGTTTAACGAAGGGGGAAAAGTTGCAATAAGTCATGTGACAGCGCCGTGACACTGCGAATTTGACACCCCTGGATTAGAGGAATGCCAAATAAAAGTTGTGCCCTCTTCCAGAAATGTCCCTATGAAAGGAGTGAGTGAGAATCACTTCTAAAGGGAACAACATGGGAGCGTAAGGCACAAAGATTTTTCTGAGCTATCTCCACTTGAAGGGTGGGTCAGGATAGGAGCTGATATAGACAACACACATGACAGCACTTAAAGAAATGAGAGAGTTTATTCTGGGCACTAAGCTATTTATTCTAATAAAATAGGGTGAGCTAAGGATTAAGGGAGTTGATTACAGTCTTTGTAGGTGAAACTGCATTAGGATTTCAAAGAGATTAAACTGCAGATTTCAAGCCAAGCCTTCTTTGGAACAAACCTACGTAAACTCAGTAGGAATTAATTCTAAGTAAAATGCCTTATATTTTAAAATGAGGACTCATATAAGCTTTTCATTCTATTACTACTTAATCACTAATTACATTTATAAAAACAAAATTCACTGAAACCAGTTCAGTGGTTCAGTAGCAATTCTACGCAAGTGGTCTCGATGAAGATTTCAAAAATATATCCTTCCCTTCCTCCAGTTGTTTCTTTTCTTTTTTTGAACACACACACAGTAAAGCGCTTGTATCAGTACTCTAAAATCTATATGAAACAAGTCAAGTATGGAAAATGATATTTTATTTGTAGTGGTTGGCTACAGTAACTGATTGATAAATAAAATATAGGGAATGAAAGAAAGAGAGGCACATGTCAAGATGCTGGAGAAAAAAATCCACTTGACTACAAACTTTGGGGAATTTGAAAGTACTGCAGTTAAAGTATGTGAAAACATGCCCCCTTGGATGGTCACTGCAATCTATTATAAGTATGGTAAAATAAGAAGGGAGGGAGGAAGGGAAGAAGGAAGGAAGGAAGGAAGGAAGGAAGGAAGGAAGGAAGGAAGTGGGATGCTAGTTGTACAACATAAACCCAGCTTGAATTTAAATACCCATTTTGAGTTGTTCTCGTACTTTTTCACTTGGATGCATGCTGAAAATAAAACATTAAATCTTGCTAAGCAGACAAAATTAAGAATTAATGTTCCTGTGACATTCTTACTCTGAAGATTAATTCATTCTTTTTTGGTGCACAAAATTTCCTACATTGTTTTAACAAAGAAAGGCACAGAATCAATTCTGAGTTTCTTCATTTCAAAAGGTATTGTAGGAAGTGACAAGACTGAGATCTTTCAAAGTTCATGGACAGCCATCCCATAGTAACTTACCTAGTTCAGCAAATACGTTGGCTTAATATAAAGTAGATTTCTATGTTCCTTAGCCCTGTGAAACATTGCAATATGCTTAAGACCACCTTTCACTACAAGAAGCAATTAATCCGTTCAATATTCCTTGTATATTCGGAAGAGGACGGGTGCTTCTGTGTATTGAGCCAGTGTGTATATTTTATTATTCATTTTTTACTTAAACGGCTTCCCCACTTCAAAACCCTTTTGTCTGACAAGATTAATACATACGTTCAGATATGTCCATGAAAGCTTCTTTCTTTTTTTAATCATCATGAAAGCTATTTGAAGAAACCTGGTTGATACGTTCTTGTGTCTGGAACAGATAATTCATTAGCTCTTCATATGCACATGCTAAGAAGTTTGAGAATATATACCGTATTTTTCAGAGTATAAGATGCTCCGGAGTATAAGACACACATTAGTTTTTGGGGAGGAAAACAAGAAAAAAGTCTGCCTCTGCCTACCAGCATCCATCAGTATTCATCTGGCTAGCATCCTTGCAGCAAGCAGCAAACAGCCTGGTAAGCTTCAGCACGTTATCACAGCTTGATTTAGCATGAACAGCTGATTGGCGGTTGGATCGACCTCACTGAACACTGCCAATCATCTGTTCCAGGCTGTGGGAATTGCCAGAGCCCATCACTGCCTCTGTGTGTCGCGTTTTGGGCCTTCACACACTCTATTTTAGACCCGTTCCAGGCTGCGGGGATCGCCACAGAACATCGCCGCCAATTGCCACCGATCACCACCTCTGCGCGTTGTGTTTTCAGCCTCTGTGCATTGCATTTTTGGCTGGTTCCAGGTGGTGGGGATTGCTGCCGATGCCGATCCCTGCTGCCTGCAAATGGCCAAAAATGCAAAGCATGGAGGTAAAAAATGGGGCATGCGGAGGCCAAAAATGCAACGTGCAGAGGCGGCGATCAGCAGCGATGTGCTGTAGCAATCCCCACAGCCTGGAATGGGTCTAAACAGGACATGTTTTCTATTCACTTAAATGAAAGGAAAATAGTCTATAAGAAGGGCTATTTTCTCCAAGTAATATACTATTCCTTGCAAATATATACTATGCCTTGTAAAAGTATACCTAGACTTCATAACCCTTATTTGTCCTTCAAAAAACTGCTTTTAATCTTGACATCATTAATAACAGTCCGCTTCTCCCACAGGGAGAAATATATCAATACTATGCTTTAGAAAAGATTTTTTTTTTGTTAAAAAAATTGAACTGGCAGAAAAATGTGGTTTTATTACTGCTGTAATCTACATTCATTTCTTCCTAGCTGCACAGCATTATACATCTTTACTCCTTCTTTTAAAACCATCTGTTACACTGTGCATTGAAGCATACACACATACACACCATCTCCCCTACCTTAGAAGTAGATATTCTGACTTTCCATGAAATTATTTTTGAGGTAAGTGGGACTGGGACATGGAGCAGAGGAAGGAGAGGAATTTTGTTGTTAGTTGCGAAGTCGTGTCCGACCCATCGTGACCCCATGGACAACATTCCTCCAGGCCTTCCTGTCCTCTACCATCTTCTGGAGTCCATTTAAACTCATGGACTTTATTATTATTATTTATAATAATTTATTAAGAATTTATTAAGAGGAATTTATGGCCTGCTAACTATAAGTGATGAGGGACGCAGTGGCTCAGGGGCTAGGACGTTGAGCTTGTCGATCAAAAGGTCGGCAGCTCAGCGGTTCAAATCCCTAGTGCTGCCATGTAACGGGGTGAGCTCCCATTACTTGTCCCAGCTTCTGCCAACCTAGCAGTTTCGAAAGCACATAAAAATGCAAGTAGAAAAATAGGGATCATTTTTAGTGGGAAGGTAACAGCATTCCATGCGCCTTTGGCATTTAGTCATGCCGGCCACATGACCACAGAGACGTCTTTGCACAGCGCTGGCTCTTTGGCTTTGAAACGGAGATGAGCACTGCTCCCTAGAATCGGGAACGACTAGCACATATGTGCGCGGGGAACCTTTACCTTTATCTTTAACTATAGGTAGTCTTTGACATGAAATAACAATTCACCTTCCCATTTTTCCCATCATCCAACTGATCAGCCAGCTGGTAAGGAATAGATCTGATACTCTCCCACCCCTGGTTAACAGGCTCGATCAATTGGCACAGAAAGCCTCATGATTTCTAATTTCCTCCTAGGAAATTTTGCGCAGGAACTCTGGTTTCTTGTTGCTAATGGTAGCAAGAGAAAAACAAATGATTTTGCTACATATCACTGAGAAAGAGGCTGCCCCCACACCGGGAAGGTTTTTAAAATATCTGATTTGTTATTGCTTTTCATCAGCAGCTGAACATCTAGAAAGGAGAGAGGTGACAATGCACGTTTCTCCATATGAATGGATGCATTCACTGGGTTCCTGATCTTCCAATTGATATGGCAGAAATGGTTGCTTGCCTCTAGCCTCAAGCATACTCTGTCCCTGACATGTATTTTTAGATGTTTCTTAAGAAGCGTTTAAGTGTATTCTGGGAAGAAAAAACAGAAAGTAGCAGTGGCCTGAGCTCTGTTTCCACAATTGGCACTCCAAACACCATCACTGTATTTTACACTGTAGAAGAAAAAAAAAGAAAGTGAAAAGAAAAGAGGGAAAGGGAAAGGAAGTTATGCCAGCAAACATGTACTTTTATTATTTATTTAGCATATGGTGATGTTATATTAACCAAGAGACTACAGTGCTATTACAAAACAGTTGTTTGGCTGTCAATGGTTGACCGATCTGTTCATACTTATGCACTATCCAAAGCACACCATAGGGTGGAGAATTAGCTCCATATTCATAAGGTTTGATGGCTTTCTGCATCTAGGGCTTTTTCCACCACCAATGTCACCTCGCATTTGGGCATTGCTTTCAGGCAAATCTGACACCAGTCAAATTCGTACTGCCACTTAAAGTGCCATTTTTCCCCATCAAAGTGGTACCTCTTTATCTACTTGCATGTAACATGCTTTTGAACTGCTAGGTTGGCAGAAGCTGAGACAAATGATGGGAGCTCACTCCATCACATGGTGCTAGGACTCAAACCGTCAGAGTACAGATCTTCTCCTGTGTCATTAACCCACTGAGCCAGTGAGTCTCTTTTAGCAAATATGTACTTATTTTAAAAGGCACTGTAATATTAATTTGAACTGCTTGTGTAGGAAGAATGTTAATAAATTCAAAACAGAACAAAATTGTCCCCCCACCCTTGAGGTCAGTCCCTTGCTTACAAGTGATTTTTTTTAAAAAAATTAAGATTGAGGTCCACACAGAATGTGATGTTAATACATTTCTGAGTTTTGCACAAATAGCACCAAGGAAGAAATTGTACTGGGAATGTGGACCAGAAGAGAGTATAGAAACCATTTTCAGGTTCCCAGTCAGAAACAGTGTCTCCTGGTTTAGAATAGAATAGAATAGAATAGAATAGAATAGAATAGAATTTTTTATTGGCCAAGTGTGATTGGACACACAAGGAATTTGTCTTGGTGCATATGCTCTCAGTGTACATAAAAGAAAAGATATGTTCATCAAGGTACAACATTTACAACACAAATGGTGGTCAATATATCAATATAAATCATAAGGATTGCCAGCAACAAAGTTACAGTCATACAGTCATAAGTGGAAAGAGATTGGTGATGAAAACAATGAGAAGATTAATAGTAGTGCAGATTTAGTAAATAGTTTGACAGTGTTGAGGGAATTATTTGTTTAGCAGAGTGATGGCCTTTGGGAAAAAACTGTTCTTGTGTCTAGTTGTTCTGGTGTGCAGTGCTCTATAGCGTCGTTTTGAGGGTAGGAGTTGAAACAGTTTATGTCCAGGATGCGAGGGATCTGCAAATATTTTCACGGCCCTCTTCTTGATTCGTGCAGTATACAGGTCCTCAATGGAAGGCAGGTTGGTAGCAATTATTTTTTCTGCAGTTCTAATTATCCTCTGAAGTCTGTGTCTTTCTTGTTGGGTTGCAGAACCGAACCAGACAGTTATAGAGGTGCAAATGACAGACTCAATAATTCCTCTGTAGAACTGAATCAGCAGCTCCTTGGGCAGTTTGAGCTTACTGAGTTGGTGCAGAAAGAACATTCTTTGTTGTCCTTTTTTAATGATGTTTTTGATGTCAGCTGTCCATTTTAGATCTTGTGATATGATAGAACCTAAAAATTTAAAGGTTTCTACTGTTGATACTGTGTTGTCAAGTATTGTGAGAGGTGGAAGTATGGAAGGGTTTCTCCTAAAGTCTACCACCATTTCTACGGTTTTGAGTGTGTTCAGTTCCAGATTGTTTTGGTTGCACCACAAGGCTAGTCATTTGACCTTTCATCTATATGCGGATTCGTCATTGTCTCGAATGAGACCAATCACTGTTGTGTCAACTGCGAACTTCAGTAGCTTAACAGATGGCTCTTTGGAGATGCAGTCATTGTATACAGAGAGAAGAGAAGTGGGGAGAGCACACAGTGCTTTAATTGCAGTGGTTGTGATATAAACCTGATTATTAGTAGTGGGACTCATCCTGGGGGTGGTGGTGGATGAATCTGCCTATCAAGATGAGGTGGACCAGTTGCTTTCGTGGTGTGGAGACAATAACTTGGTTTAACACCAATAAGGCCAAGGAGCTTATAGTGGATTATAGAAGGAATAGATCAGACATCCAGCCCTTGCTTATCAATGGAGACCGAGTGGAGCAAATGGCCAGTTTTAAGTTTCTGGGTGTTATCATAAAAGAGGACCTGACCTGGGGCTCTCACATTGCAGCACTGGTTAAAAGGGCCTGGCAGAGATTATACTACCTGAGACTTCTCAGGAAACAGCAGCTGAATGAAAAACTGCTGGTGGCCTTCTACCACTGTATCATAGAGAGTATTTATTTATTTATTTATTTATTTATTTATTTAGTCACAACAATATATATAGGTATCATACAAAAAGATTATATAGTATATAAACACATATATGAGTAAATATAAGGAGGTATAAGCATATATATAGGAAGTAGAAAAGAAAAAAACAATAGGACAGGAACGGTAGGCACGTTTGTGCGCTTATGCACGCCCCTTATGGTCCTCTTAGGAATGGGGTGAGGTCAATAGTAGAAAGTTTTTGGATAAAACTTTTAGGATTATGGGAAGAGACCACAGAGTCAGGTAAAGTATTCCAAGCACTGATGATTCTGTTACAGAAGTCATATTTTCTGCAATCTAGATTAAAGTGGTTGACATTAAGTTTAAATCTATTAGTTGCTCTAGTATTATTGCAATTAAAGCTGAAGTAGTCTTTAACAGGAAGGACATTACAATAGATGATTCTGTGAGTTAAGCTTAGGTCTGTGCATGGTTTGCCAATTGCACAGTGGCAGATAGGACAGCATTCCAGAGGGTTAATGTCATTGCCCAGAGGATCACTGGTTTCCCTCTACCCTCTTTGGAAGAGCTTTATAGCTCTCGTTGCCTTAAGAAAGTTCAAAACATTCTTAAAGATCCATTTCATTTTGGGCACCTTTTTTTTTTAACTATTACCATCTGGCAGACGGTACAGGATAATAAAAACAAGGACAAATTGGCTGAAAAACAGCTTCTATCTCAGGGCAGTAACTATATTGAATTCTACTGTACAGTGCAATATTAAAGCAATATCTGGTTTTCAATTCAATTGTATAGAATGTGAAGTATGTGTGTTTCTGTTTTATTTTTATAGTTATAATGTACATTGAAGATGGCATTTAATTTCGTTGTGTGAGGTGGCAATGACAAGTAAAGTAAAGTAAAGTAAAGTAAAGTAAAGTAAAGTAAAGTAAACTGATTCAAATCTCCAACATAAAAAGCTCAGAGTTAAAACCTTCTCTTCAATACTATAGTCCCAAACAGGCCCTTCCATTTGCATCAGCTGTTATTATTATTTTTTTTAAATGAACCACATAGAGGTTGTAAACATGAATAATTTCCCTATTCCCTGACTATGGCAACCACTCATCTTTTTGTATATGAGATGTTGAGTATTAGTCTCTTAGTAAGCACTTAGTTGTCTAGTTTTTAAACGGGCCTGGAATTATGCTGAGAAAGCTGAACACTTGCTCATTAGGTAAGCAGTGCCAAATATACATTAACCGGAGGCAGAAGATAAAGTAAACAATGAATAACACATTTAATTATTGCAGTCCCGTTCTTGGATTTTTTAAAAGTGATTTAATTTTGGGGGGGATGTTTCAAGTGAAATTGCTTTTTTCGCTGAATTGCAGTGACCAGAGGACTTAATGGAGTTCTTCCAATTAAAAATTCACCACTGCTTTTGTTTAAACAAAACTGTTGTGGCAAACCACCAGGAATAATTGCGTCCCTTATTTTTCCCCTGAAGATTTCTTTTTATTGCCTGCTGCACCTAGCTCTTGCACCAGCCCAGTTAGGTACTTTGAAATTAATCTCAATTTGGTCACCTGTGAAAATAAAACAGGATGACGAAAACAAAAAAAGGGGTATGAGAAACTAATGCAAGAAGAAGGGAATACAGGGAAGTATGTGTTTAAAAACACTTTAAATACCTACATCACTGCCATTATTTTAAAATTGCATGAACTGACCAAATGCATTTTTCCATGATTGGCATCTTCTTAAGTAGCTACAGAAGTGTGCTGAACTATTGAAGACAGATCATTTTTGAATGTCCATTCAATTTTCTTCTCTTGTAGGGTTGCATTCCCAGCCAACATGGCTGTTTACATTCTTTCCCAATTCCAAAATGCATGGTTTGAAGTTTGCTTCCTTAATATAAAACATATACCCTCAGTAAATTACAGATAAAATGTTCATTGTATAATATGTTTTCCCGAAGGCCATCACTCTGCTAAACAAATAATTCCATCAACGCTGTCAAACTATTTACTGAATCTGCACTACTATTAATCTTCTCATAGTTCCCATCACCAATCTCTTTCCACTTATGACTGTATGACTGTAACTTGTTGCTGGCAATCCTTATGATTTATATTGATATACTGACCATCAATTGTGTTGTAAATGTTGTACCTTGATGAACGTATCTTTTCTTTTATGTACACTGAGAGCATATGCACCAAGACAAATTCCTTGTGTGTCCAATCACACTTGGCCAATAAAATTCTATTCTATTCTATTCTATTATAGCCACATCATCAGAATGTCAGTAAAGACAGAATTGTTCCAGAAAACACAACATGAAATAATAGATTTAAATTATAAGGAAATTAGTTGGGCTGCAAGAAAGATTGCCTTAGTACAAGCTGTTCAATAATGGAAAAGACTGCCTCAAGAGGTGGTAGATTCTAATTCACTAGAGACTAGATGATGCTACTATGGTAGCATCTGTACTGACAGATTCTCACACTTAATTGGAGGTTGTACTAGGTGGTCACCCAAATAACAAAAATGAAATTCAATGGTAAAAAAGTAAGGTTTTATATTTAGGCAAGAAAAACAAAATGCACAGGTACAGTTATGCGGTACCTTGCTTAGTAACTGTGAGAAGAATTTTGGAGTCCTAGTGGATAACCATTTAAATATGAGCCAGCAGTGTGCAGCAGCTGCCAAAAAAGCCAACACAGTTCTAGGTTGCATAAACAGACGGATAGAATCAAGATCACGTGAAGTGTTAATACCACTTTACAATGCTTTGGTAAGACCACACTTGGAATACTGCATTCAGTTTTGGTCGCCACAATGTAAAAAAGATGTTGAGACTCTAGAAATTGCCTTACACAATGTAAGCCGCCCTGAGTCTTCGGAGAAGGGTGGGATATAAATGTAAATAAAAAAAAAGAAAAAAAAAGAAAGAGTGCAGAGAAGAGCAACAAAGATGATTAGGTGACTGGAGGCTAAAACATATGAAGAACAGTTGCAGGAACTGGATATGTCTAGTTTAATGAAAAGAAGGACTAGGGGAGACATGATAGCAGTGTTCCAATATCTCAGGGGTTGCCACAAAGAAGAGGGAATCAAGCTATTCTCCAAAGCACCTGAGGGTAGAAAAAGAAGCAATGGGTGGAAACTAATTCCTAAGAGGTCTGTAAGGGGTGTGCATAAGAGCACCAGTGTGCCTACCGTCCCTGTCCTAATGTTCCCTTTAGTTTTATTCATTTTATGTATTCAATTCATGCTTAAATATATTATTTAATATGTATTTGACTAAATAAATAAATAAAATAAAATAATCAAGGACAGAAGCAACTTAGAACTAAGGAGCAATTTCCTGACAGTTGGGACAATTAATCAGTGGAACAACTTGCCTCCAGAAGTTGCAAATGCTCCAACACTGGAAGTTTTTAAGAAGATGTTGGATAACCATTTGTCTAAAGTGGTGTAGGGTTTCCTGCCTAGGCAGGGGTTGGACTATAATAATAATAATAATAATAATAATAATAATAACAACAACAACAACAACAACAACAACAACAGAGTTGGAAGGGACCTTGGAGGTCTTCTAGTCCAACCCCCTGCCCAGGCAGGAAACCTTACACCATTTCATATTTTATTTTATAGGTTTTATAGGTTCAAATTGATTTTATAGGTTCAAATTGCTGTGATCTATTTAATTTGCATTCCCAGGAACTAGACATAAATGGAAATACCTTTAGCATTTCATTTTAGCTTTCCAAATTTTGCAGTACATAAAAAACCTTCATTTAGTGACTGTTTGAAGTTACAACAGCACTTAACAAAGTGACTTACGACCGGTTTTTACATTTATGGCTCTTGCAGCCTCTGCATGGTCAGGGGATCAAAATTCAGATGTTTGGCAACTGGTTCATATTTATGACAGCCGCAGTGTCCCGGAGACAGGTGATCGACCTTCTGAGAATTAAGTCAGTGTGGAAGGCAAATTCTTTTAGCAAATTAACAACTGCAATGGTTCACTTAACAATTGTGGCAAGAAAGGTCGTAAAATGGGACAACATTCACTTAACCACTGTCTAGGTTGCATGACTAGATGGTTCAGTGGCTAAGACACTGAGCTTGTCGATCAGAAAGGTCGGCAGTTTGGCGGTTTGAATCCCTAGTACAGGTTTCCTGCGTGAGCAGGGGGTTGGACTAGATGACCTCCAAGATCCTTCCAACACTGTTACTGTCTCACATAGCAACAGAAATTTTGGGGTCAATTGTGGTAATAAGTCAACATGTATTGTCAACATGTATTGTTACATGTATGTAATAAGTTACATATATATCATTGTTAAAATAATTACAAAAATGAATATCTTATGGGAAGTACTTGCAAATATTACTGTAGAAGAAATACACCTGCATTAAAACATGCAATCTAATGTGGAAGGAGGTTGAGCTGTTGTTAGAACTGGAGAAGTGAAATGTGTGCGAAAGGAACAGATCTGTCTGAAGTGTATCTGAAAGTTCTTAAATATGATAACATTTTTAGCTTGTTTTGTTTGTTTTTATTCCATTTATTCTACTTTGCATATATTTGGCTAAAATATGATAACCTAAGGTGTGATAGCATTAAGAAAGCCTATCCATAAGCACAGTAGATAGAATAACCCAGCTTCAGAAGAATCCTTTGTAAAGAATGAATAAAATGCTTCCTTTAAGTTATTAGAAAATGAAACAAAGCTAATACTTGGATCCCCTTTGTCTTTGAAAGGGTTCTCTTTTATTATACTAAGGCTGTACGGATCTCTGAAAGGATTACTTCCTCAAAGGCGTCAGCAAAGCATCCTTTTAAAACAACTTTGAATCAAAGCAATGTTAAATAATTAAGTTTGCATTAATGAATTAAATACTTATTAAATTGTTCTGCCTCCTTAGGACCATGGCCATGGTCGGTGGCCACAAAAGGTATTTAAAGGGGGTTGTTGCTGAAGAAAAGTTGAGAACTTGAGAACTTGACTTAGATGACTAATCCTATATATGTTAGCTTATTGACCAAAGCAAAGAATAAACAGAATAATAAAGTAGAATATAAAACAAAAGCCCAGTTTGAAGTACAATGGTTTGAAAAAAACAAGAGGAAGAAGTTTACCTTTTGAACTTTTGATTATTGTAATTCATATGTATATATTATCCTGTATTATATATGTAGGACAGGTTTCCTGTATGCCCCTATGCTCTTTTATTTATTGCAATAAAATTACTTACTTATTATTTGTTTGTGTCTGGTGTGTCTACTTTGGAGTGAGGAACTGAGACAGAGGATGAGGAACCCTGAGCAAGCATAATGGCTATTAACACTACTACAGCTCTGGCTCTTCCATCAGGGATGGCCCAGTCCTTAGGTAGAATGAGGCAGGTACTACTACAGTAGCAGACAAATTTTTATACCGGTATCTGTAAAATATAGCACTGTACTTGTTACGCCATGACCTTTTTACTGCCACTGAGAAGACTGCATGCAACTTTATTCGGCAGATGTTAAAATAATTCAGTTGGCCTTGATGTTATAGTTTGAGAGAAAGGATGGCCTTGAAGTGGCAAAATGTCTTGAATCAGCCATTGCCTTTACTGATGCAAAGCTAATTAGTAATGTACCTTCCATTAACATAAACCTGCTAGCAAATTCTCAGTCCTGGTATGATTATTATAAAAAGATCAGCAGCGACTCTACACTTCTCCAAAAAAGCTATGCCAATATTCATAATCAGAATATCTGTGTCCAACTTTTTAAGCTGCATGTGCCACTAAGCATTTCGCAATATCGGCTAGATATTGCCACCTGCTTTCTTTAGAGTTCTAAAGAATTAGAATTCTTGCAGCTCTTGAAAAACAGTATGATTGGAAGGGAAATAGAAGGAGACTTTGCTGACAACACACTGAACCATTTCCCAACTTCCTCGTCTATTGGCACACATTAGGGATTGTGTTTCTCAGCAGTCTCTGTTCTGATCCAGCTTAGTTTTGAATCTGGACTTCGTTTTGTTGGCCTCTCTCCTTTCACCAAATTTGATCCAGCTCAGTTCTGCTTTTTGCAGACAAATGGGCAGAGTTCTGAGTCTCTACCTTCCAACACTCCATCAGGTTGGAAAGAATAAAAAGAAAATAATGGCATCCAGATTCACTAAATTTGTAGTATATTTAATAGTGAGATTTGAAGCCATAGTGCCTGAGTGAAGGAATTTAATTCTCTTCGAAGTTATTTTTCCAATGAATCCATATTTACTAAACTTTAAAATGATTCCAGATCAGTGGTGAAATGCAATTTTTTTTTACTACCGGTTCTGTGGGCATGGCTTGTTGGGCATGGTGTGGCTTGGTGGTCATGGCAGGGGAAGGATACTGCAAAATCTCCATTCCCATCTCACTCCAGGGGAAGGATACCGCAAAATCCCCATTCCTTCCCAACTCCTGGGGGAAGGATATTGCAAAATCTCCATTCCCACCCCACTCTGGGACGAGCCAGAGGTAATATTTGTTGGTTTTCCAAACTACTCAAAATTTCTGCTGCCGGTTCTCCGAACTGCTCAAAATTTCCACTACCGATTCTCCAGAACCTGTCAGAACCTGCTGGATTTCACCCCTGTTCCAGATGTGTCGGTGATATTGGAAGTTCATCAAATATACCTATCAGTTGAGTAACATAAAACATATGACTCATTTGGCCAAATCTGATGCAATATGGATTAAAGAAAAGAGGGCTTTTGCCCAAATAGTAAACAATGGCTTTCCATTCTCTTACATTGTCTAGAAAACCCAACTGTGTCACTTTTAATCCTCTTTCTACCTTTATTGTCTCCCTGACAGTACCCTGTAAACAAATTCTATTTATTTGTGATTAGATCAAACAGTTGATTTAGGAATTTCTTATTATGGATCATATTTTTGCTGTCAACTTGGTTAATCCCTTTGCAAAAGACAGAATAACCTTGGAGGTCTTCTAGTCCAACCCCCTATATCATTCTGGACAAAATGCTGTTCAATCTCTTCTTAAACACCTCCAAGTGATGGAGGAGATAGAGTCTGAAGGCAAGCCATTCCACTGATTAATTTTTATGTCAGGAAATTTCTCCTTATTTCTAGATTGGTTGTCTCATTGATTAGTTTCCATCCATTGCTTGTTTAGGTGCAAAGGTAGCCCTGCATATATTTTTCCTATTCTTAAGAAAGAGACATGAAGTATGAAGAAAATCACTTGGCTTTAGACCAGGGGTCTCCAACCTTGGCCACTTTAAGACTTATGGACTTCAACTCCCAGAGTTCTGGGAGTTGAAGTCCACAAGTCTTAAAGTGGCTAAGGTTTGAGACCCCTGCTTTAGACAATTGCTTTTTGTATATTCTGGTGTGATCCATTTCTGAACCCAGAAAATCCGTCACGTACCCAAGCTCTTGATATTTGTCCTATGAGATTGTAGCTGATTCTCAGTTTTCTAGTATTGTCAGGAATTTTTATCTGGAACAGGATATGTCATCCCCAAAGCTATAACTGTCTTGAGGCTCCATGAAAACAAGTTTTTTTGCCTATACGAAAGACAAAAAATATCATTAAAGTTATGTAGAACTTTCTAAAACAATTTGAATGATGAATCTGTTTACTTTCATGTTTCCTTCTCACACATTGTTACAAAGAAAAACAATAAATCTCATGACACTTCTATATTTGCCCAACTGCCTGCTTTTAAGTCAGTCTGGAATGTTTGATTGCTGAGCAGCGGTCTAGTCCAGATAAGCAAGTAACGGTGGGCCTACCATTACAAAAAAAAAAAAAAAAAAGCCAATAAAAAAGCTTACAAGTCAAACCTGTTTCTATTTTTAGTGATTTATGCAGATCTTTTGGCAGGTGGATTTAAAAGCGATAAGGAAAACAATGCCTGTTCTTCAGAGCATTTCTTTCCCAATTAAATCACATCAGATGAAGGATGGAATTATACATTCCATAGGAACAAATGTTGCAAGTCTTTGACAACTACTTTTTCTAAGAAAAGTAGTACTGACAAGAGACAGGTTTATCAGAAAAATCCCTGCAAATTCCCTCAACATAACAAGCATGCTTTGAAAAGTAACCAAGGGTTTAGGACCTTCACAAAACATCAGTAATTTGTGGAAAGCTTCAAGGGAAAATAAGATTTGTCTTAATGGAAATTAGAGATGGAGGTTAACATATCCCTTGATATGGTAGGAACAATATTCTTATATATACATGCAATAAACATGCCTATGTTTATTGGGATAACAATATTAACATATATTTTAAGGATAAGGTAGAAGCAATATTCCTATTGTTGATTAATTACAGAGGGTTTATCATGTTTGGGGAGCTGGGTCAGAACATACATACATACATACATACATACATATACATACATACAGGTAGTCCGCAGCTTAAAACCAGTCGTTTAGCAACCATTCAAAGTTACAACAGAACTGAAACAGTGACTTATGACCGATTCTCACACTTATGATTGTCATAGCATCCCCACAGTCATGTGATCAAAATCTGGGTGCTTGGCAACCAGCGCATATTTATGATGGTTACAGTGTCCCAGGGTCACGTGATTGCCAATTGTGACCTCCCCAGCCAGATTCTGATAAGCAAAGTCAATGCGGGAAGCCAGATTCAGTTAATAACCACATGATTCACTTAACAACTGCTATGGTTTGCTCAACAACCGTGGCAAAAGGTTGTAAAATTGGGCGCAACTCACTTGCCGACATTGTCTAATAGTGGAAATTCTAATCCTGATTGTGGATGTAAATTGAAGACTACTGTGTATGAAAATACACAATTTAATGGCAGATCTGTTTTGCGAGACTTCTGATTTTTCAATCCAATCTCAAGCTAATAAAGAAAAGTGTCTATTAGTTTTTCCCTACTAGATTAAATCTGGCACAACATTGTGTTCTGGCATAATTGTTTTCTGGCACATATGTCTGGCAACAAAATTTTTCTGCCATGACTAAGATAGATATAAGTTGTCCTTAGCATGTAATTATTTTATCTTGATTCCAATATCACCCAAGGGCAGCCTCAAGGTATGTAAAATATATTAGGGAAATCGGATGGTTAGTAATAGAGGTAAGATAGGGATTGGCAACGGGTAGAGTAAACTTCATGCTTCTATCTTTGTCTGCAAATTCAAGCACAAGTGGAGAATGCTTTAAGTCACTAATGGAGAAAAGCCCACCATATGCTATAGTCATTTCGATGGAGTTCAAATATTCTGTGAGTGTAATATCACATGAGGGAGCATGATTGGTATTCCTTAGGTATGTTGCATAACTCTAATGCACAGCAGTCTTTATTATATTTTTCTTTAGAAGTGATATATGTTGGCTTTACTTTTGCTGTTCAGCTTTCATTTTCTATGCAAGAGTGGATGAGTGACTGACTGAATGAGATGCTAAAAAAACCAACAAAACTTTGATGAGCTCTAAAATGACCTCTCCTTAGTGAAGGGATAGCAAAAAGTCAAACGAAATCCAGGGTAAATCAGTAACTTATTCTGTAAATTGGATTCTGAGCCTTTGTCAGAAAAGTGGAACTAATTAGTGCTATTGGACACTTGCCTATGACCTTCCACCCAGTGACTCTCAATGGATGAGAAAATGGCAGATTTCTCAATTGAACATTACCCGTTTCCTATATCTGCATATGTGCAACTGAACAATCCATGGAACTGAATAATGTTAATAATTGGCAGTGCACAACAGGAATTATATTAGGAAGATGTTATAGGTCAGACTCTCAGAGCATTCTCGAAATTAATTGTTCAGGTTGGGGAAGGTTGATGTATAGAGTATACGACACAGTTTGTAGAACTGTAACTATAATCTACGAACAAAAGAAAACCAATGAACGGAAAACCTTGGGGAGGAAATAGAATCATACCTTATCTGAAGTAATCAATACGTAGAGTACAATACTCTGGCACTTTGATGTACACAAGACAAGACAGAGAGTTATGGATTTTGACATGGAGGCTTTAAGAGCTATTTCTTCTCTTTAACTCTAACTGTGCACAATATTTCCTATGAAGAAAAAAAAAGTCATCCTACAAAGAGAATTGAGTGGATATGAGCAAAAATTCTATTTCTTTCAGTCTTTTCACAGTTTGGGAGTTATCTGACTTGAGATTATTCCCTTTATAGCTAATATGACTCATGAAATTAAAACCCAGATTTTAACTATTTAAACTTTACTTTAAAAACGTGTCAAGTGCCCCTTTCCTAGCTGACTCGTTTCTTCACAGGGAGCAAATTTCTAAAATTATACTCCTGATTGTGCTTCTTGTCTAGATTGCCACCTAGGGCAGGGGTCTGCAAACTTGGCTCTTTTAAGACTTGTGGACTTCAACTCACCCAGCTTTGCTCTGGGAGTTGAAGTCCACAAGTCTTAAAAGAGCCAAGTTTGCAGACCCCTGACCTAGGATGATCAGAAAGAAACTCAGGGCCACCCCAGCTTAATTATGCTAGGTAGAAGATGAGTGGAAGAATTGCTTTGACACATTATCTTATTAACAGTAAATATATTTATAGAAATCAAAATGGTTCTTGTTTCCATCCAGGGTTTCATTGTGCTACGGAATTACAATCATATTGTCAAACAATAAAATCTGACACTAAAAAATATGCCCTTGGAGTTGCAATCAGTTAAAAGAAACTTAATAAAAATGTGACCCGACTAACCTGGAAAAGTCTTAATAGATAATTAAACTAAGTTGAAAATCAGAGTAAAATTAATGGCATAGCAGAATGTATTTAATTGACTTGATCTCTGCTGATTTACATGAGTAGAAACTCTGGACTGAAATTTTATGAAACCCGCCTTCTGCATGAGCTGATGGTAGAATATTTGATCAGGATCTAGTGAATGCCCATTGATACTTAGGATAGGTAAGTGACTACAGGTAAGCTAACAGGGGTATCAAACTCAATTTCATTGAGGGCCGCATCAGGGTTGTGTTTGACCTCGGGGGCCAGAGTGGGCATGGCCAGGGTGGACGTGGCCAGCTTGATGTCACTCGTGTTGGGGGCGCATGTGGGGGCCCGAGCGCTCCGCCAGAGAAAAGGGGTTCCTGAGCTACATTTTTGGCTGCGACGGCCTCCTGCAACTCTCTGCCAATGAAAATGGAGTTCGGCAGGGCCACAAGCAGCCCTCCCAAACTCCATTTTTGCTGGCAGAAGCACTCAGGCCAGTCCTTTGCTGTTTCCAGAGTGGCCCTATGGGCCAGAATTAAGCACCCCATGAGCTGGATCTGGCCCCCAGGCCTTGAGTATGACATTCCTGTTATAGAGTGATATTTTGGAAATCTTTGTATTTGTGTGTGTGGGTCAATATATTTTTTAAATCTTTTAAAATATTAAACCTTTTTCAAATACCATTTTAGCCTTACCTAGTCTTAGATAGCTTTACCTAGATAGTAGATACTTGGGTGATATCTTTAGGTATACTGGCTTGATTTTTTAAAATCTTAGATGATTTTATGGGTTTGTAATCTTTATTAATTTTAAAGGGTTGATCGTATTTTAATATTCGGCCAAATTGAATAAGTTTTTTAATGTTTGTTTTTAATATTGTATGTGTTGTTGTTGTATTTTATTCTGGCTGTAAACCACCCTGAGTCCTTTGGGAGAAGGGCGGTATACAAATTAAAATATTATTATTATTATTAATATTAATATTTATAATATAAAACTGAAATCCCCTTCCATAAGGTAAACCAATATTTTAGCAGCAACATTCCAGTTAATTCCCAGAGAAACCTATCAGCAGAATGTCTACAAGCATTGTAGTTTTATTTTGCAGCAACCTGGGACCATAATGCCACAGTTAAAATGGATCTTGGGGATGGGAAGGCAGAAAAAAATAACCCACCTTGAGTGAATGTTTTCAAGGAGTTTGTACTAGAGCAAAGTCCTAATTGCATCCCATATAATTACTGAATGACTGATTGCAGAGCAAAAAGTTCAAATAGCAGCTTAAATAACATTTTCTTTCTGTTTTGAATCCAACTATTATCACAACTCTTCCTGAGGAAGTGTCATTAGCATAAGCTGTTCTTCTTCTGAAGACTGAAATTTTAAGGCGTTTAACTTGTTCAATATCCTGTATTGTCCTGTATGCTATCTCTAGAGCTTGGTGTTATGGGGAAGAAATGTGACTTTTGTCTTATGGTGCTTAATAATTATCAGCGCCTCTTGGCAGTGTTGAACAAGGGCGTGAATAATCCTCCTGAGGTTGATCTGACTTAATGACGAGATGACAGCATAAAAGCCAGATAGGAAGTTGTTTATTTGCCAGCTTGAGGACATGTAAATAGATCTCCTGAAGTCAATTTATGAGGGAATTTATATAAATACTAACCAAGAAAGGAACCAAAATGAAGCTTTGCTTGACTCCCTTGGCTATTGAAATCAGATTAGAGATTTGCCCAGGCTGACTATATTATTTTTTGAGGCATATGTTGTCATACAATTCTATAACAGCAGTTCGTTGATTGTAGAACTCTTCAATCCAGCCTGCCGTAAAGTTCACTGAAGCAATGAACATAAGGGAATTTTTGTTGTACATTTTTTAGCTAAATGCTGCAGAATCAGGGTTGACTATTCATTCTTAATTACAACCTCCCCCACCCTCAAATTAAGTGCAGGAGCTTCCCGTTCAGGCATCTGGATATACATTTTTAAATTATATTCTATAGTTGTATAGATCTGTAGTTGGCAGCATCGTTGTGGCTACCTTTTTGAAAAAAAATTGGAGATAACTAAAGCTGAGATGTCAGCTGGATTCTCTATATAAGAGAATAATGATGCCAGCCCATCAATTTGTTTGCCTTCCATTAGGTCTGCCAGAACACAATCGTGGCTGGGTACTTTGCCCCATTTTAACTGGTTTTTTTTAAAGTGTTTGATCTCTAGAAGATAGCTGAGTGATAAGGTGAGATTTTATCCTCTTATAGAACATGAAAGTATGTCTCCCATGCAGGCATAGGTATGTAACAAGCCATTTATATACAAAGTTGACTTTGTATATAAATATACAAATAGGATGAAGACTATTGCTAACATAGTGTAAGCCGCGCTGAGTCTTCGGAGAAGGGCGGGATATAAATGCAAATTAAAAAAACAAAACAGGATGGATCAGATGCAGAATGACCAATGATAATCTAACAAAGAGGATGAAGTAACTTTGGATTTGACAGCTTTTATCATCTTTTAGATTTGAAAAATAGTTCAGCTGTTTCTTATTCACTTTACAGCACATAACTGAATTGAGCAGTTCTTTTTTTTGGCAGGAGCAGAACAGTAATCAAATCACCTCTGAAAGGATTGAGCTTGGCATCTATTTTAAGTACGGTCTCCTGAAGTTTCTGTATAGTTAAATCCAAACCATGTTTTGGCCTTTAGACCAGGGCTCTCCAACCTTGGCAACTTTAAGACTTGTGGACTTCAACTTCCAGAATTCTTCAGCCAGCAAAGCAGGGATGAAATCCAGAAGGTTCTGACAGGTTCAGGAGTACAGTTAGCGGAAATTTTGAGCAGTTCTGAGAACCGGCAAATACCACCTCTGGCTGGCCCAGAATGGAATGGGAATGGAGATTTAGCAATATCCTTCCCCCTGGAGTGGGGAGGGAATGGGGATTTTGCAGTATCCTTCCCTGGAATAGGGTGGAAATGGAGATTTTGAGATTGATTGATTGATTGATTGATTGATTGATTGATTTGATTTTTATACAATCCTTCTCCCGAAGGACTCAGGGTGGTTTACAGCCAACATAAAACAAATTATAAATAGAATTAAAAACATTTTAAAAATCTTATTCAATTTGGCTAACCCCATTTAAAAACTATAATAAAAATGATAAAAAAACCCAATTAAAACCGTAGTGTATCAGGCCAGCCCTGCACGGTGAAACAGAAAGGTCTTGAGTTCACGGCGGAAGGTCCGGAGGTTGGGGAGTAATCGTAACCCCAGAGGAAGCTCATTCCAGAGGGTAGGTGCTTGCACAGAGAAGGCTCTCCCTGTGGGGTTCGCCAGCCAACATTGTTTGGCTGACAGCACCCTGAGGAGACCCTCCCTGTGTGAGCGCACAGGTCGGTGGGAGGCTATTGGTGGCAGCAGGCGATCCCGTAAATAGCCTGGTCCTATGCCATGGAGCGCTTTAAAGGTGGTAACCAACACCTTGAATTGCACCCGGAAGTCCACCGGCAACCAGTGCAGCCTGCGCAGGAGAGGTGTTATATGGGAGCCACGAGTAGCTCCCTCTATTACCCGTGCAGCCACATTCTGGACCAGTTGGAGCCTCCGGGTGCTCTTCAAGGGGAGCCCCATGTAGAGAGCGTTACAATAGTCCAGGCGGGAAGTGACGAGGGCATAAGTGACCGTGCATAGGGAATCCCGGTCTCTGAAGGGGCGCAACTGGTGGATCAGGCGCACCTGATAAAAAGCTCCTCTGGCAACGGCCGTCATATGTTCTTCTAACGACAGCCGAGCATCCAGGAGAACGCCCAAGTTGCGAACCCTCTCCATAGGGGCCAATGACTCGGCTCCAACAGTCAGCGATGGAACTATCTGGCTGTACCGGTATGCCGGCATCCACAGTATCCTTCTCCTGCCATACCCACCAAGCCACACCACACCCACCAAGCCACGCCCACAAACTGGTAGTAAAAAAATTTGGATTTCACCACTGCAGCAAAGCTTCAATTCTGGGAGTTGAAGTCCACAAGTCTTAAAGTTGCCAAGGTTGGAGACCCCTGCTTTAGACAACTAATGGTTCTGTTCTCTAGGAAGGCCAAGCATACAGATAGTCCTCGACTTACAACAGTTCAGATAGTGACCATTCAAAGTTACAACAGCGCTGAAAAAAGTAACTTATGACCATCTTTCATAGTTACAATCATTTGCAGCATCCCCATGATCATGTGATCAAAATTCAAATGCTTGGCAACTGGTTCATACTTATGACCATTGCAGTGTGCCAGGATCATGTGGTCACATTTTGCGAGCTTCTGACAAGCAAAGTCAATGGGGAAGCCAAATTCACTTAACCACCAGATTACTAATTTATCCACTGCAGTTATTCACTTAATAACTGTGGCAAGAAATGTAAAATGGGGCAAAACTCACTTAGCAAATTCTCACTGAACAACATAAATTTTGGGCTCAATTGTGCTCGTAAGTCGAGGACCATCCGTACTTTCAGAAGAATTGCACCAATTAGCATTATTTTTATATAGTCATGCCACCTTATTCTCATGATCAAACAGATGGTCGGAGTGACTTTCAGTGGACCAGTTGAGAATACTCAGGGTAGATGGCCATCTTCAAGGACGGCTGTGATTTTAAAGTGGGAGATCATGATAGGCAAACTGGTAAATCATAGTCCAGTCACAACTGAGTTATTCTGGGCTGACCATGTATCATTCTAGCTAGCACCATTGAGAATAAAGACCTGTGATCTGGCCAGAATATCTTATGGCTCCTGGAAAATATATTAAAATAATTACATCATGAAAGTTTTTCTTTAATTTTTCATCACTTTTTACTGTTTTTGTACACAGATCCAGAAAGATGAAGGTGGGATGAAATCTATTTTTAGACAGTAATTAGGGAGTTTTGCATACAGTTTTGAAAACTGGAAAGATTTTCTAATCCTTACATTCTGTGTCTTAATAAGAAACGATTAACAAAATTCAGGCTTGCTTTCCTCTTTGATTTTTGCTGCTTACCACAGTGTCAGTTACTTTAATTATTTCTATTTAATTACATCCTAGCATTTGAACTATCCTCATTAACCTTCATCAGAGTGAGTCATCCGGGCTAACGCAGATCATGGAAGCAACATCTTGCGCAATCCTTCTCCCCACCCTCACCCGCTTCCTTGGCTTTTGCTTTCCCTCAATTCCTTCAAGTCATTAATTGAATATTAGAGCACTTGGCCATTTAGCTATTCAGATCATAAAGCAACATGGGTAACATGAGGCTGCAATAGCTCAGTGGTCTCCACATTCTCTTCTTCATGCTTCATTAGCATTTTTAAGAAAAGACTACAAAAATGTGCAGAAAAAAAAATGCTTCATCTAAGATTAGCAGCAAGCGAAGGACAAATGTTTACTCTAAGCCTGTCATTAATACGTGACTGTTCTTTTGCTAGTTGATAGGCTCTAAAAGAAAGCTGAGATTTTTCAGTGACACATTCAATCATTGGCTTTCTGAATCTGCGAAAATATGTTTTGAATAGACATTTATAGAATTCAGGTGTCAAATGGCTAAAAAGGAATGTGGTACGGACCTCCTATGTTCTTCCATGCCTATGTATGCCCCTCACATCAAAATCCATGAAGGGACACATAGAAGCTTAAAGTTTTGGCCTTATCTGAGAATACCCTAACTATGAAAGAAAAGGTTAAAGGTGTTGTGGTCCATCAGCAGCCTACCGAGCTGGCATCGGAGTTGGACAGCGATGAGGCTGAGGTGAGGCCAGGGCCATCGGGAAGTGAGGTCCGGACTCCAGAGCCTCCAGAGACTGATAGTAGTGAGGCAGAGGAACAGGAGGAGCCTGTTCCTAATGCACACATGAGAAGAGCTGCCAGAAGGCAAGAGCAGCTCAAGCAGAGAGACAACTCAGGAGTAGGGCCAAGAGATGATTGGCCCCTCCCATAAGGCTTAAAACAGACGAGCACTGGTGTTTCAACTTTGCCGGAAAACAACATTGTAGCTGCGTCTTCTGCTTCATCTTCTGCTTTGTATGCATCTTTCTTTTTGTGGCTTCTGGATGTTTGCCAGGAAGGGCCTTTGGCAATTTGCCTAATTGGACTAAGGTTTGTGAGATAACTGAGGAATTTGTGTTGGGAGGCATTTGTTTTACTTTGAATTGAACGACGCTGGGAATGAAGTAATTCCCAGCGGTTCGAATAAAGTTTGTTTTTCCACGGACTACCTACTTGGACCTGGGTCAAAACAAAAGGGTCCACAAGTCTTTATCCTGGATGCAGCAAATCTTCAGAACCAAAATCAGTTTCCATTAGCTTGGGATTGCCTGATTGATTGATTGAGTGATTGGATTTGAAAGTGCCTGCTTCAGAATATAAATCTGATGACTAACAGTTCAAAACAGAAAAAATAAAAAAGCATCCAGTCAACAATATCCAATATACAGAGCTATCATAGGGGCTCCACAACCATCCTACCTTGAAGGCCTGGGAGAGCAGTCATGTTTTTAAAGACCTCCAAATCATCACCAGGATGAGAGACATATGAACAGTGGAAACCCAATGAGGGAGGGAAGTGGCAGCCTAATATTCAATTCCTTGCCAAGGCTCGAGGAATTCTTCTGTCCTTTTTTTCTTTGTAATAACTTCTAGACATTTCCCTCAAGGCTGTATTTAGAATGCATTGCAATAATTTCTTCATGAGCCACTTAGACGATGAGTGACTGTCTGAAGGGCCTCCCAATCTAGGAGCAGATATAGTTGATGCACAAGGTAGAGCTGTTCAAAAGTTCTCTTGCCATGACGTTACCTGCCCTTTGTGCAGGAGCTATGAGTTCAAGGAAATCAGAAAATATTGAATGGGATCTTTTGCCTAAAGCTCTATCAAGGCCTGTTTTTATCACTTAGGCAAGCAAGTACATTCAAAATATCATTTTTGCATTTGATTAAAAGGGGAGAGGAGATGGCTGAAATGTACTCTTGGTAATTTTTTGATTTTTCTTCAATACTTGCAAGTACAGGATAAACAACTTGCAGAACATATGATTCTTATGTCTTATATATCAGTTACAGATGGCAGGTGAGGGAACCCATAGCCATTTATTTCAGGTTTGCAGAAAGCAGGAGGCAAGAGAAAGGTAAGAAACTGAATACTTTAGACAAAACAGGAAAAACATTTTTTACATATTTTTTTGCAATGCATTAATAATAGGCAAAATGGTGTTCCAGAATTAAGTTTCATGTTCCCCTCTTTTAGCTTCTGCCAGAATCTATGTCCTACTTTACTTCAATTATTAAAACATGGGAAGGTACCATGCTTCAAAATGCTTGTCTCCTGCAACAATTCCATTTGCAAGAATGTGCTCTAGTCTACAGGGTGAGTGGTCATAGCTCATGTTTTCATTGTAAAATCAAGGCAGGCTATCATCCCAAAGTGAAAGATACAAAGGGCTATTCCCAAAGGTGCTTTTTTCAAGAGGCAACTGGACTTTCTGGTTTTTCTTTGAAACTGTTTTGGGTCTCATCCAAGAAGCTTCTTCAGCTCTGATTGGATGGTGGGGAATGGAAGGATTTATATTCCTTGCAGACAGCTGGTCATTTGCATTATTTTAATGAGTCATTAAGGCCACTTGGAGGTTTATCTGTGTCATCAGGGTCACCTGAGTGGTGCAAATGTGGTGTAGAGCCTTCTTGAAACTGTTGAAAGGACTATAGATGATATCGTATCCCTCCCCCTTTGTTGAGAGAGGGATTTTGACATAGATGACCTCTTTGACCCCTCTTTCAAACCAGTGGTCTTCTCTGTCCAAAATGTGAACTTTGCTATTTTCAAAAGTCTTTGTCTTTTAAATGCACATGGACTGCTGAGCCTTGTTGTGATGGATCTGTTCTCCTATATTGTGTCATGCATTTATGAAGTGGTTGTTTTGTTTCCCCAATGTACAGATCTGCACATGTCTCACTGCATTCTATTGCATATACCACGTTGCTCTTGAAAAAGCACATTTGGGACAACCATGACCTGGATGACTGAAAGTCTCTTTAGGCAAAGGGGTATTGTTGGGAATTATACCTGGAAAGAAGTCTAGAAAGGCCTTGGATTAGGGACGGTATCACTAAATATATCAGTTATTTCCCCAGTAAAGAAATATTTCACAAGTAGTCATATCCAACTTATTGCAGAAACTGTTCATAACACACTCAGATGTCCAAATGTGCACACCGTCCGAAAACATTTGTTCAGTTCTGCAATTTATTTTTGTACTGTTATCCATATGAAGTGTTTACATTGAATAATGTGGTAATGTATTTCAGTAACTTGTTTTCACATGTCACCTTTTGATAGTGAAGCTTTTAAGTTGACTGGAGACAGACAGCTTTGCCCTTTTTCTCCACTTAAGAGAAAATGAAACAGATGGGATCTCCAATTCTCTGCACACTGCTATAGAAAACCATTGCAACCAATATAAATGTTCTGGTTAAATGACAAAATAATGGTGGTCTGTCATCTGAGTTATGGGAGTCATTTCTTTTCTAGATTACATTACAGTGTTTGCTATGCAGTTTTATGGGGTTCATTTTGGATTCTGTACCAGTGCTCTGGTCTCTAAGCAAGGCTTTTGAAAAATTCAGGTAGCTCAATCCTCCTTCCATCATAAATTTAAAGACTGGATGTATCTCCTTCCCTCTTCCTATAAAAACTAATCAGAAAAATAGTCATTCCCGAAGTTGGAAGTGAAGGTTTAAGGGAGGAATGATGGAGCCATACAGAGTAAAAAAAAAAAAAAGACAGTTTGCTTTGTTTTGGTTGATTGATTGATTACATGCTATCAAATAGTTGTCAATTTTTAGCGACCAAAGAGATAGATTTTTCCTATGACTGCTTTGTGCTATTAACATTAAAAAAACAAGTCTCTTATCCAAGACGCTTCTTTTCCTATTGCCATTGCTCAATATATTTTTGTTTTGTTTTTACTATGATTTAACTAATGTAGCAGCACATTTTCCCCAGCAACCATCATCTAATAATGCCACATTTATCAGAGAGAAAATGAAATAATCATTATTTATAGGAGTAGCAAATTAGATTTGCTTGAAACGGATGGCATTTTATGGCTACATTTGATGCTCTCTAATAGAAAACAGACAGGCAGAAGAGATTACTTCACCCAAAATATCCACTTGAAGTCTCTTGGGGGAGAAAGGTAACTTTGGCATTTGAACTTTACACAAGAATGCTATGGAGAGAAAAAATCTTCAATGTGCATTACTTGGAAGAGACTATTCTCTGTTTTTAAACTGTCATATCAGTTGCACATTTTGCTGTCATATCTTAGATATGGGCAGCTGCTGAATTTGCATTCATTAGATGTATTACTTTATTGATATATTTCTTATTAGGTTTGATTTGTGTGGAAGGCCATAGTGAGTTAGACAGCAATTAAACATTTGGGATATTTTTACTGCATATTAATTGATTTATAAAAGAAATATACTGAAACTGTACCCCCAGTAAACACAAACTTAGACATGTAAAAATCCAGGAGCAGATTATCCACCAACAATATAGAGGTAATTGGCACAGTAAAAAGGTAAAAGAATATGACAGAGTTTTAGATGAGGACAAAAAACAAAGTTTCAGATTTCTTCAGTCATAAGGAGAAGATACACAGTGTGTATTCAAATATCTAGGTCAGATCATACATTACAACTTATTCCAAGCTATCAAGCAAAAAAGGGGGGGAAAATCCCACAGTTTGATAAATTTGCAGACTGAAAAGTGGAGTATAACAACCAAGAAAAATAATTGAAATATTACAATCAGAAAAAGAAAAAAATGAGCTTACATATTAGAAATCTATGTAGTTCTAATATGTACCTGTGGAAACAGATATCTGCCATTGAAGCAGCCAAAATGAATTGAAAAAAGAAAACTGAGTGAAATTGATACAGTCACACATTCTTGAAGTGAGAAGATCTAACATAAGGTTGTTCTTTAGTTTGAATGCTCACTAATGTTATTTGGATTAGATATGAAACTGTTGGGTCAGTTCATTTCTCAGTTTAGGTTGATGATATTCAATTATTTATTTCCACTGCAGACTATATACAGTATGTTACTGTACCTGATTATCTAACCAGCTGACATTGCATCCTAGCCATTTTATTTACTTATTATTTTTACAATAATTCAAGATGGTAAATCTACCTAATGTACATATCCAGCACACCTTTGTCCTTTTATTTCCCCCCACTACAACTCTAAGAAGATACTTGTGAGATACGTGTGAGGTAGGTTGGACTCAGGGAGAGTGATTGGCCCCAAGTCACCCAACTGGCTTTCATGGCTAAAATAGATCCAATACACACAACAGATTTAATTGGGTTCCACACTTTTAAAGTTTAGAAGGGTAAGTCTTTGGGGCTTGAGGATGGTTCCTGAGCACAGTTGATAACAGAGGTGAGTTAACCTGCTCAGTTTGCTGATCATTCCTATACTCTGCTCTCCTTCCAGAGCTAAATATTTCCACAACAGTATCTATGCCTACACAGCTTCTCTTATCCAAACTGCACCAAAAAGAGAAGGACAAGGCTCTTCTGGGGGATCAGGAAAGAAAACAAAGCTCAAGCAAGCAAGCTTTTTTCTTTTTTTAAAAAAAACAACTCTTTGTGTTTATGTGTACAACAAAAGCACAATTGTGTAACTCCTTATATGGAGGTGTTAGAAACCAAGACTTTGCTTTCATCTCCTTCATCACTATGGTGAGTTGAACTCTAGTCAACCCCTCAAGGTAGGTGAGGTCAGGAAACAAACACCACATGAACTACTGTAACTTTTCTTCATTGATACATATATGATGTTAGAACAGAATCCTAAAAGCTTGCCAGAGTTTCCTTTTCCCTCTCTTTCATACCCAAGAGAATTAAGGCATGCCACACTTGAGTTTCTTCCTTGTGCATTTCTCCCTTTTAGGGGTAAACTGATGTTCTTCTAATGTCTATCACATATTTTCTTCAGATGTATCCAAAGAGATGCACCTGACTCAGGGGCATCTGACTCTACTTACCTTCCTTACTGGTTCGAAAATGCATGCGCTGGTTAAAACCAGGAAGTAATGACACCCGGGTGGGTGGGTGGAGCTTTGCTCTGCCATCGCTACCGGATTGCTGAACCACTGGTCACGATCGCTACCGGATCGTGCGATCCGCTCCGAACTGGGAGCATTTTACCCCTGATCTGACTATGCTTTGCCAGTTGATTTTACCTATTTCCAAACTTTTCATACTTTTACATGGACACATATGCAGGCATATACTAGGAACTGAAGTATTCCAAAGTTCTAACATAGCCTTCAGAATAGGATTTGGATTTCTTCAGAAGCCTGGCACTCTTTGCAATTAGTCTGGATTTAAGAGTTCCTTATCCGGCACCTTGCAGGCACCACCACTGTTAAGCTTCCTTTGTGAACTTGCAGCTTTGAAAGAACATGGGGAAGCCAGATTTTTTCCCCCTCTAGAACTTGAAATAATCCAGTTTGTCTGGCTCCTCTCAAGATCTTATGCTGGAAAAAAATTATACACCTTTAATAGAAATACTTTTTGCCTTCATTAAATTAAATCTCTAAAGCCCAATAGCATTTCCAGTGCTTATATGAAAATGCCAGTGGGGATTGGAGATTAAAAGCTGTAGTTTTATACAAGTCAATGAAGATCTCAATAGGAAAGAACACTCTTCAGATATAAATTGCTCCAGTATAAAAATTGCATTTTTAAAACTTAGATCCTTTAAAAACACAGTGTTCAGCCCTGTTATGATAATGTCTGTTTTCATGTATTTACTATAAGGCTCATATACATTGGGTCTCTGTTCAATAACATTTCATTAATTATATTTTATTTGTTTGTCTAGATGCTCAGTTTTTGATTGCATTTTCATATAAACCTTGAGTCATTGAGCTATTTGCATTCAGTTGAAGTGCTGAATTTTCAACTCAAGTGTAGGACGGTGGAATATTTTCTGTGTTTGTTATGAGCTTCATTTTATGACACATTCGCACCAAACCATCAAAGGTCATTTTTTCTCTTCATGACCTTGAGAGATGACCCAGGGCTGTTTAAATGGAAAACAACAGAACCTGTCTCCTTATCAAAGATGTTAGAAATGTTTGTGCTTTCATCTATCCAGAGAACAAATCTCGTGGCTGTTTTCAGAGAAAAATGAAAGTAAGAAAAATACACTTTAGGATCAAGGAATATATTCTTAGTTTCTTCATTCTATCTAGTCAGATGAAAAAAGGTTCAAGCATTCTTCTAAGTAGAAATCATAAAGGATAGCTTCATTCCTCTTGATACTACTAATCTGGCTGGGAAGTGGCTCACCAGGCTAATGTAGCCTGTTATTAACACACAGCTGCCTGCAGTTACAATTACTGCAGGCTCGAGTCACATCAGGCCCAAGGTTGACTCAGCCTTCCATCCTTTATAAGGTAGGTAAAATGAGGACCCAGATTGTTGGGGGGGCAATAAGTTGACTTTGTATATAAATATACAAATAGAATGAGACTATTGCCTTACACAATGTAAGCCGCCCTGAGTCTTCGGAGAAGGGCAGGATATAAATTCAAATAAATAATAATAATAATAAAAACATAATAATCACAGTAGCAATATTCAGATTTTTCTTGGTGAAAGTATTTGGCAGTGTATTATCTCATGAGTGACTATGCTATGACAGATTTTCACAGTTTAAATCATAGGTGGATTAGGTCAGTACAAAATTTTCCACATTCAAAATAGTATATGCTATACCTAGAGACATATATCCCCATCATACTGTTCTCTTCCAACATCAGTAATCCAAGGATATAAAAATCATAAGATAAAAGAAAGGGAGAACAAGTTTACACAGTACTATTCATTATACAGCTGCATACCTGTCTTTTGAAAAATCCTCTACACTTTTTCCATGACCATTTGATTGGTTACTTTTTAAACATTTCACCTCTGTCTTTTTAAGGATAACATTAATTATAGCCACCCATTACTTACTTAGACTTCCCTTTCCTTTCAACACAGATGTCTGAACATGAAAAATAAAAGTAAAATATAAAATGCAAAGTTCAGAGATTCATGCTTTGGCTTCTTTTTTTTTTAATTGAAAAAGTTTTACAACAATAATTAAATTTTTCCCCCTCCCATCCCCTCTCCCCCCCTCCTTCCCCCCTCCCTCCAACCCCCCCCAACTTCCCAGAGCAAACACAAGGTATAGTTCAATAAACAAAGAGTCATACATTAATTTTTAAAAATCTAACACAATTATAATCCTTCTCTTTCACATAACCTGACCATTAAAATCAAAAACAACATCCTTCATTCAAAGGCAATCTGAAATTTCTTAATCCGATATCTATTTTGAATATAATCGATCCAATTCTTCCATTCATTTAGATATTTTTCTTGAGTACTGTCTTTCAAGAAGGCTGAGATTTTGGCCATCTCAGCCAAATTGAAAACTTTCAATATCCATTCTTCTATTGTAGGATGCTTCGGCTTCTTGAACTTTTGGGATCGTTCTCATCAGAAGAGATGGCCAGGGAAGTATTAACTTGGTCATTGGGCAAAGAATGTTCTTCTCCCTCTTTGTGTCAATGTTCACTCTATTCCATCCATCTCTAAAACCTTAGGACAAGAGCTGACCAGTAAAGGTGATTTGTATACTCTTTGTTTTGAATCTCTCTTCAAAACTCCTATAGTTTTTTTTTGTTTTTGTTTACATTTATATCCCGCCCTTCTCCAAAGACTCAGGGCGGCTTACAGTGTGTAAGGCAATAGTCTCATTCTATTTGTATATTTACAAAGTCAACTTATTGCCCCCCCTACAATCTGGGTCCTTTTTGCTCTTCAAAAGTGAGGAAAAGTAGCAGATGAGTACAAGGACACAAAAGTAGCAGATGACAAAGGACAGAAAAATGAAAATATCCAAACATTAAAAAAAAAAATACTGCAAAGATAATTGCCCCAGAGAGATTGGGGTCCAGTCCACTTCCTGGAATAGAGAACAAGGGAGAATGTGCTACCTTCAGACTGATATTGACAGGACGGGATATTTCTGGAGCTATAGATATATGCATGTCCTCTGTTTGTCCCTGATTTCTAGGCTAGGATAATAGCCTTGGCTTTCTCCTTCTAAATTGTACTATTGTTAGTTTTCTTATTGTTCTTGCTCCATCTACTTTATGTCACTATCCAAAGATCTGTGCATGCTCCAGTGCCAATAATAGTCAATTGCTTTGTGATGATCAGCTGAAGAAATGTATTCTTAAAATATACCAAAAATTACACTGGAGAAATGCTAAAAGCTACAATGAATCTGAGGTGGGCTGTTACGTCTGTGAAAAAAATAAAGCTTTTCATATACAGGGACATCATTAATATTCTTCTGCTATATTATTCAGCATGCAGATTTCTTTAGCTCACAAGAACGGTTTTACAAAGAGAGATCAAAATTAAGACAAGGGGAAACCCTTTTCTCTACGCAGCTGTAGGATGATAGTTTTATGAGAAGGTTCATAAATGGGGATAGACACATTTTAAAAAAAGATTATGTAAGGCAAAGACAAAGCTGCAATAAATCAAAGTGCCTGTAACTATTAAGTTATGTCAAGGTTTGGATACAAGATTTGATGTCCCTCTGTGCAAATTTGATTCCAGAACTGATCTACACCTTATGATTGGGAAGTACATTTTCATTCATAAAACAGAATCCCTTTCATAACTCTGCCTTCACTTCCCAGATATCCTATTAACATCCCAAATTTTCTCAGAGTCTCCTAGTCATTCGGAAAAAAAAAATTTGGACATCACATGAGGGTAGAGCAAGAAGGATATAGCTCATCAAACACCTTGTTGTAAAATGCAACTCAGTTGAATCGGTACACAACCAATTTCCATGCATAGTAACATCCTTGGAAAGAGAAACTGGTTAGGTATTGAGAAAAGGGGAAGTCTGCTTTGCTGAAATTGGATGTATTGAAGTGATTGAACTAACATTTTCTGTCACTTGCAAATAGCATGGTGGTAGGACACACCGGCATTTTAGTCCACTTATCAAATCAGTTCAACCTGTTCATCAAAACTGATGGACACAACAAGGAAGATTGCATAAAGCCAACTGTCCCAAGATGAATGGCCTCTGCAGGAAAATACCATTGATTAATCTTTTTGTAAAATAAAAGTGAACCTACACTTTCTTTCAGAGGCTCAAGTTAGTTCACATGATTTCTTCTCCCATTTTACTGTCACAACAGCCCAGGGAGGTAGCTTAAGCCAAGAGTTTGTGATTGTAGGAATCATTTATATTCTTTTCTCTTAGGTTTCAGCACCATCAACCATTTTGATTTAGTGGTGTTCACAGACATAAACAGGCAAATTAGCTACACAGAGATTGCTTTTGCAGTAGAAATTAGTACAGATAGCAGCAATTGCAGGCAGGAAATTTAGTTGCTTGGTATCAAAATTCTTTTCTCTCTTTGCGGCCGAAGAAGAAATTTTTTTCCATGTACCAAGAACTGGCAAACATATATCCATGCTAATTTATGTGTTCACAGAGGTAAGTATACAACCTCTCATTGACAGTGTTTTTCTACCAATATATCCCATCTCTTAAATAAATGATGGTTGAGAATAAGGCCCTTGGGCTTCAGCATGCATTTATTTTATAAATTTAGTTCTTGGTGGGTTAGATTATTTTTTTCCATAGACAATTAAACTTGTCTTTGATTTTAATTAAAAGCTCTCCCTAGGCTGGCATTTTTTAAAAAACAACAACACATTACAATTTACTTTGTAGAAATATACTTTCTTTTCTTTCAAGGTGTATAATTTAATGTTTTTCATTCTCTGCTACTTTGTACTTATATGTTTATGCATAATAATGGACTCATAGAATCTATATTTCATATTGAGTTTCTAATTAAGGCTTCTTGATATTTTGTGTTAAGAGTTGATGAGATGACTAAACTCTAAAGCAGAAAAAAAAACACATTTCAGAGTAAAAGAAATTCAAATTTTATAAAATAATGTCTAATTAGTTAACCGAATCTTTGCCAATCTTTCCCTTTTCAGATACGTTAGACTGCATTTCCCAACATGACTGAATATTCCACATGTTAACAGAGATAATCCTCATAACAATAAAGTTGAGAGTTTTACTTTGCAACATGTACCTATAGAAATAAACAAAGTGGTATGATTCATTTCAGCAAAGAAATGAATTGTTCCAACATTATACTGACTAAATTGTATTGGCTTATATTTTATCATCAAGCTTATACTTTATCTGCTGGTGATTGTTACGTTTTAAGTACCTTATGTGTAGTTGGGCTTCTGTTTATGTTTTTCTGATGGAACAAGTCCCCTGATTATGTTTTTTAGATTTGATAAGTGTGATTTTGTTTTGCTAAAACTCATATGGTTGCAATAAAGTTTTAAATCATCATCATCATCATCATCATCATCATCATCATCATCATCATCATCATCATCCTATGAGGACACAAGATGCTGGGAAGAAAAGCTCAGCTGGATTAAACCAAATATCCATCAGATCCAAATTTTGTTTCCCATAATAACACAATGACTTAATGCCAGTTGCTTTCTCCTGCTATTACTGTTTAGAAATTGGCATTCAGCAATATACTGCCTTTGCATATGAATGTTATGCAGATTAGCTAGCTGTGCACATTTTGAAAATGATCTGAATGGACAGCTTTGGACTTCCCTTGAGCAATGCTGCTTTCATTAAAATAGACTTAATTTTTTCCAGGCGGGGTGGGGGGTGGGGAAGATGCTGTTGCTTTAAGAGTTATATTAGTTTTAACCAATAGATTCCTTATAGCCCTGACACATTTCTTTTCCCCTGGCTCTTGCCTAAAAGAAATCAGGGGACTTTAATGAACAGTGGAAAAGTGCAGGGGCTAAAGAAGGCTCAAAGAATTTCTTCCAAATCATGCATCCACTAATGGAGATATATATGGAGACAGGGATTTCTCTTCTACAAATGAATAATCGCTGTGAGCGTACTCCATAAAGCAGCATTTTCCTCTTCTCAGGGGTGGGTTTTAAAACCCATTGCTACCAGTTCGCTCGTGGGTGCGCACAGGCTCACGCTCGCACGTGACTCTTTTGCACATGCACAGAAGCACCTGGGCGGCTGGGCGGAGCCTCCACTGCTCTTGCTGTTAAGAGCAATGCAGCCATTTTAAAAAATGCTTTTCCTGCTTTGACTGGCACTTACAGTAGGTAGAAGAGGCTTCTTTGTGTGCCCAGGGCATCTGTCATTTACTGGCCACAGCAGGCTGAGATGTGGAATGTCTCATCAACACAAATTGTGGCAGCTCTTCATCTCATCTTCATACACTGCTTGTGTGGCATACAGCTCTTTGCTGAGACAAGTTGCTCTTTGCTTCACATTTGAATGTATAGCCACCCTGTATTAAATTCTCTCTCTGTTATGCACATACAATTTACATTAGCAACTGAAGACTAAAAACGCATCCCGAAAACAATGAAACCACTTATAAATATCAAGGCATTTGCATAACTTCATACCTAAAATATTGATGTTTCCAGATCTCCTTTGTGATTGAGTATTTAACAGCAAGAGTAATTGCAATAAAAATGATACTATTGTGCTAGTACAACTATTGTTTGTGTGTATGTGGAGGGGGGGGGATATTGAATTGTATACCCTGAATCTCCTTTTGAGGCATTTTTCCTCCCTCATTTTACACCACATATTATTTGTAGGACACATACACTTTGGAGATATTGAGAAATGTTTCTAGTGTTCTGGGATTATCCGACAAATTTAACAAGATGATGTATGCCTTTCAGAAGACATATTTGATGTTCCATTTATTCTTAGCATTGGCACTCTGAGGGGCACAGAGCTTTATCTATACTTGTCTTATAAATAGAAATGGAGAGAAGGAGGCAAAAAGAGCAGCTGAAGGAAAGACCTGTCTGCTAAACTTCATGCTACAGTGAGAATGCATGCAGGTGACATTAAATACTACTTTCTGCTCATTTAATTGTGCATTACTGTAATCTTGCCTTTTGGAATCAAATAACTTGCCACTCATCTTCCTGTTTCCTATTCCATTTTGTGGAGCCTATATTAAAAAAAAATGCAGATACCTATGGTTCATCTAAATGCAAAACCCGGCTTGTGATGGGAAGGCATAAACATAGAGGCCTTTCTGTGCTAGTTAATTCCCTCTCCTTGTAGGGCCATTGGGCTTGACAATGTCAGAAAGCAGAGAGCCAGAAATATTTGCTTCTAAGACTTCACGCTGATTAAAAACAAACAAATTGAGAGTAGAAGAGGAGAAAATCCTCTCACTCAAAATTGCTTTGCCATTTTCGACTTTCTATAGTTGATAACAACTCTCCCTCCCCCTCCCTTCCCCTCTTTCCTCTCTCTCTCTCTCTCTCTCTCTCTCTCTCTCTCTCTCTCACACACACATGCACACACACACACACAAACAACAAACCAAAAAGCAAAAGATATTGTTGGCCTTTTGCTTGACAAGAGCATCCCTTCTCCAGGTTATTAAGTTGAAAATGCAGTCAAGTATTAATGCTGAAATTGTTTGCACAGTTTCTCTCCTCTGCACCAAGGACGTTCAGCCAGGAAGGAGCAGAGGAGTTATAGACCTTGTTAGAGGGAGGATGGGAGTAATACAATGCTTAGAAATACAGGTGCTCTTTTGTTGTTCCTGGATTAAAAACAGGTCAACCGATTTTGACTGTAAATCTCAGGCTGTTGGTCCCAAGCTACTTAAAAGCACCATCTTAGTTCATCAAGTTACGTACTCTTGGAAAATGTTAGATAATTGTGCAAATGCACAAAAGGAAGGAAAACACAGTGAAACAAAGAAATCATATGCCTGCTCTGTGATCGGCATTGTCACAGTGATATGCGAGATGCATTCAAAATGTTGACGTAAGAATAATTCCTATGAGTACAATGCACTTCTAAGATACCCCCTAATCTATAAATTGCAGATGTCTATATAATTCTATGAATTGATTATGTTTCCCTATAATCCTTTCCTCTGGCCAACCATAAGAATTGAATAACTATGTACTTTATGCAGTTGGGAACGAGGCAACAGTTGTGCTAATTTCTTATTACTCTGTTTTGAAAATTCTGCTGTACATTAAAGTGATTTTTGCAAATGAAAGCTAAAAGCTAAGCAAAAGCTCCAGTCTGTTTTGCCTAAAGATGATTATTGCATTCTCTTATGTTTTACTAAATGACAAACCAATTTGTTACCTGCCTGCATAAACATTTGCCTGTATTAGAACCAGAAATGTTTTATTTTTATTAGCCCAAACTTTTATCTTCTTATGAAGACACAAGGGTGCAATAAAATTAGCATGCAAATACAATGCCCAATTTGCATTTTTCCCCCATGGTCAGCAGAACCAAAAGGAAAGAAAATCAATTGTCTATTAGGTCAGCTTCATATACATCAAGCGCTTAAATTAGATCATTGTAATGACTCTTCTAATTTTCAGGCTGCCAAATTAATATAAAATGGTAGTAAGTAGCCCAACTTTCCATCATTTCAGTAGCAAACAGAAGCCATCACAGAATGCCTGTTCTAAGATAGCAAATGATGTGGCATGGAATGAATGCAAAATCAGTATAATGTGCTTATGCATATGGTAATATTATTGTTGTTTATATGACTGGATACTCCAATGTTATCTTTCAGTTACCATACTGTATGATGTCCTAGCCCCCCAAAATAAGTTAAATGATTCTTCCTGCTTCCAACTTTTAATGAAAGATCATAGTTCAATTTTTTTTCTGGCAGCTGGACAACCTGAGTTTTGATGTGCTATGTTTCTTATTAGTGAAGTGAATAGTGATGGTGCACAGTTTTCCCTTTCCCTCTTCTTTCGTCCCACAATCCTTCCATGTTTTAAACATAATCTTGTACAATCCTGCATCTACCTATCACATTTCTTATCTTTCTTTCTAGCTATTGTCCCAAAATAGAAAGGATTTCTTATCTAACTCTCAAGTAAATAAAGGAAATGAATTCTTCCCCAATATGCCAGCAAAGTAAACAGAAGGCAAAATATCATATCGTTTATTTTTCCTCTGACTGCTATTTCTTGATAACAATATTTTTGTTGTTCTTTACCTTGTTGTCCCAGGAAGCTGTGGATTCGTTGAACTTAGCATGCGGGCCAGTTAATTAATTATTCAATTAGATCAATTAACATTTCTTGAATATCTTTATGCTACAGAAAAAAGGGGCACTTGAAATTTAAGTTTTCAAACCAGGTGCAGGGATTTGTTCTAAGGCCATGAGTTTTAAAGGGTTATAATCAGGTCAATCAAAAAATCATGATCTCATGGATAGTTTCATTGACTAACACAGGTAGAACACACCCAAAAGGTGGGCATTGCTAGTCAGAAGGTAAACACAAAAGGTGGGCACTGTTGTTGCTAGGGAAATATGATCCATCAAGATTTCTTCTCTATTAGCACAGCTGACTCCTGGTTCTTTGTATCCTTCAGGGAAGGTTACTGCCTTTCATTGTTTGTGTCTGGCTCATCTTCAGAGCAAAAGAATTTCTGTTTTTCTAGCCACCAATTAATGAAGGTCACTCTGGGGCCATATGTATTGCTCTTTTATTACAATTATGCACCCTCCATTTGATCAACCCTTCTCTTTTTTTCATTTAAAGGTAGCATACAAGATTGAAAAAGCCAGGGAAAATATGTTTGTTTCTTTTATACAAGAAGGACTGATTGTGATGAAAACTTTTAAAAGTTAAAATGAATATTTAAAGTTTGAAAACTGGGGAAAGGATTCAAAAATTATACCATAAACTAATCAGAATTTGTACTGGAAACAAATTCTTGGTTGTGTCTAAGCATACTTGGCAAAATAAAGTATTCTATTAATTCTGCTAATTAAATCCACAATTACTTCTTAAAGCAGCTGAATCCCTTGGTCATTGTTGGTATATGTTTGTGTACATTTATTAGTGTGGGCTGATAAAGCATGGCATATGACTGTTTTTCAAAAAATATCCTTTTGTGTGTTCACCAGTGTTAAGAGATTTGTTGGAATTGAGGACTGAATCTTGATTTCCATGGATCCAATGCCATAGTCTTTCTTTGAAAAATTTAAAAAAAAAAAGCCCAAATGTCATAGAACCCGATTTTTTTTCTTTCTCCTCACAAAATTCTTCCAAACTTTAACAAGCCTCTTTTGTAAATCCAACATCGGAAAGATTATCAAGGGAGTTCTTTTAGTTGGCTGGGATTTGAAGTCAAGTCTTAAAGTTGCCAAGGTTGGACACCCCTGGCCTAAACCAATAATGGGGAATGTCTCATTATGGACCATTTGTGTTCCATAAAGCTTCTTATCGGGCTTGCCAAAGACATCCCCCCCACCCTCTGGGGTTCTATATCTTGGTTCTATGGATCAACAGTTTTCTAAACTCCTTGAATTTCTTTAGGAAGAAAAGCTTAATCTTAGTCAAGAAAAACCGTCTTAGTTGAAGAGTTTTGACTCAAAAGAGCAGTTGCTTGAAATCTTGTTTCTTGCTTTTTCCAATGAGAAAATTGAAGAATAAACAAGGCAACAATAAATACACAAAACAAAGGCACTCAGGAACAGCCCTACCCCTCAAAATCCATAGTTCCTTTATTTAAGGTCAGATAAACATAGGAAAAAGAATGTCAATTTCATGATTTTTTTTTAAAAAAACCTCTTTCTTTCTTCAACAGTGAATCTTCGTCCCGGAGCAGAACAGAAAGTGGTGTTTATTACAGCCCGTGTCCATCCAGGGGAAACACCATCATCTCTTGTATGCCAAGGTATATTTATAGCTACATTTGGATGAATTTGAATGAAATTCAGGAACAGAATCTTCTTATCTCTGTGTGGAACCTGTCTCTAACCATTACATTTGTTAGCCTCTGTTGCTTAAAATTGCATGCTTAAACATTTTAGTTTAAATTTTAAATGGGGATGATTTGGAACTACATCATCTTTCTACCATCTTGTGGCCATCAGGATTAGCCCTAGAAAAAATTCCAGTCTGAAATTTTGGAGGTTCTGCTTCTAATCAGTGTGCATGACTGTAATCTAGATAAATCTATGGTTGACATCTATAGTTGAAACTTTCTAGTTAGGGAGTCCAAATATTGCTATAAAACAAATCTTATACCCATGATGTTGAACCTATGGCACACATGCCAGAAGTGGCACGCAGAGCCATCTCTCCAGGCATGCCAGCCATCGTCCGTTGCTCTTCTGGGTTCTGGTGCACACTTGTGCACTGGCCAGCTGGTCTTTGCACGTGCGGAAGTACAGGAAACTGGAAGAACAGCTCCTTGGCACGCATGTGTGCACCGGGAACCTGAGCTTCTAGTTTCCAGCCCACGCATGTGCGCCAGCCAGTTGGTCTTCGCATACGCATGTGCACCAGAAACCGGAAGACCAGGTGACTGGTGCGCATGTGCACACCATAAACTGGAAGCTCATCTTCCTGGCACGTGCATGCATGCCGGGGAATTGCACTTCCGGTTTCTGGTGCTCCCATGTCTGTGCGCCGGGGAGCTGCTCTTCCGGTTTCTGTTGCTTCCCTGCATCCACACTCCCTTTTCAGCATTCGGTGTTGGAAAGGTTCGCCAACACTGCCTTATAGACTAGACTAGTATTAAGGGTTGAAGTAAATAAGGTTTAAACTAAGTTTAAACATATTATTTGACAAAATACTCATTCGGTAATGAGTTTGCTGACAAAACAAACCCTGCAGCTGATAAGACTGTGTTACAGTTGGAATACATTCCTATATAAGATTATATGAAATGGTGCTAATCTTATACAGCCGTTATAAGAATGGAAAGTTTCTTAGTTCATACTAGCCAGTCAAGGACTGTGAATTGTGACAGTTTAGAAGCTGGTTTGTCTCTAAGTATCATAGAAGGGAAATGCAGATAATTATGTTTATCCTGACTTGGGAATTATTGTAGGACAAAATTATGTTAAATGGGGAAGAAAACAATAAAGCATGGAAGAAAATGGCTGGAAGTAGTTATTAGTTGTTTGCATTTTTTTAAACTAAAGCATTATATTCTTCCAACACAAATATGAGCCTGGAGAAGTATATCAGAAACTTGCTTGTCAGCAACAATATTGCACGCTTGACTTGTTTATGAATGGAAGGACCGAAGATGGTGGTTTTCCATCTACAATAAACCACTGGGTTTACTGTCTCTTGGGGATTTGCTTCTTGTGTGTCACTAGTATTCTGACTGATGAAGAATCAGAGTAAATCTTCACCTTCCTCATGAAAGTTAACAGAGGCACAAAATGGATAGATACATTTTCATAGAATTTTGGTAGCATATATCCTAATTGAAATCCAGTTACATATGACTTTCTACTTAATATTGCAGCTAAGGTGTAACTTCAGGATATATAATATATGTATTTTGATGAATCTACTCTGACTCATAGAAAACAGCTCAGAAAAGCACATAGATTTAAATGCTGTTGGAAGCACTGTCCTTAAAACTTTGTTTCTGAGCCTAGATCACTTATTTTAGCTGAACAACACACATGCTTTATATATGACCCCATGAAAAAAGTGTTAACACACCTGTCTAGTAGTAACCTCTGTTAAGAACTGTACTGAACAGCTTTCTGTTCTCACAATGATGAATCTAATCTGTATGAGATGCCCCAAATAGCACTAAGTTCAATAACATCTCTCAGAGGTATTAAGAGATTTCTCATACTGAGGATAATATATAACCATCATGATTAATAGGTGCTAGTAATATTACCACTTTTAAAAGTGTCTGTATTAGAAGCCATAACTCCAGTTGAATATACCTATCCATAATCAGCCATAATAAGGTTTGAGTGGTTCTAGCTTGGTATGTTCTTCCTACCTAGCCATTTATGTAAAATTAAACCCAGATTATTTTAGTTATCTAATAATTATCTGTAATTAAAACACAGTTTAGAATATACCCTTAATTTCTTAACCAATCATAATGGATGATCATTATTGGATGATTCCAGATTCTATTATTGTGGGAGAGGGATAAATATTTTATGAATGCATTGAGATCTCTGAATAAGAATGCATGGGAGTGGATAGTTAATTGTCAGTCCTTTGATTGGTTTTTGTGAAATGTTCACACCAGTGGTGGGTTTCAAATATTTTTACTACCGGTTCTGTGGGTATGGCTTAGTGGGCATGGCATGGTTTGGTAGGCGTGGCATGGGAAGGTTACTGCAAAATTCTCTGCAAAAGGCAGAGAATAGATGGGGGCGGGGCAGAATTTTTACTACTGGTTCTCCAAACTACTCAAAATTTCCGCTACCGGTTCTCCAGAACTGGTCAGAACCTGCTGAAACCCACCTCTGGTTCACACTGCCGGTTTTGGGGGAGAAAAACAACATGTTATGCCTAGAAAATAAAGTCCTTTGTTGTCACTTTATTTTGCTTTGCTAGGACCACTTCTATTTGACCTATAACAATGACTGTTTGTTACAATCATTTATGTGATGATAAAATATTTGTTATTTTTTAATGAAACAAAACAGTGCTGGTAAGCAGCTCAGATGTAGCTGTATTCTGATCCTTGATACCTGGTTAGAAGTACTATTTGTTGTAATCTGCTGTTATTGCTTACTGTACCAGTGACATTAACTAAAGTAGTACCTGTGATAAGGTTGGAAAGTAATGTCTACTTACTTTTAAATCCTTTCAATCTTGAACTTATTTTTTACTTACATTACATGGGAGAAAAAATAACCAAGCAAGAGCAAATTAAGAAGCTGATTGTACAACAAAGAATAGAATAGAATAGAATTTTATTGGCCAAGTGTGATTGGACACACAAGGAATTTGTCTTGGTGCATATGCTCTCAGTGTACATAAAAGAAAAGATACGTTCATCAAGGTACAACATTTATAACACAATTGATGATCAATATATCAATATAAACCATAAGGATTGCCAGCAACAAGTTATAGTCATACAGTCATAAGTGGAAAGAGATTGGTGATGGGAACTATGAAACGATTAATAGTAGTGCAGATTCAGTAAATAGTCTGACAGTGTTGAGGGAATTATTTGTTTAGCAGAGTGATGGCCTTCGGGAAAAAACTGTTCTTGTGTCTAGTTGTTCTGGTGTGCAGTGCTCTATAGCGTCGTTTTGAGGGTAGGAGTTGAAACAGTTTATGTCCAGGATGCGAGGGATCTGCAAATATTTTCACGGCCCTCTTCTTGATTCGTGCAGGACTTCTTGATTCGTCCAGGACTAAAGCTGGACTATTCTCTGCTGTTTGTTTAAAATTATTATTAAATTTATTTGCCACCCATCTCACAGTTCAAGGCACTTGCATTTTAGTGATATGAACATCATATTTCAACTTTTTAATTACAACTTCCTTGGGAATTTCACTGAACTGTTGAATCAACTTCCTAAAGGTATTATTTTAGCTATTTCTTTTCTTCTGAAAGAAGTATCACCTTCACACTTACTCTATACTCTGCTATAGTATATTTTGTGAGGCTATTATATTCACCTTTTTATAACTTTAGGACCCTTTTTGACATCCAGATGGATTTGCTGATGGTGGTGAGGAAATAAAATATAGTGTAGCTGGATAATTATAGCTCACTTTCAGCTAATCATAATCTAACTTAAAATAAGCATCAGTTCCGATGAGCAAGAGAATTAGCAAAACTGAAAACTTGGACTCTCATATCATAAAGAAATAGAATCCAAAAGTGGTTTTAGGATAGCTTTTCATTACATTTTTGCACAAAATTAAGTTAAATCAAGTGGCGTGAAATGAAGATTTATTCTTTGCTAAACAGCATGTGTAGTTTATGTATTTTTAGCACATATCTTCATTCCATCTGGTTGGGAAAAATACCTGAAACTAAGTTTGGATCCACCTGGAGAATGGACAGTGTCTTCTATCAGATCATTTTTTCTTAACCTAATATTATCCACATGCCATTTTCTATAGTGCCTGAGAAATATGGGAGTTGATGTCCAAGTTATCTGAAGAACATCAGGTTAAAGAAGTGACATTTAATGAATCTTACATTTTGTAATTTCAGATTCTATCTCATGTGTCAGTTTTCACTGAAGTGCAAGGGAATAAAATGTGTTTATTTCTTTGTGTCTATTTCTACTTCCTATAGCTTCTTATAAAGAGATGGTTTTCCAGATCACTTTTTAGACATTTTTTTAGAGAAAATCATATTCTCAGAAATATAAATAAGATTTTATTATCGTTCTCTATTCTAACCTCAAAGACTTCCAGGACACCTTCAGAGACTGATCCCAGGAGACAAACCTACATTGCAAATCCCACAGAGCAATTTCATTCTCAGGAGCAAACTGGCATAAAACCATCACCATTCACTATTTCCCTTCTCATCCCCCCATAAAAAAGCAAATCCTCAATCTAATGGGATATATTATACTTTGCATGTTGCAAGTCCCATAATAGGCAAAAGGGAAAGAACCACATGGGCTAGTTAGCTGTTTCAATTTTATTTTAACCCCCAATTGACTAATTCACATTGATTGATTGATGGCCTTGAATCATATCACAATTCTAGGAGGTCATTTGTCTCTCTTTCATCTCTATTCTTTTCTCTGTTTTCTCCTCTATCCTGCTCTCTACCTGTCTTGCTTGTTCAGGCAGAAGTCTTCATGGACCAGAACTTTGATTTCATCTTCTTCTCCCCATTTAAATTCGTCTTGGGAATCGCTTCTATTGGGTTTGGGTATGGTATAACATTGTGCATTTGCTTACTTATGTGCCACTGATTTTCCTAACAAAACTCCCTCTTCATTTTAGCTAATAAAATATCTCTTTTGATGGATCTGACTAAATGCACACGTTGCACTAAATCATGTTGAAGTCCATTTAGTTTAGCATTGAGTGTTGTATGTAGTCATCCAATTCTGGTTCATTGCATAAATCATAGTCAGCAAACAATATATAGTGTAATATGTCAGTTCAGCCCATACCAATCACAGTGGCCCTGCATTCTGAGGTATTGCTAGTATAATAGACAGTAGACAAATCCTAAAGCCCCTGTCTTGGTGGGACTGCAGTACAGTCTCTAGTCTAAATGAAGACATCATAGCTTTTGAATTAATAACCAATTAAAGAGAAATTCAAGGAAAGCTTTCCTGTCATTTGCTACACCTAATAAAAATCCCTCCAAAACCCTGCAGCAATGTGATCAGTCTGATCAAGAACTGCCATTCAATTCCCCACCTTCGCTACTTTTAAGAAATGCCTCTTATCTGTGTTCAGCAGCAGGAATAGCATTGGGACTGAATAGTAAGTTCTAACACAGACCAATAGTGACCTATCTATAAGCAAACACTAGCAAATAGGTCGCACAAAAGATGGCAAGGAGTGATAGGGCTTTGACGGGAGAGACTTAGATTTAATTTTTGAGAACTATTTCCATTTCTCTGGGGGATTAGAAAGTCCCCTGTGGGGAAAAAGAACTGAATTAATCATTCTTCTACCTGTGGGCTCTGCTGTAATCTTCAAATGATAATATCTCCAGATTGGGATATGAAAGTAAATTGGACTCAGTTGCCACTGTGTAGCTCTTTGACCCCAAACACCCACAAAGATGCAGAAAGTGTGTTTTTGCTTTTATCCAGTGATACCACCACCAAGAGATCTTGCTTAAAGCGGCGTTAAAGATATTCAGAACCAAATCAATTTGTAAGCTTCTGCTTTTAGCTTGGGTTTTCTTTTTCTTTTTTCACAACAATCCACAGAAGAAAATGCACAAGATCAGTGGCAGAACTGGCCCATTTATTCTACGAATGACAGCCAGATTTTTATAACTTTCCCAAATTGTTCCACTATTTTTTAAAAGGAGCTGTCAGGGATCTACCTATTCATAACAAGTAACTGCCTGGAATCTCTCTGGGAGCAAACATGTTAGATTCCTGCAAGCCAGATTGGATAGTTAAGTCTTATGGACTGTTTGGAGAAAGTTGGTACTAAAATGATACATAACTAGCCCTTTTTAATTCTGTGTTCAAACTTCCAGCAGCAGAATACTGGGATTCATAATATAAGGTTTCTCAGACATTTTCTTGAAGCTCCAAGGGGATCCAAATGCCCATACTCACCTTGTAAACAGGCCCTGCCTCCTAACACCCTATGACTGTATCGATCCTATACCTTAGTTCTAGGACCTTGTCTTGCTGAGTAGAAAAATCTGGAATGAATATTTGCTTATTTATTCTTTTGGACCTTGCCATTCAATAAACTTATTTTTATTAATTTATTTTTACCACAGTGGTTTTTGGCCAAGGGAATAAGGATCTCCTCACATTCACGTCACTGATAAATCAAGGACCACAATCACAAGGTTATTGGTATGGGAGTGTGGTGGAGCATTTAAAATATGTTAGGAGGCAGAACAACTTGGTTTAAAACCCTTATGCAATCATGCCAATGCCTAAAACAGGTTATCATAAAGGGCATTATTTTGTAAAGATACAGAGTGATTTTATTCTGTCAAATGGGCATTGTGAATACATTTGTATGTCTAATACAATGAGAACAGATATTAATATTCAAAATCATTACCAGGTATTGTGATTTACTTACCTTTCCTTATTCCTTGGACCAACCCTTGGCTCAAGCCTCCATATTTTTTGGGTCAATATTGGTTGTATTATTCAGTCATCATCCTAACTCCTTCCTCTAGTTTTCTGTGTTGCCTCCTGAAGCAGGGGTCTCCAACCTTGGCAACTTTAAGCCTGGAGGACTTCAACTCTCAGTATTCCCCAGCCAGCTCTGCTGGCTGGGGAATTCTGGGAGCTGAAGTCCTCCAGGCTTAAGTTGCCAAGGTTGGAGACCCATGTCCTAAAGCGATAAAGTCTTCAGATTTATTCATTTTGAACATCTGAATAGTAAGTTATGTAGCATTTATTTTACTGAGGCCTCAGTGAGAGATTAGGAAAACTGCTTTCTTCTCGTCTAAGCTACTTTTCTGACCTCAAGAAAGAAAATAATTTTAACCTTCATGCTCAGTTTGGTGCTCATTTGGTACCCTCTGCAGGACTTCTTAAAAGCATTTCAACTGATGCGTAACTTTCAATGTTGTCATATAATAGTCTTTATTAATATAATCACTCCCAGAGTTGATAATTCCCCATATGGTATGGTAAAATGGAATGAGCTGGCTTGATGATATTGGTAGCTTAGACAGTTGTTCTCCTCTGACAATTTTTATTCTCATTCACCTTCAATAGTTTTCTAGAGCCTTCTTGTAGCTCGTGTCAATCACACTATTTTTCTTACTTTATCTTTTGACCCTTTGTTTCTTGCCTGCCTTGGTAGAGTTCGGCTGAATTGATTTTTACTTTGCTTCATTCTTTTCTTTCTAAATTGCCCTACACTTGCATCCTGCTCTCCCTAGATCTCTATTCAGTGCATTGAGAAGCTGGCATTCATGTGTGACTATGACCCAACCACTGGAAATGGTTGTCTCTTTGGGAGGCCATGTGTGTATAACATCTCTATTTATAGACCGGCAAAGAAACCTCAATAATAGGAACAAGAGTGCCTTGAAGATAGATTTTTTTTTCTGTTGGATGATTCCAAAACCTTCCAGGAATACTTACATTTTGCTGTTCCAGAAATCTGGGCTTATTTTCTACCCTTTAAATCTCTTGAATTAAAATTTGCAGATGTTAACATGTTGTTTGAAAGGTTGTAGTACAATATATTTCAATTGTGGAGTCAGAAGGCACGTGTTCCATCTAGCAACAAATGTTTGGTTATCTGAGATTTGTTTAGCTATCTCTCCCTATTATTGCTTATGTGTTGTTGTTGTTTTAAAACCCCACAAAATTATTATCTCTACTATCTTAGACAATTTAAAGCGTGTATTAGTATTATGTATTTTTCTTTCCTTCTTGACAATTGTACTACCAAGCTTGTAAGAAAAAAATAGTAAAATGGGAAAAAACAAGTAATAAAATATTCATTTTAAATATATATATATTAAAGGCCCCTTGAAAGTTAACGTTTTATACTGTTTATACTGCAGCAATAAATTAGTAATAAAAGCAAGTGAAGCAGAAATAAATATAATAATGTTTAATTCATTGAGTACTGTACATTGAAAATAAAGTGTCATTGCACCAGGCAAGTATCCTTGAGGCTATTGCATCATAGCTAAACTAAGGATTTTTGAGGTCACTTATAACACCCACCTTCTACATTGCCCTCTTATGATATAAATAAAAGAATGCCATAGTAGATCAGTTTTTGTATATAGAACTTAAAGGAAGTTCCTTTATGGTCTAAGCACTATTTGCTATCCTTTGTTACAATGGCAATTCTCCAACTTCGTGGTCACCAAGATATGTAAAACTACCATCTCAAAAATTTTTAGTTTACGTAATCTTTGGAAATCATGAGAGTTATATTATCCAAGGTGAAGAAGGTATAACATAATGAGTTCGTCTGGCTTTCAATGGAATATATATTTTTACAGCAAATATATATTGTGTTTTTTATTGCTTGCAGTATAATTCACTGAAGAACATGATGGCTCATGAGGTTAGAATCCTGGGCTGATGATCAGCAGGCTCACGTTTGAGACCTGGTTGCTGTCACAGGGTGGAGTAAGCTCCCATCATGCGCTCCACCTTCTGCTGACCCAGTGGTTCAAAAGCAGGCGACCATGAGTAGATAAATGGATACCAATTTGGTGGACAACTTCATGGGGACATGAAAGGAGCCCCAACTAGGCATTCCCCAAGCAACGATTATGTCACCGGCAAATCCTTTCACCCATCACCATAGTGGCTTGTAAATACCTTAATTTATTAACAAATAAAGAACAAATCTGGCAGAATTCTGGAAAACAGAAACTTTGCTGACAATAACAGGCTAAGAAGTCATAACTAGAGGCTGAGTGGTAATGGCAAAGTTGTTAATGCATCTCTATAACAGAAGTTTAATAAAATTCAGACAAGCTTCCTTATATTCAACACATTACACAAGGCAATTTTAGACATTTGGAATATGACTTCTAGGACTTAAACAGACATCAACAATAATAATTAATGTTCAGTTGTAAAGCATAAACATTTAAACTGCAGTTAGCAGTTGGGGAAACAAATGGAAGGGACAGAGAGCATGTGTTACTAGAATATTTTATTATTACATTTTAAAGAAATGTATATTTAGTAGTTACTCTTTCATTGCATCTTATTCTTTTTTCTTACATTGTTTTGTATTGTGTTAACAATAAAAATATGCCAAGAAAGGAAGGAAGGAAGGAAGGAAGGAAGAAAAAAGAAAAAAGAAAAAAGAAAGAAAAAAGAAAAAGAAAGAAAAGAAAAAAGAAAGGAAAGCAACCAAATCTTTATTTTTATTAATCTCCAAACTGTAGCATGTAAATAAAAGAACAAACCTCATCCCTGCTGATAAGGGCATAGCTGATTGTCAGCCATGCTTTATTCTAGTATGCAGCTTAGACAGTGAGAAGCACATCTTTTCTATGGAGAAGTCCAGTTGATATGGCAACCAGCAAAGTCTCTCAGCTAGCACAACCTCCATGTGTGACCTTCATCTGAATTTCAGGTGAAGAGATTTCTAAAGCAGGCAGCGTTCTGTGAATATAGAAGCCTTCTCAGCCTTTTGTTAAATAAATCACTTCTCTTACTCCTTAGTCTGGAGTATTTCTTGACTCATCTCGAAGGACCACAGGTCTTCTCAGTATGATTGGTTGACAGATATTTAATATCAGACCTCAGTGAATATTCTCTGCTCACTATGCATTCTCTCTCTTTGTGGAAGTGAAACACAATAATTTTACCCTGGAAGTCCAGATTAGAGGTTTAATTTCACCCTAAGAATTGGCATTAACTGTAGAAGTTATACTTTCCTGCCTGGAAATTCTCCCAATTCTTTAACCACCAATATCAACCTACAATTTTTCTGCCTTTCAATTAAAGTTCTCAAAGTGGTTTACAAATAAAATAAAACTCAGTGCAATGTTAAGAAATATAAATATGGTAACAAATTATGTATTTAAAGGTTTAGCAAAATGAAAACTTTCTCATATTAAATCTAGTTCACTGTACCTGATCTGTATCAGGAACTTGCTGGTTCCCCAAGATTATCCAACCCAGAGGTGGGTTTCAGCAGGTTCTGACCAGTTCTGGAGAACCGGTAGCGGAATTTTTGAGTAGTTCGGAGAACCAGTAGTAAAAATTCTGACTGTCCCTGTCCCTGTCTATTCTCTGCCTCCCAAGTCCCAGCTTATTGGGAGGAAATGGGGATTTTGCAGTAACCTTTCCCTGGAGTGGAGTGGGAGTGGAGATTTTACAGTATCCTTTCCCTGCCACACCCACCAAGCCACGTACACCAAGCCACACCCACAGAACCAGTAGTAAGAATTTTTGAAACCCACCATTGATCCAATCCCTCAACACCAAACCTCCCAGAATATAATCTTGTAAGATTTCCCTGCATTAAAAAAAATCTTACAATCTTATTTCAGCAATTTATTTATTTATTTCTTTATTTGCTGCCAAGGTGCCAGGACCATAAAAAGTAGCATTAGAAAGCTTTTATTCCTCACAGGCAAGCCTAGTTTAGTATGCACATATACAAAATCAAGCAATGTATGGCTGGTTAGAATGCATATGGATAATTATAGTAGTTTACCACTATTATAGTCAGGCAGCCAGCTGAGTGGTGCAGTGGCCTAGAGGTAGAACTCTCGCCTCACAATCAGGAGGCTGTGAGTTTGATCCTACATAGCAGCAGATATTTCTCTCTCTGGGCACAATGAGTAAATATCAGGTGCAAACTCTGCATTGGCAACAGGAAGGGCAACCGGCCAGTAAACACTCAGCTCCATTTGCTCTGACTCCACCTCGATGCAAGGGATTACGGGATCATTAACAGAAAGAAAAATAGTCAGGCAGCTGGCTATACATTTAAAGTGCATGCTCATGTGCACACTATAGGTGCTCAGTGGTTTTTAAAATATATTTGCAAAGGTCAGAATTATTCTTTTCAGAGATGTAATACACTTCCAACAAATTAGGGGAAATTTTCAGCTTTCATTCTTTTCTTCTTCCCCTAAAGATGAGGATATAGCAAAATATTAATAGTATTCAAAACATTTCTAAATCCAACAATTTCAAATTCAAAACACTCTTTGTGAGCGTGAAATATCCAGCTCTCTGTGTTAAATAGATTGTTTTGAATATTATGGAAGCGTTTGGAACTCAGTTTCAAAGTCAAAAGTGTTTTGTAAGTTTCTGGCAAGAAAATGCTCACTCCAACATTCACTTTAAATAACAAGGAAACCTTACTTCAAATGAAAAGAATATAGATAGTTTACTGTGGAATCCTTGGTGCTCTTGTAGCTTGGTTGCTTTTGTGCAGATGTTTTGTTACCACACTAGGTTGCATCTTCAGTGCTAGATGAGAAAGGGATTTGCTCTCTGTTTATATATTGTAGCTTGCCCTGTCAGTGTTAGTGTTGTTGTTTTCCCTTGATAGTTTCTTGATTAGGTGTCGTTTACTGCATGATTGTTTGCCTGAGTTGGTAGCTCTTGTTCAGGGTATTGTATACTGCTTGAACATTTGTTTGGGTGTTAATCCTTTTTATCTGGGTGTTGATTGCCGATGATGAGGTGTCCTGTATTTTTGTTTTCCTTTTTTTAAATGTCTCTTTTGAATGATGTATAAATGTTGTTTATCCCCATATACCTGTTGATGGCTGCTTTGTCTGAGTGCCAAGATTCCAGGAATTCCAATGGTTTTGCATTTAATTTGGTCAAAGATGCTCAATTTCCCAATTAGTCTTATTTCATTAACCACCTGTAGAGGATAGCCAGTTAAGGGTCATGGTGGAAGGAGAGATCTCCACCTTCTAGTCATGGCCCTTGAGCCTCAACACCTTCTTGTTTAGATTCATGCATAATTTTTGATTATTATTTCTGTAGTTTCCTGCTGCCACCATTCCTCTTCTGATACCTTGACCATGGTCCTCTTGTTTCACACCAACTTATTCCCCTGTGAACTAGGCATGATGATGATAATGACAATAAGGAAGATAATAATGATGGAATAGTAATGGTGATAATAATAATTGTGAGCAAGGAAGATTAAAACAAGTAGTGTTTTAATCCTGCCTCTTGTAGCTTTAAGAAGAGCACCTTTGTCTCCTTCTGAAGAGATGAAAATGAACATATTTTTATTGTTTAAAGTGAGTTTTACTAAAAGTAAATAGCTTGAAATAGTTCAAGCAATTAGAATTGGTTGAAATAATGCTGATAAGATCACAAATAGCATTTCAAAGCTCAATCTCTCATAAACTTATATTGACTTATATCAGGGGTGTCAAACAGCGGTGAAATCCTCTGTGGTTTGCTACCAGTTCACTGTCCATACATGTGCGGTGCATGGCAAATGCATGCTGTGTGTGCATGCGCAGTGTGCGCCAAATGCTTGTTTCACACAGGAAAAAGGCACTTTCTAAGGTAAGTAGAACAGTAAGGGGGGGGAACAGTTGTGCTATGATATTTAGATTTGCTAGAAAGCAGGATTTCCTGCTTTCTAGCGAATATAAATCATGCGACACAGCTGATCGTCAGAAATACTGGTTTGGACCAACTGGTAGCTATTTTTTAACTACCGGTTTGCCGAACCAGTAGCTTTTATCACTACCGGTTCACCCGAACTGGGGCGAACCGATAGGATTTCACCACTGGTGTCAAACTCATGTCATCACGGCAGGTCACGTGTCATATCGGGGCTTTTCCCCCCTTTGCTAAACCATATGTGGGCGTGGCCAATGCATGACACATCTGGCCCATGGGCCGGGAGTTTGACAGCCCTGATTTATATTGTAGGAGATGACCAGTCTGAGCCCCAGGGTAGAGTCAAACACATAATCACTTTGAAGTCACTCCACTCCCACAAGAGATCTAAGTCCAGCCCACCTTGAATTCCTTCAGCTCTTATCTTTGAATTAAACTCTTGTTCCTGATTACTTCCACCTGATGTATCTATAGCCATGTAGGGAGTCTGGACAAAAATTGAGATGAACATGTTATGAAATTCAAATATGTTACTAGAGTGCAACTTGTCAGTTTAAGTTTAAGTTTAAGTTTATTCAAATTTGTATACCGCCGTATCTCCCTAGGGACTCAGGGCGGTTCACAGGCAGATAAAATACATATAAATACAAGATAAAATGTCCATTAAAAAACTTATTAAATATAGCCCGATAATTAAAACAATATATATAATAAAACCATTTAAAATCTAAATTTAAAAAACCTAGTCCAGCCCTGCGCAGACAAATAGATGTGTTTTAAGCTCGCGGCGGAAGGTTCGGAGGTCCGGAAGTTGACGAAGTCCTGGGGGGAGTTTGTTCCAGAGGGTGGGGGCCCCCACAGAGAAGGCCCTTCCCCTGGGTGTCGCCAGACGGCACTGCCTAGCCAACGGCACCCTGAGGAGTCCCTCTCTGTGAGAGGGCACGGGTTGGTGAGAGGTATTTGGTAGCAGCAGGCGGTCCCATAGATAGCCTGGCCCAATGTCAGAATGTAGTTTGCACAAAACAGTACAATTCTGATACCAAAATCTGAGGCAAAGGCATTGAAACAATTACAAATACAAACAATTTTGAAATTTAAGATGCCATGAAGATTAGCATAAAACTTCCTCATCTTATTTATTTATTTATTTATTTTTCAAATTTATATACCGCCCTATCTCCCTAAGGACTCAGGGCGGTTCACAGGCAGTTAAAATACATATAAATACAAATTAAAAAACAACAATTAAAAAACTTATTCTATTGCCTAATTTAAAAACAATATAAATAATAAAAAACCCCTTAAAACCAATAACTTTAAAATCTAATCCAGTCCCGCGCAGATGAATAAGTGCGTTTTAAGCTCGCGACGAAAGGTTCGGAGGTCCGAAGTTGACGAAGTCCTGGGGAGTTCGTTCCAGAGGTGGGAGCCCCACAGAGAAGGCCCTTCCTGGTGTCGCCAGACGGCACTGCCTAGCTGACGGCACCCTGAGGAGTCCCTCTGTGGGAGCGCACGGTCGGTGAGAGGTATTTGGAAGCAGTAGGCGGTCCCGTAAATAGCCCGGCCCTATGCCATGGAGCGCTTTAAAGATTGTCACCAACACCTTGAAGCGCACCCGAAGGCCACAGGTAGCCAGTGCAGTCTGCGAGGATAGGTAACACGGGAGCCCCGAGGCTCCCTCTATCACCCGCAGCCGCATTCTGGACCAACTGAAGCCTCCGGATGCCCCTCAAGGGAGCCCCATGTAGAGAGCATTGCAGTAATCCAGGCGAGACGTCACGAGGGCGTGAGTGACCGTGCATAAGGCATCCCGGTCTAGAAAGGGGCGCAACTGGCGCCAGGCGAACCTGGTGAAAAGCTCTCCTGGAGACGGCCGTCAAATGGTCTTCAAAAGACAGCCGTTCATCCAGGAGAACGTCCAGATTGCGCACCCTCTCCATCGGGGCCAATGAGTCGCCCCCAACAGTCAGCCGAGGACTCAGCTGACTGTACCGGGATGCCGGCATCCACAGCCACTCAGTCTTGGAGGGATTGAGCTTGAGCCTGTTTCTCCCCATCCAGACCCGTACGGCCTCCAAACACCGGGACAGCACTTCGATAGCTTCATTGGGGTGGCCTGGTGTGGAAAAGTACAGCTGGGTGTCATCAGCGTACAGCTGGTACCTCACACCGAAGCCACTGATGATCTCACCCAGCGGCTTCATATAGATGTTGAACAGAAGGGGCGAGAGAATCGACCCCTGCGGCACCCCACAAGTGAGGCGCCCGGGCCGACCTCTGCCCCTGTCAACACCGTCTGCGACCGGTCGGAGAGATAGGAGGAGAACCACCGATAAACGGTGCCTCCCACTCCCAATCCCCCCAACGGGCGCAGCAAGATACCATGGTCGATGGTATCGAAAGCCGCTGAGAGGTCTAATAGGACCAGGGCAGAGGAACAACCCCTATCCCTGGCCCTCCAGAGATCATCCACCAACGCGACCAAAGCCGTCTCCGTGCTGTAACCTGGCCAGAAACCGGACTGAACGGGTCTAGATAGACAGTTTCATCCAGGTGCAGAGGAAACTGATATGCCACCATATTTCTACAACCTTCGCCGCGGCGGGTTGGAGACCGGACGATAATTACCTAAGACAGCCGGGTCCAGGAGGGCTTCTTGAGGAGGGCCTCACCACCGCCTCTTTCAAGGCGGCCGGAAAGACTCCTCCAACAAGGAGGCACTCAGAATCGCCTGAGCCAGCCTCGTGTCACCTCCTGAGTGGCCAACACCAGCCAGGAGGGGCACGGGTCCAGTAAACACGTGGTGGCATTCAGCCTACCCAACAACCTGTCCATGTCCTCGGGAGCCACAGGGTCAAACTCATCCCAACAAATGTCACCAAGACCACCCTCAGACGCCTCATCTGAATCGCGCAATTTTGGTCTAGACCGTCTCGAGCTGAACGATTTTATCGTATAGATAACCGTTAAACTCCTCAGCACGTCCCTGCAGCGGGTCATCCCGCCCCTGGTGAAGGAGGGAACGGGTCACCCAAACAGGGCGGCTGGGCGGTTATCTGCCGACGCAATGAGGGAGGAGGCGAGCAACGCCGCTTCCTCAGTGCCACTAGGTAGGTCCTAGTATAGGACCCAACTAGTGTCCGATCAGCTTCTAAACGGCTAGACCTCCAGGAGCTCTCTAGGCGTCTTCTCCGGCGTTTCATCCCCTCAGCTCCTCGGAGAACCAAGGAGCCGGTTGGGATCTGCGCCGGGTCAGAGGTCGCAGAGGCACGACACGGTCTAAAGCCCCAGCCGCAGCCCGCTGCCAGGCTGCGGCTAGTTCCTCTGCCGTGCCGTGAGCCAGACCCTCAGGAAGTGGCCCAAGCTCCGTCCGAACCTCTCCGGGTCCATCAGGCGCCTGGGACGGAACCAACGTTGTGGTTCCGCCTCCCGCGGTGTTGAGTGGCGGTCAGAAAGTCCAGGCGAAGGAGAGAGTGATCTGACCATGACAAAGGTTCTATGACTACATCTCTCAAATCCAGATCCTTCAACCACTGACCAGAGATAAAAATAAGATCCAGAGTGCCACCCCCGATGTGAGTGGGGCCATCAACTACTTGAGTCAGGTCCAAGGCCGTCATGGAAGCCATGAACTCCCGAGCCACTGTCGATGACGAGCCGGCAGATGGCAAGTTAAAGTCCCCCATGACTAAAAGTCTGGGGGTCTCCACTGCCACCCCGGCAAGCACCTCCAGGAGCTCAGGCAGGGCAGCTGTCACGCAGCAAGGAGCCAGGTACGTGACCAGCAAGCCCATCTGACACCTATGACCCCATCTCACAAAGAGGGATTCACACCCGGCAATCTGAGGTACAGTGGTCTCCTCGGCTCTAGACTCTCTTTAATAGCAACCGCCACCCCCACCCCTACCCTGGGCCTCGGCTGATGGAATGCACGGAAACCCGGTGGGCACATTTCGACCAGGGCACGCCCCTTCAGTGCCCAACCAGGTCTCCGTGCGCCTATAAGATCCGCGCCCCCTGGATAAGATCGTGTATTAGGGGCCTTATTGGCCACGGACCGTGCGTTGCATAACATAAGACGAAGGCCCAGGCTCTGAGGGTCTTGACCATCCGGGAACGGAAAAGTCAGAGGATCGGGCACGCGATCGCTTGCAGACATCGAACGCGTGACCCCTAGACCGATACGATCCCCTTCCGCCATATCTGCCCCTCCCACTTACCGTGCAAATGGAACCACCCTCACAAAAGGAACACATTCCCCCATAACCTCCGAACCCACTAAATAATCGCCACGAGCTGCGAGGGACTGGTTTCTCCCGACGGGCTACCCCAACACCCACCCTAACCCTCCCACCCCTTAAAATGCCCTATCTAAAACCCCAAAGGCTCTTCCTCTTCGCATGCCACCTCTGTGGGTCCCAAGACCCGTCATTGAGGCCGCCCTTGGTAGTGAGAGGCCATTCCTGCGAGGCGGGGCACCTCGCAGGCGCAGAGTTCATGTGCAGCGAACGCATAGAAAAGTACGAATCGGTGAGGGTGCTAAGATGGTAACATCCCAGATGGTAAGACGTTAAAAGATGGATCCTCCAACGGATGTCCAGATGTCAAAGAGGACAAATAAAGCTGGAACCAGATGAAGATGATAAGCCCAGGTAAACAGGCGGCAGCCTCCATGGTAAACCTATGGAAAATGTTTCTACAGAAGGTCTTAATAAGGTAGAAATGGCCGTCAGTCTGTTCATAGTCCATAGTCCAATCCAGTCCAGTCCAGTCCAGTCCAGGAACCCGTGGGTATAAATACCTGACGACCCAGCTTCGATGGTCAAAAGTCCGGGGGGGGGGAGGAAGGCAGGCCATACAGCAAAAGGCAGATGAACAAAGCACGATGTAATGTGCCAAAAGTGCCAGAAGAGGGAGCCAAACCATAGCCTTGCCTCCGGCCTCATCTCCGACCACGGCCTCACCACGCCCGCCGCCGATGGAACCGATGGGGCCGCAGAACACTGGACGCCGCTGGACGGGCGCCTCGCGGCCCACAAGGCCTCGCCAGGCGCAACAAAGCGCCGATGGAACTGGCGGGCCCATAACCAGGCGAACGGACCGGAATCCATGCCCCAGCTGGAATCGGGCCGAATTCTCATCGCCGCTGGAATCGGCTGGAGCCGGGCCGAAATCGAGGCCTGCAATCAGCACAGGCAGCAGCAGGCCTCCCTCGCCTCCCTCGCGTCCCCAAAAATGGCCACCACCAACCGGTCCGCCGCTCTTCCCTCGGCCCGTTCTTGGCTGCCGCACATCCGAGAGGGCCAAAAGACCTCTCCTGCGGCTGCCAAGTAGATGATGCAACACACCGAGGGACAGGAGCAGCCTGGTAAGTCATCCGGAGTCCCCCATTTCGGGAAAAGCACCCCACGCCGATCCGAGCTCCTCTAGTAAACCGCCATCCTCGCGCATGCGCAGAGCCTCACTTCTCTAATTGACTTCTCCTGTCCAATACTTGGCTAACATCTGCAAACTAAATTTTAACAGCACTATTTTTATTTTTTTATTTTGTCACAACAGTATACGCAAACATTGACATAAAAACAACAACATATCATATAAACATATAAACATGTATATAGGCTAAAAACATATATAAAATATAAAATATAGGCTAAAATATGTATATATATAAGCAAATTATTAATTTGATATAATGAAAGGGAACAATAGGACAGGAACGGTAGGCACTTTTGTGCTCTTATACACGCCCCTTATAGTCCTCTTAGGAATGGGGTGAGGTCAATAGTAGACAGTTTTTGGTTAAAGATTTTGGGATTTTGAGATGAGACCTTTTGTGCCTCGCCCGCCCTCCTCTCTGCAGCCGGGCCCCTCCCATCTCCTGCTATCTGAGTCAGAGTCTGATAATGAAGAGGAATGGCCTGGCATGCCTCCAGCCCCCAGCCCTGGCACCATGCCCGGACAGAATGTCAGGAATGAGCAAACAAACCTCCCTTCTACAGCGTATGAGCACGAAGCCAGCCACGTGCTAGAATTGCCAGCAGCAGATCAGGAGGATGGAAAGTCACAGTGGACGGATCCCCGCTTCCGGAGAATGGAGAGGTGACGTCAGCAAAAGGAAGGGAGGGGCAGGCCTGGATAAGTGCTGAGTCATGGAGCCACACCCCATGGCCTATATAAAAGACCAGCTTGAGTCAAGCAATTTGAATCAAGCAAGGTCTCATCTGGGTTGCTGAAGTCACACCTTGAATTCCTGCCTGCCCTGAGAACTCTGAAAGGAATTTGGCAAAGCTGAAGAGGCTTTGTGGCCACGCTTGATACAGACTTCCCAGACCCGGCCGTCGGAGGGGGAAGGGGACACAACAAGACCACAGAGTCAGGTAGTGAGTTCCAAGCATTAACAACTCTGTTACAGAAGTCATATTTTCTGCAATCAAGATTGAAGCGGTTAACATTAAGTTTGAATCTATTGTTTGCTCTCGTATTATTGCGATTGAAGCTGAAGTAGTCTTTAACAGGAAGGATAGATGCAATAGATGATTTTGTGTGTTAAGCACGGGTCTTGTTGGAGTCGGCGGAGTTCTAAGTTTTCTAATCCCAGGATTTCAAGCCTGGTGGTATAAGGTATTTTGTTGTTTTCAGAGGAGTGGAGAAATCTTCTTGTAAAATATTTCTGGACGCGTTCAATTGTATTAATGTCTGAGATGTGGTATGGGTTCCAGACAGGTGAGTTGTATTCAAGAATTGGTCTAGCAAATGTTCTGTATGCTCTGGTTAGTAGTGTAGAGTTTTTGGAAAAGAAGCTGCGTAAAATTAGGTTTACAACCCTTAGAGCTTTTTTTGTTATGTAGTTGCAGTGGGCTTTGGCACTTAGGTCATTTGATATGAAACTCCAAGGTCTTTAACAGGGTGGGGGTCATCTTAAGGTAATGTCTATCAAGCTTGTACTTGGTGTTAGGGTTCTTTTTCCCAATATGTAAGACTGAGCATTTGCTGGTTGAGATTTGGAGTTGCCAAGTTTTAGACCAATCGGATACAAAGTCAAGGTCTTTTTGAAGGGTAGAAATATTGTTGGTGGTGTTAAATAGTTTGACATCATCAGCAAAGAGAACACAATGACTTGAGATAAGGTTACAGAGATCATTTATGTATAGTATGAAGAGAGTTGGTCCAAGAACACTGCCTTGGGGAACGCCACTTTTGACAGGAACAGGATTTGATAGAGCGTTGCAAATTTTGACCACTTGTTGTCTGTTTGACAGGAAGGCATTTATCCAATTGTGAAGAGGTCCTGAAATGCCATAGGATTTTAGTTTTAGGAGAAGTTTATTATGTACTACTGAATCAAAAGCTTTGCAGAAGTCTATGTAGATTGCATCTATTGTTTTGCCTTGATCAAGATTTGTAGTCCATATGTTTTTGCAGTGGAGAAGTTGTAAGTTACATGATAATTTTTTTCTGAAACCAAATTGTTTATTAGAGAGTAGGTTGTTTGTTTCTAGGTGGAGGGTAATGGATTGGTTGATGATAGATTCCATTACTTTGCAGGTGACGCAGCATAGAGAGATTGGTCTGTAATTTTCAACTAGGCTGGGATCTCCTTTTCTGAAAATAGGGATGACTGTGGCTAGAGACCAAAGTTTGGGAAGGGAACTGGTCATGAAAGCTTTATCAAAGATTATGCTTAGGGGTTCTGTTATATTAATTGAAAGTTTTTTAAAGAAGTATGCACATAGTCCATCAGGCCCAATAGATAAAGATGGTTTCAGGTTGCAAAGAGCTTTTTCAACATTATCTTCTGTGAAGTCTATATGTGTTAAGTCATTGAACTCATTGTTAGTACGATTGGGGAATGTCTGATATTTTGTCACAACAGTATACGGAAACATTGATATAAAACAACAACATATCATTAAAACATATATATAAGCAAAAGTATGCAACAACTATATTAATTTGATATAATGAAAGGGAACAATAGGACAGGAACAGTAGGCACTTTTGTGCTCTTATGCACGCCCCTTATAGTCCTCTTAGGAATAGGGTGAGGTCAATAGTAGACAGTTTTTGGTTGAAGTTTTTGGGATTTTTCCGCTTAGCTTTTCTTTTTTTTTATTGAAAAAGTTTTACAAAGATTTACCCCTTCTTCCCTCTCCCTCCTCCCCAGCCTCCCCTCTTCCCCCTCTCCCCCCCTCTCCCAAACCCCCTCCCCCCGGACTTCCCGGAACAAAATACAGGGTATTAAAACTAACAATCATAAGCTAAATTATGCTAACTATCTGTAAACTCCCATCCTCCCCTAGAACCTTAACTTCCTTTTACAAAGAAAAAACATAAGCATAATTCTTGTAAACTGTTCATTAAAAAGCTATTTGGTGTTTCTTAGTCTGGCATCTATTTTGAATATAGGAAATCCATCTTCTCCATTCCAATATGTATCTTTCTTGTGAGCAGTCTTTCAGGAATGCTGAGATTTTCGCCATCTCTGCTAAATTTGCAATTTTTAATATCCATTCTTCAATCGTAGGCAAATGTTCCTTCTTCCAGTATTGCACAACCAATAGTCTGGCTGCTGATATTAAGTTTAAAATCAATTTAGTCTCTATTTTCGTACAATCCATAATTATACCCAATAAAAACAATTGTGGAGTAAATTTTATCTTCTTTTTCAAAATATTTTGTATAATCCACCAAATTCTTATCCAAAATGGCTTAATTTTTTTACAAGTCCACCATATATGAAAGTAAGTAGCATCATCCCCATCACATCTCCAACATTTAGCTTGCAAGTTCGGGTACCTACACACTAGTTTTTTAGGATCTAAATGCCACCTGTAAAACATTTTATAAAAATTTTCTCTTAAATTTTGTGCTTGTATAAATTTAACATTTCTAACCCAAATTTTCTCCCAAATTTCCATCATTATAGGTTCTTGTATATTTTGTGCCCATTTTATCATGCAATCCTTAACTAATTCTGTTTCTGAGTCTATTTCTAACAGTGCATTATACAATCTTTTAATATGAGATTGGCTTTGATCCCTAATTTGTTTTACCAAATTTTCTTCATTTGCATCTAGCATCTGGAGACGGTGGACTTCCAGCCTTTAAAACATTGGTATAAAAATCCCTTGCCTTCCAAATCGTGTTAAGGCGATATCTTTCTCCAGCATAAATTAATGTTAGTCCAGTTGGAACATCCCATCTAAATTGCATCTGTTGATTTCTAAGATCATTCACCAAAAAAGCAAACTCCTTTCTATTTCTTAGCATTTTAGAAGGAATTTCTTTCAAAACTAATACCTCTTGTCCTGCTATTTGCATTTTATTTTTGTAAGATGCTTGTAAAATTTCATTTCTAATCCTCCTAGTTGTAAAATAAATCACATATCTCTTGGCAATTGCCTTTGTCTAGCAACCCAGGAATTAACACAGTAAATTTTATCGATTTGGAATTGAAGGTCTACTCGTTGCTCCTCCAACAATTGTGCAAAGGCTTCTGAAAAAATCTCTCTTAAGTTCTCCTGTTTGTTTTCTTGCAACCCACGCACTCTTACAGCAAACTCCATAGATCTGTATTGTAGCAAAACCATTTCATCTTCTGCCTTTTCCACCTTAATCTGAACCTCCTCCATTTTATTTTCTAAATTCAAATTAGATTGATTAATTTCTTCCACCATTTCCTCCGACTGGATTATGTTGTTTGCCAAGCCTTGAAATGTAGTCACTATGTCTTCTCTTATATCTTTATTGTGAGCTGACATCTCCTCTGAAATCTCTTTAATTTTTTCTCCCATAACAACAATATGAAGCTTTAATGATTGTTCTATAGAATTTTTTTAAAATTCCTTCAAAGATTCTTGTAAAGCTTCCAAGTTTATGGCTTGTGGATTAGCCATATGAGCTGGAGAGTCCCCAGCACTTTTAGAAAGTCCAGGCTTTAATTGTTTAGAAGCCATCTTGCTTTAATTATACTTAAATACCTCCAATGAGTCCAATTCTCCTTAATTCTTCCAAAGGCACGATGATTAAATTAATTAAATATAAATTTTCAAACTGTCCAGATTAATGTAAAAAACAGCAGCCTTAAGTAATGCTGAGGGTGCTAACAGCTTTAACAAGCAGTTCCTTAACTTTCACTTTCCCGCCCTATTTATAACAAGTGCCATTTTCTTTGTTCTTCTCGAGTTGATTCAAAAGGAAACAGTTTGGCAACAAAGTTAAGGTTTGTTACTTGCAATCACAAATGCTAATTCTCCTGCTTTTGTTCTGTCTGCATTGAAATCAATTTGAAGCTAATCATAGACGCAGAGGTGGTCACAGCTTCTTGTTCTGCATAAAGCAGAAGCACTCTGGGTGCGGAGCTCTGCCAGGCTAAAGGGGAGCTCTCACCCTTCGATCTCCTGGCTTTTCCCCAGGAAATCTCGGGGAGCTCTCCCCATGCCCGACTGCTCTGCTTTCCCTCTTCTCCCAAGGGAAAGCTTTCCAAACTGTCAGACAGCCGATTTACACTGTCAAAATGGTTTTAAATGCAACCACAGGGCTGGCGATCCGAAGGACCGTCTCTGAAGCCTGCGGTGCCACCGGAAGTCCTCTCTTAGCTTTTCTTGACTTCCTGGGATTTATGGTATCGTATCTTTTAACCTTTAGCTTACAGTGGGAAGCAGACTGCCTATTCTGTCTATAATTCTCCTTGCCCAAACTGGCCTTTCTATTTTTGGAAGATTTTCTTGGTTCCAAATTAAACTCTCCCTGCCTCTATCCTCACAGGAGTTCATCTCCACTCCTTCTACAGTTCCTCTCAGTCAAGCATTGTCCTGGAAACTATCTCACAAAGTCTGTGTGATCGTGTCTTGTCTCAGTACAACTTTCAACATTTCTTTCTTTCAAGTGTGCTCTCTTCTTCATCCCCAGCCAGGGAACCTGCTTCCTTTCACATTTTTAAAATATCTCCTCCCATTTGTCTCAAGGCAAGGGTTTTTTGAAAGAAGGAGAGAAGGAAAGAAAGAGCGAGAGAGAGCAGAAGAAGAAGAACAAGAAAAGGAAGGAAGGGAGGAAGGAAGGAAGGAAGGAAGGGAGGGAGGGAGGGAGGGAGGGAGGGGAAGGGGAAGGGGAAGGGGAAGAGGCTGGGAAATTTTCTTCTGCTTTTGGTTGAGCAAAACACTTACCCTCCAGGAATTCAACCATCCCAAACTTTTTTTTTTGTCTAGGTGTACCTTGTGTATTTGCCTGCATCCCAAGTGAATAGAAAACAGAATACCAAATGAATAAATAACTAATCCAAGGAACTAAACAAGTAATCCAAGGAACATTGAAAAAAGTAAACTAGGGAATCAAAGTGTCACAGAGTGGTTGCCAAGTTCATTTTTCCTTGTGAAGAAATTAAAGAAACAAATGTGAGAAAAAGAAATACATAAAAGAAAATGAAATGAAGATGTTTCACTGAACACCAGCATCTATTTATCAAACTTCCCAAACAAGAATCCGCAGGTTATACTGTAGCCATGTCTTTAGTGATTCTAAATGACCCATAACTTAATGATATAGCATCAGATGTAATATGAAAATATGTTCAAAACAATGTGTGCCATGATGTATTGTATGGGAAGCAGTCATAACACATTTAAAGACTAAAGTTATTGGTCTTTGCACTGTATGAACATTGTTGATTCTCATGGTGAGGTGAGATGTAATATTTATATATAGAAACAATATTTACATTCTTCCTATAGCTGTGTCAATGCCTGTTGGTCCTTTCACTCAAAATTCATCCTATCCTATCAAGCAGCCATTACTTTTGTCAAGATTGTGAACCTTCCATATTATATAGCACATAAAAGTAGACTGTAATCCACATTCTTATTTATTTGTACCAAGTTAGTATTTTTGTTGTCTTTAACACTGGCTAATTCTGCTAAAATGAGCATCATAATCCAGCAAAAATTTACTGATGTCTGAAGCACACAAAATCACTAGAGGGACTAACTTTGAATAATAATGAACAAACTTGCCATTCTGTGCACAGCATCCTTAAAGTAATTCAGATAAATCCTGCCTAATTCATTAAAACCTATATTCTATAGTCCATGCCATCCTCCAAGGATTTCTTTTTTATTTGCTCCAGCATGAAAAAAATATTAAGTAGCTGCAAAGAAAAAAAGAAAGGCAGCAACAGATTTTACTGGGACGGTAGAAATTATCTAAGTATATTACTATGCATTAGGAAAATTAAAGAAGGCAAAACAACCAAAACAACAAAATTACTACTTAAAAAAGAAGCAGAAGAACTGGTGAAATCTAGAAGCCATAGGATTGCCTCCCCTCTCCTATAGTTTTACAGTATATCACAGTATATACAGTATATTACTCTCTATAGGTGAGAGTAATAGGTTATTTAATTAACTCAATTGAATGCATTTAATTAACTCAGTTGAAACAACATATAAATATAAATCAAATGAAATCAATGGTATCATTGTCTTGCTCCTTTTTGGAGCAGGACTCTCCTTTTTGGAGAATCCCTCAACATACTATACAGAAATCCAGTCAACCTCCTCTTATTTAAAAGTTACAAGCAGCGTATTCCTTTACAGCCTTTTATATAATCCATAATCTCAAACTGTGAAGAAAAGAATGAGAATCATCTAGTCCACAGAGAACTGGAATTGTTGGGGAGGTGAAGCAGAAATGGCTTAATGATACCCTTAGAAAAGAACACTACCTTTAACACTAGCTAATTTTCTTAAAATGAGCATTTCAGATTTGCTTACATGGATACTGGAATAAATGGGAAGCAAACCCATACCACTATTTTTAACATATTATAAATTGTAAAGTAGCAAATCCATTATGATATTGTAATGCAGGAGTCCAGTACTGGTCCGTGGCCTGTCAGGAACTGGGCCGCACAGCTGGAGGTGAGTGGCAGGTGAGAGAAACAGCTCATGTGCAGGATCTACGTTGTGCGTTCCTCCCCCCAGGTCTGTGGGAAAATTGTCTTCCACGAAACTGATCCCTGGTGCCAAAAAAGTTGGTGACCACTTTTATAGTGGTTTTTATCCTCTGTTTGTCGTAATTTTTGTGCTGTCTACTGTCTTTCCTCAATTAAAGTTTCACAGAACAGTTTGGTGTAAATAATTTTAAAGAATATGACATTAGATGCATGTGTAAGAATTGCTATTGTGATCCAACCCTTTAATATTGACTTATGCAGAACCTAATTCTTCCTTGCTCATTGCCCAGAAGCATCTGATAGGCCCTACAATTATATATATGTGTCCTTCTCACAACTGATATTTTAGAATAGAATAGAATAGAATAGAATAGAATTTTTTTAATTGGCTGAATGTGATTGGACACACAAGGAATATGTCTTGGTGCATATGCTCTCAGTGTACATAAAAGAAATAATGTATACTTCATATATTCATTATTGTTCCTAACGAAATAACATAGCAATATTTTTGAGGAAGATAAGGGTGGGGTGGGGAAGCATCTTAATATTGTTTTAAACAGTAACATAAAAATACTAACTTGCTCATGGAAACTTTTAGTTTGCATCATACTTTATAATAAGTCTTTAGTCACTATGTATTTATATTTGGGAAAAGTTTATTAGGTTCAAGAAAAGTCATCAGTAAAATATAGATCATGAAGCACATGATCTGTCTTTGCTTCTTGATATGCCCTTGACTGACTATCATCCATCCTGTCATTTGTAATTATCTTGTCTGTCTCCTTTACTTTTGTAGGAAGATAACTCTTTTCTTATTTTTACCTGTCAGCTTAAAATAAGTTTTCTCTCTTATGTTGGTCTCTGGTAGCTTGACTTCCACCTGCCCCTGCTGATGTAAAAGTTACCTGCTGTAAGAAATATCAAGTTAGAAATGTGGCTGCTAGTCAAACGTCTTCATCAAAAGAGACCAAATGAAAGTCGACTGAATACAAAAGTGAATGTCCAGAATGATATTGAAGTGGTCTGGGTTAAAGATTAGATGGACAAACCAAGATTTGAAGGAAGGGTGAATGTATTGATAAGAGAGGGGAGAACAAGGAAGCCGTAGTTGGACAGAGTTGATGATATGTTGAAAAAAAGAAAAGAAATGAGAACTTTAAAGAACAAAATATGAACGTAGAATCAAGGGAGTATTTAATGACAGTAAAACATAGACAGGTATAGTGAATGTGATTGGGGTATCTAGTTTTAAATGCAAAATCCTTTTCTCTTTCATATCTCATGCAGATATGTAATTTCTGCAATTTCCTTCATATTCTTTTCTGCTCTCTGCATAATGTTGTTTAACTTAACTTGAAAGGAAGTGTGTAATGGGTTTGTATGTGTATATATTGTAGCCAGTTAATTGCATGAATTTTAATTGATTAATTATTCATTATTCAAGTTTGTTCAGTGAGATCAAAAAGAGGGGATTTGCTGAGGGCCTCATCTTTGGGATGATGTCACGTACAGGGACTCTGGGAGTAAGCTTTTCAGTTATGGATTCCTTTTATGGAACTGTTCACGTATACTGTATATGGCCCTCTGCTACCTTGTTTGGCTTTTGAAAAGTTGGAAAAACTTGGATCTGGGCAAATAAGGTTTTGTTTACCTTCATAGGCACCACTGTCATAGTTCTTTGGTTAAAAGTTTTCTATAACAAAATATTTTTAACCCTACGCTGTGGAATTTTGTAAGCTGCTTAGTGCCTGTGGGAATTTATTGTCACATAAGCCTTAGTAAATAAAGAAATTGAAATAATCCCAACTTTCCATTAAACCAAAATAATTAGTTCTCATATGTGTACAAACATACCATTGTTAAAAGAGAGGTTCAGTCCTCCTTAATAGAGCAGGGAGAATGTTTATTAAACAGAGTCTCAGTTACGTACTTGAAATACTTGTACTGAAGACAATAACTTTTTAAAATAAATGTGCATGTATTCCCAATTGATTCCAATTTATTTTATGAACTGATTACATGAATTGTTGGCCTTTCCTATGATTTCAGGGTATTTGGATACATCTGTGTTTGTACACTTAAAGCACAAGGTATATGTGTTACAATCAGGCAAACTATGTAGGTCTTTGTTTTTCTGCTTTCACACACAAACAAGTTCCATGGCATCAGAAAACCAGAACAGAGTGAAGGAACTCTTCAATGTGTTTTGGAGTTTCTGAAGGGCTTGAATTCACATTTCTCCTCTTTTTCTAGTAGATCTTCATTTTCCCCGAAGTAGTTTTATTCATTCTTAAAGCATTTTTTTTCATAATTAGCATAATCTATCCTTTATTGGATGTCTTGCACATCAGTCCCCATGCTGGTGGGGAATTCTAAAGGACACCAAATTGATTGAACATATCCAGAAGGGGGAAGATTAAGGAATGCCCCATTCATTTCACCCATGGAATTTATCAAAGTTTCTTGCAAAAATAAATCCAGAAGCATACAAAGATAACTGATTCAGCTGCATTCATTAACTTCTTTATATACATAATAACAGATGAAGTATTTACAATACCAATAGTTGATTCTTCCAACGTGGTAGAAGTTACACAGAACACAAAGCAGGAGAGAACAATTAGTTTCATTTCAGCAGAGCAGACAAGTTCAGGCTAATTTCATTTTAGATCTGAGCACAGAGAGTTTAGCCGAGCCCAGACTTCTAGCTTAAATTTTTGTTTCCAAAACAAGCCCCATTGGCTGACCTTGTTACCATGTCTCCCATTGGCTGATCTATTCCAGTCCATGAATATGCATACGCTGACAGAATTCAACTTATATACATGGCAATTAAAAAAGACTGAAGCAATAGCACCTTCTCTAGGAAAATGGCAGTCCAAAAGTAAATACCTGTTCCTGCATACTAGTTACAGCCTGCTAGCTGAAGGAGTGTAATACAATACATCACTCGCAGTGTTAAAGAATAGTGCTTTCTAAAGAAACTTTCTGAAAGATTATTTGATTGCCATGCATAATATACTTAAGGTTGGAGTGAATGCAGTAAGACATATTTCTGAATAGATATCATAGAATTATACATTAATCACTGACATTGAATTTCAGCTTCTGTTCCACCTGCTTTTATAAATTCTCCTCCTGGTTTTTTTTAATTTATACCTCTATTGTTTCAACTATAATTTCAAATTCAATTTTGATGGCAGCTTTCCCCCCCCCTCAACCCGGAAATAAGCAGTGTCAGCATCCATATTGTCTGTTCATTATGGATTCTTTTAGGTAATCATCCTTTCAAGAGAAAATTCCCATGATAGCATAATGCTTGAACTTGTCAATATCCATTATACAAGGCAACACGGCTCATTTATCAACATTCGTTTTGAATGAGTACCAGCAATACTTCAGCGAAGAGCTTTATTGAGTAATTTGAGTGGACAGCCCTTTGCTTATTTGCATTTGAAAAAACAAGATTGTTTGGGTGAAATGTGTTTAATCCTGGCATTATGCATATATATTTGTCTTCAGTACAAAAGTGTGCTTTGCAAATAATTAAGGTGAAAGTAAACCATTTCATAGCTGTAAATTCATACAACTTTCAGGAATAAATCTGCACACACTGAATATTTAATTAGAAGTAGGCTTGCCAGTTTCTATGGTGTTTTATAGGAAATAAGCTTGTGGACTCTGCTCTGGGAAATGTACATGGGAGGAAGACAAAAGACTAAAGAGATGATAGTTATAGCATAAATAGGAGAACAAAAGCAATTCCACACAATTCACTGTTTAAATGCAATGGGGAAACGTTTATGGAAGGTTATGCGGAAGGCTTGGAGGAGCACTAGAAAGAGAGGCTGTGTAGGCATTATAAAGAGACGTTCACGCTGGGAAGAGAATAGAAAAATCAGAAAAGTTTGACATGGGCAGATTGAGAGAGACTTGTGCAGAGATCAAGAAAGAACAAACAAAGAATAGATAGAAGAAAGCCACTTAGCCAGCCCTTCCATTGTTTTAGTGGTATAAGTACACAGCAAGGAAATGCATGTAAGGAAAGAAAATAGCAACAATTCATACTGAACTATTGTCTGAATAAACAATTGCAACTATGGCAATATATGTGATACAAATTCAATCTGAATAAAGAGAGCAGAATGCAAAGAGTATTCACTTTGCCGTCATCTAACTATATCCATTTCTTCTTTGTCATATCAGGTGTGCAAACTCACATTTTTGCTGTGCGGCGAACTGGTGATAAAATTATGTGAAACCCACCTTTGGGCTAAATATAACACTAGTTTTAAAATCTTCATTACCTCTGGTAGCTAACAAAACAGTTTATTAAACATAAACTTGTTAAAATGGTCAGCTATTTGTCTTCTCCATCATTGGTATTGTTGTTGTCTACTACAAAGATAAGAACCATTTTCAATATTTGTCCTCTAGAGAAAGAATTATTTATAGGCACAAAATAATAAGTTATATTTAAGTTTATACTTTTCTATACTAGATCCTGCCTGAACTTAGGCACATAGAGATAACTTCTTTCTTTCTTTCTTTCTTTCTTTCTTTCTTTCTTTCTTTCTTTCTTTCTTTCTTTCTTTATTTCTTTCTTCCTTCCTTCCTTCCTTCCTTCCTTCCTTCCTTCCTTCCTTCCTTCCTTCCTTCCTCCCCTCCCCTCCCCTCCCCTCCCCTCCCCTCCTTTCTTTTCTTCTTTTCCAAGTTCATTAATTTATATATATAAAATTCAAAGTAGCAAAGATAACTCATACTCCTTTCTCTTATTGTCCCCATAACAACAACCCTGTGAGGTGAGTTGGGCTGAGAAAGAGAGTGATTGGCCGGAAAGTTAACCAGCCAGTTTTCATGCTTAAGGCAGAACTAGAATTCACAGTCTTTTGATTTCTAGCCTGGTGCCTTAACCATTATAGGGCAAATTGTCTCTTATTTTCTTTTCTCAACTCTCATTAGCTTATTCTAATTTTGATCTAAGTTTAAATTCTGTATGTTACACTGACATCTTTGATGTGTGCATTTTTTAAAATTCAGTCCAAAGGAGGGCCCTTCAATACACAAAAATATATTTGTATACGGAGATGAGAATAGGAAACAGTTGTGTATAGAGAGTTTTTACATGTCAGTGTGACACTGGCCAAAGATCTTCACTTGGCTGAAGAAGAATGTTAGGGTTTATCCCATGCAGTTGGATGCTAACCTGACTCTGTGGTCTCTTCCCATAATCCTAAAAGCTTTAACCAAAAACTTTCTACTATTGACCTCACCCCATTCCTAAGAGGACCATAAGGGGCGTGCATAAGCGCACAAACATGCCTACCATTCCTGTCCTATTGTTTTTCTTTTCTTCTTCCTATATATATATATATGCTTATACCTCCTAATATTTACTCATATATGTTTATATACTATATCATCTTTTTATATGATGTTGTGACAAAATAAATAAATAAATAAAATAAATAAATAGATACATTTGTGATTGAAGCAGCTCTCTTAATCCTTGCTCTGTGCCAAGGTTGGCCCACTATCAGAAAGTCTATATCCAGAACTATATGCTATTTTGAGGCACTGGTATATAATGATGAGCACATGTCCTTCCTTCCTTCCTTCCTTCCTTCCTTCCTTCCTTCCTTCCTTCCTTCCTTCCTTCCTTCCTTCCTTCCTTCCTTCCTTCCTTCCTTCTCGCCCCCAAATAGGTTATTCACATTAAGTCATCTGGTTCATTCTATTTAACCCAGGGCAGAGGAATAATGGGAACACAGTTATTTTCTTTAATAGCATACTAATTGGCAGGCCAATTAATCTGCTCATCTGTGAAAGGGAAATATATTGCAACAAGTAGTTCTATTTCCAGAAGTCACTCTCAGAAGTAACATTATACTGGTCTTGTTTTCTTTTCTTTCTTTTCTTCCTTCCTTCTCGCCCCCAAATAGGTTATTCACATTAAGTCATCTGGTTCATTCTATTTAACCCAGGGCAGAGGAATAATGGGAACACAGTTATTTTCTTTTCTTCTTTTCCAAGTTCATTAATTTATATATATAAAATTCAAAGTAGCAAAGATAACTCATACTCCTTTCTCTTATTGTCCCCATAACAACAACCCTGTGAGGTGAGTTGGGCTGAGAAAGAGAGTGATTGGCGGAAAGTTAACCAGCCAGTTTTCATGCTTAAGGCAGAACTAGAATTCACAGTCTTTTGATTTCTAGCCTGGTGCCTTAACCATTATAGGGCAAATTGTCTCTTATTTTCTTTAATAGCATACTAATTGGCAGGCCAATTAATCTGCTCATCTGTGAAAGGGAAATATATTGCAACAAGTAGTTCTATTTCCAGAAGTCACTCTCAGAAGTAACATTATACTGGTCTTGTTTTCTTTTCTTCTTCATATATATATATATATATATATGCTTATACCTCCTAATATTTACTCATATATATATATATACATATATGTTTGTTTTCTGAGGTTTTCACGGGTGTTTGTATGTAGGTCTTTGGTTAATCGGGTTTTCTCCCACGTAAAATTGGAAGTGTCTTGGCGACGTTTTGACGAAGTCTCATTCGTCATCTTCAGGCTTCAGCTTCGTGCTTCTGGGAGCAATGTGTGATTGCAGCTGTTTCTTCCTCTTTAACTGCTACTGGGGGTTTGAACTGATTGGGTGGGAGCTTGGCTGTGCTCTGATTGGATGGGGTTTTTTGTGTGCTCTGATTGGCTGGGGGTGTGTCCTGTTTGGGTGGGGGCTTGGTTGTGCTCAGATTAGTCTGAGTTCCAGGGGGATTTGAGCTGGTGAGCTGCATTGCTGTTGTTTGGCTTCGTGTTTGTGGTCGTGCTACATCTTCATAGTGGGTGTCTGTCTGCTGTATGTATGGATTGGAGGGGTTTGAAATGGCTAATGTTGCAGCTGCGGTCTGGCTTCTGGTCCTTGGTCGTGCTTCCTGATCAGTGTGGGTTTGGGTCTGCTTTCTGGGTGGATGTGTGGTGGTGACATCCTGTGTGGACTTCGTGAGTGTGGGTCTGGTGTCATTCCTCGTGTTAGGGACTCGTTTGTCAATAAGGGCGGGTTTCCAAATGGCTGCTAGGTGGGAGGTATCATCTCGTTTGTTCATGCTGTGTGGGCGTTTTTCTATCTCGATGGCTTCTCTGATTATTCTGTTGTTAAAGTGTTCAGTTTTGGCGATAGTTCTGGTCTTTTTAAAGTCAATATCGTGTCCTGTGGCTTTAAGGTGCTGGACCAGGGACCATACCTCCTAATATTTACTCATATATATGTTTATATACTATATCATCTTTTTATATGATGTTGTGACAAAATAAATAAATAAATAAAATAAATAAATAGATACATTTGTGATTGAAGCAGCTCTCTTAATCCTTGTTCTGTGCCAAGGTTGGCCCACTATCAGAAAGTCTATATCCAGAACTATATGCTATTTTGAGGCACTGGTATCTAATGATGAGCACATGTCCTTCCTTCCTTCTCGTCCCCAAATAGGTTATTCACATTAAGTCATCTGGTTCATTCTATTTAACCCAGGGCAGAGGAATAATGGGAACACAGTTATTTTCTTTTCTTCTTTTCCAAGTTCATTAATTTATATATATAAAATTCAAAGTAGCAAAGGTAACTCATACTCCTTTCTCTTATTGTCCCCATAACAACAACCCTGTGAGGTGAGTTGGGCTGAGAAAGAGAGTGATTGGCGGAAAGTTAACCAGCCAGTTTTCATGCTTAAGGCAGAACTAGAATTCACAGTCTTTTGATTTCTAGCCTGGTGCCTTAACCATTATAGGGCAAATTGTCTCTTATTTTCTTTTCTTCTTCATATATATATATTTGTCTTCTCCATCATTGGTATTGTTGTTGTCTACTACAAAGATAAGAACCATTTTCAATATTTGTCCTCTAGAGAAAGAATTATTTATAGGCACAAAATAATAAGTTATATTTAAGTTTATACTTTTCTATACTAGATCCTGCCTGAACTTAGGCACATAGAGATAACTTCTTTCTTTTCTTCCAGTATTGTCCAATCAACAGTCTTGCTGCTGTTATTAAATTCAGAATCAATTTAGTCTCAATCCCTGTACAAGCCGTTATAATTCCCAAAAGGAAAAATTGTGGCAGGAACTTTATCTTCTTCTTCAGTACATTTTGAATAATCCACCAAATTCTTATCCAAAAGACCTTAATTTTCTTGCAAGTCCACCAAATATGAAAATATGTAGCATCATCACAATCACACCTCCAACATTTCGCTTGGATATTAGGATACATACATGATAATTTTTGGGATCTAAGTGCCATCTATAAAACATCTTATAAAAATCTAATAAAAATAATAAATATCAAGATGGTTCTAATTGAAGTCAATATTTTATAATTTTTTTAAAAATAATTTATTTCAAAATGGCTTAAAATTAGGCTAGACTAAAATCATTTTGGATGATATATAACAGATTCTCAGGCTAATCCTTTTTTTTAATTACTCAGCATAGCGAGAAAAAAAAGTGTTCTAACCCTTCCCAAATTATAGTTGTGGAAGCAAATAAGGAAAATCATATAGGATATGAACTCTAAATATGTGCAGGTTATTCAAAATCCATCATTTCCAATTTACTGCCTATTTTGGTGCATCAGTTTTTAGTGGAGTGGTTTTTCTTATTCTCTGTTTGTGTCATGTCCACTCCTCCGCTGATGGCCGGCTGTCCTTGAGGAACACCTGGCGGCCGTCTCCAGGAGGGCTTTTTACCAAGTCCGCTTGGTTCGCCAGTTGCATCCCTTCCTTGACCGGGATGCCTTATGCACGGTCACCACGCCTGGTTACGCCTCGCTGGATTATTGCAATGCTTCTATAGTGGCATAGGTCAATTAGTGGACAAATTAAGCAATTATTAGCCACTAATAACATCAACCGGCATCATTAGTCTTCCTGTTTACCAGCAACTGTTATTTTAATACAAGGACCAGCAGAAAAAAATTAAGGCAACTGTTTTATCATGCTATCTGACTTCAGACAAATTATATTAATTGGACTTGGCTTCCACCAAATATTTAACCTAGGTCTAATGAAATTCAAGATATGCTTCTTGCTGATTGCAGAAGATGTAAATTTTAGTTTGCACTGATTTAGGAACATAAACAACAACTTTATCTAGCTTTTACATATGCAAAAATATCCATATTGTATGTCTTACTGGTTGGTAGGTCAGTATCTTTGCTTGACAGAAAAACGTTAAAATAATTCTACTGATTGGCTGATTTTATGTGAAGTATGCACATACAATATAGATTGAATGACAGTCTTCTTTCTTGGTTTAGAATTGATAATTGACTCTTGATGTTTATTGTATTTTAAGATGACATGTTCAGGAAAAGCTGTTGCATTACCTCTTTTTCTTTTTTAAAAGTCATTATCGTCAACATTTCTATTTCTCCCCGTTCTTACAATTGATTTCCTTTTTATTTTGAAATATTTTATCCTATAGCTTTTGGCCCTTGGTTGCACAGTTTATATGTGTTAGATGCTGTATTAACTTAACCCCACTGATTTCACTGGATATGTTAATATATCAAGATGGTTCTAATTGAAGTCAATATTTTATAATTTTTTTTAAAAAAATAATTTATTTCAAAATGGCTTAAAATTAGGCTAGACTAAAATCATTTTGGATGATATATAACAGATTCTCAGGCTAATCCTTTTTTTTTTTAATTACTCAGCATAGCGAGAAAAAAAAAGTGTTCTAACCCTTCCCAAATTATAGTTGTGGAAGCAAATAAGGGAAAATCATATAGGATATGAACTCTAAATATGTGCAGGTTATTCAAAATCCATCATTTCCAATTTACTGCCTATTTTGGTGCATCAGTTTTTTAGTGGAGTGGTTTTTCTTTTCTTTTTTCTTTTTATTGAAAGAGTTTTAAAAAACAAAAACATTTTCCCCCTTTTTCCCCCCCTCCCTCCCCCTTCCCCCCCCCCCCCCGGCTTCCCGGGTCAATCACAAGGTATTGTTATACATAAACCAAACATAGAATAAAATTTTCCCTTCCAATCCAAATAACCACATCCAAAGCTTTTCATCTCCCAACCCCCTCCCCATTACATAAAATAACTTTCTAATTATTCAAAGGCAATCTGATATTTCTTAATCTGATATCTGTTTTGTAGATAATCAATCCATTTTTCCCATTCAATTAAATATCTTTCCTGCGTATTGTCTTTTAAAAAAGCTGAGATTTTAGCCATCTCAGCCAAATTAATAACTTTCAATATCCATTCTTCTATTGTAGGTATCTCTTCTTCTTCCAGTATTGTCCAATCAACAGTCTTGCTGCTGTTATTAAATTCAGAATCAATTTAGTCTCAATCCCTGTACAATCCGTTATAATTCCCAAAAGGAAAAATTGTGGCAGGAACTTTATCTTCTTCTTCAGTACATTTTGAATAATCCACCAAATTCTTATCCAAAAGACCTTAATTTTCTTGCAAGTCCACCAAATATGAAAATATGTAGCATCATCACAATCACACCTCCAACATTTCGCTTGGATATTAGGATACATACATGATAATTTTTTGGGATCTAAGTGCCATCTATAAAACATCTTATAAAAATTTTCCTTCCAATCCAAATAACCACATCCAAAGCTTTTCATCTCCCAACCCCTCCCCATTACATAAAATAACTTTCTAATTATTCAAAGGCAATCTGATATTTCTTAATCTGATATCTGTTTTGTAGATATGGCGGCTCCCAGGGGTAGGGCCTTCTCTGTGGGAGCACCGACGCTCTGGAACAAACTCCCCCCTGGCTTACATCAAGTGCCTGATCTTCGGACCTTTCGTCGTGAGCTAAAAACATACTTATTCACTCAAGCAGGACTGGCATAAATAGTTGATTTTAAATTGGGGTTTTAGAGATTTTAAATATTTGTAAATTTTTAAATTATCGGCCATTTATTAATAGTTTCTTTTAATTTCTTTTAATTGTATATACTCTGTATTTTATTTCGGCTGTACACCGCCCTGAGTCCTTCGGGAGAAGGGCGGTATAAAAATCTAATAAAATAATAAATAAATAATAATAATAAATATCAAGATGGTTCTAATTGAGGTCAATATTTTATAATTTTTTTTAAAAAAATAATTTATTTCAAAATGGCTTAAAATTAGGCTAGACTAAAATCATTTTGGATGATATATAACAGATTCTCAGGCTAATCCTTTTTTTTTTAATTACTCAGCATAGCGAGAAAAAAAAAGTGTTCTCACCCTTCCCAAATTATAGTTGTGGAAGCAAATAAGGGAAAATCATATAGGATATGAACTCTAAATATGTGCAGATTATTCAAAATCCATCATTTCCAATTTACTGCCTATTTTGGTGCATCAGTTTTTTAGTGGAGTGGTTTTTCTTATTCTCTGTTTGTGTCGTGTCCCACTCCTCCGCTGATGGCCGGGTCAGGGAAATCCGAATCAGGCGTGCCTCTGCAGCTCTGCCAAAGTCCTAGCAAAGTTCTCAAGGCAGGCAGGAGACCAGAAAGTGACTTCAGCAAGATAAGATAGACTTTGCCTGACTCAGAGAATGCCAGAAAGCAGATCCTTTATATAGGCCATGGGGTGTGGCTCCATGACTCAGCACTTATCCAGGCCTGCCCCTCCTTTCCTTCTGTTGCCGCCGCCTATCAATTCTCCTGAAGTGAGGGTCACTCCAGTCCGCAGCTGTTGGTAATTGACCTTCCTCAGGCTCACATGCTGTGGGGGAGGGGTCTAGTTGCTCCGTTTGCCTGGGCATGGAGCCAGGGCTGGGGCCGGGAGGCACTTCTTCTTCGGCCTGTCTGGGCATGGAGCCAGGGCTGGGGCCGGGAGGCATGCTAGGACATTCCTCAGCGTTCGGAAGCAGATAAGACGGGCCCGGCTGCGGGGAAAGCGGACGAGGCACAACAGTTTGAATGTTAGGGTCCTAGTGAAAAACAAAACAATAGACCTGGCGAGTTTGAAGTCTGCCTATACTAATTATGAGGCTAATGTAAAATAAAGACTTTTTGAGAATTCTACTTTTTGTTCTGAGAAACAGTCATAAACATTGTTATTAGCAAAACAGGAAACTTAGAAAAAAATCTGCAGTAAAAGTAATATAGCAATAGCACATAGACTTATATACCACTTCATAGTGCTTTTACAGAGTCAGCATATTGCTCCCAAACAATCTGGATCCTCATTTTACCCACCTCGGAAGGATGGAAGACTGAGTCAACCTTGAGATTTGGTGAGATTTGAACTGCCAAATTGCAGGCATTCGGCAGTCAGCAGAAGTAGCCTGCAGTACTGCACTATAACCATCACCACGTCTCATTATGAGGGTGTATGAGAACCAGTTTGGCATAGTGGTTAAGACATCAGACTAGAAACTAGGACACTATGAGTTCTAGTTTGGGCTTCTAGGTCTACCCATCAGCAGTGATCTTGGGCCAGTTACTTTCTCTTAGTCCTAGAAGGAGGCCATGACAAATCTTTTCTGAAAAACCTTGCCAAGAAAACTGCAAGGACTTTTCCAGGCTGACTTTGAGAATCAGACACAGAAGAAAAAAAAAATGTGGTTATAGTTCTTAACACAGATTGGAAGTAAATATATGTAAGAATTTTAATAGGAAGTAAATTGGAAGTAAATATATGTAAGAATTTTAATAGGGCCTCTGTGGCTCAGACTGGTAAGACAGCCTGTTATTAACAGCAGCTGCCTGCAATTACTGCAGGTTCAAACCCCACCAGGCCCAAGGTTGACTCAACCTTCCATCCTTTATAAGGTAGGTAAAATGAGGACCCAGATTGTTGGGGGCAATAAGTTGACTTTGTATATAATATACAAATGGATGAAGACTATTGCTTGACATAGTGTAAGCCGCCCTGAGTCTTCAGAGAAAGGCGGGATATAAATGCAAATTAAAAAAAAGAATTTTAATAAAGGAGAATATTTGTAGCTCAGGGTTGAAATGAGTGCTTGGTGCTCTTTGAGCTTGCCTTGTTTTCTTGCAGACATTTCATTATCCTAACTAGGTAACATCATCAGTGCTATTAAGGAGTGCTGTTACTGATGGAGAGGTGCTAGAGTCTCTTTGTTCTCTTTTGGGCTGACTAATTGTGTCTTTTGCATAGTTTATAGATGTTGTTAATGTCTGTGTCTATTGATGGCTGATTTGTCAGAGTGCCAAGTCTCTAGAAATTCCCTGGCATTTTTCCCAATTGAAACTATGGTTAAATCTGTCTAGATGTTGTGAAATTTCATCATGTCTTCTGACTGCCAGTTGATGTTCATGGATGCGTTCTTTCCATGTGTGTTGTTCAAAAAAATAAAATAAAATAAAATAAAAACCATCTTCTTGTGTCTCACGTGGCTTGTGTTAAGTAATAGGTCAAACCATTGGTCATGGTTTGTTGAATAAGCATAGTATGACATAAATTATTATTTACAAACCAAAATGCCTGATGTCCTATGATGCTGAGCTAAAATTAAAGAAACCACATCCTGGTTTATGACTGAGGCAGCAAGCCCACAAAGGTTGTTATGGAGTTTTGCCTATTTCTGCCACAGCGGTAGCTCATTTTGTGCTCATTATGCCCACATTTGTCAGCTTTGCAAAAGTGAGGCTTTCAGTCTTTTTCACCACCATGTGCTATAGTTCTGCCAAAGGGTTTTGAATATGCTGTCATACAATCCAGATTAATTTAGCTCCAACTGTTGTCTGTGTTTTACACACACACACACACACACACACACACACACACACACACACACATTCCTAGGTTTTCACGGGTATAGGTATGTAGGTCTTGGCATATTCGGGTCTTTTCCCATGTAAGGTTGAGAGTATCTTGGCTATATATATATATATTGGAAGACTTTCCAAGGAATCCATTTAGATATACCCATTTTTGCATCTTTAATCTTTTTCACTCTGATTCTAAATTATTACTGTAATAGATCTTCCTTTATTTTTTCTTCCAGAAGTGAATATTTATTCATTTTTATTTATTCATTTATTTGTCGAGTACATATTAGATAATATATGTAAGTATAAGCATGAATTGAATACATAAAATGAATACAATTAAAGGGAACATTAGGACAGGGATGGTAGGCACACTGGTGCTCTTACAGACCTCTTAGGAGTGGGGTGACGTCAACAGTAGACAGTCTAAGGTTAAAATTTTCGGGATTTTGGGATGAAACTACAGAGTCAGGTAGTGCATTCCAGGCATTGACCACTGTTGCTGAAGTCATATTTTCTGCAATCGAGTTTGGAACGGTTCACTTTAAGTTTGTATATATTGTGTGCTCATGTATTGTTGTGGTTGAAGCTGAAGTAGTCATTGACATTGTAGCAGATGATTTTATGAGCTATGCTTAGGTCATACTGAAGGCAGTGTAGCTCTAAATTTTCTAAGCCCAAAATTTCAAGTCTGGTGGCATAAGGTATTTTGTTGTGAGCGGAGGAGTGGAGGACTCGTCTTGTGAAATATTTCTGGACACATTTAATTGTATTAATGCCCGATATGCAGTGTGGGATCCAGACAGATGAGCTGTATTCGAGAACTGATCTAGCAAATGTTTTGTATGCTCTGGTTAGTAGTGTAATATTACTGGAGAAGAAGCTATGCAAGATTAGGTTTACAACCCTTAATGCCTTTTTGGCGATGTTGTTACAGTGGGCTTTAGCACTTAGATCATTTGATATGAGTACTCCAAGGTCCTTGACAGAGTGAGGGTTATCTACAGAGTGAGGGTCATGTCCACTCAGTTTGTATTTTGTGTTCTGATTCCTTTTGCCAATGTGTAAGACAGAGCATTTGTTGGTTGAGATTTGGAGTTGCCAATTTTTTTACTATTCCAACACAGTCAAGGTCCTTTTGAAGGATAGCAGCACTGTTGGTGGTGATAATAGTTTTACATCATCAGCAATGATCATCATCATATTCTATATCATAATAATATAATATCATCATATTCTGCATAATAACATCATTAAGGAAATTAGGTTAATCATACTCAAACTTATATTCAATATATTTCCAAAGTCTAGTAATGTTTATTGATGGACTTAATAGACAAGTTCAACTTCTGCATAAATGTTGCCTTCTACTGGTCTTCAAAATAGTCCAGGTAGCATCTATGAGATTACATTATTGTATTGCCTCATGAAACTTCTGATACAAATTTGGCAAAAAGAAAGCTGCAGATGCAATGCACATTTGTGAGCTACAGGGCAGAAAAAAGAGTTAGTCATCTTGATTCCAGGCAGGATTACGTTTAAAAATTCTAATACCTTTCCCTTTATCAAAATTTGTTGAAAGGTCCAATAAGCTCAAACTGTTTTTGATGAATTATGTTCATTTTTAAATTATAAGAAGTGTTTTTATGTTTCTTAGCAACTAGACTCACTATTTTTCCAAAATTAGATATTCCAATTCTTCATTCCAAAATTCAGCTATTTAGATATCTACATTGTACTTTCATAGTATTTTTTAATCATTGCTACATAGCTGCCCTGGCTCCTTGTAGTCTTCTAGGTTCAATTCAAAGTACTGGTTGGTGTATTTAAAGCCTGTCACTGTGATTTCAGATCTCTCCAGATCTGGCAGGGGATGCATGTTATGATACTCTCAGTAAGACAATGTCATATGATGGGATGTGATCAATGTATCTGCTTAGTGGAACAACTTCCCTCCTAGGATTTGGGTGACTCTAACCCTATTGCTCTGTAGGAAGTTAGCACCCACCCCTCTCCTTTGAAATATTATAGGAAATATTAAAAAGGCAGAATATTTCCCCTAAAAGAGAAATAGAAATCTTAAGACAGAAACTCAGCCCCAGCTCCTTGCCCCCAGCAGATACTTGGTTTTCTCCAAGACAAAAGGCTGGGCCAGTTTATCTACAACACAAAAGACCTTCAGCCTGAGGACATAATAGGATTAGCCCTCTACCCATCTCACCACATGGCATTTGGGAAGATTACACCACCCAGCAAGATTCAACTAAACATGGAAGTCTGACAACCAATCAGAATACATTTTTTGCCACAGGAACAGGAAGCAAGTTCAAAGCCCAACAGAGGCTATAAATCTCTCTCCCTCTTTCACACATGTGCTCTTTTTGATCAGGACCTCCAACCATGTGGTCCTGTTTACCATTAAACCGTCTTTCCAAGCAGTTTCTATGTTTCCGGTGTCTTTCTTCTCACCTGGAACTGAACCCAGATGAACATTTCATCCAACAGCTCTTTCGGAAGACCCTAATCTGGCTTGGGCCTACCGTTCCTGTTCTATTGTTTCCTTTCATTATATCAAATTAATATAGTTATTGCATACTTTTGCTTACATATATGCTTATATGATGTGATGTTGTTTTATGTTGATGCTTGTGTATACTGTTGCGACAAAATAAAAAAAAATCATCTTTCTTATTCTCTACTGATAACCATATAAATGGGATAAACAAATGAACAAACAAACAAATCTTACAGTATTGAATTTTTGGGTTCTAGTCAGTGGTGGGATTCAAATAATTCAACAATCAGTTCTCTGCCCTAATGACCAACTGGGTAGGCGTAGCTTGGTGATCATGTGACCATGTGTGCATGGCCAACTCAACATCACTCATGTCAAACGGTGCTTCAATGTAATAAGAGTTAACCAGAGAGGCAGTTTCTGTAAGCAGGGCAATAAAGATTAGGCTAGAAACACCACCAGAATGTTTCCTTCCTGCCTTCCTTACAGGATTAGCCCTGTAAAGTGGAAAAAAATAAAATAAGATTTCTTCCAACAACTGGTTCTCCAAATTACTTAGAAAATTAAAAACCGGTTCTACCGAATAGGTGCGAACTGGCTGTATCCCACCACTGGTTCTATTCAAATGAATACACACCTCTTATGCATCTTAAAATTACAGGTACTTTGGATGCTGCTAGAGTTGCCAGCCATAATGTTTAATTAGTATATGTTTTATTTGTATATACTGCCAAGGGAATAATGCGGGTTAATCACATACAACTTCTCCAAGTCTTTAAAGCAAGTATTATTTTTTTTTAAAAAACTGATTAAACGTGTTGATTCATTGCTTAGTTTAAGTGTTCCAGCAAAATGACCTTCCTGCTATTTTCAAATTTGATTCCATTACATAAATTTCTCATGTGATTCAGGATCAAAACATAACTGCTTATCTATTAATAATCAAATGTGCCTGGCAGCTTTCTAGACAGGAAATTCAGAAAACTTGCCAAGATTTGAAAGGTGTTACACACACTTCATCTAAAAATTGGCCCCAGGAAGAGAATATTCATAGAAGCTCTCATTCCAAAATAATATACTCTAGATGTCAAAATAAAAGCCAAAAGTTATGGCTGAAAATGTAGTAAAGTTCAATTAGGTAGCCAATTAGGCCAACAATATTTAAAGAGATTTACTTTGCTATAAAAAATTCTTATTGATTTATAAATTTGAATTAAAACAATATATGAATCCCTCTTAAAATATATATTAATCTTGTACTATGCATTTTGATAACATTAATTTTGACCCAAATTAATGGAAATTATATTTACTAAATTGGTCTATACATTTAGATTCGGGTTTTATGAGATACTTCTTGAATATGTTTTAAAAAATATATTTTATAAAGTCTGTACAAATTGCTTACAGAAATTTATTAATACAGAAGATCCTAAAGGCAGCACATTAGATTTTTTTCAGATAATAGCAAAACTATATTGCTCCAGTACAAATTGGTAATGATATGGTAATGACCTCTGGAGGGCCAGGGACAGGGGTTGCTCCTCTGCCTTGGTCCTGTTAGATCTCTCATCGGCTTTTGATACCATCGACCATGGTATCTTGCTGCGCCGGTTGGAGGGGTTGGGAGTGGGAGGCACCGTTTATCGGTGGTTCTCCTCCTACCTCTCTGACCGGTCGCAGACGGTGTTGACAGGAGGGCAGAGATCGACCGCGAGGCACCTCACTTGTGGGGTGCCTCAGGGGTCGATTCTCTCGCCTCTCCTGTTCAACATCTATATGAAGCCGTTGGGCGAGGTCATCAGTGGCTTTGGGGTGAGCTATCATCTGTACGCTGATGATACTCAGCTGTACTTTTCCACCCCAGGCCACCCCAGCGAAGCTGTCGAAGTGCTGTCCCGTTGTCTGGAGGCCGTACGGGTCTGGATGGGGAGAAACAGACTCAGACTCAATCCATCCAAGACGGAGTGGCTGTGGATGCCGGCATCTCGGTACAGTCAGCTGCAACCGCAGCTGACTGTTGGGGGGGGGGCATTGGCCCCGACGGAAAGGGTGCGCAACTTGGGCGTTCTCCTGGATGGACGGCTGTCGTTTGAAGACCATGTGGCGGCCGTCTCCAGGAGAGCTTTTTACCAGGTCCGCCTGGTTCGCCAGTTGCGCCCCTTTCTGGACCGGGATGCCTTATGCACGGTCACTCATGCTCGCCACTTCGCCTGGATTATTGCAATGCTCTCTACATGGGGCTACCCTGAAGTGCACTGAGACTTCAGCTAGTCCAGAATGCAGCTGCGCGGGTGATTGAGGGAGCCCACGTTGCTCCCGGTAACACCACTCCTGCGCAGTCTGCACTGGCTACCTGTGGTCTTCGGTGCGCTTCAAGGTTTTGGTTACCACCTTTAAAGCGCCCATGGCTTAGGGCCCGGTACTTACGGGACCGCCTGCTGTTACCCTATGCCTCCCATCGACCCGTGACGCTCCCACAGAGAGGGTCTCCTCAGGGTGCCGTCCGCCAAGCAATGCCGGCTGGCGGCCCCAGGAAGGGCCTTCTGTTGGAGCACCTACTCTGGAACGACCTTCCCGGTTTGCGCCAAATATCTGACCTTCGGACCTTTCGTCGGGAATTAAAAACTCACTTATTTATTCAAGCGGGACTGGACTGATTTTTTAGACTTTTTAAATTTCTAAATTTTAATTTTAAATTTTTAAATCTTCTGTAATTTTATATGGGGTATTTTAGGTTTGTCAATTTGACGGTTTTAATTCGGCCACCATTGAATAAGTTTTTTAAATTGATTTTTAACTTTGTATATTTATTGCTTTTTATCTTGGCTGTACACCGCCCTGAGTCCTTCGGGAGAAGGGCGGTATAAAAGTTTAATAAATAAATAAATAAATAAATAAATAAATATTGCATAATCATCAAGAAGAGTCATAAAATTAGCAGCAGATAAGAAAAAAAATTAGCATTAAATGCTACCACATCAATATCTTGAGGCTGTCTAGTAGAAGGCACCACTGTTTCAATAATCAAATTGAAGATTAAAGGAAACTGGGGCAACTTTGCTGGGTGCTGTGATATGATATAACCTGATAGGTTGATAGATAAATCCACCCATAATAATATATCTTGTCACCTCTTTGACATGGAGAAGAACTTAATTGGTGAAGAACTTAACTTCACCAATTATTACTTACTTTGCATCAGTGGTAAGAAATGAACTGTTAAAGTGTATGGAAACTATGTTTTATATTTAATTGGTATAAACATGGTGCAGGCATAACCTTTTTGATCAATTTGTGATACTGAATCAGTTTGACAGATTAGTTCATTGAACTGAATGTTTCCAAGTGGATTCAGATACCATGTATGTGCACCTGAGCTTTAATGGTCTGGATCAATCTAAATCCAATCAGGTTCAATTCGGAGATTTAGCCTAAATTGATTCAGACATCTGAATTAAAAGAGACTGATTTTCCAACTGATTTTCTGAATCCATCGGATGTTTGAATTGAATTACATCCAATTTGCACATCTTTAATAAAAATAACTGAAAGTTCCCCTTTTGGTTTTATGATCTCTAGTAAACTATTAAAATGGAATTCAATATAATTTGAAAAACATACATTATTTTTGTGCTTATAAAGAAAAATTAATATACTTTCCCCCCTAGGTATCATTGATTTTCTTGTGAGCCCACATCCAATTGCCAAAGTACTACGGGATCATTTGGTCTTCAAGATCGCTCCTATGCTTAATCCGGATGGAGTTTATCTTGGCAATTACAGGTATGAATATGCAGTATAGAATGAGTGATTTACTTAGGTTAGTTAACTTTTAGAACAAAGGACCAGAAAACAGGAAAAGAGAATTTTAAAAGACTGAGATAAGAAAATACCAGATCAAGTCTATAAAGATAACCAATTAAGCTATGTTTACATATTTTGAATATAAGACTTTTTAGTTCACCTAATTATCATTCCATTTAAATGGTACTTTAAAACTTAGTCATGATTTCTTCTCATTGTCCTCATTATCTGCAGATCTTAAACAACTTCAGCTATGAGAGTCTAGATATTGCAGAGAACATCTTCAGCCAATCAGTGTTTAATCTAAGCTAGGCAGCAGCTGAGTAAAGAGAATTTCAGCTACGCAGTACAGCGAGTCCTTGACGTATAACCACAATTAAGCCCAAAATTTCTGTTGTTAAGTGAGACATTTGTTAAGTGAGTTTAGCCTCATTTTCAGACCTTTCTTGCCACAGTTGTTGTTAATATCTGTGTCAGCTTTCTGTCTGACAAACCCAACCAAAATAAGCACAGCCGAGACGATCCAATCTCTTAATGCAAAACTTTATTGAGCACATCATTTCAGCACAGATGAGGGCAGATCAAAACCAGATCTAACTAATTCTAGCACAAACCCACATAATTAAAGTATAGATTCTCCCTCCCCCATTAGATCAGGTTACGTTGTCCAATTGAGTCTCACTGTATTGTTATAAGAAAAAGTCTTTAGCTCTGACAACATCTGCCGGAGTGCCCTTGGTTCTCTGTCTTCTTGATGTCTGGAGCCTACATTCCATCTCCCTTTTCCCTCCCCCCTGGTTCATTGGCAAGCTGAGAAGTGATATTGGTTGCAATAGCAAAAGCGCACTTCAAACTTTGACACACTGCAGTTGTTAAGTTAGTAACACAGTTGTTAAGTGAATCTGATTTCACCGTTGATTTTGCTTGTCTATGCTTACGTGACCCTGGGACAGTGCAACCATCATAAATATAAACCAGTTGCCAAGGATCTGAATTTTGATCACATGATCCTGGGGATGCTACAAAGGGTATAAGTGTGAAAAATGGTCATGTCACCTTTTTTAGTGCTGTTGTAACTTTGAACAGTCACTAAATGAACTGTTGTAAGTTGAGAACTACTTGCAGTTACCCTTTCTGAAATGCTTACAAACCCAGAATGAAATTGTGAGAATGCAAATTTCATCTGTCTCTAAAATCAAGCAGAAAAGTTACAAACCAAATTCCCGAAGATGGGGGGAGGCCAGCAGTTTGGGAAATTTGTCTCATATCAATACTAATCAGTAATAATATTATATGATCAATGAGGTGAATAATGTCAATAGGTTTGGGGAAAAATAATTATCAGAAAATGTTTTTCCAATTTTTTCTACCCTGTGTTTTTTCTTTATTCTAGCTAGTTATCCTTTACTCAGTTTTAATTTTTTTTTAATTTAGTCAGAATGGCATTCTATATATTTCCCTTTCTATATTTCTATTTACCTTTCTATAAGAGTGAAATAACTGCTACTAAAAAGTTCAGTCATTTTGGGCATGATTAAAAACGTGTCTTTATTATTTGATATCATGTGACTCAAGATTACTGATAGTTTGATAATTCGGCTGAAGATTTTCATAAGCAACTTTTCTGCAATAGCATAGTCAGATATAAATTCTCTCTGTGTTACTTGATCTGCCACTGTTTATTTTACATCTAAGTGCCCAATTAACATTGCATGGTTAAGTTAAAGTGAATGGATAAACTAACCAAAATGTAAAATCTAGAAACTCTTGTGAAGCGCTGAGCTTTTGAAAGACAGTAAGTTGTATATAGAAAGCAAATGAAAATTTGATCTAAAATTATCAATGTCATAACATCTTCTGCTTGAATGTGAAGATAAGACTGGCCTCTATCTTGATATTCTTTCAAAACACCCTGCAGATATGGTTTTGCCAGAGGGCCTGAGAACCTTGGAGTGATATAGAACACATCGAAGGGTTTTTATGATTGTTTTTGATGTGTGTGTGTGTGTGTGTGTGTGTGTGTGTGTTTAGAAAGAATTATTGTGTTTTGTATTTGGAGTTTTATTTCTGTAAGCCCTCTGGGCTCACCATGAGTGAGTTGGATGACTATATGTTTTCTTAATAAACAAATACATAAATAAACAAAGTTTGTTACTCCAGCATACAAAGGTGTAAGACTACAAGGAATAGCTTCAGATATTGAGAGGGGTGTGTGTGAAATCCCATAGTATCTCTCAGAAACCATGAGTATTTTTTCTTCATCATTCTGATGTGGACCAGGCCCATTTATCGTAGACATGAGCTATCCCATTCACCTTGATGTTATCTGCAAATTGGATAAGCATTCCTTCATTTTTCTTCTTCCGAGCCATGAATAAATAAATAAGCCAGCCCATCACTGAATTTTGATCCAGTTTAATGGCACATCACTGAGGAAGCTTGTTTAAGAATACTTTGGAAGGTCTGTTTTGAAGCCATTCAGATCACACTTATACATCAAATCTAACACCTAGGATAGACACTTCTGTACAAATTGCCTTTAAATGTGAAAGGAACATTACTTGTTTCAGTCACAGACTCTTATTTTGAAATAGCATGAGGTTTATATAAGGCCGATATAAGAAGAGGTGAGATTGATTTTCAGCTAATTGGTCGGTATCTTATTTCTGAACTTTATGTATTCAAATGTCTCTGAGATAGGTCTATTATTCAAATAGAATAGAATAGAATAGAATAGAAATAATGAAAAATAATGTATCAATATTTGTAAAGATAGAGAAGCCATTTTCTTTCCTACATGCCAAATGTAATTAATAACTTAAAATGAATATAATACACCCCACTTCCTATTATTGCAAGAGGGATATTACAATCTTGATAATGTGAATATGCCATGGCTGTTAAATAATTCACAGCAAGGTCTCATTGTTGAATGTGATGATGATGATGATGATGAAGAAGATTTTAAAATAAGTTTTCAGCAGGTTGACTGCATCTGCTGACTTTGTCTTGGCATAGAAGCCCCACAACCCTGAGTCCAATTCATACTGGATGGGAGATGACCTGAGAATTCCAGGGCTATAGACTAGGTTGGGAAACTGAAAATAACCCAGAAGAAGAAAATGATAAAACACCTCCGTACACCTTGCTAAGAAAGCTGCAATGAAGTCTTAAGCATCAGGTGTAACTTGAAACAGACTTGACTTTTACTCTGCTTAAAAGTCAAAGTTGGTAAGCTGAATTTTAGAACTCAGATAGGATGGTGTTTCAGCGGGATTTCAATTCATAGTTCCATTTTTTCTAGCTTTGTCATTTTTGTGCGTGAGAAATATCCTCATTAAATTACATGGCAACATCATAACTAAGCCAGTTATACCATTTCCAGCAGTTATGGGGTTCATAGGAACATCATTTACAATGTCATTCATTGAAAATTTGAATTCCTTTCTTATGCTTAATGGGCATCACTGTGGTATGAAATTATTACTTTGGGGAATTTCTTGGGAGTGCTAATTCTTGCATAAAAGCAGAATTCTATCAAGTCTATGTCCATTTCTCTGACTGTTTTTGAGTGCATTACATAGGGAGAGTTTTATAATACATAAGAAAAAATAAACTGGTTCAGTGCAAATGCACAATATGCATTTGAACATAATAACAATAATGAGCATGAATACTTGGAGTATTACTCAAAATTGTTTCATGCGAAATACTCAAAGAAATGGAGCAAAAGGCATATTATTTTATAAGGATTTCATTGATAGAAGTCTTGTGAGATAAACTGTTACTATTAAAATGTTAGGATGGTTGTTTATGGCAATGAAATACAATTTTTGTTTTTTTTTTCTAAAAGGAAAATTGACCGTTGATGAATAGTTCTGATATTTTTTATGGCATTTGCTAAAACTGGATAATGATAAACGACATGCCTGCGTAGGTGATAAAAGGCTGACTCTGTTGGACAGCCAAAGAATGAAAGCTCACCATTTAAGAAACAACCAATTACAATATAATACATGATAGTAATTTGTAATGCATTGTGATCAGGGCTCAAAAAGACAAAAAAAGAATTTAATTTGAGGCCATTGGAAGCTAGGTGCATGGTTTGGGCCTGAACCCCTGAAAAGAATGTGCAATCTGTGATTTGCAATGGACCACATATGATTAGGAAAATAGGCTTAAACTGAACTGACTGATAAAAGAGGCTTCTATCAGCGAAATACCAAAACAACATCTTTCCCTAATCCTTCCTGACTGCTACACTTCAAGGAAGAAAGTTGTTTTCTTCAGACTTTCAATATTTCCTGGCAGTTTAGCATTAATACCTTCTGGATATTTTGTGATACCTCCAGCAACAATAGATAAGGCAGAGAAACACAACAACATACTCTTGATTTAAAAGCTGGCACATCCTGAGGCCAGGGTTGAACTCTCCTTTATCCCACGCTTGCTCTAAACTTGTCACCATGTAGCTGAAAGAGTGACATCTGTTCCTGCAGGCAAGATGCCTGTAATGGTGCCATCTTCAGCTTAGATTAGTTCCAATTTGTCATTTTCACCTTGCAGAGATGAGAGACCCCCAGATGGCATGGAAGGTAATATGCTTCTTAATAGTGGCAGATCTCTGCTGAAGCGCCCTTGAAATTCTGTGACAAGGCAGTAGCTAAAAAAAAAAACCCCCACCAACCCCTCTATTCCTTCTGAAAGCTTTTACAGTCAGAATCAACAGTTAGCAGATCCTGCTTCTGTTCCACACTCTTTCATTATTGCTTTCACTTATTTGCTGTGACAGTGAGACACACTGGGGAAGTAAAATATATATGTTAATTATAGCACACAGGCTTGTCACATCTCAAGCCCGAAACTTCTTAAAGAATGTTTGCTGGTAGGCAAAGTTGTGTTTTTGCATCTCTCAATATCTTAACATGGCGTTCAGAATTAAGCGAGGCTGAGGGGAAAAAAGTGCTCAGCAGTTGATTTCTAACCGCCGAAACAGAGCAGCCTAACTTTTCGAAGAGTCTTTTTCATCCACTTAATTATAGACAGCAGTTGCCCAATAACCATATTAGAACGGAATAAATGGTAAGGAAGTCTCTGAGGTGGGAGGCAATTAGATGCAGAAAAATAGTAGAGAGGATGAAGGCAAGAAAATGGAGCAAAAGGCATTTTATTTTGTATGGATTTCCCAGGAATCACAGAGTTGGAAGAGGTCATTTAGACAATTAAATTACACTAGCTGCTCAGCACACGAATTCAAATCAAAGCATCGCAGACAAGGGTTTCTCTTGAAGGTTAAAAAAGGGAAGCCTGCCATCTCTCCAGGTAATGTGTGCCTCTGTCAAAACGCTCTGCTAAATTATTTTTCTAACATCAACCAGAATTTGCTTTCCTATTATTTAAGTCTGTTATTCCATATCCAGCATTCAGAGAGAGGTAATGCATTGATCGTAGCTTTCTTCTCTTGGGCAAATCTTTAGGGCTTTGAAGAAAGCTATGATATTCTTTCTCGGGAGTTACTAGACAAACCTTTTGTCCTGGAATTGGTGTGAGGTGAACTCCCTGTGTGCTGAAATAATGTCATGGGGAGAGACTTATAAATGAGTCATATGTTTATACATCCTCATTGTACATGGGGACAGGGAACTTCCTTTTCAAGGAAAGTGACATGTCTGGGCAGGGGGGAGTACAAACTACCTGGGGGAGGGGAAGTGGCCTATTCATATAAAAATATGAATAAATAAATAAATAAATAAATAATATCCCTTTGAATACCTCATTTGTCTTGCTAAAATAAAGAGGGGACATTTGTTTGTTCGTTTATTTTAATGTTAAATATTTCTTGCTGTTGTTATTTTTACAAATAACTCGAGGTGGCGAACATATCAAACACGCCTTTCTCCTCTTATTTTCCCCACAACGACAACCCTGTGAGATGAGTTGGGCTGAGAGAGAAAGTGACTGGCCCAAGGTCACCAGCTGGCTTTCATGGCTAAGGCAGAACTTCCATGATCTTTTGCTTTCTAGTCTGGGGACTTAACCACAATTGCTTAGGAACTCTCTCCATTAGAAAAATGAAAATGCATTTTAACTTCTCTGTTCCTAACTAAATCTGGTTGATTTCATTCATACGCTACTGTACGTGCAGATGTGGTTGCAAGCAAGCAAAAAGAAGGAATTTTTAACCCTGTTATCTGATAATTTTGTGTCTTAGTAAGTATCTAAGACCTAGGCTTACTGAGTCATTACAATACACAATTAGTTCCAAAAAAAAAAACTATTTTATTGTAACATCTGAGAATTACATTCATTCCCAGCTGAGTCCCAATTAGTTGCAAAATAAAAGTCCTTCGGAAGAAGTCCTTCGGAAGAAGTCCTTCGGGATAATCACCAACCTTTATCTTCTTTGACACCCTGCCAAAGGCCTTACTTGGCAAAGCCCCACAGCTTCTCCTGTTCCTCTGTCTCTCTGCTGTCTGACTCTGGGGGCTCCGGAGTCCATGCATCATTCCCAGATGGCCCTGGCCCCATCTCTGCCTCCAACACAGAGCCCTTGTCCGGGCCTTCCCCGGACTCCAGGACTGGCCCATGTTCCACCCCAGCCTCCTCACTGTCTGACTCCGCTGCCAGCTCCGCAGGCTGCTGGCGGACCACAACACTTAGTTTTATCTTTTACAGTGTTAGCCATCCCTCTTAATTTGAGTACAACATTCCAATCACCTAATTTGAAATCCCATTTGTTTTAATCTTGGTCTATTTTAATATTATTATTTTTTCCTAAGTAAAAAAAATCCATTTTTCCCAGGGCAGTAAGCATGGAAACAGTATCAGCCTAGTCTGGGAAATAAGCTACAAATAAATATATAAAACTTGATGCACAAGTCAGTAGGGTATGTTGCTCAGAGATTTTGTTCCTCTAAAGGCTGCTTCACAAAGGAGAATAATAATGCCCTCTGTGTCCAACCTGAAACCTTCAGCAAAAAGGGAAAAGAAGAAGAAAACAGAAACAGTCCAATCTTTTCCTAGATAGAAGTGAATTTGCTATTGGGTAGTAAGCCTACTAGACAGAGATAACTGAAATAATAAATTCAGAATCCTCTTGTTTGTATGTGGAAATAATACAATCCTTAGGTGAGGAATCGGCAAGAGGTAAAACCTTTTGTGGAACTGTGAATCTTTCTTTTCCTTCTGAGTCACTATTCCCCTTTTATCTGTTCTTTACATGCTCTTGGGAGAATGCGCTTTCTCCGTCTTTACATTCTGGTAGAGACAGTGAATACTGATGAGCAAATGCCCTGCTAGGAGGTTGCTCCAGGCAGTCATTTGCTAGACTTATTCTTAGGAAGAACTCAATGTGCCCAATTAGTTGGGGAGAAACGATGGAGAACCAAAGTTAATAAATTCAACTTCATACTGTAGAAGAGAAGTGCCTCTGTGTTTAACTCTGTTATGTGGAATTGCATCCAATTTTAATTTTTGCTTTTATTGAAATCTGTGATTTTGGAGAGTTAATTTGGTTTTATTTCTATGTTCAAATGGAATTGCATAGGAAATTTGACAGGTGCCAATAGACCAAAGAGGTTGTAGCTAGAAGTTTGAAAGCACATTATAGGCATAGATATTCCATTTTCTCTTTTCTGCTACTAGACCCTTGACTTTTTAATTCACATTTCAGTTGCTGCATTGACTTTAAAACTAATCAATGATAGCTATGAACCAAGTCCCTATTTTTCTCCTTCTCTTTTTCTTTACATCAAAACTCCATCATTTCCCAACACTTTAATATAATGGTTGGCACTTGGATACATCTTAAGATGAAAACATGAGGATCAGGACATTCACTATCTGGTCATTGAAGAGTGCCAATCTTCAGAGAGTTCTATAGACTTACAAACATAAGCATCTCAGTTCTTACAGTATTTTAGTATCTGCAAACAGTCAAAACAAATCAGTCCATACTGAATTTTCAAATGGAATCAGTAGAGTTGGAGAGAAGGGGGAAAAACATGGTATCTGGAGCTCTTCATCATCAGCAGGCAAACTTTATATTTGTCTTTCCATTTTTCCTTACCTTAAAGAAACCACAACCATACCCTGAACATTGATTTAAGAAAGCTTTGAAGTGCAATCCTGTGTAAATGTACTCAGAAATCAGTTGCATTTCTATTGCAAAGCACTGCTGTCATACAATGTGATGTCACATGACCATCTTGCTTAATGACAGTAATCCCTGCAGTGATTAAGCAAGGATTACAGGTTGTTAAGTGAATCTGATTTCACCGTTGATTTTGCTTGTCTATGCTTACGTGACCCTGGGACAGTGCAACCATCATAAATATAAACCAGCAGCGTGCAGCAGCAACCAAAAAGGCAACACAATCCTAGATTGCATTAACAGAGGACAGAATCAAGATCACGTGAAGTTTTAGTACCACTTTATAGGTTTGGCCTATGTTTGCGGCAAAGAACAAAGATTGCACAGAAGCTGCCAAAAGACCTTGATGAAAAAGTGATGTCATTCCATTCATTCATCATAAAACAAAGAAGGATCCATAACTATGACCTTCAAGATATTGGAAATATGGATGAAACGCCTATGACCTTTGATCTTCCAAGCAACAGAACTGTGGCAAGTTTGGGAGACAAAACAATTTTACTAAGAACCACAGGAAATGAAAAAAACCATTTCACAGTCGTTCTGTCATGTTTGGCTAATGGAACCAAGCTGAGGCCTGTTATTATTTTTAAAAGAAAGACCTTGCCTAAAAAGGTAAAATTCCCGCCACGAATTACAGTGCGTGCACATGTTAAAGGCTGGATGGATGAAGATGGAACAAAAAAATGGCTGGAAGAAATTTGGAACGGACGACCAGGAGCAGCCTTAAAGAAAAAACCATCACTGTTAGTTTGGGATATGTTCAGAGCCCACATATCTGATGACATAAAAAAATTGGCAAAGTCATCTCAAGTCACTTTGGCCGTTATTCCAGGTGGGCTTACATCTGTATTGCAGCCCCTAGATGTCAGTTTAAATAAACCTTTCAAGGACCGTGTGCGAAGGATGTGGCATGAATGGATGACATCTGGTCAAGCTCAACTGACAAAAGTTGGAAATCTGAGAAAGCCAGACATACAACTAATAGCACAGTGGGTTCGTGATGCATGGGAAGATATTCCAGAGGACATGGTGCAACGTGCCTTCAAGAAATGTGGCATTAGTAATGCTATGGATGGCAGTGAAGACAGCGCATTGTATGAGGGTGACAGCAGTGATGATGACGACTGTGAACTCAGTGATGATGACAACGTATATGCGGATAACATCACAGACGCTGAAGTAGCTGAAGCTCTGTTTGGACAAACAGATGATGAGGAGGAGAGTTTTGAGGGATTTTAGCTCTCGTTAGCTTGGTTGCTGTTACTTTTAAAGATACTGTATTTTTGATACCATATTCTTTTTGGGGACCCCCTTTTGCACTTTTATTGTTTTTCGTTCAAATAAATATTCATGTTATTTTACTTGGCTCTATCTTTATTTTTTACATTGACCAGTAGCTGCCTCATTTCCCACCCTCGGCTTATACTCGAGTCAATAGTTTTTCCCAGTTTTTGTGGTAAAATTAGGTACCTCGGCTTATATTCGGGTCGGCTTATACTCGAGTATATACGGTACTCAAAATTGTTTCATGCGAAATACTCAAAGAAATGGAGCAAAAGGCATATTATTTTATAAGGATTTCATTGATAGAAGTCTTGTGAGATAAACTGTTACTATTAAAATGTTAGGATGGTTGTTTATGGCAATGAAATACAATTTTTGTTTTTTTTTTCTAAAAGGAAAATTGACCGTTGATGAATAGTTCTGATATTTTTTATGGCATTTGCTAAAACTGGATAATGATAAACGACATGCCTGCGTAGGTGATAAAAGGCTGACTCTGTTGGACAGCCAAAGAATGAAAGCTCACCATTTAAGAAACAACCAATTACAATATAATACATGATAGTAATTTGTAATGCATTGTGATCAGGGCTCAAAAAGACAAAAAAAGAATTAATTTGAGGCCATTGGAAGCTAGGTGCATGGTTTGGGCCTGAACCCCTGAAAAGAATGTGCAATCTGTGATTTGCAATGGACCACATATGATTAGGAAAATAGGCTTAAACTGAACTGACTGATAAAAGAGGCTTCTATCAGCGAAATACCAAAACAACATCTTTCCCTAATCCTTCCTGACTGCTACACTTCAAGGAAGAAAGTTGTTTTCTTCAGACTTTCAATATTTCCTGGCAGTTTAGCATTAATACCTTCTGGATATTTTGTGATACCTCCAGCAACAATAGATAAGGCAGAGAAACACAACAACATACTCTTGATTTAAAAGCTGGCACATCCTGAGGCCAGGGTTGAACTCTCCTTTATCCCACGCTTGCTCTAAACTTGTCACCATGTAGCTGAAAGAGTGACATCTGTTCCTGCAGGCAAGATGCCTGTAATGGTGCCATCTTCAGCTTAGATTAGTTCCAATTTGTCATTTTCACCTTGCAGAGATGAGAGACCCCCAGATGGCATGGAAGGTAATATGCTTCTTAATAGTGGCAGATCTCTGCTGAAGCGCCCTTGAAATTCTGTGACAAGGCAGTAGCTAAAAAAAACCCACCAACCCTCTATTCCTTCTGAAAGCTTTTACAGTCAGAATCAACAGTTAGCAGATCCTGCTTCTGTTCCACACTCTTTCATTATTGCTTTCACTTATTTGCTGTGACAGTGAGACACACTGGGGAAGTAAAATATATATGTTAATTATAGCACACAGGCTTGTCACATCTCAAGCCCGAAACTTCTTAAAGAATGTTTGCTGGTAGGCAAAGTTGTGTTTCTGCATCTCTCAATATCTTAACATGGCGTTCAGAATTAAGCGAGGCTGAGGGGAAAAAAGTGCTCAGCAGTTGATTTCTAACCGCCGAAACAGAGCAGCCTAACTTTTCGAAGAGTCTTTTTCATCCACTTAATTATAGACAGCAGTTGCCCAATAACCATATTAGAACGGAATAAATGGGAAGGAAGTCTCTGAGGTGGGAGGCAATTAGATGCAGAAAAATAGTAGATAGGATGAAGGCAAGAAAATGGAGCAAAAGGCATTTTATTTTGTATGGATTTCCCAGAAATCACAGAGTTGGAAGAGGTCATTTAGACAATTAAATTACACTAGCTGCTCGGCACAGGAATTCAAATCAAAGCATCGCAGACAAGGGTTTCTCTTGAAGGTTAAAAAAGGGAAGCCTGCCATCTCTCCAGGTAATGTGTGCCTCTGTCAAAACGCTCTGCTAAATTATTTTTCTAACATCAACCAGAATTTGCTTTCCTATTATTTAAGTCTGTTATTCCATATCCAGCATTCAGAGAGAGGTAATGCATTGATCGTAGCTTTCTTCTCTTGGGCAAATCTTTAGGGCTTTGAAGAAAGCTATGATATTCTTTCTCGGGAGTTACTAGACAAACCTTTTGTCCTGGAATTGGTGTGAGGTGAACTCCCTGTGTGCTGAAATAATGTCATGGGGAGAGACTTATAAATGAGTCATATGTTTATACATCCTCATTGTGCATGGGGACAGGGAACTTCCTTTTCAAGGAAAGTGACATGTCTGGGCAGTGGGGAGTACAAACTACCTGGGAGAGGGGAAGTGGCCTATTCATATAAAAATATGAATAAATAAATAAATAAATAATATTCCTTTGAATACCTCATTTGTCTTGCTAAAATAAAGAGGGGACATTTGTTTGTTTGTTTATTTCTTGCTGTTGTTATTTTTACAAATAACTCGAGGTGGTGAACATATCAAACACGCCTTTCTCCTCTTATTTTCCCCACAACGACAACCCTGTGAGGTGAGTTGGGCTGAGAGAGAAAGTGACTGGTCCAAGGTCACCAGCTGGCTTTCATGGCTAAGGCAGGACTTCATGATCTCTTGCTTTCTAGTCTGGGGACTTAACCACAATTGCTTAGGAACTCTCTCCATTAGAAAAATGAAAATGCATTTTAACTTCTCTGTTCCTAACTAAATCTGGTTGATTTCATTCATACGCTACTGTACGTGCAGATGTGGTTGCAAGCAAGCAAAAAGAAGGAATTTTTAACCCTGTTATCTGATAATTTTGTATGTTAGTAAGTATCTAAGACCTAGGCTTACTGAGTCATTACAATACACAATTAGTTCAAAAAAAAAAACTATTTTATTGTAACAGCTGAGAATTACATTCATTCCCAGCTGAGTCCCAATTAGTTGCAAAACAAAAGTCCTTCGGAAGAAGTCCTTCGGAAGAAGTCCTTCGGGATAATCACCAACCTTTATCTTCTTTGACACCCTGCCAAAGGCCTTACTTGGCAAAGCCCCACAGCTTCTCCTGTTCCTCTGTCTCTCTGCTGTCTGACTCTGGGGGCTCCGGAGTCCACGCATCATTCCCAGATGGCCCTGGCCCCATCTCTGCCTCCAACACAGAGCCCTTGTCCGGGCCTTCCCCGGACTCCAGGACTGGCCCATGTTCCACCCCAGCCTCCTCACTGTCTGACTCCGCTGCCAGCTCCGCAGGCTGCTGGCGGACCACAACACTTAGTTTTATCTTTTACAGTGTTAGCCATCCCTCTTAATTTGAGTACAACATTCCAATCACCCAATTTGAAATCCCATTTGTTTTAATCTTGGTCTATTTTAATATTATTATTTTTTCCTAAGTAAAAAAAATCCATTTTTCCCAGGGCAGTAAGCATGGAAACAGTATCAGCCTAGTCTGGGAAATAAGCTACAAATAAATATATAAAACTTGATGCACAAGTCAGTAGGGTATGTTGCTCAGAGATTTTGTTCCTCTAAAGGCTGCTTCACAAAGGGAGAATAATAATGCCCTCTGTGTCCAACCTGAAACCTTCAGCAAAAAGGGAAAAGAAGAAGAAAACAGAAACAGTCCAATCTTTTCCTAGATAGAAGTGAATTTGCTATTGGGTAGTAAGCCTACTAGACAGAGATAACTGAAATAATAAATTCAGAATCCTCTTGTTTGTATGTGGAAATAATACAATCCTTAGGTGAGGAATCGGCAAGAGGTAAAACCTTTTGTGGAACTGTGAATCTTTCTTTTCCTTCTGAGTCACTATTCCCCTTTTATCTGTTCTTTACATGCTCTTGGGAGAATGCGCTTTCTCCGTCTTTACATTCTGGTAGAGACAGTGAATACTGATGAGCAAATGCCCTGCTAGGAGGTTGCTCCAGGCAGTCATTTGCTAGACTTATTCTTAGGAAGAACTCAATGTGCCCAATTAGTTGGGGAGAAACGATGGAGAACCAAAGTTAATAAATTCAACTTCATACTGTAGAAGAGAAGTGCCTCTGTGTTTAACTCTGTTATGTGGAATTGCATCCAATTTTAATTTTTGCTTTTATTGAAATCTGTGATTTTGGAGAGTTAATTTGGTTTTATTTCTATGTTCAAATGGAATTGCTTAGGAAATTTGACAGGTGCCAATAGACCAAAGAGGTTGTAGCTAGAAGTTTGAAAGCACATTATAGGCATAGATATTCCATTTTCTCTTTTCTGCTACTAGACCCTTGACTTTTTAATTCACATTTCAGTTGCTGCATTGACTTTAAAACTAATCAATGATAGCTATGAACCAAGTCCCTATTTTTCTCCTTCTCTTTTTCTTTACATCAAAACTCCATCATTTCCCAACACTTTAATATAATGGTTGGCACTTGGATGCATCTTAAGATGAAAACATGAGGATCAGGACATTCACTATCTGGTCATTGAAGAGTGCCAATCTTCAGAGAGTTCTATAGACTTACAAACATAAGCATCTCAGTTCTTACAATATTTTAGTATCTGCAAACAGTCAAAACAAATCGGTCCATACTGAATTTTCAAATGGAATCAGTAGAGTTGGAGAGAAGGGGGAAAAACATGGTATCTGGAGCTCTTCATCATCAGCAGGCAAACTTTATATTTGTCTTTCCATTTTTCCTTACCTTAAAGAAACCACAACCATACCCTGAACATTGATTTAAGAAAGCTTTGAAGTGCAATCCTGTGTAAATGTACTCAGAAATCAGTTGCATTTCTATTGCAAAGCACTGCTGTCATACAATGTGATGTCACATGACCATCTTGCTTAATGACAGTAATCCCTGCAGTGATTAAGCAAGGATTACAGGTTGTTAAGTGAGGACCTCCTTGCAACTTCCTGCCCGCTTCCAACAACCAAAGTCTGTGAGGAAGCTGACAGAAAGTTGCAACTCCCAGGTGGCTCAAAAACAGATTGTCAGGCAGGTAAATGTGGCTACTGTCAGATGAGGAAGAATGTGCTAGTGGCTGACAAGGTACAGGATGGGTGCAGTGGAGCTGAAGGACAGTGCAATAAAGTGTGCAGACAGCCAATGTGAGATCATTTAGTTGAGAGAATAGAAGGTGAACTAATCAAATTTGCAGACGCTAAACTGGAAGGAATAACCAACATTCCAGAAGATAGGCTCAAGATCCAAATGGATCTCAACAGACTTGAACACTGGTCCATATCTAACAAAATGAAATTCAATGTTGTGAAAAGTACAGATTAGGCGAAAACGGGTTCAACAACAGTAACTGTGAGAGGGAACTTGGGAGTCTAGTGGACAAATGATTTAATGACTTAATGACTTAAATATAAACCAGCAGCGTGCAGCAGCAACCAAAAAAGGCAACACAATCCTAGGTTGCATTAACAGAGGACAGAATCAAGATCACGTGAAGTTTTAGTACCACTTTATAGTTTTGGTCACCTTATTATAAAAAAGATGTTGAGACTCTGGAAAGAGTACAGAGTACAGAAAAGAGCAACAGAGGGACTGGAGGCTTAAACATATGAATAATGGTTGCAGGAATTGGATATGTCTAGTCTAGTGAAAAGAAGGACTAGGGGTGATATGATAGCAGTGTTCCAATATTTGAGGGCCTGCCACAAAGACGAGGGATCAACCTATTTTCCAAAGCAGCAGAAAAGACAAGAATCAATGGATGGAAACTAATCATGGATGGAGAGAAACAACCTAAAGAAGAAATTTCCTAACAGTGAGAACAATTAACCAGTGGAATGGTTTGCCTTCAGAAGCTATGGGTGCTCCATCACTGGAGGCTTCATCATTATAACTTTAAACCATCACTGAATAAATGGATGTTAAGTGAGGACTTAACATAATCCAATTACAGATACATGCAGATTCCATCTGTATGCACTATGTGCAAATAATATCAGACTTAGTATTTTATTTTATTGTACTGAATTTAGTTTCTTCCTTGTTTCTAGAATCTCAGGGTTGCTCACATGTGGATCTCATTTTATTCTCACAAGTTTCACCTACAAGTTTGATTAGACTGTAAGAGAGTGACTGGGCCAAAGTTATCTAATGCAGGGGTCTCCAACCTTGGCAAATTTAAGCTTGGCTGGCTGAGGAACTCTGGGAGTTGAAGTCCACAAGTCTTAAAGTTGCCAAAGTTGGAGACCCCTGATCTAATGAGCTTTCGTTGCTGAGAACAGATTTCTGTTGCTGAGATTGGACACTCAGCTCTGTCGCAAGCCTTTTTCTCTTCTTCTTCTTTTTTTTTCTTTTTCTTCTTTTCCATATTTTACCTTCATTTCATTTCATATACCAGCAATCATTTATATAAAATCAGAAAAAGAATATCCAAGTGATAGAACAAAGCTTTTGATGGGCCTTTTTTTCCCATTAGGCATCTGTCAGTACATATACTATCATTATTATTTATGTAGCACCTTAGAGTGTATAAAACAAAATAATCACAAGACTATGAATAAATGCATTTATATTTGCTGAGCATAAAAATCTATAATTACCAAGTACAGCCATAGTATAACTGCTATTTAATGTCCATTTCTTTTTGTTACCATAGAAATGAGTCCGGAATAGCTACCTATAATTTCTCATTCCGATTCCTTGCTTGTGTATTGCCGAATTACCATAATAATTGCCTATTAGTCATCAGAAAATAATAATTTATCCTAAAGGTATCTTGATACTCTGAAATTTCACTTCAGATTTCCTCCCCCCCAAAATTGACCAGGGCACACAGGGGCCCATCTGCTTTTCCAGAAGGTGAATGAAAATCAGTTATTTTAAAAAAAAGGCAACATGGGGAAAGAGGGGGTCATATAATGGGTACAGCATTATATTTTGACATGGGAAGCACCAGATAAACACCTAGTTGAGCTGTGGGAAATCCTATTAAGCTGCCAGTCTCTCAGCCATAATATTGATAAGCTTTTCTTTCAATAGAAAGATCTGCCGGTGTTCAATGGGATTGTTCTGAATCACTTCATTCCCACTTATGTTTTGCAGCTGTTGAGAATTTTGCAATGTGGAAAAAAGCAAACTAAATGTTAAATTTCAGGTCTAGTCTTCAACTTACAGCTGTTCATTTAGTGACCATTCAAAGTTACAACAGCACTGAAAAATATGACTTCTGACTATTTATTGCGGCTACAACCTTTAAAGCACTCCATGGCTTAGGACCGGGGGATTTACGGGACCGCCTACTGCTACTGTTCGCCTCCCACCGACCCATGCGCTCCCATAGGGAGGGCTCCTCAGGGTGCCGTCAGCCAAACAATGGCGGCTGGCGGCCCCCAGGGGGAGGGCCTTCTCTGTGGGGGCTCCTACCCTCTAGAATGAGCTTCCCCCGGGACTTCGACAACTTCCTGACTTCCAGACCTTTCGCCACGAGCTGAAGACGTATCTATTCTTCCGCACAGGACTGGCATAATAATTATTATGATTATTATAATTATTACTATTATTATTAATTTTAATGGGGTTTTTATGGTTTTAATGTATTTTAATTATGGGCCAAATTTAATAAGTTTTTTAATACTGGTTTTAATTGTATTGTATCTATTTATTGTTGGTTTTATCTGGCTGTAAACCACCCTAACTCCTTTAGGAGAAGGGCGGTATAGAAATTAAATAATAATAATAATAAATTAAATTATTATATATATAATAATAATAATAATTATTATTATTATTATTATTATTATTATTATTATTATTATTATTATTATTATTATTATTATTTACAGCATCCCTACAATCATATATGAAGAACGGTTGTAAGAATTGGGTATGTCTAGTTTAATTAAAATAAGAGCTAGGGATGGCATGATAGGAGAATTCCAATATTTAATGGGCTGTCACAAGGAAGTGGGACTCAACCTATTCTCCAAAGCAGACAAGAAGCTAATCAAGGAGAGAAGCAACCTAGAACTAGGGAGACATTTCCTGACAATTAGAACAATTAATCAGTGAATGACTTGCCTCCAGAAGTTGTGGATTCTTCAACACGGCAGGTTTTTAAGAAGAGATTGGACAGTGATTTGTCTGAAATGGTATAGGGTTTCCTGCTTGAGCAATAGGTTGGACTGGAAGACCTCCAAAGTCCCTTCCAACTCTATTACTCTGTTACAAAAACTAACAAAGCAATACAACGCTTTTTGGAAGCTATGGCAGAATATGTGCCTTTTTTTGTGAGATGGTAGATTTAACAAGAGCCTTAGGTACTTCTTTATAACTGTCAGAAATTATTTGACACCTTGGGCATAGAAAGACTAAGGCACTCATATTTACTCAATTTTGGTCTATATCATCATGTGGAAAATCATACCTGGAATCAGCATCTTTTCTTTTAATTCACCCCCTTCAGAAATTATGACTAAACTGAGGAATGTTAACCAGAGCCTTTTATTCAGCTCTACTCCCAGGTTAACTAGATTTGGTTGAAAATTATTATAAATCCAAATAATCTATGAGTGCAGGAATGATTTTTTGCTTATATGTTTTGACTGCTTTCACCAGGGATTTTACTATGTTTAAGATACTTTTAAACCATTTTAAGCCATTGCTTAAAAAAAATTGTAAAATATTTATCATTCTTTATCTTAAAACAAATACAGCTTGCAAAAGAATTCCAGCTGCCTAACACAGAAAATGTTTTTTAGATTGATGTGGTAACTGCTCATTTTAACCACATTACAACTCCTGAGTATTTTTCAGTTGCTATTGATGTGACAAATTCTCTTACACAGAGCACTCTACCAATCAATAGTGTTTGTGTGGGTGTATATGTGTATGTGTGTGTCCACACTGTAGCCACAAAACCTTATGTTTTGGGATGTGAACTGAATGTGAACCTCTTTAGCTTTGAGTATTAAATAATGCTTTGCTTTAGATAGAAAAATAACTAATTCAATCCAGTTTGTGATAAAGGCTGGGCAGTCTTCGGGTGGTGGTAAACTGTGTAGGAATCATGTGGTAGCTAGTTTTAATGTGATTGCTTCATCCTTCACCATGTAATAACATTGATCTGAAAACGCTAAGTAGCCTGTTATTCGTTTCCAGAGCAGACTGTGAAAGGAATCATAATGTGAAATAATTGAATTCATACTTCTTGGTTAATATCTGCCATTATTTCCCTAGGAATGAAACATGGTACACTTAAAAAGATAAATCTACCTATTTTCCATTTAAGTAGTTTTGTTCTCGATTACTGCTTGGGAAGACCTTTGGTCAAATTCTAATCAAGAAATGGTTTGATGAATGATAGCCTTTGCGTTTTCAAAGCTCCTGGGGATGGCAAAGGAGCTACATTTTCTTGTTGCTGAATACTAGTTCAAACCTGGCACCAATTATACAGTATCTTCCCCTAACAAATGCATTCAGGCTTCTAAGGTGGTACAAAAAAAAAATAAATCTGTCAGCTTGAATGTTGTATTTCATTTAGGGTGGAGTTTTCAAAAAATCTAAAAAATAGGCAGGACTAGGACCAGTTTTGGGAGCAGCGGTCAGGAGTTTCCAAAGCATGAAATGTGAAATGAACACTTGCAAGGCTTAAAAACTCATTTTACCCTTTAAACCCCCTTAAACTCCCCTGCGTGCGAAAGTATCAAATTGTTGTCTTTTTTACCATCATTCTGAGTGAATTCTGGAGCTACAAACAGGAAGATTGCATACTACCAGTCCAGGGTTTCTATTGCCACCGTATTCAAATTGATGGAAAACTGCAAATGTCATACCCACAACATAATGATTGCTTTTTATGAAACATTTATTCTATTTGAATACTGCACATGTTTTTAGATTCCCTTCTTGGCTTTCATTGATCTTTCCAACAGTTGCTTTCAACTTTTGAAATGCCTTTCAGAATGTTTTTGCATCCTGATTAAGGTATTGGTGTGATTTAATAATCTCTTTTCATAATGCAGTCTCTTTAAATAGGGAGTTTGCCATTTTACTAGATTTGCTGCCAAATGCAATAACAACAATATTTTTACTTGAAGGATTAAAAGCTATCACACAAAAATCTGAAATTTGAAACAGCCTTGTTTGCATTTTGGAGTTCATTCATCCAAATTTTCAATGCTTCTGATTTCTGCTTGACTGTATTTTCACATTTTTAATTCCACTGCTGTTCAGTTCCCACAAAACAGTTGTAGTCTTACTCCAACAGAGATGAGAAACTCAACTTACACATAAAATCATGAGCACTCTAACTGATTGAAGTGGAAAAAGAAACTTAATTTACTAAAGCCTTCTTTATGTCATACAGGAAGTAGAAATAGTTCATTCACATTCAGGAGAAGCAGGAATGAGTTACTACCTAGTTCCCCTTGTACTATTTTGCATTGGTAGTGGGTGGCCACTAGTTATGGAGGCTACTCATAAGATTGAATAATGATGGCCCTCATTTCTATGCACATTGATTTTTTTCCCCTCCCACCTAGATCACTATCTGGAAAGTCTGTTGCACCCTAAACTGAGGAACACCCAACCTTAGAGACAGATAACAATTCAAACAGAAGAGAATATATGTAGCTCAGAGCTGAATTGTAGAGTTCTTGGTGCTCTCTGAGTTAGTTGTTTGCTTATAGATGTTTCATTACCCAACTAGATAACATCAGTGCTAGTGAGTATGCTGTTTGCTCCTTGCAAACAGCAGCTAAAGTGTTGATGGGAGTTTGGTTTTCTCCTTGATAGTTCCTTGACTAGGGTATTGTTTTCTGCTTGATTGTTTGTCTGGTGTTTGTCTGGTGTTCCTTCCCTGCTTATCTGGGTATTGGCTACTGGAGAGGATGTGTTCTGGCCTTTTTGTTTCTGTCTTAGCTTTTTAATTATTTCTTTTGAAGAAAAAAAAAAACCCTCCCTTTTTATGACGCTCTAGTCCAGGGGTGAAATCTAATTTTTTTTTGCTACTGATTCTATGGGTATGGCTTGGTGGGTGTGGCTTGGTAAGGGGAGTCATGTGACTCTGTGGACATGGCTATGTAACTATGTGACTGAGGGCTCAAAAGACAGAAACTCACTAACAATGTCCTGCTGGAGCAGGGTTGGACTAGATGACCTCCAGGTCCCTTCCAGCCCTGGATTATCCTCTGAAGCTGCATCTAATGCCAGGTTTGTACTCCTTCCTTCCTCTCCTCCTTCTTTCCTTCCTTCCTTCCCTGCCTGCCTCCCTCCCTCCTTTCTCCCCCCCCTCTCTTTCTCAAAAATGAAACCCCCAACACCGTTTTTCGGCTAGCAGGCTTCAGGAAAGCTTGCTGGGAGCAAAAATGGACTTCCTCACCTCCACCCCCATAAAAAAAAGGCTCTGACGTTTGCACGCTACAGCTGTGATCCTTGGAGCCTTTTTTTACCTTTTAAAAGCATTTTTTACAACCTATTTGGGCAATAGGTTGTAAAATGGAGCAAAATGGACTTCCTCACCTCCACCCCCATAAAAAAAAGGCTCCAAGGATCACAGCTGTGGCGCGCGATCATCACCTTTTTTTTTACCTTTTAAAAGCAGGAAGTAATGACACTCCGGCGGGTGGGTGGAGCTTTGCTCCACCATCGCTACCGGATCACCGAACTACTGGCCATGATTGTGCGCTCTGGTCCGATCCAGGAGCATTTCACCCCTGCTCTAGTCCCTATTAGGGTTAGAGTCAGGGAAACTGGATGGAGCTGAGCATTTACTGGCCGGATGCCATTGCTGATGTCTACAGGAGTTCATAGCCAATATTTTTCTTTGCACCCTAGGAAACATCTGCTACTACCTGGTATTGAACTCCCAACCTTCCGAGTGGGAGGCAAGCGTCTTTACCACTAGGCCACGCCTAATTATTTATTTGGAATGGTGTCTAAATATAGGTTAGCATGAATATAATGATTAAAGCATAAAGTATTTTAGGTATAAGAGGAAAATCCATAGTTAATTTCAGATAATCCTTACTTTAATTTTCTCTCTGTTGCTATTTTCCCCTCATTTTTCCCCTTAGTAGTACTTAGTATACTCAAGGGGAGTAGTTTCCCCCTCAAATAGTACAATTATGTAGGAAGTATATGATTGGGGGGGCAAACCATTTAATAGTAATTGGTCAATGAGCAGAAAACAAATAATCAACACAATAAATAAATAAAATAACTAAATTGCCAGCAACCCTGCTAGAAGGTCAATGATCTTCATGTCTATTTCTTTAATCTTGCAGTTTGACTTTTACTTATTTTTTAGACCTTAGATATAACCTCCAGTTGGATGATCACTTTTAACAGGTATTATTTTCCTTATTATTGTTCCAAGACCTTCTTAACTTTACAAACCACCTTTATAAGCAAGTGAAAAAAGTATTGAATTTAAGAATGATTTAACTCCAACCTTGCCATAAAAAGGGGCAGACTTAATCTGAAGAGATACTTTTGAACCACAAGTATGGTTCAAAAGTGGCCACAAATCCATTGAGATGTATGTCATATTGGAGTGCTCTTCCAATATGATATTTTTATGAGAACAAATACGGAGAAAGCATTTTGTATCTTTTTCATCCTTATAACAAACCAGAAAGGAACTGTGTAAACAAAATTGTAAACAAATTAACGTGTACTTATTCAGTTCTAATCCAGCTCCCAATTCGAATAAAAATGTGGGATATTTTTGCTTTGAATAATATCCAACTAATCCTATAGGAAACCAGTAATCTGGTTTTCAGTGAGAGTTGAAGCCCAGTCCTAGGACAGGAACAGCATTAGTCAATGTCCCAGTATTTGGTGAGTCCCTGGGTGAATATTATTCTAGAGCATTTCAGAGAGTTGTTCAATTCCACACACACACATGCACACACACACACACACATCCCTTTGGGAGTTTGGACTCACATCCATTGATTACCATTGTTTCATAGGCACACATTCATTAGGATTGTAATTGTTTCTTAATATTTCAGGAAATTGGTTGTTCTTAATACTTTGAATTGATATTACATTGGTTTTTTAATATAGAAAATAATTCAGAGTGGGACAGCCTAGAAATACCAATAGTTAGCTAGCTAGCTAGCCAGATAGATAGATGATAGAGATAGCTAGCTAGCTAGCTAGCTAGCTAGCTAGAAAGATTGATGATAGATAGATAGATAGATAGATAGATAGATAGATAGATAGATAGATAGATAGATAGATAGATAGATGATAGATAGTTGTCCTTTTTTACTCCTAAGTGCCTACAATTCAATATGCACAGATCATATAACAGTAGCAGAAGGTATAAAAAGAAGATTTGGGTACTTACTTTATACAAAACATAAATCTTTGAATATGGCCAAATTATTTTAAAAAATCATGTAAGCTAAATAAATTCAGGAAAAAAATATGGTTTATGAATGGGTCTCCTTGAGCCTTCTCCAGTATCGATTTCCCCTAGTCTTCTCAGATGAGATGAAACTGAAATTGACTTGACCTGAATTTGTTTCTATAACCAAGAACTCAATTATTGTTAAGCCACTTTGTACCCACTTTTCTGTCTACCAGCCGGCCTGCCAGCATTAACAGTTTCAGGATGCATGGTTGGTATGAAAATTTCGTTGGAAGGGGTTTTATTTCAGTTTCTTAGAGCTGGCAGTTCTTTCTTTTTAATAAAAAGATAGGCCAGTGCAATCATAAATAAACAGATTTGACTAGAGCGGTTCGGTGGTTATGAATTCCGTGTCATGACAATTGCATTGCACATCTAAAATGAGCTTAAATCAAGAACAAATTAAATGCATACCAAACACTGAAAAACCTGTTTGCTTGTGCTTATTGCCTAAGCCTTTTTAAAAGAAAACAAAATTTACAGATGCTTACTTGAAGTAATGAAATAACAGAACCATTTATAAATCATTTTTAAAATAAAACCTATTAAATGTTCCCTTGTGATTTCTAGAACAGCTTATAAAGTAGAAAGTGAAAAATGACTTAACTTAAAGTGGAGGCAAAATAAATAGAAGGATTGACATGGTTTGAAGAACAAATACAATCATAATTTATCAAATATGCTTCAGAACATCTTTATTGCCATTTTTTGGGGGACTAGAGATATCATTAAAGTCTTTTCATAACAAAATCTTCACCATCCCCTATTCTTTCTTCTGAAAGTTTCATACCATCCAATTAATTTTTGAATGACTTTGTAGTGCAGCCAGGACATAGAGTCATTGCTTGGAATCACTGGGAAGCCACTGACAGTATTAGAGAAGTCACACTGGGAAACAGGGCTCATTTAAGTACATCAGAAAAAAGAGAGTTTCAAGAGCCCTTAAGCCCTTGGGGTTCATTGATTAGAACAAGGAACTAGAGATGCAGTTAATTTATGCTTTTCAGTTTCATTCAACTCTATCTGCCTGTGAAGAACATCCCAGAAACAGATTAATCTACTTAATCAGGTCTCTGCATATTGGCATATCTTCCTATTTCTTTGCCATAAACAAAAATAATGGGTCCAGCTTCACAAAGTTCTTCCCTGCCATTAGGTAACTGTTTCTACAAACTTAGGAAAAGTTATTCAGAAAAGATGAAACATTCCCAAGAGCAAAGTAAAATTGGTAGTCTAGATATGGAACAAAATATGCACCTGTGTTTTTATGTGTGTCTTCCTCATCCTTCCTGAAAGTGAAGATAATTTTCTACAGTTTTTTTGATGTGTGTGTGTGTGTGTGTGTGTGTGTGTGTGTGTGTGTGTGATTGATTTCTCAATTTTTGTGAAGAGGGTACCTTGCTTAACTGTACCAAGAGGCTGAAGATTTCCCCAATTCTCGTTTCTTTAACCTCATAGAAACAAAATAATGCATCTGTTCATAGCATTTCAAGCCACAGTTGCAATTCTTTGGAAACTTAATGAGAATTATGCTATGTATAAATCATCATTTACCATAGAGACAGCCATCTCTATGGTAAATAACAAAAAGATCCAAACACTCTGAAAGCCCTTTGATTGATTAATTATGTCAAACTCTTTATGCTTGGCCCATTTTAACATTAAACCTGAATCTAAACCTTTGTTTTATAACCCCCTCAGCATTACAGCCAAAAGCAAATAACCCTTTTATCAGTTCTCTATTACAGGTAGTCTTTGACGTATGACCACAACTGAGCCGAAAATTTCTGTTGATAAATGAAACATTTGTTAAGTGAATTTTGCCTGATTTTACAGCTTTTCTTGCCCTAATTGTTAAGCAAATCACTGCACTTAGTAACACAGTTGTTAAGTGAATCTGGCTTTCCCCATTGACTTTCCTTGCCAGAAGGTCACAAAAGGTGTTCACACGACCCAGGTTCATAGCCGCTGTCATAAATATGAGTCAATTACCAAGCATCTGAATTTTGATCATATGACAATGGGGGTGATGCAATGATTGTAAGTGTGAAAAATGGCCATAAGTCACTTTTTTTCAGTGCCATTGTAACTTTTAACATTCACTAAATGAACAGTTGTAAATTGAGGACTACCTGTACTTTCTTATTTCCCATAAAGCACAACAGAAGCTTCACACACACATCTAGGCTAGTCACATACAGAAGGCAGAACTTCTATTTACTGCAGAACCATAAATCAACCATGCCTTATGTATCACAATCAGACCTTTTCTCCTCTTTTTGAATCAATGGACCTTTTGGCTGTTTTTTTTCCAGTCCTTGAAAGCTAGATTTACATAAAATTTCTGCCTTCCCAGCTTCACCCTTTACAATTATTTAGAAAATAATATGAAACATTTATTATGTCCCAAGATAAAAATAAGAGTATAGACTAGCATGTTCTCTAGGTGGGAAACTAGATATTGAAAGTTGGGTTAGAAAGTTAATATAACTCAAGTCAAGCTTGACATCTGGTGATTAAATGAGCATGTCACCTGTCACATAATATTATATACAGGGAAGAGCTCATAGTAACCTGTCTGAAAAGGTATTTTTTTAATTTTATAACTAGAAGCATCGTTGAGAAAATCTCCTTCACAGTTCAAGTCTTTGCTTCAGTGGTGGGATTCTACCAGTTCGGACGAACTGTTAGCTCTGACTTTCATCTGTGAACGAACTGCTTTGCTCTGATTTTGAAGTAGGCCCGCCTGCCCTTGCATTATACTCACCTATATTTCCCTTTCTGAAGCCCAGCTGATTGGCACGGCAGGGTGGATTGCCGCGCTTCAGCTGTTTTTCTTGCCAGCAGCAAGGTGGAAGGTGAGTTTTGTCTGAATTGCGCATGTGCATGCTTAGTGAACCAGTTGTTAAACCAGTTAGATCCCACCCCTGCTTTGCTTGCATAAACAGCATTTTAATCCAATTTGCTATGAAAATCTCTACGATTTGAATTATCATGAACAGACAGCAAAGAAAGCACCACAACAAAGCAAATATGTTGCCAGACTTTGATAAATGTGTGAGACAGTCACAAATTAGATAGGAATTTATGAATAGTCCCAGTTCCCCAACCACATATGAATTACCGTAATGGAGAGTCTGTGAAAGGTCTCTCTTTATAGCGATATTTCAGAATTTAGTTCCACCCATAACTTTGAGGAGTGATGATCAATTGCTGAATAATGATAATAATGGTGACTGTTACACCATTGGTTATCCATCTCCCTTAATTATATCCTCATTTTGCTTCACACTTCCATGATACAGATAAATAACCTATTTTATCCAAGGTGCTTTGAACCAGACTTTCAGGCAGGATTTCTACTTTTTTATCTGTTGTATCATGAATTAAACTTTTCCCTTATTTCATATGGACCACTGATTTGAAAACAAGGAAGATTATTTGTCGTGGCCCTCCCTTTCTGTTTCATGAAGCTGTCCACTCTTTTTCCTTCTCTCATGTTTCAGTGCTAATTAAATACTTATCCCATAATAATCATTGTGGGATATTCATATTGCAAAACAGCCTGGAGTGATGGTTGGGGAAATAGCTTTGTAACAATGCAATAAACTGGCATATTACCGGGCCAACTTCTGTTATAAATTTACCAAATTAGCTTCTACTCTGGAGATGAAAATGTTGACATAGAAAGGATATGGATCGTGTCACACCAGAACAGCATGTCTTCTCAAATGGAGGCACATTTGGATGCATTTTAGATTCCTTGTGGTTTATTTGGGCTTTAGCCTGCATCATACAAGTTAGCTATTCTTTGAAGGAAACAAACTCCATTCTAATTTTATCTTTCCTTTTTAATCTGCTAATTCCAAAATGGAAGGATTAAAATCTGTCCGTGCAGTTGTTGGAGCTAAGCAGCTACCACGAGAAAGAGTTGGCAAAACATCTGGATCAATTCAAATTGGATCTGACTGAGAAGGAGGCTCAGCAGAATGGGAGACTCTCTGCAGCAACACAAATGTTCATTGCACATATCCTGCCCAGGAGTCATAGTTTAACAACAACAACAACAACAACAACAACAGAGTTGGAAGGGACCTTGGAGGCCTTCTAGTCCAACCCCCTGCCCAGGCAGGAAACCCTACACCATCTCAGACAGATGGTTAGCCAACATTTTCTTAAAAATTTCCAGTGTTGGAGCATTCACAACTTCTGAAGGCAAGTCGTTCCACTGATTAATTGTTCTAACTGTCAGGAAATTTCTCCTTAGTTCTAAGTTGCTTCTTTCCTTGATCAGTTTCCACCCATTGCTTCTTGTTCTACCCTCAGGTTTGAGGACCTTAATTTAGTGCAATATAAAAAATGCAGATAATTTTTTTTGTGGACCACCAAAATTTTCTCACGGACCACCACTGGTCCATGGACCACCAGTTGGTGACCACTGATATCTGGAATATTGTCTTCAAAAGTGATAGTGTGAATAACAGATGTCTTTCAGTTCATTATAATCTGATAAAGTAGATAGAGCAGCTTGGATTTGTTCGAAATGGGTATCAAGTCATAGACTTAATAAAGTTCTTTTCACTGAGACAAAGATGTGAGATGATTTTCTTTGATGTTGCCTCAAAGCTCCAGAAAAGCCTCTTCTGGAGAGTGGATTGGAAGATATTAGAACTACTGGAGAACTATTTAGAAACAAAATGGTGTGAAACAATAAAATCACTTCTCTTTGCTGTTAGAAGACATGGAGAAGTATATTAGTTCATAAAGAAATTTCTGTGGATTGGAGGTCACTTCAAGTTTAAAAGTTTTTACAACCCTATATGTAATTATTAGCATTACCTTTTTTGCCTAACAATGTTAATGTTACCCTGATTTTTACAGTAGAACAAATATAGAACCTATAATTAACTAATCCTGGTTCCACCCAAGTATACTTTCACACTAATTATTCCGCTATCCAGAATATGATAGCTTGGTTGGATCTATTGATTTTCCCATTAAAGGCATTTTAGATATCAAATAGTCTTTCAGTGATTTAAAGTATGTTATATGCTGGTATAATATAATATCCTTAAATAATTGATTTAATAATTATAAACTGATACGGAATCCTATAGAAGTAGTAGTATTTTATTTGTTTGATAAAACATTTTAGAATTATTCTCCATATGATTGATGCCAGATCCTTTCTGCAATGTGTCCCACATTTTAAAACATATGCTGCCTCCTATGGGATTCCATTCTATGTTTGACTGGAAATATGAAAAACAGTGATAGCATTTCTATTAAAAATTCCTCCTTGTAAAATAAAATAAAGCAAGAAAAATTGTAATATTTTAAAGTCTTGAGCCTTACTATGGAAAAGTCAGTATTTCCTCTTAACAATTCATTGATACCTACTCATTACTCACTATATTACTCATTATAAATACTATGTTTAATGTCATAACATCAGGCTTAATATTTGCTTGTTTAAATAAACTCTGAGATGAAAAGGATTTTTTGTTACTTACATGAATGATTTAGTCTTGTGACATTACAAATTCTGTCCTTTCCTCCTTCCTTCCTTTGTTTTTAAACGACTCTGTCAGTTTTCTCTTCTTATTCCCGTAGTCTTCCATTTGTTAAAGAATTGATTATGTTCAGCCTTTGGAAATCTGAAATTGCAATCTGAAATTGATATTAGCCAGAAATATGTTTCCACTTTTCCACCAGATATATGGTGAAAGGTTGATAGAATCCAGTGGTGAAATCCAAATTTTTTTACTACCAGTTCTTTGGGTGTGGCTTGGTGAGTGTGGTGTGGCTTGGTGGGCGTGGCTTGGGGAAGGAAACTGCAAAATTCCCATTCCCTCCCCACTCCTGGGGGAAGGATATTGCAAAATCTCCATTCCCACCCCACTCTGGGGCCCGCCAGATGTGATATTTGTTGGTTCTCCGAACTGCTCAAAATTTCCGCTACTGGTTCTCCAGAACCTGTTAGAACCTGCTGGATTTCACCCCTGATAGAATCCCATAGTTTAGAAGAAACCTGTTAGGATACAGCTCTGCAAATCATTGTGAAATTAAGAAATGAGAAGTTTATGCTATTTTGGATTCCTCCTCCCAAATGAGATACAAAATAGATAATAACTTTTATTGATCAGATCTCACTTGTTGAAATTGTGAATATTTTCAAATCATTAATCTGCTCACCGCAGGCAATCTTAAAAGGGTTCTCAGGGGTGTGCTGCTTAGACCTGAGTGAGATGACTTAGATTCACCTTGGCAAAGAGCTCAGTTCAATATGTAATTTTCTTACACATTTTCCTTAACAAAGTAATTTGCATTTCCTCAAAGATCACATTTATCTCCTACTTTTGACAACAGGTTTTTTAAAAAACAAAATATTTTCTTCACCTAATGCTCTTCTGCTGATGCATGTTGCATGTTCCTCTTTCATGGTCTGTCTTTAGAAACAAAGATGAATGCTGGAGCACTTAGTACAGGGGTTTCAAACTGGTGGCCCGTGGGCCGGATGCATCACGCACAGGCCACGCCCACTCCGGCTTTGTGAAGGGAAAAAATGTTGCGATATGTCATATGATGGCAATGTGATGCCACAAGTTTTGACACCTGTGACTTAGCAGGCTAGGTTCAGATGGGACACCTTGTTGTGTGTGTGCAGAACCCTGCTGCTTCATGAGCCAGTTATAGATATTCATGCTATCTATTTATCTGGCTCAAATTGTATGAGGTAGAGATCTACTTCCAGGAAAAACAGAGTCTTCCATTAAATTGGAACCCAGATCCAAAATGATATAGGTAGGCAGACCGTACAATCAGAAAATGATTGGTGATCTTGACAGTAGGAATGACTTCAGCAGGGATGCAGTCTTGGTGAAATGATCCATCAGTAACCCTTGAGGGTGCTGAATATCAGGGGTAAAATGCTACCGGATCGGACTGGATTGCGCGATCCGGTAGTGATCACAGCCGGTAGTTCGGCGATCTGGTAGCAATGGCGGAACGAAGCTCTGCCCACCTGCCTGGGTGTCATTGCTTCCTGCTTTAAAAGTTTTTGACTTTCTGTGCATGCGCAGAAGGTCTGCGCACGCATGTGATGCATGTGGGTGGGGTGCATGCACTCCCAAGCCGGTAAGGAAGGTAACTAGATTTCACCCCTGCTCAACATCCATTATAAAATGCAGAGAGAAGGTTCTTCAAGCACTCAAGAGCACTGGCAACACTAAAAGAAATGGGAGATTTGCCTGGCTTGGTAAGAAACAAGGCAGGAAATGACAAAGCAGTACACCTCAGCATTGATATGTGTCCACAAAAATTCCAGGTGAGCAGGGGAAGCATTTTTGCAGGCCAAACTAATTTGCCACAGGATTGTTGTCATACATAGGGCAGCCATGATGACATAGTAGACCATTTTCAGTTTAAAAGGAAAGGGACCAAACTGTCTTGAGATAGTTTGCAGGTGACAGAATTGAGTTTGCATGTTCAGGCCTTCTCCTGGTACCTGATACAGACAGTTAAGTAGTAAGCCCTAACATGCCTGGTTGGACATGCAGAAGTAGCTCTTTTTGTGCATCTGGTGCCAATGATGAGGTATCAGCTTGCCTGAACCAGTTGACATTAGCTGTTTACATTGCTGAGGTGCATGGGCTTTGTGATGTAACTGGTTGTGGAAGCCTCTGTGCTGGCAGAGAAAGCACTGCACTGAAAGCAGAGAACTTTCTCACCACTGGTATATTCTAACCAACCAGCATCTGTAAGGTACATGCTTGTATTACGCCAGGAGGCTCAAAATAATTCTTTTTGATATTCTCCAGCAGTACTTGCCAAAGCTGAAAGCTCCTATGCAGATCACGTACACAAGTGAGCATAATAATGTGAAACTATAGTTCAGTTTATTTCAGTTTGGTTTTAAGAACAAGAAAGCTTCATTGCTTTGCAAAATATTTTCAAGGGACTGTATCACTCAGATCTTTATTAAAGCAAAACATTGCTTTATGTGCGGAGTTTTGGCAACTGGGAGTGTATGAAGACTTGATTTAAAGGCAATGTAATGAAATAACTCAATCAAATTTTAATGGAATCAGCGTGGGAATTTTAAGATTCATCAAGACATTTCATGACCTGTTGGGTCATCATTTCAGTTGTGTTGTCATTTCAGAAGTGTTCCTTATCTAAACAGATCAATAGAATCATTATTATTGTTGTTGTTGTTGTTTATTGCACAGGCAGCCAGATATTCAGACTGAATCTGGCATTTTTATCCATTTTTTGAGTCCTTCCCAAGGACCTAGGATGAGCAGACGCTGATATTTGTTGATGTTAAAGATACCATTGCATTGCCAGATGTAAGCTGTTCCAAGTAAAGCTGCCTTTTGTAATTGACTAGTAGTGTTTTAGTCAATGTTTATGGTGTTCAAGTGGTGCTCCAGTTGTTTTGGGATTGCACCCATGGTCCCTATTACAATTGGTACTACCTTTGCTTTCTTTTGCCACAATTGTTCTATTTATATTTGCAGGTATTTGTATTTTGTTATCTGTCAAAATAACAAAAAAGAGACAATTTTGTCTCTTCTATTCTGCTATCTTCAGTACTGCCAGGTCCACTATCCAGACATTTTTTTGTCTTTCTTATCAATAGTTGTTAAGACTGGGGTGTTACATGGCAGGTGCTTGTCTGTTTGAATTCTGAAGTCCTAGAGCACTTTAGTTTTTTCATTTTGTTACTTTCTCTATTTTATGGTTCTACCAGTTCTTGCTTGCGGGCAAATGGCATGTCTTGCAAGTCTTCCAATCTACCATTGTTGCTACGATGTCATACCATTGCTTGTAGTCAGCCTTGTAGTGATCTTCTTGTAGTAGCTAGCTAGATGGTTCACTGTAACTTCAGCTTCTTTACAGAGGCAGCACTTGTCTGTTATTGTCTTCCATAGTTCTAGCTGTAAAGCCATTTGTTCATTAGGCTTCATCTTTGGCAGCCAGAATTAGCTCCCCTTTCTTTTCAACTTTTCTGATTTTAGACATTGCAAGGTTTTGTTATTATCTGCTTTGCCTGCTATTTTATTTTTTAATGTACTAGTCAAGGTCTTCCCATGTCTCCTTTCTGGTCTTCATTTGGTCTTTCTTGTAGGGCAGTCCAGTATTCAGTATCCAGTCAATCTTCCTGGTATACTAGCTTCAGTGCATCTTCTTCAGTGTCCATCAGATATTCTTCCAAAGCCTGTTTTAAATCCATAACTATCTGATGCACTTGCAACATTCTTTCCCCACCAATTTTCATTCAGAAGTAGAGTATGACAACATCACTGTAAGGAAGAAGGCCATGATTCATTGTCATTATTTTTCTGGTCTTTTAGTTCTGCTTGACTTAAAGTCTGGTTGGACTTTAAGATTTTTTACACTCTCTTGAGGTATTCACTTCTAACCTTTTTCTTGACTTCAGTATGCTTGTTATTGTTGTTTACATTTATATGCCACTCGTTTCATAGCCCGAGGTGACCCTGAGTGAGCAAATAACCAGTGGAAGTGGGAGCAATTTCTGGCTCCCTGTTTCCCTTCCCTACTGACTCTGCTTGGAGTGAGAAAGTTGATGGGGAAGCTGGCAGGGAAGGTTGCAGGTTGCTCAAGTTAGTGTCTCCTGTCCCTCTGTGCTCGTGCCATGTGACCACTGCATACCTGTGCACCCTCCCTTGTATCATTGTCCTGTATCTTCCCCATCCTGTGCTGTTTCCTTTCGCATCTTCCCTAACCTTCATCACCCTTCTTACTCACTCTGTCCCCACTTGGCAGAAGCCATGTAACTGCCTCCTGGCCATGGACTTGCAACTTCCTGCTGGCTTCCCCAGTGACTTTACTTGTGGGAAGCTGGCAGGAAGCATCTGCAGTGGTGATCTAAACTGGATCATCATGTTCCTGCCAGTTTCCCTATTGACTTATAGGAAGCTATCAGGTACTGTTGGAAAAAACATTCATATAAAAATATGGCTGACTGAAATTTTTCAAATTTCAATCCCACAAAAGTAATGAGCTCCAGATTTTGGACTCGTTGTATAAGTTAGCCTATCGAGGAATCTTAGTTCAAACATTGTTGTTGTATAATGCACTGTTTCACCAAATTAAAGCTTATTAGCAGACAGACAGACATGCAAGCTTTAGTAGTATATAGATGGAGTTTGCAAATGTGCTCACAGTCTTTTGTTGAATTGGATTTCGTGTCCACTTGCCATTTCCAATTGGATGGAACTCTTCAAATTACATTTCAGATTTGAATGGAATTGACACTTTAGGTGAAGCTGCAAATTAGAATTGGATATTTGATATTTTCTGGTTCACATCTCTGTTGTGCTCAGTGTTTTTCTTTTTTCTTCAGAAGAACAATCATGGGATTCACAGGAAAGATATTTGGATTTTGGAAAATATTGTGGGTGCTAATGACAAACAAGTATGCAAGAGAACATCCCAGAAATGAATGCTGCTGCTGCGATCTGTAAATTCTTTGTTAAAACATTTACATTCCTCATGCACATGTACAAATTCTATGGTGAAAAAAGCATCATTGTCTACTCAGCTATGAAACTAAAAGGCATTTATTAATGCAGATAAGTTTTCTTTGTAATATTAAATTAATAGTCATTTGAATGCAGGAGTCCCTCTATATGAATTATTTAAATCAGCATTCTCCTTTGACATAGATGCAGTCTGAAGTGGACTATAAAAATAGCATCTGGGTCTGACCTTGAATAAACTGCTACTACTGATGGGCTGAAGTTACAATTCATCTTTGCTGATTCATTAATTACTTTTTTTTCTTTGATTCTCTCCTACTAACTAATTTGAAGAGATGAGATTGGGCCTCCTTGTCAGACTCCCAACACAGAGTCATGTTGCGATTTTCTAACCTTTCAGAGTACAGTGATACATTAGTAGTCATCTTTAATTTGTTCTGGGAGGCACAATGAGTACCAAAAATGATGAGTGCCAATGAACCACATGACTGACCACCTGACCTTTTGTTTCAGCTGGGAAGGACTTCCTGCCTATCCTTTTTCCTATGTCAGTACCCTTCCCATCATGGCCGACTTCCTGTCCACCCTCTGCAGCTGTCCCCCTCTTCCTTTTGCAGCAATCTTTCTGACATGGCCAACTTCCTATTCATTCTGTCCCTCTTTTCCTATTGCAGTGCATTGACTATCAAACAAACAAGTACAGGAACAACACTTTCACATCAACATGCGTTGAGTATCAAATTCAACTAGTTTCGAAGCTGTTGAGTACTGAGGTACACTTGTATTGGCTTTTCCTACAAACTTTTCTGGCAGTATTTGGTAGAACTACATCCTTCATGAACCTCTGAACATCGGTTTCTGGGATGTTGTGTATTCGATTAAATTCTTTAATCTTCTAGTCCACAAACTATAAATTCAGTAAAACATAGCCATCCATTTTAAATGCTTCTAATCTGTGTGTCTGAATCCAGGGGAAAGGTGACTGGAGCAGTTCCTGTTCTATATAGCTCCTGCTTGTCTTATCACATCTTTGTATTTGTCAAATCTGGATTGATATGCATGTGAGTGTGTGTATCGGGACAATATCTGGTGGAAAAGTTTTAAGAAATGAGAAGATGAGTTAGTGAGTGGCTAACAAGAATTTCCTTTGTTATAGAAATTTTTGAAAATTAGAATCTAGGTTTAGTTATTAAATGATGCTCAGAGTTCACTGTCCTTTTACAATGATACACTGTCAGATAACATGTTGCTATCATGTCATGGCTGCCTTGTGAAGTCTACCAAAATTGGGGAGGGGAAGTCAATGTTGTAGTTTTTCCACAGTTACTCAAAACTCTGAAAGAGGGTGCTCTTCTTATTATTCTTAACAAGTGTGGCATGTCTATTTTACAATTACTGTTTGGATTGAGCTCGGAGATTCCTTGTTTATATATAATCAAGGTTGCCCCAGATGTGGAAAGGAAAAGCCAAAGTGGTTCCAGTGGGGACAAGAGCACTCAGGGTGGGATTCCTAAGCTGGGGCAGTGACTCCAACTGACCCTAGGAACAATATCAGGGTTCTCTGCCCAGAAGAGTGCAGAGCTAGGAAAGCTAAGATACTGCACAGAACCCACAAACCCTAGAGGACTGCAGCTATTCAGATAAATTTTCTTTAAGCATCCTATGTTAGCCGATCCAGCATCAGGCATAGAATAGTTTCTTCAGTGATACAAAAATTAAAATAGAAATGCTGCCTAGACTATAGGACACCCTAAGCTTGACATTTAGCAAAAGCCTCCTCCTGACAGACATTTCTAGCCAATTAAAGTGGATCGAAGCACCTTATTGGGATCAACTTGACAGTTCATAGGGAAGTTAAACAAATAAAAGAATCAAACTGAATAGCTGGAAGGCTTTCTTCACTAAATCCTGACTACTGATAATATTTGGTTCCAAATTACATTGTTGAACACATTGCAGACATTTGACAAAATATTCTAGGCCCTAAATTGAGCTGGGTGCAGATGGAGTATCTCTACCATGGACAGGTGAATTTAACATTACATTTCATATCTGGTTTATACTTTCCCCCCTTTGTCTCATTAAAAATTACATATACTAGTGACTTTGAGGAGTCTCTAGGGTCTGTGCTCAAGGATTCTGTGAGGGCAACAGTGTTTGCATCTCTGCCCTACAAAGAGGCTTAATTGATCCATCTATTAATTTGATCTAGACTTTTGCTGTCATTCAAAATTTTCATTAGTGCTCTAAGCACACATCTTTTGCCTTCAGTAAAGGTTTCACAAAACGTATTAGTCTACATGATCCAGATTAGGAAGTTTCCACTGAAAATTAGAAAATAGAATATATTAGAATATATCTTCAGCAAGCCTCTTCTGTATTATGTACTAAGGAGGCTCAGAAGTCTGATAAGTCATCATAGCATCGTACTTAATTACATGAGCTACCATTATAATTGCTTACAATTCGTGGAACACCATGCTTAGGCTAGTAACTTGTAAAATGATGCAGCTGATCACAAAAAAAAAAAAGAAGGAAACTGTTACAAACACACACCAAGGCACACAAAAACATTCGCCCACTTCAAGAAAAGGGAATAATAAATTGAAAGGATGGAGGCAGCGGAAGTAGGAAGGGATGAAAAGAGATTGAATCTCCACCCCTCCCTCAGAAAGTTATTAATTTCTACTCATTCTGCATTGATTCTGGAATCCAGTGGACATTCTGGAAATCATATTTATTCTGAGGTCCTGAACAAGAAATTAGTCTGAAACAGGAAACATGGCAGTCATTGTAAGACAAGCAGTAGTCAGGAGGGGAAAAAGGAGAAGGGAAAAGGAGGACACATACAGATTTAGGGGGAAATGTAAGGGACAGCAGGAAAAATATGGGAAGGAACAAGAAGTAATTTATGTAGATGGAAAGATAGGAATGGAACTGAGACAGGACAATAGCATGATTAATTGAGGTCTTTAATGCAGCTAAATGCATATACCACTTTAGGTACGCAGTGGCTCAGGGGCTAGGACGTTGAGCTTGTCAATCGAAAGGTCGGCAGCTCAGCGGTTCGAATCCCTAGTGCTGCCGTGTAACGGGGTGAGCTCCCGTTACTTGTCCCAGCTTCTGCCAACCTAGCAGTTTCAAAAGCACATAAAAATGCAAGTAGAAAAAATAGGGACCACCTTTGGTGGGAAGGTAACAGCGTTCCGTGCGTCTTTGGTATTGAGTCATGCCAGCCACATGACCACGGAGACATCTTCGGACAGTGCTGGGTCTTCGGCTTTGAAACGGAGATGAGCACCGCCCTCTAGAGTCAGCAATGACTAGCACATATGTGCAAGGGGAACCTTTACCTTACCTTTAGTGCAGCCAAAATTCAGCAGTAGAAGCTGAGAGGGTCTCGTAGATCAGGGATCCCCAACCCCCGATCTGTGGACTGGCACAGCAACAAGGCCATGCCAACAAGCGAAGCCTCATTGGTGGGGTGCAGGCAGCATGCAAAACCACACCCCCTCCAGTCTGTGGAAAAGCCTTTCTCCATGGAACTAGTCCCTGATGCCAAAAAAGTTAGGGGCCACTATTATAGACCATGCAAAGGTTCTTAGATTGGCCTATTTCAAGGGAACTGTGCACATATATTGTAGAGATCTCAAGTTATAGTGGTCCTTTAAAGAGTATGGAAATGAATAGATAATCAGTAAAGTTTGCTAACTATACTATGGCCATACAGGTTTTTATGTCTTCTATTGATTTTTACACATTTCAATGCTTGCATATAATAATGCCTGTGTTTGTTTGTTTGTTTGTTCATTTAATTTAGTATACTTGTTCTCATTAGGTATAGGCTAACATTATGGAAATAAAGTAGGTCATCTTGTATAGTTCAGATGTGATGTTATTGTCTTAAGACCTGTGGTTCTGGGACCATATGCAGCAGCGGTGAAATCTGGCTGGATCTATCCAGCTCATGCGAGCCAGTAGGGCCGGCGGCGGGAGGCTCTGCCCACCCACTGGGTATCATTATGTCCCATTTTTCACCCTCAGTGCATGTGCAGAAGGCTTTGCGCATGCACAGAAGAAGCCCGCACACTCACATTTCTGATCCGGTAGCAAAGGATATCAGCATTTCACTGCTGATATGCAGGAGCACCCACAGATAGAAGTCAAGAAAATCAAGATGATGGCGGCAACTCTGTAATCAAACCCTTTTCATCTACAACGCACATGAAAAAGGGGAGAGGCTTTGATCACAAGTTCACAGCTGCCCTTTTGCCTTTTTGACTTCTCCCTGCAGATACACCTTCATTGAGCAGTGTTTTCAGTTTCATTGCATCTCTATATACATGCTTGCAGTGGTACATATAAGCATTAAAGCTTATATTCAGATCCCTGCATATAGATGCTGAATTTTAGTGTCCCTGTTTCTACTCCATCTTTTTAAGTTATATGTGGGACCCATTCTGGGGTGCTACTCAGCTTTCCATTGATCCATTTATTTTTTCTCTTGCCACATTTACCATAGTACATAGTAATGATGCTGAAAATTGAGATTGATTTTCCTGAGTTAGATATTGGTACAAAGAAGAGAGAAATTTTAACTGGTGGTACTTATTCTGTGATTATGCTAAATGCCACTTTTTTTTTTAATACCAGAGGATTGATTGCATCAAAAAGAAACAAATGCCTTTGTTTCCCGTTAGTTCCAACTATGGAATTAAGGTACTCCTTGCTGATCACAGACTAATGTTGTACATGCTGCAAAATGACACAATTCCACCTCTGTGTAAACATGAGTTCTCCCATAAGTTAAGAGAAGGAATAAATGAGCACATGAGAGGAAGATAGACATTGCTACAGCTTTGTTTACATTTAACAGGAGAAAATGGAAGAATTTTTTTTAACTATCATATACAGTTTAAAGCTCATTCTACAAACATCTACTCCACCATGTGGCCTTCAGTAGCTAATGCTGCTCTGTCCACTCTGCCTTTGTTTTATGAAATTGTCTTTTGTGAGCTCTTTTAGAGATATAATTTTACATAAAGAAAATGGTTGGCTAAAAAAACAACCAAATGCCATGCTTCATGACCAAATTGTCCTTGGGGATTTGGATTGCATAAAAGGCACAATGAAAAATCTAACCAAGGTACTTGTTTCTGCGATACCACTTAAGTGCTGTGGTAAAAAGCATTGTTTACTCTGTAGAAACTGAATCTTATTTTTGGAATGTGGAGCAAAGCTAACTAGCTTGTTCATCACTTGCTTCTGAAAATCTCTTGGCAGTTCAGGAAAGAGGTAACAGGATACACTCACAATGGTGCCTCCTTGGACTTTGGGTGATTTTAAAATGTCCTACAATGGGGTCCCACTTCTGCTGGTTGCAATTTTATATAAAATGCATAAGGCATGCTGTAGCAGCATTACTGGCTGCCTCTTTACAAACAGCTCTCAGATCTCAGTACTGCTGTGAAAAGCACACCATAGCATGCATAGCACACCCACACAATTGGGGTCCATTCCACATAGAGGTTCACTGCAAATTATTTAAATCCCACTAGACTGTGGCTAAAATAGTAAATAAAGAGACCTCACAATGACAAGAAATTAGGTGTGAATTTAACCTGAACAAATAACAACATGAACATCTGCCAAGGCCAGATTCTCCATCTTGAAAATTCACTTTGGTAACTCATCCCAACTCATCTGAATTGTAGCATGTTATTTCGGAAGCTTGGAGCCTTGAATTCTCATTATCTAGCCTGAAAAAAATGTCTGTTTTGGTTTCATTACTTTTCCAAAACAGAGTATAATAGGATCTGCAGGAAATTCAGAACATTTTAAATGGAGACATCATGCCAAATTGAATAAAAGTCATTGCAAGACATTTGAGTTACGTCCTTTTACGTTTTTTTTTAAAAAATCCATATAATATTTTTGTTTCAACAGAACAGAATGAAATCTGCAGGGAAAGCACATTTTTTTAAAAAAAAACTGACTAAAAATTACTGTCTCTCTGAGTAGATTGGAATTAACTACTTGGGGTAGACTCTGGGGAGATTAATTCGCTATACAAATCTCCTAATTTCTTCACATAATTCTTTGTATAAAAAAAAAAAGCTTTGTTCTTAAGACAGCCAGATGGTAAGACTTCCACAAAACTTCTTACAACTTCTAAGTGAATGCAGTGGAAAACAATGAGACAAAGAAAAAACTCAAATTTTAATATTATTCTTTTTGATGGGCAGTGTCTTCTTTTCCCTATAACACAACTAAGTTTCTGAACTGCTCTGAACATCAGAACAGAGCTTATAAAGCAGAGGACTTTGAACCAAGAATAGGACAAGTGAATTAAGAACTATTCTATTTCTCTAGTGGCCTTTGTGCCAACACAGACTTATTCACAGATTATTCAGAAATGTATAGGGCTTGCAAGTGTGAGCACTAGACATAGTGATTGGGGGACATGATTATATGATACAAATTAATGGAACTGAATTTCAGCCCTGGGTTCACTTGTCTGGAAGGTATTACTATTTTGATATGGACCAACAGGCAGGCATCTTGTGACCTTCCTATCCTTGAATAACATATCATTTACTAATGGCTGGTAGAAATTCAGAGAGATTGTGCAAAATTGTATATTATTTCTGAGAGTGAATGTCAAAATAATCCTTGCTCTAAAGTGCCCAATGTCCCTGCAATCAATAGCTTCAGAAAAGGTTATTACAAATAATAGATTCATGGTTTAATGAAGAAGATATTGTACGTAGTCTTTTAGGTATTATTTCATTTCATTTTTATTTTATTTCATCCAATGTCTTTTGCTACTGTAAATTATACATTTATCACCCGTCCAGCAGAACTCATGCCTCGAAATAAAGCAATATACAGTTTTGTCCCCTTCAGAGAATATGGGGTGTCTCTTCCCTCCTCCCTCTCTTTATTTAGTTTGAAATTCCAAGCCTTAACACTAGTGCCGTTGTGGATTTGTACTTGTGGGGGTTGTGTGGGATATTATCTACACATTCACCAAGTACTGATCCAATGAACTGGTATTTCATCACAAAGCAGATGAAGAGTCTGTACAGTTCTTTTTGTAATAAATCATGGCCGTGAAAAAGGATTTCTTTAAGTCCTTTAGTCCATTCTTCTCCATCTCACTCACCTTCAGGGAATAGGTCTATAAGAAACTCCTAAGGCATATAGTAAGTTGAAGAAATAAAAGGCAAGGGAATCAAAAGAATAAAAGTCAGAGGTTCCGGTGATTTTCTGTTGATTGAATACTCTTGAAAGCAAGGCAGGATAGTAAGAAAAATAAGCAAACTAAAAATAAATCACATCTTCAGGCATGTTATTAGATCAACAATAGCAAGCAGCTGAGGGCCCTTTCAAGAGAAAATGATACCTAGAGAGCGAAGTATAAGAATTGCTTCTTACAGGGCATTTTATACATAAGTGCAGAGTATACATGCACCTTGTCACTGTACAAGATTGTTTCAGATGTAACTTTTGTAGTCATAGGTTCAACTCTTCTTCAATGTTCATTTATAACAATCTTAAAGGAGTTTTATATCTGAAACAGCAATATAACTTTCCTACCGTTATACTTGTACAATCAATTTGTGCCTATGCAAGGTAGAAATAGACTTAAGAAGCTTGAGAGCTGCATGGATACAAATCTATAGTTTTATCTGGGTTGATCATATCTTCTATTAGTCTTGAGCATTAATAGATTCCTTCCTAAAATTCCAGTCACCAATCAGTTTTAGATGAGTAGAAGCCCGTCTTTCTAATAAGAGTCCATAATACTCTTTGCCAATGCCGTATTTGGGCTGCAAAAATTTGTATGACCACTAGATAGCAGTAAAGAGACAAAGATTCTATACCTATTGCCATCAAGTGGTCAACTGAATTTTTGCAATTTATTCTCTGCACTTTGGAGTAGCCTTGTATGTATGTTTCTGACTTGGGAATAAACACTAGTGCAATGCTGGAGGGACAAAGCTTCCAAGTTGATATAGCTGGGTGTTGACTTCCAGTTTCTATGCAGAATTATGGATTATTATCCCAGTGTTATAGGTTGGCCACTGATATTTAAACAGTAAAGTTTTCTATATGTTTTCACAATCATCATCATCAAACTTTATTCCAGTCATAAACCAGCAATCAAAAGTAAATATAAATTATTTCATTGTGGGTTCCTGTTTGGTAAGTAGTTTTCATACTGCAGCTTAAGGTTAAGCAATTTAATGAGGTATAAGTTGTTTTACAAACTATCTCCCATTCAGGGAGTCTATGTTAATTGTTCTGTGGATTACAAACTGTTTAATTTTTCTTTTAATGTTGCTCTCTGTATTCACCGTTTTCTACTTCTAGCTGGGCAATATGTTGGTTTATTCTCTCTTATTCCTGCATCAGTTTGTGGGATTCACTCCACTTTTTTTCATTTATATTTTATATAATATAATGACTATCAGAGAGATCTACAGATCATGCTAGGTCAAGATTAAACAAACAATGTTAATGGATTTTTGTAATGTGCAATTTGTAAACCATAATTTATAGCTTAATGATTCCAGTCATTATTGCTGAATTGACCAAGAGTAGTGAGCGTAGGGTGTGACACAGTCATCTTTGTACTATATCATGTACAATATATTGGGACCTGATTGTCTGGTCTTTGTTTTCATAGGTGTTCCTTGATGGGCTTTGATTTAAATCGGCATTGGGTAGATCCCTCTCCTTGGGCTCATCCTACACTTCATGGTATAAAGCAACTAATTATTCAGATGCACAACAATCCGGTGAGTCAACAGTGGAAATATAAAATATCTTCCCTTTTATCCACCAATTGACAAATGTTGATTTAAGGTTGCTCTCAGAACTTGTGACAAGTATTCTGGATTTTTCATTGAACGTGTTTCTCCTGCTTTTGCAAAAGCTGCTCTTTTGTCTTTCCCTAGTCCTTCCATTATCACTTTCATCCCACTTTTTCCCACAAGGAAACCCAGCCTCCTTTGAGTCAAGCTTGCCTTTTTGTGATTTCATGCACCCATCCATTTATTTTCTTGGCAATAATATGCAAGTGATTTTCCATTACCCTTTTCCATTTTTTAAAAAAAAAATAAACGTACATCTGTGAGATTTGCTTATAGCCTCCCATCTGGTATTAACTTAGTTCAAGATTATGCAAGATAGGCTAGATGTTGCTCTTGTTCCAGGCCAAAACAATATAAAAACTAGGGAGTGCAACAGTTGACAATCAAGCTTAGTTAAAAGGCAGACCAAAGGCACCCTAGTGTTGGCACAATTATTATCTTACAAATACCCAAGAGGACAAGCAAGCCTTCCATTGATGTTAAAAACAAGGGAGCGGGAGAGAGCAGTAGTCCACAAGGGATGCCCAAGCTTTTCAGGAGGAGAGCTATATTTGTTGTTGTTGTTAGTTGCAATGTCGTGGCCGACCCATCGTGACCCCATGGACAACATTCCTCTAGGCCTTTCTGTCCTCTATCATCCTCTGGAATCCATTTAAGCTCACGCCTACTGCTTTAGTGACTCCATTTATCTGTCTGTCTGTCTGTCTGTATATATATGCTATATTTCGCTTGACTAAAACTTGCAGAGACTGACTCCACAAAGAAGACATGTCAGAATAAAAAAACTAGTTGAACCACAATTTTAAAAAGAATGTTGTACTAATTTATTTAAATTAATTAAATTTATAGATGATAACTCCCCATGTATTTCAGGCTTTCCCTCTTCATCACACAGAATGTACATTTAATTCAGAGATGGGTTTCAGCAGGTTCTGACCAGTTCTGGAGAACCAGTAGCAGAAATTTTGAGTAGTTCAGAGAACTAGTAAATACCGCCTCTGACTGGCCCCGCCCCCATCTTTTCTCTGCCTCCTGAGTCCCAGCTGATCAGGAGGAAATGGGGATTTTGCAGTAACCTTCCCCTGGAGTGGGGTCAGAATGGAGATTTTACAGTATCCTACTCCTGGAGTGGAGTGGGAATGGAGATTTTACAGTATCCTTTCCCTGCACGCCCACCAAACCACGCCCACAGAACTGGTAGTAAAAAATTTTGAATCCCACCACTGATTCAATTGTTGATGGCTGTCTGTGATCCCAAAGCTACAGCTGACAAACTTCTGAACTATGGCCAGCTTCATGTCACATACTTTGCGATAATACACTAATATGGAAGATTCTGCAACAATATTTGTTATACATCATATCCCATGACTAAGACTAATCCTCACCATTTTTAGGGCACCACCTTCAATAATTATCAAGTCAAAGAATCATCTCTGTCTCCATCCTATTTCAGCAAGTGTTGGAAACTAATTCGGTCAGCCTGAGAATAGATACATAAGGATAGTGGTTAATGCATGATCTGAATTCAGCTTAGATGATTTAATAATATTCTAGTTGTATTCTAGCTGTAGTGGACATGGGGTCACTGCAAGAGAAATAACCTTAATAATACAGGTAGTCCTTGACTTACAACAGTTCATTTAGTGACCATTCGAAGTTACAACAACACTGAAAAAAGTGTGACTTTTTCACACTTATGACCCCTGCAGTATATCCATAGTCACATAATCAGAATTCAGATGCTTGGCAACTGGTTCATATTTATGATGGTTGCAGTGTCCTGGGGTCATGTGTTCAACTTTTGTGACTTTCTAGCAACAAAAGTCAATGGGAACCCAGATTCACATAACAACCATATTACTAACTTAACAATTGCAACAATTCAATTAACAACAATGGCAAGAAAAGTTGTAAAATGGAGCAAAATTCACTTAACAAATGTTTTACTTAGCAACATAAATTTTGGGCTTGATTGTCATATGTCAATCAGAATAGAGCTGGAAGGGACTTTCGAGGTATTCTAGTCCAATCCCCTTCTCAAGCAGGAGATTCTATACCATTTCAGATAAGTGGCTGTCTGGTCTTTTCTTAAAGACCTCCAATGATGAAGCACCTCCAACATCTGAAGGTAATTGGTTAATTACACTGGTTAATTGTCCTCACTGTTAGGAAGTTTCTCTTTAAGTTTCTCCTGGTTGCTTCTCTCCTTGACTAGTTTCCATCCAATTTTTTTTATATTGGGGTTTTTTTAATAGGTTTTTAAATAAGGGGTTTTTAAAGGGGGGGAGGGGAGTGACGGATAGGGGGAGTGGCCCGTCGGGGAGGGTATGTCCAGTCCCAGCGTCTGCTCATGGCATTACTTTATCTGGTCCGAAGACGGGGGTAGGGGGTGGGGGGTGTTCAGAGCGTAGAGTGTCATTCCATCGGTACGGTAAGTGGGAGAGGCAGATATGGCGGAGGCAAGGGGCCGTATCATTCTCTGGGAGCACGTGTTCGATGTTTAAAAGCGATCACGTGCTCCGGCCCCTCAGTCCTTATTCATTCCCCGGATGGTCAGGATCCTCAGAGCCTGGGTCTTTGACTGGTGCTGTGCAATGCCCGGTCCGTGGTTAATAAGGCTCCCTTGATTTGTGATCTTATTCAGAGGGAGTCCGCGGACTTTATGGGCATTATGGAGACCTGGTTGGGCGCAGAGGGAGGTGTACCCCTGGTTGAACTGTGCCCTCCAGGTTTCCATGCATTCCATCAGCCCAGGGCCCAAGGTAGGGGTGGGGGGGTGGCGGTTGTGATTAAAGAAAGCCTAGAGCCGAGGGAGTCCACTGTGCCTCAGATAGCTGGTTGTGAATCCCTCCTTGTGAAGTGGGGCCATAGGAATCAGATGGGTCTGTTGATCGCGTACCTGGCTCCTTGCTGCATGACTACAGCCCTGCCTGAGCTGCTAGAGGTACTTGCCGGGGTGGCGGTTGAGATTCCCAGACTTTTAGTTATGGGGGATTTCAACTTGCCATCGGCCGGCTTGTCATCGATGGTAGCTCAGGAGTTCAAGGCTTCCATGATGGCCATGGACCTGATTCAAGTAACTGATGGCCCTACACACACGGGGGGAGGCACACTAGATCTGATTTTTATCTCTGGACAGTGGATTAATGATCTGGAATTAGGAGATTTAGTGACGGAACCGGTGTCATGGTCGGATCATTTTCTCCTTCGCCTGGACTTTCGGACCGCCGCTCACCATCGCAGGGAGATGGAGCCAATGCGTTGGTTCTGTCCCAGGCGCCTGATGGACCCTGAGAGGTTCCGGACGGAGCTTGGGCTGTTTCCTGAGGATCTTGCCCACGGCACGACTGAAGAACTAGTTGCGGCCTGGGAACAGGCCGCGACTGGGGCTTTGGACCTTGTCGTGCCTTTGCGGCCTCTGACCCGGTGTAGATCTCAACTGGCTCCTTGGTTCTCGGAGGAGCTGAGGGAGATGAAATGCTGGAGAAGATGCCTAGAGAGTACTTGGAGGTCTAGCCGTTCCGAGGCTGATCGGACACTAGTGAGATCTTTTACTAAGACCTACCTAGTGGCAATGAGGGAGGCGAAACGTTCTTACGTTTCCACCCTCATTGCATCAGCAGATAACCGCCCAGCCGCCCTGTTTCGGGTGACCCGCTCCCTCCTTCACCAGGAGGGGCGGGATGACCCCTTGCAGGGACGTGCTGAGGAGATTAACGGTTATCTATACGATAAAATCGTTCAGCTTCGGGATAGTTTAGACCAAAATTGCGATGATCCGAGTGGGATGATGGAGGCACGTCTTGTTGAGGTTGTTTGGGATGAGTTTGAGTCTGTGGCTCTCGAGGACGTGGACAGGTTGCTGGGGAGGTTGCATGCAACCACATGTTTACTGGACCCGTGTCCTTCCTGGCTGATGCTGGCTACTCAGGAAGTGACACGAGGCTGGCTCCAGGGAATTATAAATGCTTCATTGTTGGAAGGGGTTTTCCCCACTGCCTTGAAAGAGGCGGTGGTGAGACCCCTCCTCAAGAAGCCTTCCCTGGACCCAGCTAATTTGGGATATTATCGTCCAGTCTCCAACCTTCGCTTTCTGGCGAAGGTTGTAGAGAGTGTGGTTGCATGGCAGCTTCCCCAGTACCTGGATGAAGCTGTCTATCTAGACCCGTTCCAGTCCGGCTTCCGGTCCGGACATAGTACGGAGACAGCTTTGGTCATGTTGGTAGATGACCTCTGGAGGGCCAGGGATAGGGGTTGTTCCTCTGCCCTGGTCCTATTAGATCTCTCAGCGGCCTTTGATACCATCGACCATGGTATCTTGCTGCACCAGTTGGAGAGTTTGGGAGTGGGAGGCACCGTTTATCGGTGGTTCTCCTCCTATCTCTCTGACCGGTCGCAGACTGTGTTGGCAGGGGGGCAGAGGTCGACCGCGAGGTGCCTTACTTGTGGGGTGCCTCAGGGGTCGATTCTCTCGCCCCTCCTGTTCAACATCTACATGAAGCCACTGAGTGAGGTCATTAGTGGTTTCGGGGTGAGTTACCATCTATACGCTGACAATACGCAGCTGTACTTCTCCACCCCGGACCACCCCAACAAAGCTGTCGAAGTGCTATCCCGGTGTCTGGAAGCTGTGCGGGTCTGGATGGGGAGAAACAGACTCAAGCTCAATCCCTCCAAGACGGAATGGCTGTGGATGCCGGCACCCCGGTACAGTCAGCTGCAGCCGCAGCTGACTGTGGGGGACGAGTTATTGGCCCCAATGGAAAGGGTGCGCAACTTGGGCATCCTCTTGGATGGGCGGCTGTCCTTTGATGATCATTTGGCGGCCGTCTCCAAGAGGGCTTTTTACCAAGTACGCTTGGTTCGCCAGTTGCGCCCCTTCCTTGACCGGGATGCCTTATGCACGGTCACTCATGCTCTTGTCACTTCCCGTTTGGATTATTGCAATGCTCTCTACATGGGGCTGCCCTTGAAGTGCATCCGGAGGCTGCAGCTAGTCCAAAATGCAGCTGCGCGGGTAATAGTGGGAGCAACCCGTTGCTCCCATGTAACACCAATCCTGTGCAGTTTGCACTGGCTTCCTGTGGTCTTTCAGGTGCGCTTTAAGATTCTGGTTACCACCTTTAAAGCGCTCCATGGCTTAGGGCCCGGGTACTTACGGGACCGCCTGCTGTTACCCTATGCCTCCCACCGACCCGTACGCTCTCACAGAGAGGGCCTTCTCAGGGTGCCGTCCGCCAGACAATGTCGGCTGGCGGCCCCCAGGGGTAGGGCCTTCTCTGTGGGAGCTCCTACGCTTTGGAACGAACTTCCCCCTGGTTTACGTCAAGTGCCTGATCTTCGGACTTTTCGCCGTGAGCTGAAAACGCACCTATTTATTCAAGCGGGACTGGCCCAGATGTTTTATTAAATTTTAACTGGGGTTATTTATATTTTAGGGTTTTAAACTATTTTAATGTTTTAAATTTTTTAAATTTTTGGCCATTTTGTAATATGTTTTATTTTAGTCTTGTTTTAATGTATATATTGTGCTTTTTTATTTGGCTGTACACCGACCTGAGTCCTTCGGGAGAAGGGCGGTATAAAAATCGAATAAATAAAATAAAATAAAATAAAATAAAATAAAATAAAATAAAATATTGCCTTCTGATGCTTTGGAAAATAAATTGACCCTCTCCTCTTTGTGGTAGCCCCTCAAATACTGGAATACTGCTATCATGTCACCCCTAGCCGTTCTTTTCTCTAGACTGTTGAGGACTTACTGTACAATATCAAAGAATGTTATTTAGTGTATGTTTAGGGAGCATTGCTACATGAAATTTAAAGCTGAAGAGAAATGGCATTTGCAAATGTTATTTAAGAAGCTATAGATATCGCTCATTCACACATACAACCCCTAGATGCAGTTGCTGCTAATCTAGGAAGATGGATTAAGGAAAGAGGAAGAGTAGAAGACAGACATTTATTGAATATATGGCATCAAAGTCCAAAAGATTTATTGAGTATATGACCTAAGAAAAACCTCTTAACACAAAAAGAAGTTGATCTGAAAATATAAAATAAGCAATAGCATTTACTAAGGAGGGTATTTGGATTTTATAGAAGGCTCTTGTTGAATAAAATTCTCGATACTCCATTTCTCAGTGACAGCTTTTCCTTTCAGGGAACGATAGCATATTGAAGCACATGTTGCTATTCCATTTTTCATGTATGTGGAAGTGACTATATATATATATATTTCTAAGAGATGTATATATATATTTCTAAGAGATGTATATATATATATATATATATATATATATTTCTAAGAGATGTATATATATATTTCTAAGAGATGTATATATTGTGCTTTTTATTTGGCTGTACACGACCTGAGTCCTTCGGGAGAAGGCGGTATAAAATCGAATAAAATAAAATAAAATATTGCCTTCTGATGCTTTGGAAAATAAATTGACCCCTCCTCTTTGTGGTAGCCCTCAAATACTGGAATACTGCATCCAGTTGTGGTCAACCATAATACCAAAAGAAATGTTGGAAAGAGTGCAGAGAAGAGCAACAGAAATGATTAGAGGGCTAGAGGCTAAAATGTAAGAAGAACCATTACATGAATTGGGTATGTCTGGCCTAATGAAAAGAAGGACTAGGGGTGACATGATAGCAGTGTTCCAATATTTGAGGGACTCTCCAAAGACAAGGGGGTCAAACTATTTTCCAAAACACTAATAGGCAAGACAAGAAACAATGGTTGGGAACTAACCAAGGAGAGAAGCAACCTAGAACTAAGGAGGAATTTCCTAACAGTGAGAGCAGTTAACCAATGGAATAACTTGCCTTCAGAAGTTGTGGGTGTTTCATCACTTCAGGCTTTCAAAAGGAGACTGGACAACCATTTGTCTGAAATGACATAGGGTCCCTTGCTTAAGTATAGAATTGGACCAGAAGACCTCCGAGGTTCCTTCCAACTCTACTATTCTATGTTCTAAGAGATGTATATATATATTTCTAAGAGATGTATATATATATGTCTTTGGTTATTCGGGTTTTCTCCCGCGTAGAATTGGAAGTGACTATATATATATAGTCAAGGTGGCAGCCGCAACCACATATTAAAAAGAAGCAGAACTTCAGTCTGCGGTTGCAAGCACCAACCTGACTTTATTGAACCTCTTAACAAAGGCCCTTGATTAAGAGACTAGAGAACAATAAATGAAACGAAGCAGAGTACGGACAGCAGAAGTGCATCGTTTTTTGTCAGGTCAAGGAGCACAAATGTCATTGTGTTCCAAAGATCACATTTCCCTAATTTGTGGGGTGCTGTTTATGTTTAAATGTAATTACAATTAAATAAACTAAATATAGTAAATGTGATTTAAACTCCCGCCCCCTCCCGGTTTGTTCAATAATTTCTCCCTTCTTCAATATTAAATCTGGGGATTTTGTTTGAGAACATTAGAAGAGATACTGGAGTTACTCCTATGCTTTGCAGGGGAGGTTGTCTGTCTATGTCTGTGTGTGTGTGTGTGTATGCGTGCGCGCATATTGAAGCCTTAGTAAGACCACACTTGGAATACTGCATCCAGTTGTGGTCAACCATAATACCAAAAGAAATGTTGAGACTCTGGAAAGAGTGCAGAGAAGAGCAACAGAAATGATTAGAGGGCTAGAGGCTAAAATGTAAGAAGAACCATTACATGAATTGGGTATGTCTGGCCTAATGAAAAGAAGGACTAGGGGTGACATGATAGCAGTGTTCCAATATTTGAGGGACTCTCCAAAGACAAGGGGGTCAAACTATTTTCCAAAACACTAATAGGCAAGACAAGAAACAATGGTTGGGAACTAACCAAGGAGAGAAGCAACCTAGAACTAAGGAGGGATTTCCTAACAGTGAGAGCAGTTAACCAATGGAATAACTTGCCTTCAGAAGTTGTGGGTGTTTCATCACTTCAGGCTTTCAAAAGGAGACTGGACAACCATTTGTCTGAAATGACATAGGGTCCCTTGCTTAAGTAGAGAATTGGACCAGAAGACCTCCGAGGTTCCTTCCAACTCTACTATTCTATGTTCTAAGAGATAAAAACTCAGGTTATGTATTCTTCTGATCAGGTTCTTCTGAGTTTTTTGGTAGATCCCCATCAAGATTGTAACCAAGGATAAAATATTTCACTGCTATTGTTAAGTGAGATCAATGTTGTTGAAAACCGGTCTAAGAAGAAATATTTCACACTTCAATCTTAGGTATATGTTGTCTTCTAAGGAGACAGTGTTCCACTGAATTCAGTGGAACTTGCTCCCAGATAGCCAGGAGCTGGATTGCTATTTCAATGTCCTATTAGTTATATCAAGGATTAAAAACGTAATTCATTGAATGTATTCTAATTAGCACAACTTGTGTGAATACATGTTCAGGCCTGACTGCAGTGGGATAAACATCCTGTGTAAACATTGCTGGATTACTTTCCAAACAGTAAGTGATTTGCTTCTGTTATGTAGTGTAATCTTTTATTTTCAGAATAAAATTAATGGTGAAACCCTAGGGAACAAGTAAATCTCAACAAAATTATGCAGATACTGTAGATTTATTTTAGCTAAGCTAGTTGAAATGCAGCTTTTTCTCTACTTAGCATATTTTCCACTAAACAATATATGGCCCACCCTGGGTCTAGATTTTCCCCCAAGGGGAATTTCCTAATATGAAAGGTCTGCCATCTCTGGGAGAGAAATTGATCCTATTTGGTTCTTCCCTCTGCATTCTCCATTCCTAGTTTTCCCCTGGCATCTCCTTTCATTCTGAGAAATGCTTTCGGCAACAGGTCCAGACACACACACACACACACACACACACACACACACACACACACACAGCCAATTTCCTGGCACTCTCTGCTTGTGTCTTCCTGTTTTCATGCCAAGATTCAGCGTCACAATAACAAATCATCAGGAAAAGAGTTTTAATCCACTAAACTCTTGCCAAACCATTAAAAAGCTTCTGTTTCATTATTTCTGAATTCCTGTGACTTTGCAAATCTTCTTTGGAGCAAGTGTTCATGTTCTTTGTTTCAGGTTGGTTACTGCTATCTGCTCAAGATGGCTCTGCAGTATTTTTTATATTGGGCATTACAAGAGGCATAAAGTGAAATGCAAACAGAAAGCAGGGGAAGTGCAGTATTTGTAAAGCGGAAGATGTCAGAGAAAGATGATAAGACAGACTGCTAGCACATCATATTCCGTAGGCCTCCTTATGTATGTCTCCTGGACAATTCATTATTTATTTATTTAGTTTAGTAATCCAGTATTTTCCTTGTTTACTATGGAAGCATACCTTCCAGCATTTGAGTGAATTCAGTGCTCGTATGATAACTTGCAGTTGACTTGCAGACTTCATAGGTGCAAAGTAGAATGCCTCCTATTATATTTGCATGCTCTTTAACTCCACCCAACATTTGCTAACATCTGGGCGTGTATCCAATATGTCTTTTCACTGTCTTACTTTTTCCATCATCTGTGTCATGGGATAAGATATCTGGTAATGCATAAAAGATTCATTCATAGTCATCCGAATATCAAGAACATAAATTCACAGTAATTACTGCTCATTAGAAGACAGCTGTAGCCTTTCAGTGGACATGCTTGTTCTTTTTTGCACATGGATGGTATGCAGCTTCATACAACCTGAATGAAATCCATGCACTTACACTAAACATTGGACATGTTGAATTGCCATTCCATGTTGAATAGCATGGAAACTGTGCTACAAGATACAACATCAGATAGTAGCTTGTAGCACAGCTGAGTCCAAATTGATTCTTATATGTCTGGTTAAAAGTTATTTTGCTAAGGATTGAAATAAACTCCTCAGTCCAAAGGTTCTAAGAGCTGAAAATCGGTTAACAATCAATTTTTTGAAGTGATTAGAAAAGGGACTTTGCAAACTTAGTGTCCTTTTGAAGGTACCAAACATGTTTTGAACAAGATGGTTATTCCCAGAGCTCTAAACCAACTAGAGATTACTATTTTATGGTCTCCTCATGAGGAGCACTTGTGGAGCACTTGTGGATGATCTTAAGTCCTCTCCTTGTCTGGAAAGGAATAGAGCCAGTATGCTCACCAGTTCTTTATTCTACTGTGGTCATCAGCTCCACTATCTGCAGAGGTGTCTTCAGTTCATGACTTCTTCTCCAGAAGTCCCCTATAGATCCCTCACATCCAGGATATAAACTGTTTCAACTCCTACCCTCAAAATGACGCTATAGAGCACTGCACACCAGAACAACTAGACACAAGAACAGTTTTTTCCCGAAGGCCATCACTCTGCTAAACAAATAATTCCATCAGAACTGTCAAACTATTTACTGAATCTGCACTACTATTAATCTTCTCATAGTTCCCATCACCAATCTCTGTCCATTTATGACTGTATGACTATAACTTGTTGCTGGCAATCCTTATGATTTATATTGATATATTGACCATCAATTGTGTTGTAAATGTTGTACCTTGATGAACGTATCTTTTCTTTTATGTACACTGAGAGCATATGCACCAAGACAAATTCCTTGTGTATCCAATCACACTTGGCCAAAAAAAATAATAATATTCTATTCTATTCTAATGACAGCAGCGCATTTCTTGTGGCAACTGGACCAAGGCCCTTATGAAATATGGCTGATGATAGCATTGGAACAGGTAGTTTCAACTTTCTGACCCTTTTTATGAGCCAGATAAGTTTTAAAAATGAACAAAAAGAATAACTTAAGTAAAGGAAAAATGTTTGAAAGTTTAGGACTTAATCTTCTTGTGTCACATGGGAAAAAACATAAAGCCACACTTTCCTTGTGACAAAATTGTGAAAGCAGAGACTTGAGGGATCATGGCATCTGGCCCTCTCAATTCCTCGCAGATAGATGGGGAAGAAATGGAGGTAGTGACAGATTTTATTTTCCTGGGCTCCAAGATCACTGCAGATGGGGACTGCAGCCAAGAAATTAAAAGACACTTGCTTCTGGGGAGGAAAACTGGCAAATCTAGACAGTGTACTAAAAAGCAGAGACATCACCCTGCCAACAAAAGTGTGTATAGTCAAGGATATGGTTTTCCCAGTTGCAATGTATGACTGTGAAAGTTGGACCATAAGAAAGAACCAAAGAATTGAGGCCTTTGAACTCTGGTGCTGGAGAAGACTCCTGTGAGTCCCTTGGACTGCAAGGCAAACAAACAAGTCAGTCCTAGAGGAGATCAACCCTGACTGCTCTTTAGAAGGCCAGATCCTGAAGATGAAACTGAAATACTTTGGCCACATAATGAGAAGGAAGGACTCACTGGAGAAGAGCCTAATGCTGGGAAAGATTGAGGGCAAAAGAAGAAGGGGACGACAGAGAACGAGGTGGCTGGATGGAGTCACTAAAGCAGTCGGGGTGAGCTTAAATGGACTCCAGAAGATGGTAGAGGATAGGAAGGCCTGGAGGAACGTTGTCCATGGGGTCGTGATGAGTCAGACATGACTTCCAACTTCCAACTAACAACAACAACATATATATATATATATATATATATATATATATATATATATGTATGTATGTATGTATGTATGTATGTATGTATGTATGTATGTATGTATATATATGTATATGTATATATATATATATATTTGTTTTCTGAGGTTTTCGCGGGTGTTTGTATGTAGGTCTTTGGTTATTCGGGTTTTCTCCCGCGTAAAATTGGAAGTGTCTTGGCGACGTTTCGACGAAGTCTCATTCGTCATCTTCAGGCTAGGTGTTTACAGCTTCGTGCTTCTGGGAGCAATGTGTGATTGCAGCTGTTTCTTCCTTTTTAACTGCTAGTGGGGGTTTGAACTGATTGGGTGGGAGCTTGGCTGTGCTCTGATTGGATGGGGTTTTTTTTGTGCTCTGATTGGCTGGGGGTGTGTCCTGTTTGGGTGGGGGCTTGGTTGTGCTCAGATTAGTCTGAGTTGCAGGGGGATTTGAGCTGGTGAGCTGCACTGCTGCTGTTTGGCTTCGTGGTCGTGGTCGTGCTACATCTTCATAGTGGGTGTCAGTCTGCTGCATGTATGGATTGGAGGGGTTTGAAATGGCTAATGTTGCAGCTGCGGTCTGGCTTCTGGTCCTTGGTCGTGCTTCCTGATCAGTGTGGGTTTGGGTCTGCTTTCTGGGTGGATGTGTGGTGGTGACATCCTGTGTGGACCTCGTGAGTGTGGGTCTGGTGTCATTCCTCGTGTTGACTCGTTTGTCAATAAGGGCGGGTTTCAAATGGCTGGTAGGCGGAGGTATCATCTCGTTTGTTCATGCTGTGTGGGCGTTTTCTATCTCGATGGCTTCTCTGATTATTCTGTTGTTAAAGTGTTCAGTTTTGGCGATAGTTCTGGTCTTTTAAAGTCAATATCGTGTCCTGTGACTTTAAAGTGTTGGACCAGGAAGAAGTTAGTTCCTCTTTTGAATGAGTTCTTGTGTTCTTCAATCGTGCACTTATTCTTCTGTTGGTTTGTCCGATGTATGTGGTGGGGCAGGTGGTGCATGGGATTTCATATACTCCTTGATTTTCTAACTCAATTTTGTCTTTGGGGTTTCTTAGGATGGTGGATATTTTTTGGTTTGTGCAGAATGCTGTCTTGATGTTATGTTTGTGGAGGATCTTGCTGATTCTGTCTGTGGTGCCTTTTATATATGGGAGGAGGGCTGTGCCATTTTCTTGTTCTCTGTCTTGGGTTTTAGTGGGGGGTTCTTTTTGGATTAGTTTGGTAATCTTATTTCTCTGGAATCCATTGGATGTTAGTACGTTTGTGAGAGTGTGTAGTTCGGTTTTTAGGTGTTGTTCATCAGCTAAGCATTTTGTTCTAGAGATGAGTGTCTTGGCTACGGAGTTGATCTGTGCTGGGTGGTGGTGTGAGAGTGCGTGCAGATAGCGGTTTGTGTGTGTTTTCTTCTGGTAGATGGTGTGTCCTAGGGAGCCATTGGGTTTCTTGTAGACTAAGACATCTAGGAAGGGAAGTTGGTTGTTAACTTCTGTTTCCATGGTGAACTGTATTTTGGGGTGTAGGCTATTGAGGTGTGTGAGGAAGTTGTCAAGTTTTTCTTTCCGTGTGGCCAGATTATGAAGGTGTCGTCATATCTGAGCCAGAGTTTGGGTTTGTGATCAGATTTTTCTAGTGCTTGGGTTTCAAAGTGTTCCATGTAGAGGTTGGCAATGACAGGTGAGAGGGTGATCCCATGGGTGCTCCTTCTATTTGTTTGTATTTTTGTCCGTTATAAATGAAGTATGTGTTGGATAGGCAGTGGTTGGTCAGATCTAGGATGTGCTTGGGGGGGTTATATTTGTTTTGGATAGCTGTCAAGGCTTCTTTGATTGGCACTTGGGTGAAGAGGGATATGACATCAAAGCTCACGAGTAGGTCGCTGGGCTGTAAGTTTTGTTTCTTTATGATATCTATGAACTGGAATGAGTTTTTTACGTGTGAGGCGATGGATTCTGCATAGGGCTGTAGTTGTTTGGCGAGAAATTTGGCTAGGTTTTGTAGAGGTGAGCCTATGGAGCTGACTATGGGTCTGAGTGGGGTTCCTTCTTTGTGTATCTTGGGGAGGCCGTAGAGCTTAGGGCATCTGGATGAATGGAATGATCTCTGGGAATGATTCTTTGTTGGATTTCTTCGCTGATGGGGGAGGCTTTTATTTTGGATCTAGTGGTTTTTTCTAGGTAGGTGGTGGGGTCTGTTTTTAGGGGCTTGTATGCAGGGTCTTGGAGTAGGTTGGTTAATTTGGTTTGGTAGTCAGATGTGTTCATAACCACCGTGGCGTTCCCCTTGTCTGCTGGTAGGATTATTATGCTGGTGTCTTTTTTCAGGTTAAGTAGTGCTGTCTGTTCCTCTTTGGGTAAGTTGCTTTTGGGTGGCTTGCTGCTGCAGAGGATGTTGGTGATTTTGAGTCTGATTTTGTTAGCGTCATCGGGGTTGATTTTGGTCAGGCTGGTTTCAACTCCGCATACAATGGTTTCAGTGGGGATGTATTTGGGAGTGACTGCAAAGTTGAATCCTTTGGAAAGGACATCGGTTTCAGCTTTGGTGAGGATCCTATCTGAGGATCTATCTGAGGATGCACCGCCTGCCCCACCACATACATCGGACAAACCAACAGAAGAATAAGTGCATGCATTGAAGAACACAAGAACTCAGTCAAAAAAGAGGAACCAACTTCTTCCCTGGTCCAACACCTTAAAGCCACAGGACACGATATTGACTTTAAAAAGACCAGAACTATCGCCAAAACTGAACACTTTAACAACAGAATAATCAGAGAAGCCATCGAGATAGAAAAACGCCCACACAGCATGAACAAACGAGATGATATCTCCCGCCTACCAGCCATTTGGAAACCTGCCCTTATTGACAAACGAGTCCTTAACATGAGGAATGACACCAGACCCACACTCACGAGGTCCACACAGGATGTCACCACCACACATCCACCCAGAAAGCAGACCCAAACCCACACTGATCAGGAAGCATGACCAAGGACCAGAAGCCAGACTGCAGCTGCAACATTAGCCATTTCAAACCCCTCCAATCCATACATGCAGCAGACTGATACCCACTATGAAGATGTAGCACGACCACGACCACGAAGCCAAACAGCAGCAGTGCAGCTCACCAGCTCAAATCCCCCTGCAACTCAGACTAATCTGAGCACAACCAAGCCCCCACCCAAACAGGACACACCCCCAGCCAATCAGAGCACAAAAAAAACCCCATCCAATCAGAGCACAGCCAAGCTCCCACCCAATCAGTTCAAACCCCCACTAGCAGTTAAAAAGGAAGAAACAGCTGCAATCACACATTGCTCCCAGAAGCACGAAGCTGAAGCCTGAAGATGACGAATGAGACTTCGTCGAAACGTTGCCAAGACACTTCCAATTTTACGCGGGAGAAAACCCGAATAACCAAAGATCTACATATATACACACACACACACACACACACACACACACACACACACACACACACACACATATTTACTTGAAGAGTGGCTCTGCCATTTATATGATTGAAGAAAAAGTTTCAGGAGAAGTATTAGATTCTATGTGAAAACTAGTCCAATGACATCCATTCGGTTGACCTGCAGTTTGCAACCTTAGCCCATCTCAAATGATCATGTTTCCCAAATTATCTCACACTTTTGCTCAATATCTGTTTACCACCAGACAATTCAAATGGAAGACTAAAACACCGATTTCACAATTGCAGAGATCCTACCGGGGTCTAACATAAATTTCCTTTTTGTCAGGGCAGAAAATTGTGTTGATTTTCAGGCTCTGCTTTCACTCTTGAAATGATGCTATTAACATAGCCATCCACGTGAAACTGTGCAATGGACGAATAAAATATAATAATAGACTTGGGGGAAAACATTGGTCTAAATTGCACACTTGAGCTCTCTGTTCTCGGAGTCTACAAGTGGTATCGTTTCATCTAATGTTTTTAAATGATTAACAGCAATTGTTTTCTGCCCAATAGAGCTTTCTTCCCACCTCCCGCTTTCCATTCTAAACTATTTGGTTATTTCACAGCTGCAAAGAACATATAGCCATTTTGAATATTGATGAATGAATCAGTCAGTTTTACCGGATTACCCAAACATTAAACATATGTTAAACCTTTTTTTTCCCTGAAAGCACAATTTCTGCATAGTAGGAAATTTCACATGAAAGTAAGCTGGGTGTGCTAGATAAATATCTGAAATGAAAAATCTAGCAAGATTAAAAAGCATAGTTTCTAATGACTGGTCTTTTTCACAACAGTACCCTACAGAAAGATTGGGGCAAATTGGCTAAAGTGCCTGTATTAGCTTTAGTTGCAAGTTATCTGGAAGACATTAGATTAGAAACTGTTGCCTTGCAGCTTTTAATTGCAGCATATAAATGAAGTACAGAATTAGAAAAGACAACAATCAACCTAATGTTTCTCCTTTTACCAATCAATAACTCCATAAGCCTTCATCAAAAGTATAGGGTAGGGGAAATTAAAAAAAAAAAGCAAAATGGTAGAAAAATTAATGTTTTGCACAGAATAGCAAGTTCTGAAAAACTGTATCATCTGGTTTATCCCACAAGTCCCTCATTTGGACTGTAACAAAAAACCAGTAGGTAGCTTGTAAACGGGAGGCCTCATCAATCAGAATCTAAGTACATGGGATACTGACTGCATCACTTGAAATTATATCTTTGTGTTGTTTCCACTTCTTTTCTGGTGATTTACAGTATATGTATTATATGTATTCAGTCTGATTTATAGTAACCTCGGCATGGGAGAAAGGATCTTCAATTCTTCTACTGCAGTAACAAAATAGACCCAGAATTGCTTGGGAGCATCCTATTTAGAGGAAACTTGAATAACAACAGAGGGGAATGGCATTGGCACAGAAGACTGGGGAGAGCCTAGACAGACAGTACAAGACGGAAATCCATTGCCAAGACAGGGGAAGAAGCTTTTTCTTTCAGTTTTAAATTTTACATGCTTTACAGGTGATTAAAGGTAAAGGTTTCCCTCGCACATATGTGTTAGTTTCCTGACTCTAGAGTTCCTGACTCTAGGGGGCGGTGCTCATCTCCATTTCAAAGCTGAAGAGCCAGCACTGTCCGAAGACGTCTCTGTGGTCATGTGGCTGGCATGACTCAACACCAAAGGCACACGGAACGCTGTTACCTTCCCACCAAAGGTGGTCCCTATTTTTCTACTTGCATTTTTTACGTGCTTTCAAACTGCTAGGTTGGCAGAAGCTGGGACAAGTAACGGGAGCTCACCCCGTTATGCGGCGCTAGGGATTAGAACCACTGAACTGCTGACCTTTCGATCGACAAGCTCAGCGATTTCACCAGTTTCCTTAATATCTGTTCATTAGCATATCCTGCATTTGTCCATTTTTAACGCTATCTCCAATTCAGAATAAAATGTAATCCCCTTTGAATCCTTTTACTTTTCAATCCCATCTTATATCTGTTATTTTTAACCTTATCTTGGGAGATAGGACATCAGATGCATGAAACATAGAATATCTAATTGAGCTATTGGACAAAAGACCCCTTGAACTGGTTATAGTTGACCAGGGGATCATTATTGCTAAATACTGCATGGTTAAGAGAGTATTCTTTCTTTGCATGAGGTAGACATTTTCCAATTTCCCTCCCTCCCCCCCATTTCAGCCTTTCTACCCTATAAGCACAGGGTGACACCACTGAGGTGAGGGGTTTCCTCGGAGTGTAATAAAAAAATATCAAGATGTGGTTGTGATGATACAATTAAACCTCTACTTGGTTTTTATGTTTGTCATTCTGTCATGGTTGCCACTGACTTTTTTAACCACACCTTGCAGACAACTCTTCTTGCTAAGATATTTTTTCTCGATGCCCAATCATCATTTTTTTCCACTGTGTTTAAAACCATTGTTCCTTCTCCTGTCTTCTGAAATGATTTTAAACACGATAACCGTGGATAGCTCAGGCTGCTAGGAGCCTGTTATTAGAACACAATAGCCTGCAATTACTGCAGGTTCAAGCCCGGCTCAAGGTTGACTCAGCCTTCCATCCTTTATAAGGTAGGTAAAATGAGGACCCAGATTGTTGGGGGGGGCAATAAGTTGACTTTGTAAATATACAAATAGAATGAGACTATTGCCTTATACACTGTAAGCCGCCCTGAGTCTTCGGAAAAGGGTGGGATATAAATGTAAATTAAAAAACAAACAAACCCTTCAGATACTTGAAAAAAGTTATCATGACACAATCTATTTTCTCCAAATGATGCATACCTAATGTCTTAGAATTTTGTTTTCCTTTCAAGCTCTTTATTTTGGCGATTGTCCTAGGAGGCCATTTTAGTTTTTTGACAACCTTCCTAAAATTCACTGTTCAGAACTGGTTGCAAAATTGAGATAAACTATCTTGACACTATACTTCTTTCATTACAGTTTAGTATCCATTGCAGAAATATCATCTGGCAGGACCCAAGAGGAGAGCCTTTTCTGCCTTGGCATCTGCCCTTTGGAACTTAGATTGCTTTTACAATGGCTTTGTTGAGCTTGGCACAAGGCTTGGCACAAGATCATGTATATTTTGGTTTTGTAAGTGGTTCGTGGTGTTTTAGATGTTTCTATATTGGATTTAACTTTTTTTATTGAATTGCTGTTTTTAAACATTGTAAATTACCCAAAGTCACTTAGATGAGGTAGGTGAGGTATACAAATTGAATAAATAAATAAACCCAGATTCTTTATATATATATATAAATGCTTTTATAAATGCTCCCCAGTATGGTCTATCCCGGGGTGTCAAACTCAAGGCTTGTGGGCCGAATTTGGCCCATGGGGTGCTTTGATCTGGCCCGTGATGCCACCTTGGAAACAGCAAAAGACCGGCCCCTGATGCCTCTGCCAGTGAAAACGGAGCTCAGGAGGGCTACCCGCAGCTATTCCAGGCTTCATTTTCTGCCGAAACAGCCTCCTGCAGTCCTTTGCCAGGGAAAATAGAGTTTGTGGGGGCAGTGCGTGCTCTCCTGAGCTTCCTTTTCACTGGCAGAGGGCTTCAGGAGGCCTTTGCGACTGAAAATGGGGCCTAGGAGACTGTTTTCGCTGGCAGAGCGCTCAGGCCACCACAGGTACCCCGACATGAATGATTTCATGCTGCCCACGCCCCCTGGCACACCCACCCCAGCCCCTCGAGGTCAAACACAATCTTGATGCGGCCCTCAATGAAATCAAGTTTGATACCTTTGGTCTTATCCCATCCATCTCATAATCATGCTTCGATTTTTCCTGCTCAGAGATAGGACATCACATTTGTCCTCACTGAAGTTCATCTTGCTTGTGTCTCCTCATTGTTCCATGTTGACAAAATTCTCCTGAATTTTGATGTTTTCACTTAAGGTCAGGTGTGAAATGCTCCCGGTTTGCACCGGCTCGCCCGATTAGGTAGCGATAGCAGCTGCTGGTTCGGAGGACCGGTAGCAAAAATCCCTGGCCCCGCCCCCCTGCCTCTGCTGAGCCACACCATCAGCAAAGGTTTTTTTTTAACTTTTAAAAGTTTTTCTTCAGCCGAAACATGCCTTTAAAAGTAAAAAAAAAACAACCTCTGATGATCGCGGGGCTGAGCAGAGATCATCGAAACTCTTTACAAGTTTTTTTAAAAAAAACCCTCTTCAGCCGAAGGGGGGGGGGGGAGAAAAAAAGCCTCCTCTGGCGATCCCAGAGGAGTTTCCTGATCCTCACAGGCTTTTAAACTCACTTTTTAACAGTCCCCACTTACAAGAGCCCCCACCCATGCCCAGCCAATTCCCCCTCCTCACTTATCTATAATTACTGCTCCTTTTGGCAAGGGCATGCTTTTTCTTCAGCTACTGGAAAAAAAAAAGCTTGCTTTGACTTTCTGCTTTGCTGGCTGAGGAACTCTGGGATTTGAAGTCCACAATAAAATAAAATAAAATAAAATAATAAAATAAAATATTTGTGCAGCTTTCTGAGATTTGGTGTGTTTCTGTAGTGTTTCACTCTAACTACACAAACACAAAATCTCAGAAAGCTGCATGTGGCATTTTGTGTGTGTGAGTTGTGTGTGTATAAAGTGTGAAAGTTGGTTTTTGGGTTTTTTGTGGCTGTGTGAAGTGTGAAGTGCAACTGCTTTTACATTGTGTGTGTGAGTCAGTTGTGTTGTGTTGTGTTGTGTTGTGTTGTGTGTGTGTAAAGTGTGAAAGTTGGTTTTTGAGCTTTTTGTGGCTGTGTGAAGTGTGAAGTGCAGCTGCTTTTACATTGTGTGTGTGAGTCAGTTGTGTTGTGCTGTGTGTGTGTAAAGTGTGAAAGTTGGTTTTTGATACCTCTTATTGTTTTTTATACTTTGTTTATTATTTTTATTATTTATTGTTATTGGCCACGCCCACCCAGTTATCTGACCACCAAGCCATGCCCACCAATTAAGCCACACCCACAGAACCGGTAGGGAAAATTTTTAGATTTCACCCCTGCTTAAGGTGTTTATTATTTTCCCTATATATCATCCTGAAACCTGGTAATCATATCTCTAACACCTTATTTGTAAATATGCTGATTAGGTTAGAGCCTAAATCAGAATCCGGTGGTATCATCCAGTTTGATGCAGAAACATTGACGTATATTTGCTAAATATGACAATTCAACCAGTCTGTATTCAGCACACCATTTGCCATCTGCTCTGCTGGAATCTCATAGAAACTCTGAAATGCTTTTCAGACTTAAAAGGTACAGTGACCATTCCTTTGTTGAACCAAAGTAACTGTATCAAAAGCAGATCAGGTTGGGAGAAACATTATTTATTCTTTATATACCAAAACGGTTTCTTGCTAAGCAATGCATTATTTTCTAAAAGCTCACAAATTAATCACTTGGTAATTTGTTTCAATGCTTTGCTGGTATTAACATCAAACTGATTGGCCTTTAGGTCAGGGACCTTATTTTTATCTTTCTTAAAGATGGAGCAAGGTATGTCCTTCTCCAGTCCTTTAGCACTACACCCATCCTCCATGGTTTCTCAAAGGTCATGGAAAAGAGCTCTGATGTGACTTCTCAGACTCTTTCACTGCACTGCATATACTGAGGGCCTTACTGAAGAAGGAAGTGAGTGAATTTGGAACTACAAGTCTGTAAATCCTATTTGAAAACTTGTGAATTGATTACTCTGACGGTATCCCTGCTGCCTGTAGCTGAAGAGAGGACAAATCTAGACAAAACTCTCTTTTGCCCAGGGCTGAAAATTCTCCTTCACTTCTGTAATAACATCTGAAAAAGAAAAATAGCTTACCATAAGAATTTATTATAACAATGCAGAAGGAGGAGGAGGAGGAGAGGAGGAGGGAAGGAGAAGGAGAAGGAGAAGGAAATGAGGAGGAGGAAAAGGAATTGGAGGAGGAGGGGAGGGAGAGAAGATTATTATTATATACTTTATTCATTAAACATGAGACTCAGTCAACTTAACATTTAAAAATGTGTCACAAATCCGATTGACTGGTGCTAATGGTCAGTAAGGGTTGTTGCCAGCCTGTTATCTGGCATGTTATATTCCAAATGACGATCCATCTGTATTTGAAAGTCCTACAAGATCTTCACTGTCTCATTTTCGATAACTTTTTCCACTTTGTGCTCCCATGACTTTTCAGATACAGGTATGTCATATCTTTTACATAATGACCAGTGGACTAATTTAGCAACTCAATCATGTCCAGTTTGTAATCAGCTTGTGTTGTTGTTGTTGTTGTTAACTTTAGTCATTAAACATGAAACTCAGTCAAATGAACATTCAAAAATGCATCCCAAATACCATTGACTGGTGCTAATGGTTGCTGCCAGCGTCCTAGGTATTAACCAAGTACCTTCTTAAGATGTACAATGTTCCAAGTAGCGCAGTTTTTTGCAGTTCTGCTGGTGTTATTGCAGGAAGCTGCAATTTGTTGATGTATCTTATAAAATTCTTGGGCATGGTACCAAGTGCCCCAAAGACAATGGGTATCACTGTTACATGTTTCATCCATCGCCGTGTAGTTTCGATGGCCAGATCATGATATTTCATGATTTTTTCCACTTCTTTTTCTTTGACTCTGGCATCTCCTGGTACTGCAATGTCAATAAATTGTACGTTTCAGTTTCCGACAACTGTGATATCTGGCGTGTTGTGTTCCAAGTGACAATCTGTCTGTATTCAAAAGTCTTCACCTTCTCATTTTCTATAACTTTTTCCACTTTATGTTCCCATGCCTTTTTGGATACAGGTAAATTGTAGTTTTTACATGATGACCAGTGGATTAATTTAGCAGCTGGGTCATGTCTAGCTTTGTAATCAGTTTGTACAATTTTGCTGCATTCATATACTAAATGTGAAACAGTTCCACTTTTTTGTTGCAAAGGCGGCAATTTGGATTGTCGGTGGATTTTTGTATCTTTGCTTTCATGGCATTAGTTTGTAGTGCTTGTTCTTGAGCAGCAAGTATTAAACCTTCCGTTTCTTTCTTGATAGTTTCCATCTTAAGCTATGCCCATGTAAAGTTGTCATCACATTTTCCTTCTATGTTTTTCAAGTGCTGTCCATGCAAAGCTTTGGTTTTCCATCTATTTAATCTGCCATTCAGCTGTTTTTCCTTATGTTCTGCCTTTGTTTCTGTTGTTTTTATAATGTTCTCCATTTTCACAGCCTGAAACAATTTTTCTGTACTTTGGTTCACATAATCATTCAAACGTTGTTGTTGTTGTTATTTTAAACTAACTCTTCTGGTCTTAGAAGCTTTGACCCTTTTCCTCACATTGTTGTATCTCACCTGCTCTTGCTAACTATTGGGATGGGAATAATATGTGCTTTTATGTGGAGCTAAATACATTTGCTAGCTTAACTGTTGTTGTTTTATTCATGCATCACATTGTCTCTGGTTAGCCATTTGATCACTGCTGCGTGGTCAAATAAATCTGCAGTGCTCACAAAAACTAGAGTCTGAAAAAAACTGCATATGTGGACATGCACTACTTAGGACTCTTTTGTGTAATCAATATTCACTTTAAATATTAATAGATTTCCAACCCCTAAAGAGCATTCATAAGGAAAATTGATTGCACCTTACTGCATTCTACTATTTGTCCATTCCATTCAGTTAATTCAGTTACATAGTTAATCTGAAACTTGGAAAAAAGAAAAAAAAACTTTTCAGTGATACTTCAAAGAATAGAGTAAAGTGACATTCAGAATGGATAAGATAATACTAGGAAATAAACAGACCATTCCATAACTCTAGCAAAAGATAGATGAAAAACTATAAATCTATGCTGCAAATGCGCCATTAGGGAGATTATTTTTTTTCTGAAAAAGAAAAATCAAGAAAGCTTTTCTTTCATTTATATCTTCTTTTTCAAATAGCTTGAAAAGAAATGCAATTTAGATGAGGTCAATTCTGAAAATATTAATTTGAGAAAAACGAGGTGGGAAATATTCCATAATGGCACTCCTAACTTCTTGTTATTTTTTAGAACATCCGTACCGACAGAATAGAAAATAAATCAGATAAGGATTAAAAAAGACCAAGTTTATATCTTGAAATTTGAATTTTAGATTTTTTTAAAGCATTAAGCAATAATCCAAATCATAGTCATTTCTTTCTGATACTTCCATAACTATATTGTGTGACATTTTCTGTATGGTGAAAGTATGTATATAAGACATATTTTATTCTTTTACATGTGATTATTCTTTTACTTTGACTTCAGCGCTGCCAGGAAAAAAATATGAATCTTTAAAGAACAAAAGATTTTTTACAAATCAATTATATAAGAGAAAGCCTTAATTAATTATGTACATTTTGCATAGATATCATGAAGATAACACAAAAAAGATTTTTTCTTCTTTTCTGAGTGACTATACAATCAGTCTTTCATATCTAGAAAAAAGCTACTTTAAAGGATTATGGAAAAACATATAACCCACTACTTGGGTTACTCTATTGCATTTGCATATGAAGCTTAATAATATATTAAAGAATATTCATATCTGTAATGAAAGTACTTTTAACAGTAGGAAAAGAAAGATTGGACAATGTCTTTCTAGACATTTTAAAAGAAACTACTTACTTACCTCCAAAGACTAGATAGTGCCAAATAGTATTTGGGGTCTCCAGAACAATTGCCAACATTCTTGTATCTGAGTTTTTAAAGGAAGCTTAGAATTATGTGCAAAAGACAGATAAGGATATTGAGAATAAAATAGTATTTATTATATATAAATCTGGAACAACACGCTAAGCATAGTAAGATATAATCCTTTCAGCACTGAGGTTATTTTAATCAACCTCAAAAGCCCCCTTGTAAATCTGGCTACCATTCAAATGGATTCAGCAGCAGTAGTAGCAACAGCAGTGGCAAAAACATTTTGGAAAATTAAATTGAGAACTTGGTTGTGTGTCAGAAAAGAAAAAGTAATTCTCCACTTTGTGTTTTAAAAAACCAATTAAGACTCCACAAAGAGCACTGAGGGTGTCTTTATTTATGTACACATTTGAGCTAGGAAGTAATCAGGCTATCAGTTGTGTTTCCTACCGAAGCTGTTGGAATGACATTCACTGAAGAGAAGAGCTCTGTTTCAATAACTTGTCCCTCCCTCGCAGGGAACTTCCAACAACTATAGCATTAAAAGTTTTATGATTATCAATATGAGCCAGCAGTGTGCAGCAGCTGCCAAAAAAGCCAACACAGTCCTAGGCTGCATTAACAGAAGGATAGAATCAAGATCACGTGAAGTGTTAATACCACTTTATAATGCCTTGGTAAGGCCACACTTGGAATATTATATCCAGTTTTGGTCGCCACGATGTAAAAAAGATGTGGAGACTCTAGAAAGAGTGCAGAGAAGAGCAACAAAGATGATTAGGGTACTAGAGGCTAAAACATGTAAAGAACGGTTGCTGGAATTGAGTATGTCTAGTTTAATGAAAAGAAGGTTTTGGAGTGACATGTTAGCAGTATTCCAAAATCTGCACCTTAAGGCAGGAAAAGAAGCAATGGATGGAAACTGATCAAAGACAGAAGCAACCTAGAACTAAGGAGAAATGTTCTGACAGTTAGAATAATTAATCAGTGGAAGAACTTGCCTCCAGAAGTTGTGAATGCTTCAACACTGCAAGTTTTTAAGAAGAGATTGGACAACCATTTGTCTGAAATGGTATAGGGTTTCCTGCCTGAGCAACAGTGATGCATGCAGTGAGAAAATCCATCATATAACTTCTTTTCAGTAATAGCAAATGCAAGAAAAGAAACAGCTTTATTAAAATAGCAGTCCTAGCTGATATAGAGAAAGCAGTCCTAGAATCTAGACTCCCAACTGCTCTCTGTCAGTATGATCAGTGAAAATAGATTATGGTTCTTGCATCTAAACGGCACTAGCTTAGTTAGTCTTATGATGAAGCAAAATATTTCTGGTTCCCACAAGGATATCCAAAAATTATAAACTAAAGAAAAGGCACAATAGATATTAGGTGCTTTAATCCCAGAAGCTACTTTCTTATTGGCTAGTTTGTCTTTGTTATAGATCTGTGATGGCGAATCTATGGCACATGTGCCACAGGTGGCACACAGTGCCCTCTCTGTGGGCATGCGAGCTATCGCCCCAGTTCAGCTCTGCTGCACATATGCAGGGGGCGGGAAACGTGCAGGGGCCATGTACACATGCAGAGGATGTATCCAAAGATACGCACGCATGTGTGGGGCACATGCATGGGGGATGCACGTGCATTGCATTTTGGGGGTTCAGTGCATGTGCGCGCTTTGGGCACTCAGTCCAGAAAAGGTTAGCCATCACTTTTATAGATGCTTCATTGGCTTCTGGTTTGCGCATAAGGCCAGATTAAAGAGCTAATACTTACCTTTACGTCCCTTGGAAATAAAGCTTGAAAGAGAGGCTCTTCCAACTTCATCATATCTTTGGAACAAGCTCTGCTTTATGAATCTATGATGCAGAATTAATTTTTGTAATATATAGTTTTGACACTGCCCAACCAACTACAGTACTTTACTGCTAGGACTGCAATAAAATAAACCATGGCAATAGTTTGCTTTCTTTCTGGAAACATTTGTGTATGCTATTCTTTAGATGTGGAGGGCCATTTCTCACTTTTGTCTTAGACTTTCTGAATTTAAGTAACTAAGCTAGAAACCTCATAAAAACAGCTTTACAAGCTTTCCTCTGCTTCCTCTCTGTATCTGAGCCTGGATTACTGCTAAACCCAACTGCTCTTCCTATAAACCTACTTCTGCAATTGTTTTCCTTTAACTCTTCCATTCCTGCCTTCATCTCTACTTTGTATCTTACTATTTTATTCCATCCTAATGTAATAATAAGCAGATTCGATTTTATTCTATTTATTGCTGCATTGCATCTCCTGACACAATATTCCATTTAAATGGTCAGGTTGCATTACATGGGTCCATTATCATATTTAAAAGAAAATTTGGCATATAGTGTCTAGGTCACATATTATTCAAGCTGGAACATCCCAGTAAGTTTTTAAAATTCCGCCCTCATTTTTTCAGTTACAGGGATTGAGGAAGTGCACCAAGAATTTGAATACATAAATCCTTGATAAGTTGTATGTACATGTGTGTTCTTTTTTTCTACTCCAGAATAATCAGGTGAATGTTTAGCTTTAAACAGGATATGATATCTGCCACTAATGCCCTCTGGACTTGTTTGCAGAATTGGGAAATTGCCCAAAATCTGATTAGGAAAGACTGTGCTAGATAGTTTATGAACCTTTCAGGGAAAGTGAAAATTTCCTATGAGTAGGAGTAACTTTGACGGAAGATTAACAAATATACTTTCTTGCCCTCCTCTTATTTCTTTTTTCCACTGTCCATGAACCCAAATTCACACTGATGGATTTTTTGACACCGTCATAAAACAAATTGTAAAATATACTTTGAGAGAAGAAAAGTTTAGTAACTGGTTATGCACCCTATCAATCCATAGATCTCAAAGTATGGTTTATTAATAATATACTGTATAGAATTGTAATTGTAGTTGGTGGCCCAGTCACTCAACAAATAATAGCCTCTCTACTGGTACGCAATTCAAAGACTTTACTTGTATTTCAATTATAAATGGAATAGCACTTTACAAATCATTCAGAAGTCACTGCTACTGATTACAGATTTACAAAAAATACCAAAATAAGAGGATCCTGAGAAAGAGTGGGAATGGCAGACAGTATCACCAATTTTCCAGATATATGGTTGCAAGATAGCCTTCCTCAGGTGATCTGATATCCCACATCTAGGGAAAAACACAGGTGCCCATTCTATTCCCCTTGACCCTAATCCCTTTATAAAGACAAAGAAAATCCCTTTGTGCTGAAAGCTATAAATGCATTTATCTAAATTGGTACAATGGAAACTGCAATTCCTATCAGTATTTGCATTTTTTCACTTCAAGGCGAAAGACAGTTTTTATGTATGTGTGTATATTCACATCATAACGAGGACATCATTTATGTTGTCTTGGATGATCTCAAAAAGCATCAGAGCTCTTTATTATTTAAATAGTAGGTGACAAGAAAATGCCAGAAATGTAGACTAGACTGGGAAGTCAGAAGCTTATTCTGCAAGAAGGCAATGACCAATCTTTTGCATAGTCTTATTTTTAAAAAATTGCATAGACATATCCATGTAATGAATAGAAGATTTCTTCAACTCAAAGGAGACTTTTTTAAAGCATTTGTGGTTTTGACACATTCTTGGGTAACTCATCCCTGTTATTGCCTATCTGTTTTAATCCTAAATGCTTTCATTATGCAATAGCATCAAGAATGTTCAACAATAGGCACTACAGCAATGGCCATGAGAAACTTGAGTCAAGGCCTAAGTTGGAATTTAATGCTAAAGCTTTGGGAGAGAGTTGGGTTTGCTCTTTGTTCTGTATGATAAATGGCAGATTCTGTGTAATGCCAATGATGGATGTTGCATTAAAGGTCATGAGGAATTCCCATCACAGAGCCTGACCTTTAGTTATCTCATTACTGAGCAATAGATTTGGAATAATTTCACCAAGTTGGGATGACCTCTTTTTTCTTCTATTCTTAAATCATTATTTTCTTTACTTTAACCCCTTTTAAAAAGAGAGGGAAAAGGTTAGTAAAAGAGCAAGATTAGAAAATTATCTAGGACAGTTTCCTTAAAAGTCAACAAAGTAACTCTATTTTTATAGATTATAAGCTCATCATGTTCCCATGATTAATTTATCCCTCGAGGTACTTATGAGATGCTAAGTATTCTTATCTCCTTTTTCCAAAGAGAACTTCTTAGGTTTGGAAATTCTTAGAAAAGGGTACACTAGTTGGGGATGCATTAAGGGGAAAGACAGCAGGGTTATGCTTCTTTTCTGTGTAACTCTAAAAGATAAGTTACATCTCCTCAAAATGTGGAAGCTTGATTGAAAGCTTCCTACAAAGGGAAAAGGAAGAAAGTCAGGGAGACAGGCAAATATCTTGGTCTAGTTTGAAGTAGTGGTTAAGGCACCAGGGTAGAAACTGGGAGTCCAAGAATTCTAGTCTTGCCTTAAACACAAGCTAACTGGGTAAACTTAGGCCAGTCATTTTTATTTCATTTTATTTATTTTATTTTATTTTTATTTATTTTATTTATTTCATCAAGCATGTATTTTATGACAAATACAAGTGTAAACATAATTATAAATACATGAAAAGGGTAAAAGAAAACATTAGGACAGGGGCAGTAAGCATGCTGGTGCGCTTATGCACGCCCCTTACATACCTCTTAGGAATGGGGTAAGGTCAACAGCAGACTGTCTAAGGTTAAAGTTTTGGGGGTTTGGGGAAGAAACCACAGAGTCAGGTAGTGCATTCCAGGCGCTGAAAACTCTGTTACTGAAGTCATATTTTCTGCTGTCTAGTTTGGATCGGTTTACCTTGAGTTTGTATCTATTGCGTGCTCTTATATTGTTTTGATTGAAGCTGAAGTATTCATTGGCTGGTAGGACATTGTAGCAGATGATTTTATGTACTATGCTTAGGTCAGACTGAAGATGGTGAAGTTCTAAGTTGTCTAAGCCCAAAATTTCGAGTCTGGCAGCATAAGATATTTTATTGCAAGCAGAGGAATGGAGAACTCTTCTTGTGAAATATCTCTGGACTCGTTCAATTGTATTAATGTCCGATATGCAGTTTGGGTTCCTGAGAGTTGAGCTGTATTCAAGAATTGGTCTGGCAAAAGTTTTGCTTTTTTCTCTCAGCTCTAGGAAGCAGGCAATGATAAATCACTTTGGAAATCCTGCCAGGAAACTACAGGGACTAGTCCAGGCAGTTGCCAGAAATCCAAAACAAAAAACAAAAAACCACAGATAAAAGCCACTTTTTGCTCAACTATGAATAACCAAAACTAGAAAGAAACATTTTTCACCCCAGTATATTTACTATATTGTATTACCTGGGTGGATTATGAATACTTTTTTAACCTCCCAGGCTATATTTGAAAGCCTCAGATACCTACTAACAAGGATACTAAGTATGGACTGACTGTAAATGAGTTTGGATAGAGACATCACTTTCCTAGTTATCTAAATTCTGGATTGGGGTGAAGCAAAACTGTTAGTCTCGTTTGAACATCTGAAGAACATAGAAGGACATTGAGAGCTGCTCTTTTCTGTCTTTAAAGGGCAACATTAACCCACCCCTTATTTTATTTCTAAGGTTTTCTCTGTCAAATTAGATTTTCATCCGCAAACCATTAAAGCCACATTACCGATATGACACGTTTGGTCTCATTTCATCTAATTGATGTCAACCTCTTAAAGTACACCCTAGAAATCTGTTTGTAAAAAGGCCAAACTGCAAATAAGTGAAGAAAGTGGGGAATCAAATCATTGGATACATGCCTTCTAAGATATATCACTTCCTGGAAAAAAATTAACTTTGACCAGCTAATAAGTATGAACATTTATTACTCAAAATGTTATCCCTTCTGATCTGACAGACCTGTTTTAGGTAATTCATTAAACATGACAAAAAGGCTCATATTGCTCTAGTTTGGTTTTGACCTTTCTTACTATTAGAAAATTAATTTCAAGAGTGAAACAAATGTATTAGTGTTGTCATAAAAAGAAGATGAATACCTTGCCTTCAAGCTGTTTCTTCATATTAATCAATCACACCATATAACATGATTGCTTTTTGACACATAACATCTTGCAAAGATATTTTCTACTGTCACACCAACTTTTTATTAAATACTGTTCATACATTTTTAGTTCTAAAAGTTACTGATAGAGTGAAACGAATTACTAAAGCCACAGAAGCTACAAATATGCCTTTCACAGGCTATTGTTTTGACAGAGTTTTATCGACTCTGAATATAGCTATGATTATCTAGGGAAAAACTAGCAAATCTTTGATGCTTTTCCATTTACTAATAGCTGAAAAAAAATCTGATAAATGCATACATTTTGCTAGCAACCTATTTACTTATTTTCCCTATTTTTGTATTTGGAATCAACAAATTTTGTTATTTTTTAAAAAAATTAAAGATAGGAAAAAGCTGTTATTATCATAACAGCCTTGTTTACTTTAAAATTAATGGTCAATTCAAGATTTCCCTAGGGAACAGGTTTAGAAAGAATGGCACATTGTTATTTCCTATTCCCTCATTTATAGAAAGTTCCTAAAACTCCCTTCAGATAATCATACATAGCTGTTTAAGTCACTGCATTTACACATATATTGTAGGAGAAGAACAGGCAGATTAGGGGGGTAAAGTTAAACATGTCATCAGCTTAGAGTCCTTATGTTGCTATGATGATCCAAATGATCCAAATCCAGCCCCCTTTGAATTTTTTGTCCCTTATCTAGTGCTAACTTAGTGTTGACTATTAGTTGACTATATTCTTGTGAATAGGCTTGAATAAATTTCTGTGCTGCAACTTAATGTATGGTCTGGATGCTTTGCACCTGACATCAATGTTCTTATATCCTTGATGTAAAATTGTTCTAAATAGTCACATTATCAATATCACTCTAAATTATGAATGCCAGGAGACTACGCCAAAATTACGTATTCCTAGAAGGCTCACTCAGTATATAGTACAGTAGGAAGATGCTGGAGGAGGATAATCACTTTAAAGACAATGGCAAAGAGATCAGTTCAGACTGACTGGTAAACCACTCCTAAATTTTTACTAAGAAAACTGTATGGATGGAAAATATAAAATGTGTGGCAACGTAGTACCAGATAATGGACCCCTCTGCTGAGATGATACTCAATATGCTACTGAGGAATTGGTGAGTGTTCTTTGGCATACTAATGGTGTTTATGACAATGACTGGATTTAAATCTTCAGGATGTCTAGTTGCCGATGTTCCCATACAAGAAAAGAAAGTTGCAAAACAGAATTATTGTGGGAATATGCGCTGTAAAATAAACATGAACACAATGAAAGATGAAATGACTACAGATTGACTACTTAATGACAGCCATTTGAGATGGACTGGTATTGGACATGATCAGTCAGATCACATTATTATTCAGGATGTGAAAAAACATGAAGGAGCAGCATTGTTTATCCAATGTTTATATCTTATACAGGTAGCACAGATCAATAACAAGAATGAGTAACTCAGAGCCACAGGCTACATGCTGTCTCCTGACCTTTATTGGAAACACTTAAAATCATGCTGTCATAATTCAGTAGCAAAATGGCAGATTTGTGGTGGCACATTTTTTTTATCCTAAAACCTCCAACTTCCTCCAAAACTACAGGTAGCCCTCATTTATCAACCGCAATTGTTAAATGATCAGCAATGTGATTGTTAAATGCAGCAATCAATAAGTGAGATATGACAATTTAATAATCTTCTTTCAACTTTCCTTTGCTTTTCAGATCTGTGAAGGTTATACATGTAAGGATTGGTTGCAAGGTTACTTTTTCATCACTGTTGCAACACTAAATATTTGCTAAACAAGGCAGTCATTAAACAAAAACTACCTGTACCTTTAATGTTTTAGTTCTGTTCCACTAGTGCTATCATTTTTAGCACATCCGTTTTAGTTAATAAGTATATCTATGTGTATTTGTGGAGAGAGAGGCAAATTGACAGTATCTCCTGATCCTTCCTACACCAAAAAAATATTATTTGTCTTAATCTACACTGTGGTCAGCATCATTCCCTCTGTAGGAACCATCTGTACTGTTAAACAGCATTAAAAAAAGTTAATGTGTCAACTGCAACTGTTCCTTGACAGGAATAGCCTAGCGTCCCTCATCCATGCACTGATAGTTTCATAATCTGATTATTGTAATGTTCTCACTGGGAGTTGTACTTATATGTGATCCAAAAGCTGTTGAGGCAGAAAATCTAAACAGCATATTCTTTATGTGGTTCATCCAGACACTGCCATATAACTGCTTTGTTTACCAGCTTTAAGGTGTTGATATTAATCACTAAAGACTTAAATTATTTGAGACTAGGATTCCCAAGAGAATGACTAATCCCTCACAGATCTCCTAATTCAGTGCTTCTCAATTATTTTCTGTCATGCCCCCCTAGGAAGAAGAAAACATTTTTCGCGCCCCCCGCGCAACTGTAAATAGTATCATTATTAAAAAAAAATGAGGTCAAACGCGCCCCCTTTTACGGAGCCTCGCACCCCCCCTGGGGGGCGCCCCCCACTATTTGAGAAGCACTGTCCTAATTGCTGTCGTTCTCCTCAAAGGTCCTTCCAATTTCCCAACATTCTGTTATGTGTTCTTTTGAAATCCATGAGAAAGGAGGATTTTGAGTTATGACACCTGTTTTCCGAAAAAAATGGGACATTTGGAAATAAAATATTCCATGCAATATTTTTCAGTGTATGCTAATAATGCACATGATAATGAAATCGATAGTGTTTGATTCCATATAGTTATGGTCATCTGATATGGTGCATTATACTGGGGTATTTTATGTATTTTTGCTATTTTATTCTGTAATTTTTTAAAGAAAATTCTGTGTGCTGTCCCTGGAGACATTATATGTTGTAAAAAATTACTTAAATAAAATAGATAGGATATAAGATAAGCCTACTACATCTATAAGCCTACAAAGACACTACCATATCTGTCAGCTGTCCAACTGGTGAATCCAGAAAAAGAAACTCCTGGGACATTGTTTTACCAAGAGTATAAACTTTACTGAATAAATCCACATTGCACAGAAGAAGTGAAACCAGCTCTGAGGTTCCCACGCAAAGGTAGGCAGAGTTCATTTCTCTTTTCCCCACGGACCACCCACAGTCCATTACCTCCACCAATCACTTCTGTTCATTTTGTTTTGGGAACTATCCGACCATGCTTTGGCATCTGTTGTGGGTGTCCTTGTGTGGGGGAGCAATGTCTCACAGGAACCAACGATTCTTGGAGGCCCTTCCCCTCACCTTGCGTTCCAATCCACCACCCCATTCTTTGTCAAGCTGTGGGCAAAGCAGAATATAGGTGAAAGTTCAAGTCAGTCTTGACAATATCTATAAAACAGATAGGATATAAGATAAGCCTATTATAAGATGAGTCCGGAGATACCTTTGCTGCTATTACCAGACCAATCTTCTAATCTGACTTTCAAATAGGCAACTACGAACAAGTGAAAGGCAATTGCAGGAAGGCCACCATTGCAGCTTTGGATTTTGCTAAAATAAATATTTTTTTCTTTAGAAGAACATTAAATAGAAAAATAGAGACACAGTAGAACCTCTGGTCGTGACCATAATTCGTTCCATAACTTTGGTTGCAACCTGATTTGGTCATGACCTGAACCTAATTTTGGAAATTTGGCACTTATAAAAAAATTGGTGCAGAAGGGAAAATCAGCCGTGGGGGGGAAAAATTGTTAATTTTTTGGTTGGAACCCGATTTGGTCATGGTCAGAAGCGTTCGTGACCAGAGGTTCTACTGTATCGGGTTTCTCTCTCTCTCTCTCCACAGATTTCCCACTTTAGTTACCTGAACAAAACTGGAAAATGGAATTAAGAACCTTAAATCTTTCTTGGTTGAAAGGAAAGGATTATAACTGTTACAGACAACTGAAAAAGGAAGGGAAAAGTTGTGTTTTCCCATCAAAAATCTTTTCAGGGAGTCACTAGTGGTGAACAAATAATGCCCCTGGATACTGTTATTTTCTTAACAAGGGAGCTGTTACCAGATAAATTGTTAGCATTCTTTCTGGCAGCCACTTGGCTGACAGCTCTGTCTGTATGCAAATAAGCTTCGTTTTCTTTTTTCCAGGAGCTTTTCATTTTGGCAGCCTCATCAAAAAATCATATTCTGTTTTAAATTATCTCTGTGTCTCCAAAATATCTCCCCTGCTACCTTTAAAAATAATTCATTTTCTGTCTTCATTTGGAACATCTTCTGTAGTTTGAAGTCTTCAAATGAGAATGCTGTTTGTAATTGAATTTTGCCTAGGGCTACCTTATCTGGAATGCAAAAATCCAAGTTATCACCAAACGGCAGCAAAAAGCTTAAAATTTGGGACTTGGCCAGATTTTTGCAGCTCAGGTATGGGCCAGTATGTGATGCTTATTTATTTTCTTGCTTATATATTTCATTTCCCATGTAGAAATATGTACGATTGTGATTAGAATTACAGAAGGTAAAAACTTTTCGCAAGTCTTTGTACTTTGTACTTTATACATTTTGCATCCATCAGCATTTTGGGAATTTCAGCAAGCAATCTCTAGATATCAAAGGATCAAGCTTAATAATCTTTATCACCCACAAAGGAGACATGGACTTTTTGATGAATGAATGATCATTTTGCCATAACATACAATTTGCTTTGCCTCTGAAAATCGGGATTCTCCTCACAAATTATCTACTCCTGACATAAATTAAGTATTCAAAAATGTAAAAATCTTTCTCCTTTCCTTGATGCTGTCCCTCTGTGATGACTGGTCCAAATAATTCATTCTTTCAACCTCTCAGGTCCTTGTCCTTTGGAGGTCATTAGATCCCTTGACCTGCTCCCAAAGGACTTGTGTAGCTAAATAAATCATTGTGATTGGGAAGAAAGCAAGCTATATACCGTATTTTTTTGGAGTATAAGACACACCTTTCCCCCTAAAAAAAGAGGGTAAAAATCTGGGTGCATCTTATACTCCGAATGTAGCCCCACCCAACTTCTCAAACGGAGGTTTCAAAGGCTGAAAGAAGCTTTAGAAAAGAAGCCCCCAAATAGAGCTTCAGAAAAGAAGCTTCAGAGGCTTTTTTTCTGAAGTTCTGTTTTGGAGGCTTTCAGAGGCAGAAAAAAGTTTTTTCTGAAATGGAGTTTCAGAAGCAGGAAAAAAAAAAAAGAAAAAAAGCAAGACACAGAGCTCACAATCAAGGAACCTGTTCCTAAATTCACTTCTGGGAACAGCTGATTGGGGGAGGGGGCAATCCACCTGCCAATCAGCTTTTTTCTTATTTTTCTTCCCAAAAACTAAGGTGCATCTTATACTCTGGTGCGTCTTATACTCCAAAAATACAGTACATTTCATACATACATACATACAATAATCCATTAGCAAGATCTTCACTTGCTGTGGAGGAGCATTTTATGATCTTTAGGAATCATCTGTGTCCATGTGAATGTACCTATAAATTAGCAGATATTATTGCTTGTTCACTTTAGTAGATTGCAAACATCTTGAATATTCTCAGCATCTGTCAGAAAAATTGCTTGATTTTTGTGGCTTTTCCTTCATTTTTTGGGATAGTGTAAGGTTGGAGCCTGAGGATTGTATAGATAGATGCATTAGATACAATGCAATTGGCACCTGGTTTTCTTGGCGTTCCTGTTTACATTGTTTTTGCTCGTTGGGGTTTTATTGTGAGCCATCCAGAGAGGAGAGGAGTTACTTGATGATGACTAAAATAACAAGGAGTGAGTTATTTAAATAAATAAATAAATTGGAGAAAGACAAAACAGTTATGAATGGCAGAATAGTAAAAACATAAAAATACCACAAAAGTAATCAATTTCCATTTCACTGATGTTTGCAAGATGTAAATAATGGCACAAGGTCGTTGTCTGTAAACTCAACTCTTCGATATATTCACATCAATATGAAGTAGCGATCAATCAATCATTGTATTGCAGTGATGGCCAGTCTCTTACTTTAGTGTTTTGGATGGTATTTCTTAAATTATTCAAAGTTGAGACCATTTTATACCTGTATCACAATTGTGCTATTGTTCTTCTCCTTTGAACAGCTTGGTGAAGAAGACATTTTTCTTTATGTTTGTGGAAGGATTTTTCAAAGCTTTTATGTGTTTGCAGATGTCTCTTTCTTTTTGCCTACTGCATTTCAGGAGATAAACGAATAGTATAAAATTCAATATTTGGCAGGAATTGCAGGAGCATGCCTGAATAAAAAGAAGACATGAGACTTTGCTCTTAGAATGACAAAACAGATCACCTTCTCTCTACACACACACACACACACAAACACACCAGAGGGAAGAAAAAGAAGGGGGGATGGGAGAGTAGAGAAAAGGAAAAGAAGGGATGAAAAAGCAGAGAAAAGGAGGAGAGGAGAGGAGAAGAGAGGAGGGGAGAGGAGAGGATTACCTGATGATGACTAAAATAATAAGTAGTGAGTTATTAACAACCATGCATATCCACTTGGAGCTAAGCTGCTCTCAGCTAAGTGGTTTTATAGTCTTCTTAGTCCTTTAGCTGTTAACTGATTGATCTTGCTGTCCTTAACTGCATTTAAACATAATAATATGATGGCATTTGAAGCAGAATTCTTGTGTCATGACAAAGAAGAAAATGCAAATTCTTGCTCTCTGGTCAGTAATTGTTTATCCTTTTGGCCCTGGTATTCTAGGGAAAGAGAAATGCAGTCTCCAGCAATCTACTCATCTGTTCATCTCTACAGTAATATCATGGCAGACATAAGATTAGGTCAAGAAAAATGCAAATAATACATGGGTTCAACAATGAAATGTTATGAATGCATGATTATTATCATACGGCATTGGTGAACAGGCCCATTTGCTCAGCAGCCTCAGGGCTAAGCAAGTTGCTCTATCACATTACACAATATATTTACAACACTTTACAATACAAATGAACAAAAATATTGGTGGGGAGAATCCCCATGTTAAGTCAAGTAGAGGAATATGTCCTTGAATGCAACAGAATCAGTTAAGGAAACTGGAAACTAGAAAGAGAGATGGGATGAGAATAGAAAGGGTTTGGCTTATTCCTTCCTGTATTGTGTTTCCAGTTCAGGTCTTTCACCCCCCCATCCCTTTTATTTTCTTGGTGATCACAGCTGGAAATTTTGTCCGATTAGTAAAGAGTTTCCCCCCTATTAAGCCCCTGAATCTCCTTCAAGAGACTGATAGACTGGGCCCTAATGGCAGCCGCTTTACTTCTTTTCAAGCTCCATCCATCAGGCTGACAGTGGCTGCCGATGGGCCAGTCATATTGTCTATATTTCATACACAAACATCAGGCTTGCTGACAGCACTTTGCACACTCGGAAATTGCTTTTGCTGTGAGTTGAATTTCAACGAGAGCATTTCCTCCACCCTGCTCCCTTCCCCCCACCCCCACAAAAAAACCTGGCTCTGTCTTTCTGTGTTTATGAGCCTCAGGAGAAGAAGAGCTGCTGTAAATAGATAATGGTGAAAGCACTCTTGTATGGCGCAGAAGGGGTTTCGAGTATTTAATGTTTACAGCATATTGGGAGTTTGTTAATTTGCAAATTGATTCATTCCTTAAAAGAATGGTCATTTCGTTCTTCTGTTTGTCCTCTGCACAGATGTGTTGCTGTGTCATGTGTATGCAGGCGTGGAATTAGCAAAATGGTAAAGGAACTGTGGAAGGGAAAAAAAGCGAGGGGTGTGGACAATGCGGCTAATGTTGGCAGCCATTTGGAAATACTAGTAGAAGAAAGAAATAAAATATAGACTTTAACTGGGAAGAGCTGGCCCTTTGGCTTAACGGGTGAATAGATATATTAGTCCACATATAACGCATATTTGACAACTTCTGTATTACTGGATACAACAGAAAGGAGAATACTGTACCCTACAACCCAATGAGTGATTTGAGATGTTGTTCATTACCCTAATGTCAGAGTAATGGCTTCAAAAGAGAACTCTGGAAAGAAAGATGGTGTTGCTAGAAATTAACTAAAGTCTTCAAGCAATTCTTACAAGGAGTTGTATTTAAGAGGTTCTGTTTTAGGACAGATACATTGCTGCTGTGATTACACATGAACATGATCTAGCTCCCAAGGGCAAGCCAACATTATATCATGACCAATTACATTCATAATTAAGTGCATGGGAAAAGCACAAAGAAGAAGGAAGAAGTCTCTGCCTCACCCCTTGCCAAGAGATTCTCCTAGATCAGGGGTGTCAAACTTGCATCAACATGTCATCATGTAACATATCACAACTTTTTCCCCCTTCGCTAAAATAGGTATGGGTATGGCTAGTGTGTGATGCATCCGGCCCATTGGCCGTGAGTTTGACACCGCTTGTTCTGTCTCCTCCCCACTTCGGAGCAATGAGCTGGCCTTCAGCCAGTGGATTCACGGCTCTTATCAGTCCTGGCAGAGAAATCGCAGCTGCCTGCCAAAGTTCAAACAAAATGATTCACAGAGTAAGACTTTCAGCTCTCTTTGAAATGGTTCAGCTAATTTTTGCTTCTCATGGAATGAGAGTAGTCCCAAAGCTCCTTATATATCCTGTGGGGTGGGGCTCCTGCCCCACCCTTCCCTTTGATGACACCGCCTCTCTAATCTTCTGAAGCACGGGTTGATCCAAGCTTGATTATTATTATTATCAGCTGGGTCTGAAGGCATAGCCTGGGGAAGGGAGGAATCATGGGATGACGGCCTCATTAAGTACTCCGACTGGTCTGGTTCTGGCTCCTGGAGCCAGGTCAAAGGAATCGGTGCTCCCGAGGTAAGCCTTACCAGCCCTTCCCCCTCACTCTCGGAGTCACTTTCCGGCATGGGGCCAGGTTCGGGGGCTGGAGTCACAATACCGCTGTCCTAGATGGTGCTTTGTTATGCCTTCCTTTCTTAAACGATGAAATGGTGAATGGTGAAAAAATCACCACTCACATGGTCCCAACATCTTATGAGGTAACATACATTTCTATTTCCTGAACTGGCCTTTAACATTAATGAAGGGGCAACCTGCATGTAATGGCCTAAGGATGCAGTATAAGCACGAAAGCAGCAAATTGTTCATTGCTTAATTTATTTCATTTTTACTGCTAGGGGTAGGAGCAACTTCTTAACCTTCTAAAGTTCTTAATGTTTCTTGGCAGTATTAACTGATGGTCTGTCCTCATTGGTCTGAATTGTGAAGAAGTCTGTGATATCTCCAAGATTATTTCTTTCCTTAATCCAGAGGTATGAAAGCTTTTCCTGATCTCCAAGTCCAATCTACTTCACAGAGTTGTGAGAAAAATAAGAAAGGAGTGCTATTAATAACCCCTTTGAATTCTTAGAAGAAAGACAAACTGTTTATCTAATTTAAATTGGCAATAATAGTTGTGCTTAAATTCCTGATTTGCCTCAGGCTCAATTTGCTGAGTAATTTTTCTTTGGAATATGGTCTGGCAAATGTAATACCTTTAAGGATATAAAATGACTAAAGTGTAGTTGTATGGTAGGAACCACACAGGGCAAGATTTTCTATCACACAATGTTTGACAAAACTCTAATTTCATAGTATTTTTTTCTTTTAGATTCCTGAAGTTAAATAAATAGCAATAATATGAACAGTTTAGTTTGGTTAAATATTTAAATTGTTTTGATTAGCTGAAGATTTATTTTTGCTTAGGGTGGACCCCTTGAAATAACTGACAGTTAAGTTAGCTGTTACTAACTTCTCCCATTAGTTTCAGTAGACCTACTCTAGGCATAACTAAATCTGGATCCAATCTGCAAATTTTTTACTTTGCAGTGATTAATGGACCACAGTTTGGTATTTTAGGGTTTTTTTCTTCTCTAAAGGTTTCTTTATTGGTTAAACTCATTTAGCAATCTTTTCAGTAGTTGTAACTTCATGAACTAGTGGACTTTCTTTTTCATTTATATGTTTAAGCTGTAACTGAACATTGGTTTGTTTCATGATGATTTGCTTGAGGTTTAGCCTCTTAAATTAATAGGGTATGGAAAAATGGCATTTGAAAAACACATTGCAGTACTCAAGAGCATTCTGCATGAATATCTCCAAGAGGAATTTTCCCTCTTAATATAAATGTCTAATTATCTGCTACTGATGTTGGCAGTACAGATTGCAAAATAAAGGATACCTTAGAAGCAAAGAATGGACATGGACCATTTACAATTAGGCTGGTGGCCATTTCAAGCAATTAGATTAAGCTCCTATTTTGTCCTTTCAAACTGTCTTAATTAAATGTTTGAGGAAGTGCTTGAAAAATGAGGGAGTCAAGTCAAATAGCTATGTTATATTATTCCTCTATAAATTCATTGAATTTAGATTTTTCCATTTTAAAGTACTGGATAAAATCTTGATGATAAGAATGATGCAGATTATTCTGATTTTAAAAAGTTGCGCTGCTGTTTTTCTTATTGTATTGTATTATTCTCTATAAGTATAGTGTACAAATGCTGATTTTTAAACAAGTAATATGGAATATATACAAAATATTTACGTTTCCTAAATTTCTGCTCTGGATACCACAGCAGCAATACTTCCCCTTTTAAAACAAACAAACGAACAAAAAAACCTCATCAGAATTTATGTAGCTCTACCAAAGGCTCATAGAACTATTTGGACCAATAAAAGGTATTGCTTGATTAATTGTATGACCTTTTAAAATAACATTTCACATGGGCAGCTTATACAAGTGCCAATCATGCTTTCATCTTCATTCAATCAAATAGGCTTAAGTGAACATACACAACAGTCTCAAATACCCAATTAGTAAATCAATCGATCCGTTCCACTGCCCTGATGCAGGAGATCTTATCCAGAATACTACTGAAAGAGGAAGTGTTGGTACTTTCCAACTGTTTGTCCCCTCTTGGCCTTTTTATTGAAGGAAAATCTGAAGCGAACTACAATGCTGCAGCATTTTTTTTTCTCTAATTGTTCTCTCTTTTTTAAGAACTTGACCAACAAAACATTGGTTGGAAACATTTCCTTATCACTACTGTGTGAAAAATGCACATTTTTACAATGGCAAAGAAAGGCTTTACTATTATTGTTGTTGTTGTTGTTATCATTATCATCATCATCTTGCATTTCGATTTCTCTTTCATTCTCCTGCCTCTTCTTACTAATCACACAATCCCATGAATTTATATCAAAATACATAAGTTAATATATATAAATGTTGTATTTTGCCTTTCCCCTCTTATCAGATTAACCATAATAATGGTAAAAAAAGCAAACTATTATGTAAAATTCTACTACACTGCAGGTCTTGGAAATAAGGCAATGGAGTTCAAGAAAGTCTTACATTTTAATCATCTAGATAAAAACAGAAAAATGTTTTCCAAAATACAGAATAGAGAGAGAAAGCAATGGAAGGGCAGAGGAAACTAGAGAGAATAAAATACATTTCACAAAGTTAGCAAACAATACAGCAGTTGTGCAGTCAGGGGACAGATCCTTTCTGAACGCCATTTAGTTTTATATTCATGGGAGCAAGGCTTAAATCTGGGTGCACATGAATCTTTTTATACTTTAGGCAAATAAAATGCAGAGTTTCGTAATGAATCAGTAACACTGACAAGGACTTGGATAGCTAGTCACTAATAAAAGCAGAAAGCTACAGTAGCTCTTTTTAAAATGTGCACAGAAGATAACATTTATCATGTGCTTACCCTGACAGCTGATTCCATGTGATTGGCAAAACTGGTATTTGTTGTGCGCTGTGGCAGTGAGTGTGTGATCAGGTAAGTGAGATCAGATGGAGAATTGACAGATATTAAAATGAATGTAAAGGAAAAAGCCAGAAGTTTGATGAATTTGCAAACTGGATGGAAGATGGGACAACAAAGATGATTAGGAGACTGGAGGCGAAAACATATGAAGAACGGTTGCAGGAACTCGGTATGTCTAGTTTAATGAAAAGAAGGACTAGGGGAGACATGATAGCAGTGTTCCAATATCTCAGTGGCTGTCACAAAGAAGAGGGAGTCAAACTATTCTCCAAAGTACCTTAGGAAAGAAGTAATGAGTGGAAACTAATCAAGGAGAGAAGCAACTTAGAACTAAGGAGAAATTTCCTGACAGTTAGAACAATTCATCAGTGGAACAACTTGCCTCCAGAAGTTGTGAATGCTCCAACACTGGAAGTTTTTAAGAAGATGTTGGATAACCATTTGTCTGAAGTTGTGTAGGGTTTCCTGCCTAAGCAGGGGGTTGGACTAGAAGACCTCCAAGGTCCCTTCCAACTCTGTTATTATATTATTATATATTATATTATAAAATAAAATAAAATAAAATAAAATAAAAGGCCAGCAAGATTTGTATTAGAGCATAGGCAAGGCGATAGGTTCAGGACAGGGGGAAAAACACCATGATTTTTATAAGAACAATAGAAAAACAAAGCTGTCTCAAAGCTTTCTATGCCATTAAAACTGTTCTATAGACTGTTAGGGGGAGAATGTTGTATAGTTCTGCTTTGAAAGAATGGCAGAGTTTTATAACACGGGGGAAGCAAACAAGCTGCCAGAAGTTGTTAAATGTGCATGGGAGTTTGTTTTATATGTACACAAAAACTGGATAATCTGAGTAATACATGAAGGTAGCTACTCAAATGGCTTTTAAAAAAGATGCAAAATGGGCAGCAAAAGATAGCTGACTATCAGGGTTTTCTCTATCTCTTTCAGGCTGTCCAGATTTTTCCAGCCTAAATGAATTTACAGTAGCTTCAGGGAATTGTGCTGTAGTAACACGGTCTGCTTAATTTCTGAGACAAGGTCGGCAACAGGAACACTATAATGATATTAGGAAGAAGAGGATAACAGCATTGATTTTTTTTTTAAAAAAATAGAGTCCTTTTATTCTTAGTAAATAGGCAGATTAAAGTCTACATGAGGCTTACTAAACTATACTTGAACTTAAAAATGAAACTTTGGACCAATAACATGATTATTAGAATATTTGGGCTACATTCCTGAGTTGCTAAAACCACGCTGGGTGCCCCTATTTCCATTCTAAAATCATAAGACTAATGAGCAGGAAATTGGTTTTAGAGTTTTGAAAGCTCTTCAGGATGGATTATATAACAGACCTATCCTAAATGTAACTGCTACTACATTTTTTCAAAAATGGGAGGGGGAAAGGGGAAATCAAGAACTCTAGTTAAAAATAAGCAGGCTACCTCTCACCACCAGCAAAACCTGGATCTTCTTTCTTGTGTCTTTAAATTTTCTTCTCCTTCTGGACATCAGCACAAGGTAGATGTTCATCAGCCTGCTTGATCCCAATTTGTGTCAGTGATCTTGAATCACTTCGAAAATCTTTTAACACCTTGAGACTATCTATTTTTAAGCTTGCTTTTTAGTCATCACTTCCTTTTTCTCTCTTTCCAATTCTTCCCTCCAACTATCATCTGCTAACTTCTTAACTCATTTCAATTTCCTACCCATCTGTGCGACACCCTGCATGTGAAGAGTCTATGACAATTTGCTGCAGCCAACTCACTGTGGGCCAACTCACCGCAGCAAACTCGCTGCAGGGTAAGAGTTACATTAATATCAAAGAATTTGATATATAATATAATGGAATATAATAATTAAAGAACTAAAGAAAGGATGCAAAAGGAGAACAAAAATGAAATGTGAATGGCAACAGTTAAAATAATGTTTTACTTATTTTAAATAATTAAATAGAATTGTTAAATTGTCCCGCAGAGAGTTGTCCTGCGGTGAGTTACCTACACTTAATTCACTGTGTCAAGTTGTCCCATGCCGCATGTGAATGTCAGTCATTTGAGGTAAGCCAAGTCAAGAAACAAACTTCAAATTTTTAATTGGATTTCCAGAATCATTATAAAATAATTGTTTTTAAAAATTCCAGATGTTGCTATTTTGACCAGTCTCTTTCATACCATTGCTGACATCATTAGGCTTTTCTGAAATAAACCTATAAACTATTCCTGTGAAAGAAATACATAATAACTTAATTCAGATTAATCTCAAGGACAAATGTTGTCCATCATGATTGATAGATTGGAATGGTGCTTTGGAGATGTTACGTTTTCAGGTAGCATTTTCTTTTCTTTTTTTCCTTTTTTCCACATTAATGTCTTGCTTCTGAGTTTACAGCTTGTTTAAAATAAACTGAACAGAATTCAAAGATTTAAGATTATCCATTGCACAAGAAAAAAAATTAATCCTGTAGGAAGACTTGTTAAAAAAAGCTTTCATCAATCTAGTTTGGGAAAATATCCTCTTCACATGCTGCTAAATATGTAATTTGTGTGTATGCATTTCAACTGAGTTATTTTTATAAAATGAAATTATAACTGTTTTATTTTATTATGCTTCCCATTAAAATTCTGCCCCATTTGTTCTCTCTGGGTGCTTCCAAGCAGATGGTTTCTACCAACGTTGTCAGTTAAGACATTGTACAGCTGTTCTGTCTTCTTTCCTTTTTCCTTAGCTGATTGTAAAAAAGGAGTGATCAGAAAATATGACAAAACTACCAATGCAATGGGATAATATTTCGACTGCGCTCCTTTTAAAATCCTATTGATCAAATATGATAATTGAAGAATACAAGTTATGTTTGGAAACATCCTACATGCCTTTAAAGGTTAAAGAAAGCAAAATTGAAGATGAGGGAGTAGAAGAAAATAAGAAAATTGCTCAATGGCATAATCCTCGGTGTCAAGAAACATAGAAGAGATCATCCCAGTAGGATATACAAGAATTCGGTCTAAGGCATCTTTTGCAGTTTAAGCTATGATAAAGAGCTCGTTATTTTTAAAAAGCAACTGGTTCCATTGTTGAACTGCTCTTGAAACAACACAATTTTAGCTGCCAATAAACACACATCTAGAGTGATTATATAGACATAAGCAATTCAGTCTGACTTTGTATTCTTCCTATGATGGGTTGCAGAGATTAGTAATTTATTGGCCATCACATAAGAAAGATTAAATTAGTTTTAGCAATGTTTCATTTTCTTTTCTCACACTTTAATGTCTTTGACATACTTATTCTTTTTCTCTGTTCTGCATAATATTTGGTTGCACCAGAAGAAATAGTATGATAGATTTGTAGATATGTTTCCCCAATTTGTCATTATATACACACACATATGTACAGACAAACATACAGTGTGTGTGTATGTGTGTGCACGCGCGTGTGTGTATGTGTGTATGGAAAGAATGTAATAAGGGGCATGCATAAGAGCACCAGCGTGCCTACCATTCCTGTCCTAATGTTCCCTTTAATTGTATCCAATTTGTATGGTTATTTCATGCTTATACTTATATATACTGTTGTGTTTCACAAATAAATAAAAATAATAATAATATTTTCCTGGCATGCAATGCTCTCCTTGAAGTGGCAGTTTGCAAAATCTGGTTCCAGTTAGGATGGTGATGGCTCTATGGGGGGAGGGTGAGTTTGGGGTGTGTCAAAGTTCCTCAACTTGCATTTTTATTGGGAATGCTTACAAACAACCCTAAACCATTGGCTGGTTGATTGATAGTCCCTGTGTAAAAGCATACTTGAATTTACATGTGCATAGGTTCATAGTGAAAATAGGAATGTAATGATCCTTTTCAGAGATATGGCACACTTGTGGAATTATGTATTTTAGCAAAAAGGAGATTACCTGTTGCCATTACAGCTCAAGCATTTATGGAGGGTCCTTTCCGAGATAGCTGCCGCACCCACATTCCTGCTGTGAGCTTAGTTGCTTCTTATCCAACTGTTATCTTGGCTACAGTTCTATCCCCTTTTTCCCACAGTCATTCGCACATACCATTATATTGTCTGACAATGCATAACACCTTCTTCATCCTGTTTCTGATCATGGAGACATTTTTATGGAACTGTCATTGGAGGAAGAAAAACCTCTATATTTCTCCTGTGGTTTCTTTAGAAAAAAAGGAAACGAGTTGTATACAATTGGATTTATGACAGAGTGGCAATAATGCAAGAGGGTGGGGAGGCTAAGGAAGGGGGCCAATGGAGAATTTAAAAGGAAAGTGCTTCCTTCAAGTACTCAAGCAGTTAATGATGAAGCAAAAAGAGATGTATATCCTTAAGATGATTAATTCTAATATATTTTCAGGGTTTTTAAAATTCCAAGTATGCTGTGGATGAACTTTTCACATGTGTTTACAATTTTTCTTTTCTATTTTAAAACAATTTGATCGATCTTTTAAAAATTCCTTTTTTAACCTTTCTCCATAAACCACTACCTCCATTCCAGTCTGCTACCACAAATACTTTCTATCCTTCTAAAATATCCTAGATCTTTCTTATTTTATAAATGATTTTCCCTTCCTTTCTCATTTCTCCTGTTTTATCCTCTCATCAAATACTTTCCTCTGTTCTACTGTTTTATAAAAGCTGACCTACAGCACATTCCCACAATACATTGAGTTACATTTGGGCTTAGTGATGATTATGAAACTTTCCCATGTAGCATAGATGCCACAGATCTATTTTAGTGCAGTTTGCAGTCCTCTCCCTTCCTGATGAGTATGGTTACCCTTATGGTAGTTAGCAAACACTTTTTATCTTTATTGATATAAAAAAAAAGATATTCAAAGCAGTCCCATCTGGGGATGAAGATAGTGACTAGTGAGCAATTGGGGAAGATTATTCAATTCCCCAGCTACTTTGTGTACCAAAACAAATCCTTTTGTGCTTGTGGAATAGGGACTAAAAACAAAAGTGGAACAACAAAAGTGCTGGTTGTGACTGCTCCTTAATGTCATAGTCTTGGCGAGTGAATGGCTGATTTCCTATGAACTAAGAATGGAGAGGAGAGGAGAGGAGAGGAGAGGAGAGGAGAGGAGAGGAGAGGAGAGGAGAGGAGAGGAGTGAAGTGGAAGGGAAGGGAAGGGAAGGGAATGGAATAGAATAGAATAGAATAGAATAGAATAGAATAGAATAGAATAGAATAGAATAGAATAGAATAGAATAGAATAGAATAGAATACTTTATCCAAGTGTGATTGGACACATAAGGAATATGTCTCTGGTGCATAAATCTCAGTGTACATACAGGCAACAAGTGATAAATCATGATCATAATCATCATAAGATACATTCATCAGAAATCATAAAATACAACACTTAGTGATAGTCATAGGATACTAAATAAGCAATCAATATAAATCATACTAGGATACTAAATAAATAATACAAATCACAAGATATAAGCAACTAAGTTATAGTCGCAAGAAGATAAGGAGATAGGTAATAGGAAAGATGAGAAGAAGAATAGTAATGCAGCTTTACTATATAGTTTGACAGTGTTGTGGGAATTAGTTGTTTAGCAGAGTGATGGCATGGGGTAAAAACTGTCCTTGTGTCTACTTGTTTTGGGGTGCAATGCTCCATAGTGTTATCTTGAAAAAAGAAGTTGCAAAAGTTTATGTCTAGGGTGTGAGGAGCCTGTAGATATTTTCACAGCCCTCTTTTTGACTCGTACAGTATACAGTTCACAATGGAAGGCAGGCTGGTAGCAATTTTTTTTTCAGTTCTAATTATCTGTTGAAGTCTGTGTCTATCTTGTGTGGGAGAAGCAGAAATGCTTGAGCAAATGAATAAAAGGCAGACCAACTGATGTGCAATTCTTCAATTAGGTGCTTTCCATCCCACTTCAGGGTATAAAAGAACTTTTCTAAACCCAGTTTGCTGCCTGTGAAATAATAGTGATTTGAAAGTTGAATGATTGGAGAAAGAATGCAGAATGTAAACAAAAATGGAGCAAAAATTGAGTTTATCCCAAACAAACCCATGCTGTTTTTAACTCTAGCTTCCTAGAGCATTGGATTTCATTCACTCAGTTCCCTATTTTTATAAAAAAAACAAAAAAACAACACCAAATAATCATAGGAAGTCAGTAGAAGGTACTTCAGTTAGTTGTATCTTTTAAAAATCAAAATATATGATTACTTTGTTTTCCAGCTGAAAGTGCAGTTCTGGGAAGCATGCCATTCTTTGCCTACCTATGGGTTGTGTTTGTTTTGTGAAAGTTGCAGGCATCTGGAAGGACTGATAGAACTGTCTCGATAATAAGACACAAAGAAAAACCAAGGTTTAGATTGTTTAATAAATCCAGCAGCCAACTGACAAATTCACTTTCTTGGCAGCTGAGGCTAAGAATAATCTTTCTTTCTTTTTTTATGTACTAAAGAAACGAAAGGATGCAAAGAAGACACGAAGTTGTCAGAGTGATAATTGAACTAGTGTGACTATTTTTATCTGGGGTTTAAAGGATGGCAAAGCTGTAATTCTACTCAGCATTTGCAAACTCGCTCTGGAATTGCTACTTACTGACGCTAATGATAGTGGTGGAGTGAAATAAATTCAATTGGAAGCTCCTTTCTGCTTTAAAAATCTGGATCCAGACTGGACTGGATCCATTCTGCTTCTCTGACAGCCTCAAAATATACTTTTCAACCAGTCATGACTGAGCTCTTAATCCTGCAGTTTCCTCGAAAAGAAGTTGTGTATGTTGGATAAAGATGATGCCTTCTCTTTTTCTCTTCCTTCAAGCATTTTTTTTTCTTTTATTGTAAAAATGAAACACAGAGAGCCAGTGGTTAGGGTACCAGGCTAGACACTGAGAGACTGTGAGTTCTAATCCCATTTTAGGCACAAAGCTAGTTAGTGACCTTGTGCTAGTCACACTTTCTGCCCTAGGAAGCTGGCAATGACAAGCCACTTGTGAAAATGTTGCCAAAAAAAATATGGAAGGACTTGTCCAAGCAGTCTCAAGGAGTCAGTCCTGATTCTAAGGCACACTTACAGCTAAACGTAGAAGGCTGGTGCCTGTGCCATTCTAGTTTTTACATTGGACAGGAATGCTCAGAAAGGCAAAAATTAGGAGATTTTTGTATTATTATTTTGTGCCTTTAGTGATTCCATGGGCAAGCCCATGCAGTTTCCTTGGTAATATTTCAATAAGTGCTTTGCCATTGCTTTTTTCCTAGGGGTTGAGCCCCAGAATCACCCAGCTGGCTTTCATGCTAAAAGTATTAGAAAGTCAGTTTTCCTTGCTCCTAATCCTGTGCTTTATCCATTGTTCCACTCTGCCTCTCTGAGAAGTTAGCAGTATGGAAAAATTAGAACTAAGTGCTACTGTGGACTGCCTTTTATTCACCTATAGAATCTTCTCACATGAGCACTATGTAATCTTTTATTAGTTCGTCTCACAGTCAGCCAGATATTCAGCCTGGATTTTTGCTAAAATGCTTCCCAAGGACCTGGGATAGGACGGATGTAAGCTGTTCCAAGTAAAGCTGCCTTTTGCAATTGACTAATGGTAAACTTGTCGATGCCAGTGGTGATCAAGTGATGTTCCAGTTATCTTGGGACTGCACCAAAAGCATTTATTACTATTGGTACTTCCTCTGCCTATTTTGCAGGTCTTCAGTATTTTGTTATCTTCTCCGGTTCTTTCACTTCTATACTGCTGTCTCCAGGTACTGGCACGCCCACTAGCCAGACTTTTTTTGGTCTTTCTTCTTACTCTTCTTATTCTTTTAATTGTATGCTATAATTTGTGCACAAGGATGCCATACAAGAGTAAATGTACATGAAGACATGTTTGGGAAGTTTTCATGTGGTATGTATTTCATGGCTATCAAATATCTGAAAATCAGGATGCTCTAGGAATTCAATTTTGCTTGAATTCAATAAATTCAGTGCCATATGAAATTATCTTCCCCATACCCCCAGCAAGAGAGCAAGATTGAAATGTCAGTCCACATCATATTTTCCATTCCTCTGAATATTATAACATGATTCTCCATAGTTTCAGTGCATCATTTAATCATATATTGTGGGGTTGGATATACATATTAATACATGTGAAAGAAAACTATGCATTCTTACATGCTAAAGATGTAACCAATATCAGATTAATGAGGAAAAATCTAAAAAATCATCAGTAAGCACATGTGGAAATGACATGGATGGAAACAGATTGAGCTATTCCCACCTATTCCTTCTGGCTAATGAAACAAATTAGGGTCTGAGATACTCAAGTTGACCTTGAACCTTTAAGATTTTTTGTATACTTACTAGTTTGAACCTTATGTTCTTTAAGATTTTTAGCACAGAAAATGTCTGTGATCTTTTAAAAATTTATTTATTTGTCAAGAACAATAAATTAGGTAATAAGTATAAGCATGGATTGGATACATAAAATAGATTCAAATAGAGGGAACAATTGAAAAGCTAACATTTTGTGTTCTGAAGTAAAGTTGGTAGATAGTCTAAATTACCTCAATTTAAATGTAAATTTTGATTTTTCACATTTGACAAGAAGATCTGTTTACTAAAAAGTAGAGGGAAGAGACTCAAAGCTAAAACAATGAAAGATTCAAATATATTTTTTACTGATGTTGATATGTTTTCTATATTGTAATTGTTCTTGCCTTGTGTTACTTTTTTCACTTTAAAAGCATTTTTGCTAAGAAAAGAGGAGCCTATTGAAAAAAAAAACATCCTTTCCCATACAAAACTAATAGATAGAACATGTTATCTACTTCAGATACTATTTCATCTTGGCTCAGCTGACAATTTGCTGTCCTGAAAATTTATATCATCAGAAAGACACATAAGGAATATCTTAAAGGAACTTCTTAGTATTAGTTGATTTAAATTCTGCTTTAAAAACTATGTTGATTACACAATAAAATTAAATCAACAGCACTACTATAGAACTTCAAAATCAGCAAAATACATATTTTCTTTCTGGGATAAACAAACATGTTGGTCCATGTTAAATTATCTTAGCAGTTAGGATATGAAACCCCAACCTTTGTAAATCAAATTATGGTAATATATTAAATGTATAACAATTTGTTTATTTTTCATGGCATCCCAATCTAATTGCCTAAGCATCCCTTTGTTTGTTGGTAAAATTGGGCCTGCATTATGAAAAAATGTATAAGAGCTACAAAACAACATTTATTCTACTTTGTTTTCTTATATTATATTATATTATATTATATTATATTATTATATTATGAGACTTTGTATTTCTTTCTATGCTAATGAATTCTATGAAGTCAGAATGCAAAATCTCATCAAAGATTTAGCAGGATCATATGTCACATTCATCTATGGTTTGAATAAACTATGATTGATTGAATTTGCACAACAAGCAAAACTCATGATTTACAAACTAGGGTGCCACACAATGTCAAAACCAAACTACACTATGACTGAACCATTGTGATATTCTGGATGTTTCAAGAAATTGTCAATTCAGCAAGTCCCTGTTATATGCATATATACAATGTGTATAGTTATAATATCTGTATAGTGTCCATCCATCCATATAGAATCCATATGTTCTCCAGTAACAGTTTTTAAAATACAATTGAATTTTACAGTTTGACAACAGTCTTCTCAAATATAAGTTATATAAAAATCTACCTGGTTTTTTATGCATACAAAACAAACAACTGTTTTCTTATTGCTTGTAATAAGTAACTTTTTTAATTCAAGAAAATCCTCCTTGCAGAAGAGGTGAAAAAATAAATTTATGTTGGTCGTGTAATCAGCCAGATGTTTTGACTTCAGCATTTTCCTCTACCTATCAAGTCCTTCCCAAGGACCTGGGATTGGCAGATGTTGTTTAATAATATTGAAAGTATCATCGCAGGATGTGAGCTGCTTCAAGTAACTGCCTTTTGCAATTGCCTGATGGTGATTTTGTCAATGCAGATGGTGTTCAAGTGGTGCTTCAGATGTTTTGGAATTGCATCCAAGACATCTTTACTATTAGTACAACCATATCTTTGGGGTGGTTTTTTTTAAATCACAGTCGTTCTATTTCTATTGGCAGGTTGCAGTATTTTGTGATTTACACCAGTTCTTTCTTTTTTATTGAACTGTCTCCAGGTATTGCAGATTCATTAGCTAAACTTTCTTTCTTTCTTTCTTTCTTTCTTTCTTTCTTTCTTTCTTTCTTTCTTTCTTTCTTTCTTTCTTTCTTTCTTTCTTCCTTCCTTCCTTCCTTCCTTCCTTCCTTCCTTCCTTCCTTCCTTCCTTTCCACCGATTGTTAAGTCTCGGGTATTAAGTGGCAGATGTTTGGCTCTTTGAACTTTTAAATTCCACAGCATTTGTTTTCTATTAATTCTTCTGTTTTGTGGTCCCGTTTGTTCTTGCTTGTAAGCAAATGGCATTTCTTGCAGATCTTCCAATGTACCATTGTTGCTATTTTGTTATGCTGTTGTTTGTAGTCAAGCTGTGTGATCTTCTTGCAGCAGCTAATTAGGTGATCCACTATTTTTTCATGGGTTTGTTTGTTTGTTTTTTGCAGAGGCAGCATTTGCTGTTTGATGTCTTCTCAATTCTAGCTTTGCATGCATTTGTTCTTAAGGCTTGGTCTTAAGCAGCCAGAATTAGACCTTGAGTCTTCTTCTTCTTCTTCTTCTTCTTCTTCTTCTTCTTCTTCTTCTTCTTCTTCTTCTTCTTCTTCTTCTTCTTCTTCTTCTTCTTCTTCTTCTTCTTATTATTATTATTATTATTATTATTATTATTATTATTATTATTATTATTATTATTATTATTACTTAATATCAAGATACATCCACAGAATATGCCCAAAGATGTTTATATTGATAATGAAGAACAACTAATGGTGAGCTTTGGCAATAGTATTCAGACACACAGACAGAAATCAGATTATAATTGGATGAAGCACTGAAATTTCTGGAGAGCAGGTCATATTAAAACAAATATCCAAACCTGTTTCTACAGTAGGAGTAATGATATGGGATCAAATCAGATTCAAAACACTCGGAAAAATCTCTTATCTCATTTCTGATAAATGCAAAGATCAAATGAATATTTTTTGAACTTTTAGTGAGCTCTAAAAAGATACAAGGGAACTACTTGCAGCTTTATGGTGACATGATCCAGTGAAACTTGAGCAAGATGGATAAAAATAATGCTTTGAAAAACATTAGCATTTTTTAATCAATTGAAGGACCTCTTTGCAGATATTTATATCTGAATCTCAACCTTCAGATTGAGCTGAAAATTTCTGTATTTAAAACAAAATCAAGGGGATTTCTAGTATTTCAAAGAATGAGGGTTGTCACAGAATCATAAAGTTTGAAGGTTTCTTAGAGGTCACTTAGTCCAATCCTTGCTCGGTGCAGAATCCATACAGCATTTCTGACAAATGGCTATCTGGCACCTGTTGGAAGACTTTCTGGTTTTGCAGGAAATCAGGAACCAGGATAGAGTTCAAAAGCACTACAAGTTTATTTCATGCTACCTATCCAAAAAAATCTGATGTACTAATGGTCAAGGCAAATTGGCGCCAGAGAAGAGTCAAAGGATTTCAAGGGGTGTTTAGGTCTCTTACAAAGGTGTAGTGACTGCAATCTGATCATCTCTTATACCTTCAGCAAAATGAATATGTGATACCTAGCCTGTTCTATTGACTGTTGTACAGCTAGAATCTCCCCCTTAGTTTTAACCTGTGCTCCTGCCCCCTAGTGCAGTGATGGCTAACCTTTCCTGGACTGAGTGCCCAAAGCACCCGAACCCCCAAAATGCAGTGTGTGCATGGCCCCCTGCATGTGCCTACCCCCCATGCATGTGTGCCCCCTTGCTCCCCTACCCCCTGCACATGCACATGTGGTCCCCTGCACACATCTTGCCCCTTGCGCATGCAAGTGCATCCCTTCTGTGTGTTCCTGTGCATGGGCACATGTGTCCCTGCATGTCCCTGCCCCAGCAAATGCACGCACAGCTCCCCTGCATACACATCACCCCCCTGCATGTGCAGCAGCAACTCAAAGACCAGCTGGCCGGTGGGAGGCATGCAGGCATGCACAGCAGGGCTGAACTGGGGCGACGGCTCATGTGCCATCAGAGAGGGCACTTCGTGCCACCTCTGGCACGCGTGCCATAGGTTCGCCATCACGACTCTAGTGCAATGATGAGACATTCCACTCCCTCTTCTACGTGACAATCCTTCAGATATTATAGACTGTTATTATACATTCTTCAACCATCTGTTCTGTAGGATTATAAACACAATCAGATATTGAGTTTATTATAGAATTTTTTTATTGGGAGTGAGAAGCCCCACAGTAGCTATTCTTCACAAGAATGAAGCCTGTTCCTGTTTTAAGCTCTGTTTCTGCCTAAGTCGGGTCACTTCATCCTGCTGTGTGGAAGGGCCATTCCTGCTGAGGACTCATGGTATTTGCAGAAGGTCAGCCTTTTAAAAAAGATATGAAGGACCTTTCCTCTCGCATCATAGCTTTCATACCTCGTAAATGATAAAAGAATAATCCAATATGCCGTATTTCAAAATGTACCTTGAAGTCTTCCTGATGAATGTTTCAAACCACAGATCACAGGAAATAGAAAGGCAAAAGGAATTTGGCCTTCATAATTTCAAAGACTAAACTGTGAGGAATTAAACTAATCATGCCAAAATCACTTCTTAGGTACTAATTCTTCAGAAGGTGTTTTGGTTAGAAAGGCACACAGTATGCAAAAGGTTTTTAAGAGAAAGAAAGCCATTTAATATATATTGGACAGTCTTTTTTTTTAATCAAGTTTTATTGATTATTTTTTCTTTCCCCCCCACACACATATTTTATGAACAGAGTATTGGCTGTATCATATCTTATACAACTTATCATATCCAAATTCACTTTACATAGTTACAATTTTTCTTTTTCCCTACTTTTTTATCATATCTTAATCCTTCTATATTTATTATATAAACAGCCTCACCATCCACCCTCAAACCCTAGTTTCTTAAAATCATTTCAATTAGTTATCTTATCCATTGTTAATTATATATATATTCTCTTTTAACTTTCATATTAATTCGTTCTTCATCCTAATAAATTTAAGCATGCTTGGGGTTGCCTTTCTACTATTTCATCTCCCTTGTTTTACAACAATTCTTCTTCTCCTTTCTACTTTTCTCCTCTCCTCCTCTTTCTCTACTTCCCCTTCCTTTCCCCCTCCTCCTTCCTTCTTCCCTTTCTAACCTTCTCTTTCTCTTGTTTTCCCTCCCTTTCTTCCTCTCCTTTTCCCTTTCTTCTATTCCACTCTCTCCTTCCTCTCTTCTCCCTTCCTTCTTCCCTCTACTCCTCCTTCCATTCTCTTTCCATTGTTGTATTCATTTTCAATTCAATATTTTCCACAATGGTATCTGGGCAACCCTAATTTTTTCTCCAATTATTAACTATATTTTTTCAAAATCCCCATCACAGTTTTAATTATTAACAATGTATTTCAGCTTATTCCATTTTTACATTGAAACCTTTTAACTAAATTAACCTTCCACCTTTTATTTTCCTTAGTTCCTAATTTCTTATTCCAACATCATTTCCTTATTTACTAGCATTTCAATTTTGTATCTTAATTTCAGTTATTTTCACATTTAAACCAATCTTCATTTCATATTACATCTGCTAATTCATTTTACAATAAACGATATACTTCTTCTTTGCTTCTTACATACAATTCAACCATTATCACAGTTCCCTTAAATCAACTAATAAATGCTTTATTTCTCTTTCTTCTCTCCATTATTCTTCCCCTTTTAACCATTTTCTTTTGGTCTCTCCTAAATTCCACTTCTTAATATTTTTCTTCCCTTCTCTTATTTTCTTCTTTTTCTTTTTATATTTATTATATCTTTTCCCCTGAATCCTTTCTCTAATTTTTAAAATTGTTACCCTCTTAATTCTCCCCCTCAGTCTTTTCCTATTTCCTTCTCTTCTCTTCCCTTCTCTTCCCTTCTTTTTTGGGTGATATCCCCCCCCCCCTCCACTTTTTTTCACTGTCAATCCCAGTGTTTTTATCTTCAATTATTTTCCTTCAACATTATGTTCTTGTTTCTCCTTTGTATTCTCTTTTTCTTTCTTTTTTTGTGTTCTAACCAGACTTCTGGTTTTTTATCATCCTTAAACACTTCACACACCTTTTTAAACATTTCTATTAATTTATCATATTCCCAATGTTCCATATTGTCAATTCAAATTTTTTTTTTATTTTAATTTATGTGTAGTTAAGATTCAAGTCCATGTAGTGTCTCCCTTTTTTTATTATTTCCAAGTAGTGTCCAGTTCAGATATTGATCTAGACCATTCCAGTTTAAGGCTTTATTCTTTATTCACTTCTTTTCAAAGTCGGAATCCAGCTGTTTAAACAAGTACTCCTTAAAACTTCCCACTGTAGCCAAAATTCTTTCTATTTCTTCAATGTTTAAATCATTCATTGTAGTGCTTTCTTTCCACCAGCAGATGTCTCTCTCCAATCCACAAATCCCCAAGCAATGAAGTATCACTTTTAAATCCACATAGAAAGTACTTTCTCTTCAATTGCTTTTCCTTTTATTATTAAAAAGTGCTTTCTCTTGGTTTTCTTTTTCTTGTATTATTTCTAATTTCTCCAAATCCAATTTTAAGTCCAGGTAGAAAGTTTTCTTTTTTGGGCTTTAGTCTTTTAACTTCCTCTTTGTTCTTTTCCCTCCAATTAAAATTTCCAAGTGCCAATTAGCCACTTATTTCACGCTAGGACCTCTTTTAAGCTTTTTTAAAAAATTCTTTTTACCTTTGAGTTGGCCAATCGCTCATCCAGTAACAATACGCCATTCAAACATCGCTCCTGCACAAAGCTTAGTTTGTTTGCCCCGACTTATAACGATCGTTTTAATGACCGCCACCCCCACTGCCAGATCAAAGACCTGCCTCCAACCCTTTGAGGAACTTACCTGTTCCTCTTGGTCTTCCGAGATGCCTCTCTTTCTTCACCATCCCTCCAAGATGGTTCTGGTCCAAAGACCCCTTGGCAGCGGTTTGTCTGGCTGGATTTTGGCGAAGCTCATTGGAGCTTCGCTATTTTCCAGCCAGTCTTGCTGTGATGCTTCCAGTTCCTCTCCATATTGGACAGTCTTGAAATAGGAGTTCGGTTCCTTACATTTTTAATGGTATAATAAGATTTCCAAAAAGGATAACAAAATTATAACATAATTCCCTATTGGAAGAAAAAAAATTACCTTCAAAGATAAAACAAAAATATTTACTGGGTAATTTGCCCATGTAAAGTGCCTTAAGCCAGCATTCCTCATTACATCTCTTGAAATGCAGGGGGAGGAATCCCAAACTATCTGGACAACCCCTGGCTGAGAAAGGCTGGCTGAAGCATCCACCCCACGTTTCTTCTCCATTCAACCTGAAGTTTTATTGTTTATTTAAAACAATAACCAGGGGCCTCTGGTGTCTCAACAGACTAATGCAGTCTGTTATTAACAGCAGCTGCTTGCAATTACTGCAGGTTCAAGTCCCACCAGGCCCAAGGTTGACTCAGCCTTCCATCCTTTATAAGGTAGGTAAAATGAGGACCCAGATTGTTGGGGGGGCAATAAGTTGACTTTGTATATAATATACAAATGGATGAAGACTATTGCTTGACATAGTGTAAGCCGCCCTGAGTCTTTGGAGAAGGGCGGGATATAAATGCAAATTTTAAAAAAAAACTTAAAATAAGAAGACAGGCCAAAGATTCATTATATATAATTCATGGATGGATTGGATTCATCCATATATTTGGGGATGTAATTTCTAGTTTCTACCAAGAAATTAGTTTGCCCTTATCACTATAACCCAGAATCACGGTGTAGGTTTATTCTGCTTCTAATCTCTAGCCAACAAAGCAACTTGGTATATGGCATTTATATGACAATTTCCTATCACTGTATGTTTTCCGTTTAACATGTCAGACTTGCTGATTGTGATATGCAGCCTTATGTCAGCCTGAAGAGGGCAACAATATTCCTTGTCTGCGATTCTTTCTTATTTGCATGTAGATGAAAGTTGCTTAGTATAAGTGGTAGGCAATGGATTACATTTTTATAGTCAACATTCAAGAATCATGTTCTCTGATAGGGCTTCAAGGACCACAAAGATTGAGCACTGCAGCCTACAATAGCACATAGAAAAATACATTTTAAAAAGAAGTGTACAGTATAAATCATATTTAGCCCTGAAAGTCTGTAAATGGAGCAAATAAAGTCAAACGAATTATGGAGCTAACCCCATGAACGAAATAATCTAAAATATGAAGTGGGGCTAATAATGTCTTGCTTTTCTTGTGGAATTTTTCAGCAAAAGATCTTCAGTTCTTTGCTAAATTACTATAATAGTAGAGAATTAATGAAATCCATACTGAAATGAAATCTGATTGGCAAAATTCTGTTTTTTTTCTCCTTACAATGCTTTTCTGTCCATAGCTTATGTTTGGTGCTAAATACAAATTTATTCCCTTTGGTTCTATAACTTTACTGATTTCTTAAAGAAATCTTTATGCCTAAGAATTATAATTAAGCAGGGATATCAACAGCATCTATAACTACACAGAACAATAATATTATTTTTCTTTGATGTTATGATGAATGATCTTCTAAAGCAGGGGTCTGCTCTCTGGGAGTTGAAGTCCACAAGTCTTAAAAGAGCCAAGTTTGCAGACCCCTGTTCTAGAGGCATTGAGCTATGAGCTGTAAATATAAAAAGGAACATATAATTTGTGTGAGAAAATGTGTGAATATCAGAAGTCTTGTCTATAATATCACATGTTGTCAGTTTGTTTCAGTATTCATTCAGGTATAGAATGAAGCCAAGGGAACTTTGTTGTGAAATTTTGGTATTGCTTATTTATATGTGAAAAAGTCTTACTGGGCATTCAGTCTGCTTTCACGAGAACTAAAATAAAAGATACGGGTATTCATACAAGCTCCTGATTTCATGGCCCTAGGAGATCAGTAAAGCCCTGAACATGTCTTAACATGAACCCCACATTTGCACCCATTCAAAGTAAGTCCTCAGTAGCCCTGTTGAGCCACACCAGTTTAAGAATGTAGCTCTCCTAGATCTGATAGCTCAGGCTACTTCAGCTTCCCAGCCTCCCCAGCTTCCCAGCCTTCCCAGCTTCCCAGGAATTTGACACTTTAAAAAAAGTTTTTAGAAACTTGTAACAGGCAAAAAAGTAAGACATCATCTGACTTTGAAAGCTTTCACAAGCCATCTGCTTCTAAAAGAACAAGATCTCTTGTTGAGGATTAACCTATCATAAAGATCCTGCACTTTTTTTTTTAGAATGGGATGCATTTGGAATGTTGGAGACATGCCACTTTGGAAGAACTGGCCAATCACAAACACTCATATGCACTGAAACTGGAGCCACTGCTTCCTGCTCCCATTTCTAGTCCTACAGAATGATGCCTGCCATCCCTAGCTTACCTTTGCCTTTTCTTGTAGGCAGGTGGATTCACTTCCAACAAAGCACTGGATGATGGATACTCACTTTTTATACCCTAAAGAATGCCTTTGGAGGTCTGTTTCTATAGGCATTCTCAAAAGTAAAAATTATGCTTGAGGCTAGTGCTCTGCTTTGCAACTTGTTAGCTTCCCACTTTTCTGGAAAAAAAAAAGCATGACAGCAAAAACAATTAAATGATGCCAGGCATGATGGAAAATACTAATTGCATACTACCATTGCATTCCTGATGTAATTTCAAGTTTTGGGGACTCAGAATGTATTCTTCAGTGAGCTGTCCATGGTATTGGCTGCATTTTGTTCATTGTCATTCCTTGGCTGTCTCTGAGTGTTCAGCCATAGATAGATCCATTGTGATCCTCAGCCAGACCAGGACACCCTTGTTCCCAGTTTATAGTTTGGACTGAGGTGGGTTTTGTTCACGCTTACTTGCAATTTTCTATTAATCGGGTACCCTGAAAAAATTGGTTTTCTGATTTTTCCAAAGTTGATGATCTCATTTATGGAATTGGGAATAGATTCTCGTTTCTGATTTCACCTTAAAGATGTAAAATAAATTAAATAGGTATTTTCCCAGAAAGAATTAGGCCTGAATAAAATATAGGAAAATTCAAACTGGGAAAATAGTGCAACTTAGGTTTATTTTAGCTTTCCATATGCAGTTACCTCTAGTATACTGTTGGTGAACCTAAATAAAATAGTTAAATCACCATAGTGTTTTGTTTATTTATTTATTTATTTATTTATTTATTCATATTTGTATACCGCCCTATCTCCCGAAGGACTCAGAACTCATGTTCTGTTCATGCTTACCTGGACCTTAATTACTCTAGTGACATCTAGTTATTATTTATCAGGGTTGCTGCTAGTTTTATTTTTATCTCCTTTTCCCTCCAGTTTGAAAGTATTTGAACCAGGGATTAATATCCACATTTAGCTTCATCAACTGGCAAGACTAGCAGATACCCCATGGGACTTTGTAGATACTAAATTGAGTACAATTGCAATAGTCTTTATTTCCTTCTGCGTCATGGATTTCTGTATTTTAGATGAATTTCCATTATTTCAAGTTGTCTAATTAAAAAGGATAGTAATATAAAGCAAAGATTTTGAATTTTTATTTTTTTATTATTTATTATTTATTAATCAAACTTTTATACCGCACCATCTCCCACAGGACTCAGGGCGGTTCACAGCCATATTAAAATACAACAATATAATAAATAACAATATAAAACCAAATTAAAACTAAAATTTTAATGGCCAAATCACTAAAAACGGTAGAGACCGATTAAAAACCCCTTTAAAATTTAATTAAAATATTTCTTAGGCTAGTCCAGCTCACTGAAATAATAAAGTCTTCAGTTCACATCTGAAGGCCCGGAGGTCGAGGAGTTGTCATAACCCTGGAGGAAGCTCGTTCCACAGGGCCGGTGCTGCCACAGAGAAGGCCCTCCCCCTGGGGGTCACCAACCTGCATTGTTTGGTCGAAGGCACCCTGAGGAGGCCTGCTCTGTGGATAATATAGTATGCACCTTAATTTAACCTGCCAAGCTTTAAAATAGCCCCCAAAGCCATACCTGGGATACAATGAATGCCAGCAATTTGAAATGAAAAGCTGAAACATAATGGCAAAATAAGTTACCTGCCTTTGGCTGTTAGAAAGCAAGTACAATGCCCTTGTAGTTCTGGACAAAGAGACTCTTTTGGCTACAAATATTTGTGGTATATTAACTATGACTCCATTGCTGGATGAATAGGAAACATACTTCCTTTTATTATAGAATAGAATAGAATAGAATTTTATTGGCCAAGTGTGATTGGACACACAAGGAATTTGTCTTGGTGCATATGCTCTCAGTGTACATAAAAGAAAAGATACGTTCATCAAGGTACAACATTTACAACACAATTGATGATCAATATATCAATATAAATCATAAGGATTGCCAGCAACAAGTTACAGTCATACAGTCATAAGTGGAAAGAGATTGGTGATGGGAACTATGAAACGATTAATAGTAGTGCAGATTCAGTAAATAGTCTGACAGTGTTGAGGGAATTATTTGTTTAGCAGAGTGATGGCCTTCGGGAAAAAACTGTTCTTGTGTCTAGTTGTTCTGGTGTGCAGTGCTCTATAGCGTCGTTTTGAGGGTAGGAGTTGAAACAGTTTATGTCCAGGATGCGAGGGATCTGCAAATATTTTCACGGCCCTCTTCTTGATTCGTGCAGTATACAGGTCCTCAATGGAAGGCAAGTTGGTAGCAATTATTTTTTCTGCAGTTCTAATTATCCTCTGAAGTCTGTGTTTTTCTTGTTGGGTTGCAGAACCGAACCAGACAGTTATAGAGGTGCAAATGACAGACTCAATAATTCCTCTGTAGAATTGGATCAGCAGCTCCTTGGGCAGTTTGAGCTTACTGAGTTGGCGCAGAAAGAACATTCTTTGTTGTCCTTTTTTAATGATGTTTTTGATGTTAGCTGTCCATTTGAGATCTTGCGATATGATAGAACCCAGAAATTTGAAGGTTTCTACTGTTGATACTGTGTTGTCAAGTATTGTGACAGGTGGAAGTATGGAAGGGTTTTTCCTAAAGTCTACCACCATTTCTACGGTTTTGAGTGTGTTCAGTTCCAGATTGTTTTGGTTGCACCACAAGGCTAGTCGTTCGACCTCTCGTCTATATGCGGATTCGTCATTGTCTCGAATGAGACCAATCACTGTTGTGTCATCTGCGAACTTCAGTAGCTTAACAAATGGATCATTGGAGATGCAGTATACAGAGAGAAGAGAAGTGGGGAGAGCACACAGCCTTGGGGGGCCCCTGTGCTAATTGTACAGGTATTTGATGTGATCTTGCTTAGCTTCACCTGCTGCTTCCTGTTTGTTAGGAAGCTTGTGATCCACTTACAAGTCTGTTCCGGTACCTGTAGCTGGTTTAGCTTAGTTAGAAGAATGTCTGGAATGATGGTATTGAATGCTGAACTAAAGTCTACAAAAAGGACCCTTGCATAGGTCTTTGGAGACTCAAGATGTTGTAGGATGTAGTGCAGAGCCATATTAACAGCATCATCTGTTGATCTATTTGCTCGGTATGCAAATTGCAAGGGGTCTAAGAGCGGATTCGTGATGGTTTTCAGGTAGGAAAGCACTAGCCTTTCAAAGGTTTTCATGACTACAGATGTTAGAGCAACTGGTCTGTAGTCATTCAGTTCCTTGATGGTGGGCTTCTTCGGCACTGGGATGATGGTAGAGCGTTTGAAGCAAGAAGGAACATAGCACATCTCTAGTGATTTATTGAAAATATGGGTGAAGATGGGGGCCAATTGGTCAGCACAGACTTTCAGACTATCAAATGTATCTAAAAAACAAAGAACAGACATAAAATTATAAATACCATTTTTCTAATAGACAACACTGCCTGGCAACTATACCACTCAGAAGTAATTACTAAAGCAAATTTGAATGTGTTGTTGAGTTGGATTGGATTATTGAAGAATGAAAGAAGAATAAAGAATTAGTTGATAGTTGGTCTGTTTCCACTGTATTAATTGACTTCTGCAATTTCAGAAGCTTCCAAGTAAAAATATGCTGTATACTAACAGGAATGTTTAGGGGACTTAGCAGTTTTAAGCCTCTTTCATAGCAGTTGTGGAAAAAAATCTTTTGGAAATATTTCCAGGATGTAACTAAATAAAATAAACTGAAAATAGATATGGCATAGAAAATTATCTAATACCATCTACTGAGCTGAAATAAATTTAATTTTCATCAATATACTTGGCATTTTGGTGTGGAATACAAGGAAGATCAAAGTGTATGATCAATTGTTGACTTATTATAGTTTATGAGGATTGCATTAAGTAAACTTCTTTTCCTGAGATGAAAAGGAATTTTATCTAGTTACTGACAAAATAAATCATGGATGTTAGTATATTTTTCCTCATATAATGTTCTTCATATAATATTTTTATATAATGGACAGTTCCAGTTAAATTATATATTTTCTCTTTATGTCACATGGTTTCTAGAATTTTGAGCTCCATGATGGTACAGTGGTTAGAATGCAGTACTAACCACTGCATTCTGCTGACTGCCAGCTGCGTGAAATTTGGCAGTTCGAATCTCACCAGCCTCAAGGTTGACTCAGCCTTCCATCCTTCCGAGGTCGATAAAATGAGGATCCAGATTGTTGGGGGAAATATGCTGACTCTGTAAACTGCTTAGAGAGGGCTGTAAAACACTGTGATGTGGTATATACCCTGTTTCCCCCAAAATAAGACATCCCCTGATAATAAGCCCAAATGGGCTTTTGAGCACATGGCAATAAAGCCAAGCGTTTATTTCAGGGTTCAAAAAAATATAAGACAGAGTCTTATTTTCAGGGAAACACAGTAAGTCTAAATGCTATTGCTATTTAAGTATGATGGAAAAAAATTAAGGCATCTCTAGACAGAGATCATAAAATAAAAGAGGTGGCAATTTCACTACCTTCAATAAATAATTGAAGGTAGCAAAAATACACAGCACAATTATTTGCTTAAAATCAAATGTTCTAAGGTTCATAAAAGAAAATACCAAGAGTTTTTTTTAAGGCATCAGGGAATAATACTGTGATTTTATTGTAAGAGTAATTTTTGTCTGAGAAGTGACTCAAATATATTTGGTGTGCATTGATTTTAAGGTGCTTTTTCATTTTACTGTTGTATCCAGTAATATTGGCATACTTGTGCTGTGTCTGTTAATCATAAGGATTCCTAAGGGCTTCAAATTCTTTGAGGGTAGCTTAATATACCAAAATACTTTGAGAAATTTTCCCCCCGTGCATCCATCAAATTCTCCCTCTGTGCCGGTATTCAGAAATATTTTGCTCTAAAGAAATGTTATTATGAATTGAGGAATTTATGCAAGACTTCTTGATGCAAGAAAACAGCTGCTGTGCATAAACAAAACACCACAAATAATTAAGTAAAATTTTTTTGAAGTGACACTGCTGAAGGATGATGACGTGGATTAACATGAACTAACTTGTTAGATTATTTACAGTTCCTTGGCACTGATAATCAATGAGCTCTTCTGTTCTGTGTTTGTCAGAGAGATGGAACCTGAGTCATCTTCAAGTTTATTTATTTATTTATTTATTTATTTATTTATTTATTTATTTATTTATTTATTTATTTTTGTCATAACAATATATGTAGGTATCATACAAAAAGATTATATAATATATAAACACATATATGGGTAAATATAAAGAGGTAGAAGCATATATGTATATAAGAAGAAGAAAAGAAAAACAATAGGACAGGAACGGTAGGCATGTTTTGTGCGCTTATGCACGCCCCTTATGGTCCCCTTAGGAATGGGGTGAGGTCAATAGTAGACAGTTTTTGGTTGAAGATTTTAGGATTATGGGAAGAGACCACAGAGTCAGGTAAAGTATTCCAAGGACTGATAACTCTGTTACAGAAGTCATATTTTCTGCAATCTAGATTCAAGCGGTTGACATTAAGTTTAAATCTATTGGTTTCTCTAGTATTATTGCAATTGAAGCTGAAGTAGTCTTTAGTAGACTAGTAGTAGACTAGTAGTCTAGTCATTGAGAAAATGGAAGGTCCCTGCCATACCTTGCCCCTTCCATTATTCTCATCTCAGCCTTCCCTGGTAAAATTGGAAGGTTTAAAAGGTTATTGTAGTTGCCTTCAATTGGACACAGTTATACTTCACATAATCAGCAACCCTGATTCTGTAGTCCCTCCCCCTTCCCTGAGAGTCAGGCCACTGCGTGATTTTTTTCCAGCATAAATGGGTAGCAAAATCCCATTCAAGAGTGGAAACATCTCAAAGAAAAACCTACTCCAAGAGTCCTTTCTTACATGCGTTGCTTGTGTGATGTACATAAAAAGGGGCAGGGCTTCTATTGTGCAGTAGTGACCTGCTTTTTTTGACCCAGGGATACCCCTGTGAATTGCTACACGTTTTGAGTTTCAGAAATGACATTGCCACTCTTATAGTTAGTTTCCTTGTTGAAACGTATCTTCAATTTACCTTTTGTATTTTTTGTGCAGAAAGTTACCCTGGAATTCTATATTGACATCCATGCTCACTCCACTATGACGAATGGCTTTATGTATGGGAATGTTTTTGAAGATGAAGAAAGATTTCACAGACAGATTATTTTCCCGAAGCTGCTCTGTCAGAATGCTGAAGACTTCTCCTTTGTAAGAAACATTTCTTTTACTGCATGCCTTTTAAGCCAAAAATATTTTTTTTAATAGTAGTAAATAGGATCTACTCACAAAACTCTAGAAATCTAACATGAAATAGAAATTAGCCAAATATTTTAACAGTTATATCTTTTGCCAGAGCAGACAAAGTTTTACATGATGATTTGCAACAATTACGACATAATAACTGATAATATAATTTTTTAAAAATATTTTTTATTAAACAGATTTTTTTTAAAAAAGACAAAAACAAAAACAAAAATGAAATATTGACACTTTCTTCTTTCCAACAGTTTCGTGTCGGTGATCAATACATACATTTTCTCTCTCATCCTAATGTATCTTTTATACATAATATTTCTAATATGTCATATGTATATCAATATATTATATTATTCTAATTATTTTATTTACATATATACTTAGATATACACGTGTATATCCAATTTCCTTTCCACAATTTCTGTTTCTTCCTATTTGTTCTTCTATTTCTATTCCTAGTTTATCCGTTATTTAATCTTTCCTTGCAAAAAAAAAAAGATAATATAATTGTTAATGATAATAATCTGTGACACAAATTCTTGAACAGTACAACTACTAGTTTAAAGGCAGGGTGACTTCACAAAGAATTTTCAAGAGAATGGTGGAAAATGTCTACCGTACTTTTAGGATTATACTGAATGTGTTTCAAGGTCGCTGCTGAAGTTATTAATAAAGGTTCAGTGGAAGGTTTCCCCATTACGTTCCAAATGTCTTTGGACTACAACTTGAAGAATGACCCATAACAAGTTCACGGGAAACAAGAAATCCTTTTTCCAATTTCTGAAGCTTAGGTAACAATAGCTTTTTGTAGCTTAAAGTGTGGCATATTCTCCTGCATTTTATTCTGATCCATCTTGTACATGCAGGTAGAATAAGGCAGTTCGCTTTGGGGACATAATAGGAAAGGGATATACCCTAAGGCCTAGGCTATTCCCCATGATTTACTTTTCTGGGCTAGTTTGGCAAAAAGGTAGTTGGTTATATCTCCATAAAACTGTGGCCCTTTTTCTTATTGGTTACTTGTGTGCTTTTGTACCCTGAATAACATTTCAAATAATAAAATAAAATTATGCATAGATTTCCCCAGAATCATTACCTGGAAATTCGTTGATTTTACTGGACTGCAATCTTGCATGATTTTCAGTTCTTTTTCGTAAGGTGTCAGAAAAAAGAAAAATCTCGGACATTTTCTCTAAAAGAAATATTTTCTAAGGAATGAAGCTTTAGCTTTAAGCTAAACGAACTGCCATATTCAAAGGTGTTAAATATTATCATTGAATAGCAGATGTCTGCGACAAACAACTGGGGAATGCTAATACCTTTCCCTGCCCCTTTCTAGAGACATAAGATGGCAAGTCTGGAAATAGCACAATGGATTAAATGGATCTTTGGCTTGATATAACAAGGCAGCCCTTCCACAAGCCCAAAAATGGGTCTTTTCATGCAAGCAATTTTCATTTTCTATATTGTATGACATTTCTTCCCAATTATATTAAACAATAGTAATTTCTTCCCCTACTGTGAATTTCATATCCCTTGATACTTTACTTTTATGATGATGGGAGTCTAGCCAGCAAGCATTACCAGTTGATATTTCAACTGGTGATTCGTATTTAATTATATATTATTCCAATCGCAGCCCATGTTGTAATCACCTGTGGTAAAGATTTAAGGGCCTGAGGAAGAAAGAAAGGAAGCTAAAAGGCCTTTCGGCCTTTTGCTTCACTGAAGGAAAGAATTAAAAAAGCAGCTGAGTCTGCATATTAGAAGCAAAGCAATCAGCAAAGACCATTTGTCTTCTGGCAGTAATACTAGCTGGACTATTCTTTCTTATCAAAGAGTACTAGAGAAAATTGTTTGTCTCTCATGGGTTCATTTAATACAAATTTGCAAACACATTTTGCATTATAGACTTGAGGAAATTGGCATGGGTTTCTTTGTCATGCTTAGATATGTATTTCCAGGAAAGTTAGAGAATCGAGGGATCAATTAAATACTTTGTTTCCAGGATTGCTAATTGTGGTCCTAATGCAGAGGAAAGTAAGCATAGCTGTAATAGATATTAGATTGATTAGTTTGGTTTGCCTTAAATTCCGGGGTTGCTTTCAGATAGTGTTGTCTATTGTATATGCTCATTCATTTGTCAGAATTGGGGTGATATATCCAATTATTTAATAAGAAGCACATTTGCATTTTCTTTTTTCCAAGAAAACAAGCTGCAATCAGGACTGACCCAGAAGCAACATTGAGACAAGAATAAGACCCATTGATAGCATCTCTGAAATTATTTTTTTCAAAGTAATCTGCTAAATCTGATTGAGTTAAGGGACAAAAAGCAGCGAGAAAAATTTGAAATAAAGTCCCCTTTATACTTCAGTTCATAACGCCATTTAACATGCAGAATAGCTTCCCCTTTGATGTACGGTATTCATACCATTAATAATGAATGAGTATTTTTTTAAGGCAAGATGCTTGCACTAAGTCTGCTGTGCTACTGATATATTTATTTATTTATTTATTTATTTATTTATTAGATTTCTAGACCGCCCTTCTCCCGAAGGACTCAGGGCGGTGTACAGCCTTATTAAAACACATAGGTACACAATAAATTTAAAATACATTTAAAATGAAATATTTAACCGGCCAATTTAAAACTAAAAACGGTCAAACAACCGATATAAAACCCTAAACTATAAAATCATAAATAGATTAATACAATTTAAAATCAATTAAAACTAAGTTAAACTAAAATATCAAAATTAAAATAATATTTAGGATTCAGCAGCATTGTTTTCACTTTTCTGGATTTTGCTTGTTGGGAGTGAGCATGGGGTGGGTGGGGTTTTTTTGGGTTTTTTTTGTTTTTTTGTTTTTTTGTTTGTTTTTTGTTTATTTTTATTTTTTTTGCAGCACCCCTGCCTGCGTGAAGATCAACTAAAGACCAAAGTTTAGGTGAATTTGTTTAAGAAACACCCTCCTGGAGATATTTTGTTTGAATATTTAATTGGACTCAGAATTAGCATAAATCTATACATTTGTGAGGAGTTTATTCTCACTGATGAAGTGTTACTCTGAAAATATGATTGTATGATGGTTAACTTCTCTCCTTGTGCTCCTTAAATTCATTCCTTGATGCTGCCTTATAAATGATTCTTATGAAGGCAGGCATATTTTTTCAATCATGACACTCACACAAATTGCAGTTGAAAAATAAACATTTTGTCTGGGAATGTCTTCTACAGAACAGAAACTGCAGACTTTCTGGTTTTAGTTCTGCACCTCCAATTAACAAATTCTACTCAGAACTGGTAGCTTACTATATAACATCTATTTGTGCAGCTAATGGGGAAAATGAAACTGCATTTATTAAGGTGGGATCAAACGGCTATTTGTGAACATTTCAGGTTTCTTCCCTGTAAATTTGGACTAATGACTAATGTGCAAAATATTTCTATTGTTATGTTCTTCTCTCAAATAACAGCTCTGATATTTGAACTAAGCATAGTATCATGCTTATTCGATGAAGTTGCCTTCACAGGATAAATATGCTTGGTATGAAATAATAATGAATCCTATAATGCAAGTTAGAACTTAAGTCTCCACAAATGGCATTAGTAAAATAGTTATCAGATTATGAAATGCTGCTCAGAAAATTTCTGTTTTCTCATCTTCTGAAGGAATGTCATGATTACATGATTAAAATAGAAATGTATGGTATTGATTTAAGGCTATTTCCCTCCCATTAACATTAGAATTAGAAAAATCTGGATACTTTCCTGTAGTCATTTAAAGATTCATGTGATTTAACTTCCATAAATGGTCTATTAACAAGAATCAATGGATAGTTAAAGCATATGAGAGACTAATTCATATCCTGGGCATTAGCTTCAGTTTCTGGCATAAATTGGAAGATCATTGGGATGTAGTAAGTTAAGATTCAGGCAAAGTGTCTGATAATAGATCTGAATTCAAGCCTGTCAAATAAGAGATCCCTGAATAGGATCTTGAGGAACTGCAGCTTCTAAGGTTCCTAATGAACTAATCAGTTTGCTGTATCATCCAGCAGGCACAAAACAAAGAGGAAATAAAAGGAAGGAAACATGCTTGGTTCCAGGCCAGAAAACTGATTTATACCTTATCCATGCTCCTAAAACTTGAGTAGAAGATAAAAAGCATTAAATAATGTAAAATAAATCTCTGCAAAATACAATCAATACATGTAAAAAAAAGGAGGGGAGGGGGAAGAAAATATTATCAACAATGCCTTTCTTACCATGTATCTCTTCTATTTATTCTTTCTTATTGGCTTTCTTTTACAATTTCTTCAGCTCTTCACTTCTCGGATTTCACTAGATTTCTCTCCTTTCATAATAAAATAGCAGAATTCCCTTGCAGGGCCCCAAGGGATGAGCTATGATAGTGCTTAGAACTCCTTAGTTCTAAGGAATATTACTAGAGCTAAAAGGAAACAGGATTTCATCTACCTTGAGTTAACCTGTAAGATGCTATGAGTTTTCAGGCAAGAAACTATGAAACTAATTGAAGGCTAAAAATCCAGATACTTCTAGCTGAACAGGTATTTCTAAATTACAATTTCTCCGCATACCTTCACTTATCATGGTCTGCCATGCACTGATATATATTGGTTCCTTTGAAGGCCTAATTCCAAGAGATGGGAGAAGTTTTGACCTAAACAAAACAAAAAAAATCTGCATTCTAGTTTTCTCAGGCTCTGATTCCTGACAACTGTGCTATAGCATGGAATAAAGCAGCATATGGCCTAGTCTGAAAAGACATTTGGCCTCAAGGGAATTTGATGGGAAGAGAAGTCTTTTATTGCATTGTCAGTAGTTCACCTGTAATCTAGAAGAAGAGTTTTCTCTGCCTCGGTGTTGTTATTTCTTCACAGTATGATCCAAAGCCATTCCTGCTTTGGAAGAACGCACTATATGGGTTCAGTGTAGGAGAAAAAAAATAGATTAAATGGGACCGTCATGACATACTTGTCGAAACCCATGGAGCTTCTTTTAATAATTACATGCAATTTAGAAAATGTATATTGTTTAAAACATCTCTCAAATTCTAGTAAAGAAAATCTTTTCTTGTCTATAGAGCAGAGCAAGGAAACAGGAAACATTTGAGAGTTAAAAATCAATATGTTAAAGAACCATGCCTTCATTCCCTATAAAAGATCTCTGAGCAGTGATATGGCTTCAGAATTCTTTCTGAATTCAGATACAGTATTTCTTTAATACTAAGAATTTACATGATTCTTGGAGTCTTAGAGCACTCAGGTATCATAATTACTGAACTGGAAACAATAGAGCAGCAATTAAATATGCAGGAGTACAAAACATCGAAGTGTTTCCTAAAACATGTATCCCTTAACACATTTCAAGGTCAGCTCGAAATAACACCTAATACTTTTATTGAATACATGGCAAGAGTGAGATATAAATGTATAGCATTTCATGTTCTGCCTTCGTGTCTTTCCAATCTTAACAATTTGCTTCTGTATACACAGACCTATTTAAAAATAAAATACGACAATTCTTTTAATATGTATGTAAAAACCTATAAACAATATAGAAAGTGTCAACAATTGTAAGAGTTATAATTTCAGTACATTTTCTCCTTAGAATCCAAACTTAAAACTTAATTTTGGGAGGTGATGCATACCTGTAATTGCATGTTCAAAGAACTAAATAGTGCATTGGGTTACAATGCTAGAGGAGAATGGCTTAACTTCCTGGTTTCTATGTTCCCAGTGAACATCTCCTACAAATTATCATTTATTTTACTAAGTAAAAAGTTTACACGCAACTTTATCAACATTCTTGCAAGGAAGCTGGTTTCAGTTTATTTGTTCATGTTTTTAAGATGCAACTTTAAGAAAAAAAAACTGTAAAGCACCTCAGAGGTGGTCACAATTGCATTGCAAAATTGGTGCCTTATTTGGAGTTTATGAAAGGGAATTGGGAAGAGTAAAACAAAAGAACAAATAAAACCATCTACATTCATGGAAGACTTAATGCATTTCATGTTAGATCTCTTATCAGATGCACTACACAAGAGCTATTTGTGAAATTCTTGGCGCTTAAGCAAGTTAACAGTGGACAGAAATGTGATTTGGATTATAGAATTTACCTAACTTCCAGGTGGGGGAAACCCCTCCCAATGCAGAAATCTAGTTTCACCCACTCTCATCTTTTTCTTACTAGTCAAGCACTTCCTTCAATCGAGATGCTGTTAAGGCAGGAACAGGACGTCGCTTCCTTGGTGGCCTACTGGATGACACTTCTTACTGCTATACACTAGAAGTCTCATTTTACAGCTACATAGTTGGAGGAACCAGTTCCACAGTCCCATATTCAGAAGAAGCGTGTATCCTTTAAAGAAATGTCTCTTTGCTCTGAAAAGATCTGGAAATTGAAGGTAAACCAAATCCTTAATAATTAGTGTTTGTAATGACTCTGTCTTAGGAAATGGATTAATGGAGTGACAGTGACTTAGAAAAGTTATTAAATGAGGTTTCTCGTGGAAACATTTCTTCTACATGGAACTTCCTCTCTAAAAGGCCCTTCTGGGAGGGTTTGCCAAGGTTCACCTACCAAACCAGGAACATTTTTCCTTTTATGATGTCTGGTTCCTTCTCAACCCTTTGTGCTTCTTTGTGCAGTGTGGCTCCTAAATCTACTGAGACCTACATGTGGATTAAAGAGAGGGAGACAGAGAAAGGGGACAGGAAATCTTATTAGGAACGGCCTTAAGTCATCCTTATATATAAGATTATTAAGCTGTTCTTATATCCTTTGGGACAATATATTGTGGAAACAAATTTATCCCCCATCTGCTCATTCTTCATACAAGCAGAATGATCTAAATGTATACCACATGGTGTGACAAGTGGTAAATTTGTTATCTCTTAAATCTCTTCTGAGCCTTGGCCAAAGTTGCTAAGAAACAATTTTAGTCTGTGGGAGAAAATGCTAATGAGTATTCCAGAAAGGCAATTCTTCTTTTGGTTATGTTCTCTTTTTGTCTCTTTCTTGAAAAAAATATATCGTTATTTTCTCCCTCTTTGAGGGATGAGAGCGGATTGGCCTCTTTATGTCCACGCAGGCTCAACTTATACAGATGTAACTACATCCCTCTTGATTCATACACTAGCGCTATCAGACAGCCAGAGCAGAGAATAAAATGTAGATAGGAATTATTATATTTTGTGGTGATGCTTAGAATGGCTGAGGCCACAATTTTTTACGAAGTTTTGTCTCTGGTAACGCTATATTCCAAACTAGGGCATATAAAACCTTTGCCAGACCTATACTTGAATACTGCTCACCTGCCTGGAACCCTCACAGCATTTCAGACATCATTACATTAGAGAGGGTCCAGAGATATTTTACTAGAAGAGTACTCAAATCTTCTGCTCGAAATAAAATTCCCTATACCACCAGACTTGAAATCTTAGGTCTAGAAAGCCTCGAACTATGTCATCTACATTTCGACCTATGCTTAGTTCATAAGATTATTTACCAAAATGTTCTACCTGTAAATGAGTACTTTAATTTCAACCATAATAGCACAAGGGCTATCAATAGTTTTAAATTAAATGTAATTCGCTCTAATCTTAATTTTAAGAAATATGACTTCTGCAATAGAGTAGTAAATGTCTGGAACACTCTACCTGATCCTGTTGTTAATCTCTCTAATACCATACCTTTTACCTTAAACGGTCTGTCGTGGACCTTTCATGTTTCTTAAGAGGGCGTGCATAAGTGCACCAGCGTGCCTAGCATCCCTGTCCTACTGTTCCTAATTATATATAATCATTCTATATGTTTATGGCTATGTTTTGCCTATTTATATCCTTTTTTTGTGCCAATTTTTTTTCATGTGTCCATGTCTATACTGTTACTTGTTTCCTTGTTCTTGGTGATAGATAAATAGATAGATAGATAGATAGATAGATAGATAGATAGATAGATAGATAGATAGATAGATAGATTTGATTTCCATAGACATAGTTGATCTGCTATTCCAAAACTATCACAAGCTGATTTGAACAGGTGGATATGGAAAATATAAGCTTAATAATCCATATATTAATGCCAAGAAAGGTATCCTACCAGTCTGTAATGTCCATTTCTTCTTGCTAAGAAGAAAATTCTCACTTTTCCTGAACTGCAGTATGATAATCATGTTTGCAAAACACTGTTCATGAAATCAACTTTTTTGGTTAACTGATCAACTGGCAGCTTATAGGCAGAAATAACAAGGCTGGCCATTTTCTGGGTCTTCTTAGCTGTCATTAAAAGACAGAGAGGCTGTCTTTTGGACCTTTGGATTAAATCCAAATTGGGGGATGGGGAAATCCAGGTGGTGCCACTCTTATCGAATTGGGAGTGAGGTAAACTTATCCACTTCAACACCAGTGTGTTCCATCTCGTTATTGTTTCCTTATTTTTGATGATGCATTACAGGTAATCCTTGGCTTACAATCACAACTGAGCCCAAATTTTCTGTTGTTAAGTGAGATACTCATTAAGTGAGTTTTGCCCCATTTTATGAACTTCCTTGCCACAATTGTTAAATGAATCACTACAGTTGTTCAGTTAGTAACATGATTGTTAAGTGAATCTGGCTTTCCCATTACTTTTGCTTGTCAGAAGATCGCAAAAGATGATCACATGACCCCAGAACACTTCAACGGTCATAAATATGAGTCAGTTGCCAAGCGTATGAATTTGGTTATATGCAATGGTGAAATTCAGCTGGCTCTATCCGGATCACGTGATCCAGTCGCACTGGCGGTGGGAAGCTCCACCCACCCACCTGGACATCATCACATCCCGTTGTTGACCCCTTGCGCATGCGCAAAAGGCTCTGTGCATGTTTGGAGGAGGTGCAGATGCTCACATTTGCAAACCGGTAGCAAAGGATACCACCCCTGGTCATATGACTATGGGGACACTGCAATAGTCATAAATATGAAAAACAGTCATAAGTTACTTTTTTCAGTGCCATTTTAACTTCGAACGGTCACTAAATGAACTGTTGTAAGTCGAGGACTACCTGTAGTTATGATTGAATGGGCAGTTTACAGAGCTACCGTAGTGTCTTGCTCTGAATAAAATATTGGCCCCATCTCTTTCTTTGGAAAACGTCTGCAACCCTTTTCTTTGTTTAGTTTCTTGCTGTAAAGAGATCTTTTCTCAAGGGAAAGAATTGGATCCAGTTGTTCCCAATCCTGAAACCATAGCTGGAACCACACCAGGTCTCTCCATCTGTCACTTGAATTAAGGATTTCACAAGAAACCTGGCCTTATCTTGACCCTCTAGCATGGTAAACAGGTGTGCTGACAGTACTGTAACTTCATATGTCTTTTAAAGCATAACAGGAGAACATACTTTATATGTTGGTCTTATCATAGAAATGGAAAAGGGATTTTTATCTGGTTCAGGTATTGTACTGAACGAATATGGATGATAGATAGATAAATCTCTCTCTTTCTCTCTCTTTCTCCCTCCCTCCCTCCCTCCTTCTTCTCTCTCTCTCTTTCTCCCTCCCTCCCTCCTTCTTCTCTCTCTCTTCCTTTGTGAAATTTACTAATTTACTCAAGAGACCCCTTAAAGTCTCTGATTGTGTTTTCTCACTCACAGGAAATTACAGGTAGTGATACCCTACCGTGCATTGCAAATGGATATATAGCATAAAGGGACATTGCTTGACATTTTAAAATTGCTTTGATAAGAAGTTGAAAAATATAAGACATCTCAATAAAGTATTTGATTTCCTTTTTTTGGTACAAGAAAAACAATTTTCTCTTTCTATATACATTTCTTTCTCTTTTTTTTATTCTTTTACGTGGAAACAAATTAGAAGAAAACTAAGCAGACGGAACTGATCAGTGAACTCTTGGGTGTTGAAAGAATAACATAAACGCTGTTAAATCTACTGTTAAAGTAATTCTTTAGTAAATGTTAAATTCCTATTAGTAACACCCTCTACCCTTTAGTGTAAATGAAAGGGCAATGTTCATCTGAAAGGCAATGAGTTACGTGCAGGACTTTAAAGAGAGTAACTGTCTACAGAAAAGTTCTGTATTAACAAAAATAGCAGAATAACCATGTCAGACTGAAGATTTAGCTTGCCAACTGGCTGAAAGAGGGCTCATCCCATTGAAACATTTGTAGATAAAAAAGGAAGGAAAGCAATGTTTTGACCGATATGTGGGGTACAAATGAAGAAATGATGCATGCCATTCCTTTTTGTTTGTTTGAGGTTTGGCATATGCGTTCTGGGTTCTGCTATGCTTCATCATTTTGAATGTTAAAGCAGAAGATGAGGCTCTGTATTGTAAATGAGAGTGCACATTTACAGATTATAGGGTAATAATGGCAAAACAAAAATTCCCCAATAATTTAATTGGCATCAATGCTCATAAGATTTGAATCACTTGACAGTGAGATGGTGGCCTATAAGTTTAATCAATAAATAATCAATAAATAAGGTTTATGAAACAGCTGGCTATTCCATAAAGTCTTTGGGGTGTTCTGGAAATCAGAATGGTTGTAAAGTTGCTGTAGTTGCCTGCCCTTGCTCTCTGGCCTACCTTTTACACAGAGATTCCTCCTGCTTTTTTCACTTTGTCCCTTCTGTTGAGATAGAACATCATGGTTTGGTTCCATTTTCAAAGCTTCCTTGGAAGACAGCATTTCTTCAGCCCAGGGCCAGAGCAATTGTGAATCTTGAAAACCATCAATATTTTTCTTGACATGATAAATGGCCTGCCAATAAGCCAAGGCAGCTGCCAGCTCTGTCTGAGAAATGCACTTTCAGCCTCAGTTTGTCCGTGCTTGGCTTATTGATGTGCCTGCTGACTTTAAACATTTAAACTGGACAAACTTAAAAAGTCTTCTGAATTATTTCCAAAGTGCATGTGATGAAGGTTTGGTGGCAAGCATTCATTGCATCCTAATGCTCACACTGAGTTTTGTAAAACAGCCCCCCCCCCAAAAAAAATACCCTATCCTAGGCTGGGATTTATTGAAGAGGAATTCCAATGGAAATGACAAATCCAAGTATATTTTACCCACATAAAATATCTTGATCTAGTAACGTTTGTTGAGTATGTTGCATCATAAATGCTTCTCCCTCTAGGTAAAATGTCAGATTTGTAAGGAAGTTTAGTAAGACCCAATTCAGCCCTTTTAGTGAGACCCAAGAAACTTGCACCCCACTTCAACCCCCTCCCCTCCCTGCTCTGCCGATATTGATCAGCCAATTGCTTTACAAACTCCGTTTTCTATTTCAGCAATTCCAGATGAACTGCCAAATCCCTGGTGAACTGTCAGGTAGACTAATGCATTGGCAGATCATAAATTATATAGGTATGACCTAGAAGATGGATTTGGATCCAATGGCAATGACATCGTTATGGCTCAAAATTTTCATTTGAAATGAAACATGGAGTATGTGAGACTGACAAATCAGTTCATTTCTCTCTCTTCTACAATTTTCCAAACCACTGACTCCCCTTTCCTTTAATATGCTCAAAAATATGCAAAAACATACTCCACTTCTCTTGTTTACTAAACATAACAAAAATATTTTGGTGTACAGTTTTCCCATTTTAATCCACTTGTGTGTGCTACAAGCATCATTGAATTTAAACTTCCTAAAAGGCCCAGTCTTCTATACACATTTTGACTAGAGGACTGCAGCCCAAGTAGATGCATTTCAAAATTTGCAAAATGTAAATTAAGTAGGTTAACCTTAAAATCCTCAACATTTCCTCCTGTTTGAATACATGACCCTTATGTATGTGGCTGTGGTTACGTGTGTGCAGCGTCTCCACATAAACTCCATGTCTCTTATATGTGTGTAACTAAACATATAGCTAGATTGTAGCCTGCTAGTTTAGATATAAATGTAGCCATAATTCCAAAGGCGGATTATATTTTTATAGTGAATAGAGGAACAGAAATTTTTCTACCGGCTTACTATATCTTTCGGTATTCTTATAGTCAATGATCATCACCCTAATCCTGACCTGAAGAGTTTTCTTTTTCCTCCCTCATCTTCATTTCTGGGTTATTCCTAAACAGCCTAGCCAGCATTTTTCTGTAGTTAAAGTGCCCTCCTGTGGCATGAAGGAAATGGTTTTCCTTTTTTTCTGAAAGTATTCCTAGCAGCAGTAATTTTCTTTTTCTTTGTTATTGTGAAATAAAAGTCAAGGCACTGTTTTATGTTTATCTTTACAGCTTTGGTTTGGTAGTAATGATGGTCAGTGATTATCATGAAAATGCAGGTAATAGCCACAAAGGTGGGGAAATCTGTTCATTTTATAGCTTTAATAGGCTGGAGGTTGCTCCCCCGCCTCTCGATTTTCCTCAGTACTGAAGGCAACAATTAATCTTTCTGCTATAAACAGATGAAAAACATTCCTTTTTGCTCCATATTCTCTCTGGGCTACCTCCTCATCAAGAATTAAGACTGCTGTAGGATCATCTTTTATGAATAAGACACTGCATCCTTTTCACTTTTCTATACTCCCCATCCCCTCATTTTTCCTCCAGCTCTGGCTAAACTCTCCTCCTCCCCTTCCCCTCCTGATGATTTATGCCTGGGACAGTGGCTTTTTACAGGAGTTGCAGGTCTCAGAGTCTCCCATGTTTCATATCATTTTAGGCTTTTAGTTTTAGTTTTAGTTTAGTTTAGTCATCTTAGTTTTAGATGGACTGCACCTCACAAGAACTAGAAAGAATATATTTGAAAACAACTGGGTCATCTTGTCAAAAGGGCTTTAGGCTAAAATTGAGAGGTGAGCAGGGCCAATCTTCATGACCTTTAGAACCTAATTCCAAGCAAAAATCACTAGATAACCAAGTGCATAAGGAGGTAAGGAGTACAGAGAAAGAAAAAAGAAGAACAGAATGAAGTAGTGAGTGATGGGAAGGATGGAAATCCCAGTTACAAAATAGAAGATATAAGAAATATACCCAAGATCCATAAAGGACTCAAATGCCTATACACTATGCTCAAAGTTTGGGGAACAAACAGGGTAAACTTGAAGTACTAGTACATGGAGGCAGATATGATATACTTGCCATTACTGAAACTTGGTGGGATGAAGTTCATGACTGGAATGTACTGATGGAGGGATACAAACTATTCAAAAGAAACAGACCTAACAAAAAAGGAGCTGGAGTTGCATTACATATAAAAGATCACTAATCTCTACAGAAATCCACAAAACCAAGTGTGAGGACTTCCTAGAATTCATATGGGTCGATATAAAGGGGGGGGCAGTGGCATTGGTATAGCCATATGCTATAGGCCACACAACCAAGCAGAAGAAATAGATGAACTCTTGCTAGTCAATTAACAAATGTATGTAGGAAACATACCACAGTATTAATGGGAGACTTTAACTACCCTGATAACAATTGGGGGACAAACTCTGCCGCAAGTGGGAGATTGAACAGATTCCTAACCAACCTAGCTGACAACTTAATCATCCAAAAGGTAGAGGAGGAAACTAGGGAAAAGGCTATACTGGACCTAATACTTACTAATAATGAAGAAGTGATCGAGAGAGTTGAAGTTACTGGAACTTTGGACAAGAGTGACCACATCATATTGGAATTCAATATAATGCCAACACAAGCAATAGAATATAATCCAAGTGTTGTAAACTTTAAAAGAACTAATTTTAACAAAGTCAGAAAGAGCCTAAGAAAAATTTCATGGTTGGAAATCCTAAAGGGAAAAACAACTCAAGAAATATGGGAGACTCTGAAAATTGTTATCATAAAAGCCTAGTCCAACAGAATACCACTGAAAAAGAAAAACAATAAATCCAAGAAGAAACTAGCATGGGTGCACAGAAATTTGTCTGATAAACTGAAAGACAAAAAGGATAAGTAGAAAAAAGATGAAGTCAGGAAAGCAAAGGCTCAGAATGAACAAAGGTTTGCAACAAAAGTTAAAAATAATAAAAAGTTTCTTTCAACATATAAATAACAAGGAAACAGTCTAAACTCTAAACACTAAAAGAAAAGATGGCAAGGAAGTAATAGGCAGTACAGAGAAATCAGAGCTGCTTAACTCATTCTTTGCATCACTCTTCATGCAAAAAGAAACTATAGCCCAACCTGCCAAAAACATAACTGTAAAAGACAGACTAGAAATAAAAACTAAAATAAGCAAGAAAATGGTAAGAGAACACCTGTCTGATCTTGATGAATATAAATCACTGGGACCTGATGGATTACATCCCAGAGTTCTGAAGGAGATGGCAGATATTATCTCAGAACCATTGTACCATATCTTTAAAAAATCCTGGAGCACTGAGGAACTACCAGAAGATTGGAAAAGAGCTCATGTGGTTCTCATCTTCAAAAAGGGGGGAAAAAAACCAGACCCAGAAACTACAGATCAATCAGTTTAACATCAATACATAGGAAGATACTGGAAAAAATAATTAAAAAAACAGATCTGTGAACATCTAGAAACAAAGTTATGACTAGTAGCCAGCACGGGTTTGTTAAAAACATTTCATGCCAAACTAATCTTATTTCATTCTTTGAGAAAGTGACTAAATTACTTTACCAGCGGAAAGCTAATGGACAATCACCTAAACATGAGCCAACCGAACTACCGGCCAAGATTGCTACTGGATCGCGTGATCTGATCCAATTTAGGAGCATTTTAACCCTGGCTCAATGGCTTTGAAACACAGAGATGAGCACTGCCCCCTATAATCGGCAAAGTCTGGTGGAGTAAAATGTGCAGGTATTCCTTTATCTTTTTAAATGTATGTGTACATATATAGCAACATTTATTTGTAACTGCAGAGTAGAATAGCCATCTCTATATGTGGGGATCCTAATCTCAATCACCTTCTGAAACATCAAAAGCTTAACATTTTTTCCCATTTTCCTTTGTCATTGAAGGTATACAGACTAATGTAGACTTCCTTCACCCTCCCACTTTGGATATTACTTAAACTCTATTAAAAGTACTTAAAACCACTTGAACAAAAAAATTTCACATAGTGGCCAAGTTCTTATTACAATATATTTTCCTCTTTAGAGAATAAATACGATGTTGGAATGCCTCTCTTATTTGCATAAATGGATAGTATGATGCAGTTTAGATTGAGAAAGCAGATTTCTGTTTATTGCTATTCTAGAATTAGATCAGATTTGTTTACAAATAAATCAGAGGAGGCTGTTCAGTATCCCATGACAAGGTTACAATAAAGCTTTGGCTTGGATCTCTTTTGACCAGGGCCAGCTTGAAAGGAGTGTGGTATGTAGGAAGAAATACTCATCTCTGAATAATGAATCATAGATAATAGAAGAAGGGCACTGCTCTCAGGCAAGACAAAATGGCAGTGAAAGAAAGGGGTCTGAAAACATCATGGTGATAGTGGCTACAGATTGCTAACAGATCAGACAGGTCAGTTCCACAGAGAAATTCAGTAACACAGATCTAAAGCAAACTTTATTGAAAGATTACTGCCTTGGGGTCGCCACCTCTGAAATTTAATTCTGCAATAAACCTTACATCTTCACGTTATACAGGCATTTGCTGTCTTGTATCCTAAAGGGAATATAATTTGGCTTACCCATTCATTTGCTCTATCGTTCATTTGTAGAAATGCCTCACCTTTTCTATTTTCATATTTCCAAAATTCTCCAGTGTAACAATCTGTTCAGTTACTCCCTTCTGGGATTATTTATTGTCAAAGCAATAATCAACATAGAGTTTTGAAACAGATTCAGTAACAATATTGGCATTCCCTTTAGGATAGTTTCCAGGTGCCACATTTGTCTGATACTAAATCTGTTGTAAATCACCTCACAATATTGACTGATTTCTCTATAGCTGTTGTTCTTTTTGATTGGTGGAAGATTTTGTTTACTGCTTTAGATATTTGAAAATTGGTGAGAGTTTAAGATACTGATACCTCTGGTGTTTGTAGTGTAGCTAGCAGGAAATGCAACAAAAAAACTACAAAGAATAAACCATACATTTCCCCAAAGATTGCAACACAAAGTATGCTTTAGTTAAATAATCAATAGAAGAGAATATATGTAGCTCAGGGACAAATCAGCCATCAACAAGCACGTAGAGTTGAACAACATTTACAGACCAGTAAAAAAAAGACAATAAAAAATTAAAAAGGTAAACGATCGGAAGATTCAAATACACAGGGATTAACACCAGATTTAAAACCAAGATAATAATCAAGCAATAAACCATACCCTAATCAAGAAATAACCAACTTAGACAAACGAGCAGTAAACAGCAGCCTAATCAAGGGGTTAGGCAAAAACTATACCCCCATGAACACTAACGGATTGCTATATATAGACAGGAGTAAACCCCATACGATCTGTTACAGAAGATGTTATCTGGTTGGATGGGGAACGTCTGCAGGCAAACAATCAAGCTCAAAGATAACCGAAGGTTCCGTTATTAGATGATTTAGAATCTAAACATAAAGATTTCCCAGGAAAGGACAAGCCACCTGAGGTGATGATGTGTACTGTACCAGATCACTTTCTTGAAAATGTGATCAACTGCAATTTTCTGCATTTTTTAACTGAGTGGTGCCCTATTTTTTGTGTCAATGGCCTGTCCTGAATGCCCCATGTCAGATGTGATTCAGAAATATTTCAATTTCCAATTGAAAAACATTTGGAAAAACCCTTGGTCCCCTAGTCGAACACTGAAAACTTAAATAAATAATCTGCACCCTGGCCTTGAGCTATAACAATGGAATTTAAAAAATGCAGATTGCTTTGGATTATAAATTGCCAGCAAAAAGAGAAGAGACCCAGTTTTCTTTACAGCACTGATCTGTCAGCAAAGGGTTTTGGTACAATTAAGTAGACTAATTCTCTTAATATTGGTTTTGTTGCCCTTTGTAGTCCCAAAGGTGCTTTTTCAAGTCGCAAATGGACTTTCTGGTTTTTCTTTGAAGGTGTTTCACTTCTCATCCAAGAAGCATCTTCAGCTTGAGCTGACTTCTCTTAGATGAGAAGTGAAACGTCTTCAAAGAAAAACCAGAAAGCCCCTTTGGTGCAACCATGACCTGGATGACTGAGAATCTACATAGACATTTGCCCTTTGTAGCTGATTTTATGCCAATGGGACCGTATGAATAGTCAAAGGGCATTATCAATGAATAATTTCTTTTCATTTCTAAAAAGATATACTCAGTTCAGTTACAAAACCATGGTGGGGTTGCTCTGCTCTGCTCTTTGTAAATGGGCAATTCATTTAATCCTCTTGGATTGTAATCATTGTAACTTGTTATGCGTTAATTGTGCTTTCAGTGTTTTCAGAAACATGAGCCTCTTTTTAAATATTACAGCATTATATATTCTGAATGCTTCTTTGCTGTGCCTTCAGCAAGCTGCATCACATATATTATCTGCAGAATGGTTAATGAAGGAGGATGTCGGGTATATATATTTCTTTATTAGATTCTTATTGTGTCATGTATGCAGAGCTCAGCTCAGCATTAACTCATCCCCCTCCTCTAAATCTGTGTTCATTGGCATTCATGGGAGCAGGTGTGTCAAAGTGAACAAGGCGGAAGAGGCAGAATCTACAGTCTTGTCTGTTTTGACATCCCTCTGCAATCTCCAGTGTCTGTGAGGTTGGCTGGGCTATGAGAAAGCAACTGGCCCAAAGTCACCCAATGAGTTTTCACAGTTAAAGGTAGATAAGAAGTTGAGTCTTCCAGAGTATATAGTCACCGCCACAGATATAGCGGAAAAGGAGGCATTATTCTTATATAATTATGCAAATCAGACCTGCATCATTAATCATTTACATAACTTGAAAAAGAGTGACCTGTGTGATGAAAGTAACGCAATGATTTAAATAACATTGCTTTGGTTTTGATTCAATATAGCATCCATTTAACTGCCATGTTTTATATCCTGGACTTGGCTTGATTACCTTAAATACCTTGAGCATCTGTGTAAATAGAAAAGCAGAGTACAGTTTTAATAATAAATTATAATGAAATAAAATCTGCCTAAACTAATCAGAAATTTTTTAGAAACCTGAAATTTAGAGCAATGCAGCTGCCAAAATTGAAAAGTGGGGGGAGGGGTTTCAAATAAAACTCATTCCCATTTGATGCGAAAAGGCTGAACAGACTGGTAGTTGATGATTTCTTCATTTATTTTGAAAGGAAAGAATCCGCCAGGATATTGAAAAGCAGCAAGATAACTTGGAGGAGAGAGATTAAGGCATAATGTATTAAAACAACATTTTCCTCCAACATCTTGCTACCATATCCTAGCGTCTGTTGCTAAAGGCAATTGATTTATATTGCTTAATGGTACGGTCAGTCTGGGATTTGGAGCAGAATTCCCTCAATACACTTCCAGTCTTTCCTTATGGCAAAAATTATTGGCGTGTGGATGCATGGATAGAAGGTTGGACAGACAGAGAGAACTGCAAATGAGAACAGCTAAAACTGAATATGATGAACTGGAAACATATCCTTTATTTAAAAAATGCTTTAGTGTGCCAACAAAAACAGAGAAAGAAAACAGGAAAAAAAAAGAAGACAAAGTAAGCAAAAACATAAAAGGTCTCAATAAAGCATATTATATTAGATATCTGAAACTATTCACTCTTATGTTTAAACACATCATTAAACTTTGACCACACAGAATAGCATTAACAAAATTTGCTATTCCATCAATAGAGAGACTATTAAGAACCAAAGAAAACATATATTCCTAATCGTAGATTGTAAATCTGAGTCACATTATCTTTCCACTACTGAACAGTAATCATTTTTGGTACACTCCATGCTTGATGAATTCATAATTCTTCAAATAGTACTAAGTTCCAAGTTTGGGATACATTCACATATTTAAATCATATTGAACATTATAATACCAGTATATTAATAAACCTATGGACGTCAACACAAAACAGGGTTATAGGCCATATTCATTCAGTCTCCTCTTACTAATTTTATATTTTAAATATTAATTTTAATTTTCAAAATACAAAATGTAGGCAAAACATTAATATACACAAAAAGAAACACTTAAATGAAAGAATCTATAAAGCATATTGTCCCCAACAATCTGGTCCTCATTTTACCCACCTTGGAAGGATGGAAGGCTGAGTCAACCTTGAGCTGGTGAAATTTGAACGGCGAACTGCGGTTAGCAGTCAGCTGAAGTAGCCTGCAGTACTGCACTCTAACCACTGTGCCACCTCAGCTCCACATGTAGCTTCATCATTTGCTTAGGAAAATAAAATCTTTCCAAGTATCACACAGTTTCAAAATCTATTCCTTAATATCTAAAATAATATCATATTTCCAATTTGTCAATATAATTCTTTTAGCCTAACCACATGCTCAGTACAAATCTACTTTGTGATAAACAGTCAGATTCCAAAACTAGGATATATAACTTACCATCATGTACTGTTTTTACATTTTTAATAGGAACTCAAGTAAATAAGAATCAATTTTGAAGTAATACTTATTTTCAGAATTTAATTCTCTTCATAAATTGATTTGGGCTTTTGACCATCTATTTATGTCAATTTTTAACTGTGATTTTAACAATAAATTTGCATCCACAAATATAGAATGTTTTCTTGGACTGCCGTATAATGGGGTGAGCTCCTGTTACTTGAAACTGTACAACCTAGCAGTTTCAAAAGCATGTAAAAATGCAAGTAGAAAAAATAGGGACCACCTTTGGTGGGAAGGTAACAGCGTTCTGTGCGCCTTTGGTGTTGAGTCATGCCACCACATGACCATGGAGATGTCTTCGGACAGCGCTGGCTCTTCGGCTTTTTTTTTTTTTTGTTTACATTTATATCCCGCCCTTCTCCGAAGACTCAGGGCGGCTTACAGTGTATAAGGCAATAGTCTCATTCTATTTGTATATTTTTACAAAGTCAACTTATTGCCCCCCCAACAATCTGGGTCCTCATTTTACCTACCTTATAAAGGATGGAAGGCTGAGTCAACCTTGGGCCGGGCTCGAACCTGCAGTAATTGCAGGCTTTGTGTTCTTAATAACAGGCTTTGTGTTCTTAATAACAGGCATTACCAGCCTGCGCTATTCACCGGCCCTTAAATTCACCGGCTTTGAAACGGAGATGAGCACCGCCCCCTAGAGTCGGCAACAACTAGCACGTATGTCGTATGACTAGCACGAGGGGAAACTTTACCTTTACCATTTTATTCCCCATTATTTAAAATAATTCAAACAACAGCAAAATAACTTCAAATAATACTTGAAACTTAGCATCCCTAGATAAAAGAATCATCATGTTGATGCAAGGCAGACTTCTCTGTTTCCATGTCTCATGACATTGCATGCACGTATGAAAAAGGTGCAGATTCTGTTGCGATAGTGTAACCTTGCTTTCGTTTTGATAAAAATGCTGCTTTCTTCTTTAGGTGCCCTATGGCCAATATATTAGCATTGATACATTCAGGTTTATAATCAGTTTAGTCAAATAACCTAATCCATTACAAAATAGCTTTGCAATATCAATAATTTTTAGTATAGAATGTCCATAATTATCAATAAAACATAATTTATCATTGGCATATAATTAGGCTTTGTGTTTGACTCCAGCTAAAAGGTTCTCCATTTGGCTAATAAAGCAGGCCAATATTAAGTTAAAAATAAGAAAAAGATAAAGATCATCTTTGATGAGTTCCATGAGATAGCTTTTGCCAGCCCTCAAATCAAAATACGGTAATCAAAATAGGAGTCTTCATAAATGTATAAATGTCTTTATAAATTGTATCAATAAAACATTACCTTCTTGGTCCAGGCTCAGGCCTCCTTTATCTAATTGTCTATTAGATATTAGATATTTTACTAGAAGAGTACTCAAATCTTCTGCTCGAAATAAAATTCCGTATCCCACCAGGCTTGAAATTTTAGGTCTAGATAATCTCGAACTACGCTGTCTACCTTCTGACCTATGCTTAGTTCATAAGATTATTTACCAAAACGTCCTACCTGTAAATCAGTACTTTAATTTCAACCGCAATAACACAAGGGCTATCAATAGATTCAAAGTCAATGTAAATCGCTCTAATCTTGATTGTAGGAAATATGACTTCTGCAATAGAGTAGTAAATGTCTGGAACACTCTACCTGATCCTGTTGTTAGTCTCTCTAAAACCAAGTACATTTTACCTTAAACTGTCTACCATGGACCTTTCATGTTTTTTAGGAGGTCCCTAAGGGGGCGTGCATAAGCGCACCAGCGTGCCTGCCGTCCCTGTCCTACTGTCCCCATTTATATGTAATTCTATGTGTAATCCTTTTTTTGTGTGCCAATTTTTTTCATATGTCCATGTCTATGTCTATACTGTTACTAGTTTCCTTATACTTATTGAAAAATGAATAAATAAATAAAAATTGTTGCCTTCGTAGCAGCTCTTCCTCTTGTTCCTCAAGGCCATCCCTCTGCCTTCTACATCTTAACAGATGAAGAAATAATTCCTTTTATTATGTAAGATAAGGGCCATGTAGATGGTACAATATGAAAATATAAGTCTTTCGTGGGTAAATCTCTTTGTACAGGCAGCAAACAATAATAAAAGGTCTCAGTCAGAGTTTTGGTCTCTCGCTTAGTCTGCCAATTGACCCCACTGACAATGAAAGAACCAGGTTAGACATCCCAAGAGAAATGAACTAGACAAAAGAGGAAAGCACTGCAGAAACCAAAACAGCTCTCTTGTAAAATTAATTGACTCTCTATCCAGCTAAAAAAAGATAGCGGCTGCCCGGACTATGTTAACTAGGAAACAGTGGGATACCATTTGCAAATTCCTCTAGACTGAGAAATTGCAGTGGGGAAAAGGACACAAATACAGGGTAGCTCCTGCTGGAATCTGGATATGTGCTGCATGGCTTCAGCATTTGTTTCTTAAGGGTTCCATGGATTTAGCCAGCATATTTATAGGGAATAAATAATTCAGTAATTTGGTAGTGCTCCAGTGAGATCAGAAATTGATTTATGCACACACATTGACCAACACACATGATTTATTTTATTTAACATATGGCATCTACAGAGGTTGTACAATTACTGATATACTTATTACTTTTAATTACTAATTAATTAATTACTTATTACTTATTACAATTACTTATACAAATATAAGTTTAAATAAAGCAAAGGGCTGGGAAGTGGCTCAACAGGCTAATGCAGTCTGTTATTAACACACAGCTGCCTGCAATTACAATTACTGCAGGCTCGAGTCCCACCAGGCCCAAGGTTGACTCAGCCTTCCATCCTTTGTAAGGTAGGTAAAATGAGGACCCAGATTGTTGGGGGGGCAATACAAGTTGACTTTGTATATAATATACAAATGGATGAGACTATTGCCTTACACAATGTAAGCCGCCCTGAGTCTTCGGAGAAGGGCGGGATATAAATTCAAATTAAAAAAAAATCAGCAATAGTTTAAACCAGGGGTCTCCAACCTTGGCAACTTTAAGACTTGTGGACTTCAACTCCCAGAGTCCCAGAGTTGAAGTCCACAAGTCTTAAAGTTGCCAATGTTAGAGACCCCTGGTTTAAATAAAGCATCAGCAATAGTTCAATATCTAAGGAAGCTAACCATCTAACTGCTTCTGGTGTGGCTGTGATGAGATCATCCCAGGTGCCTTGAAATTTTCTGAGGAGACATTTTCAACTATATGTGTCATAGTTTTTCTGGTGCTTCACAATCATGTTGTGGGCTCTTGGCCATTCCCGACATAAAGACACACATATTGCATGATCAAGACTCTTGATGATTCCACCTTCTCCATCATTATCTATCCCCAACTGGGTCTTTCAGATGTTCCAATGGTGGTTCATTACCAGTGTAATTGACTCCATCCACCTTTCTGTTTATCATCCTATTCTGGTCATTTGTGCCTCAACTGAGAACTCTTAATTGATGTGTTTTGTCATCTGTTTACTTGTTTTCTTGGCTCTCCATAGTAAACTCAAGAGTCTTCTCCAACATCAAGATTCAAAAATGTCCATACTATTTGTGTCCTGCTTCCTTAAGTATTCCTTAATCTTTCAGTATTTCCCATGTTATATTTTGCATAATTCTGTAGCTGTTAAACATATTTAGATATTCTTCTTTAATTAAAATCTTTAGTTCCCTGCAGGGTCCAATTTTTGAAATTGTTGATCTTTTATTTTCAAAACAAATCGACTCTCCCACAGGAAAGATTCTTCATAATTAATTCCCAAATCTTGTTTCAAATTTATCTGGACACTTAATCCAATTAAAACTTTCAAAATTCAAAGCTTGAATAGGTTTTTTTTGCTGTTTATTTAATTTTTTAATGAAAAAAATGCATATAGTCTTAAGCAAGTAGTTAAAATTTTCTTTCTTTCTGCCTTCCATTAAGAATTGAAGGCAGACTCACCCAGTGTTTTCAGATTTGTCAATCCAGATCCAAAGTTTTTAATAGCTGAATTGTTGTTAATAAGCAATTTCCAAATGTCATTATAAAAAGAAATGTGCGAACTTAATGTCCTTTTAAAGGTACCAACTCTAGTTTGAACAAGATGGTTAGTCCTCATCTCTCATTGCTCAGAACTCATCAGAAATTGCTGTCTTGCAGTCTCATCTCAAGGAGAAGCTGTCTGGAGCACTTGTGGACAATCTCTAATTCTCTCTCTCTGTCCATAGAGGCTCAAAGAGCCAGTCATTTGCCACTGTTGTTTGCTCTGCTTTTCGTGGAAAAGCAAATCTGTAGTCAAATTTTCAGTATCCTTTTTCTATTTTATCTTGTTTGAATTAATCTGTCCATTGGCATCCTTTAGAATGCCAATTCGATGTTGAAACTTTCAGTTTGTAAATTTTTAGTCAGAAAATATCATTTGTAATACTGCTTTGTGTCTCTTTTAACAGCTCTCTGAAATTTTTTTGTTAAATTTCATGCTGAGAAATTGTCTTTCTTGGCTTTGGCATCCCTTCTTTTCTTGGTGGTCACCATCAATTGTCCTGGCACTGAATTAATTTCTCTTTCTTTGTCCTGGGCACTCCTTTTTCACATTCTTTTTTAACAACTTACTTGATTTTATTCAGAGCTTCTGACTCTCTATTATTGACTTGAGGACTCCAAAGTGATTCCTGGTGGTCTTGAAAATGGTGGATATATGGTCAAAATTATATTGTGAAAATTGGTTGGTTTTCTTCTTCTTTTGCTTAACTTGAAACTTGTAGTAAGCAATTCAATTGATTTGTTACAGAGTCAGCTCCTGGCTATGTTTTTGCTATTATAATTAGGCTCTTTCACCTCCTTCTACCAATAATAATCAATTTGATATCTGTGAATTCTACCTGCTGTCTTTATACTGTTTCTAGATTCTTTTGAATGTTGGAAACCAGTGTTAGCAATGAAGAAATTAGAAAACTGAAAAGCTTTTGTCCTGGTTCATTTCTGTTTCCTGCTCTAGAAAGTCTAACTCACTTTTCTCCTTACTATTTCTAATTCTGGCTTTTTGGTCTTTAACCATAAGTAGCACTTCTTGCTTGCATGTTCTGTCAATTTCTGATAGTGCTTGACCATAGAACTAATTAATCTTATTTTCTCATTCTCTCTATCCCATGGTTGAAGGGTAAATGTGGATATTAAAGGGTCATCTGTGAAGTCTAATTTATTTGGTCATTGGCAGCATTGTACCCAAATACTATCTTTCCTACATTCTTCTTCACTATGAAAGCAATCCCATTTCTTCATTTTTCATGTTTAAAGAGCATGATCTTCTGACTGAAAGTGTCAAATTTCAGGCCATTTCAATTTGTTGATGCTTAAGATGTTCGTGAGGAGTAGATTCATTTCATCTTTCACTGTCTTGAATTTTCTCGTGTTGATCCTTCTTACATTTCATTGTAATTCTGTCTTTGCAGTTTCAGATTTGTTTTTCCATAATGGCAATATCAGCAAAAAGATGTCCTGAAGGCTTTAATCTAGTCCATCATAAACACTTCATCAGTAACATGCTGAGTGCCGTCCAACCCAAATAGCCCATCATCTGGCATCATCTGTCACTTTATTTTGTCAATCCATAAGAAGTTTTTGGTAAAATACAAGAGTGATTTATATGTCTGTTCCTCTATTGTATGAAATTACAGATAGTTCTCAAGTTATGATGTGATTGGGACCACAATTTCTGTTACTAAGCAGTGCGGTCATAAAACATGATGTCACCTAACTGCATAGCTAAGTGACCATAATCCTGACAGTCCTGGTTGCCATTCTGAGGACTACATGAGTCATGAAGGAGGAAGAGGTAGGATACAGGCCAACAGGTGCGGGCTGAAGGTAGGAGATACAGGCAGACAGAAACTTGCTGCAGGCAGGCACTACAAAAAGTGCAAAAGTGACTGCCAATTTCCTGCTTCACCATAAACTTTGCTCGTGACCACAAAAGCAACATCACAATCACATGCTGGGTATGTGTGGGATCACGATCATACGCCAGTGAGGATGTTGTGAAGTCTGCGACCATGGACCAGTTGTAAGTCCCCACTCATTCAGTGCCACCATAATTTTGAACAGTCACTGAAGAAGTCATTGTAACTTGAGGATTCTCTGCATGTCTTTACCATTGCCACTAAAATAATCATCCTTCTCCAGCTTCTTCTTATATTGCTGCTTGTGATATAAATGCCTGTTTGATTTAACTGGGCAGCTGAGGTGATCTTCATGTCTTGGATTATCTGTAGAAGTACAGTATATGCTCTTGGCATACAATCCCAGTATATATCCCAATATTCTTCTCTCATCTCTTCCAGAAACCCACTCACTCTGCCATGATAAGAAAACATAAGAGGAGTTGAGGGAATTCATGCATACCCAAATACATGACAATTTACAAATGATCACAATTATAAATACATTTTGAATCTATTTTTTTCTTTTGGAGTTCCCTAGCTTCTAAGTATTCTATCTACCTCCTTCTAGCTGTATAATTATTTAGAGCTCAACGGCTATGGGAAATGATTTGGGTTTGTGAAAAAATCTGCTAATCTTAACTTTTTATTGCAACTTAAAACCTTTATGTGTCTCAGTATTAGTCAAAGGGATTTCATATCACATCTTTAAATTCTTTGATTATTTTTTTTTTTACTATCTTTGAGTATTGTGATGTTAGGCCTGTATATTGCAACTTAAAATGTGGGAAAGACATCTACACGTTGTTCATTGGTAACATTATGCTGTTGTTTTAGTTGGAAATGAATTGTCCTACAGAGCAGCGGTCACCAACTGGTGAACCGTGGACCACTGGTGATCTGCAAGAAAATTTTGGTGGTTCGCAGAAAAATTATTTGCATTTTTTATATTGCACTAAATCAGGGGTCCTCAAACTATGGACTCTTTCTCATGGTGACCTGTTGGGGCCTTGATGAGCCCGAACGGGCAGGCGAGGAGTGGCTAGAAAGGGAGGGACGAGTAGAGGCTAGTGAGGCACCCCTTGACATGAATGGCATCGAGTTGGCCATGCCCACCCAGTCACATGACCACCTAGTCACGCCCACCCAGTCGGTCATTAGGCAGATCATATTAGTGGTCCGCGGGATTAAAAAATATGAATTTAGTGGTCCTTGAGGTCCGAAAGGTCAGTGACCCCTGCTACAGAGGTTGAGATGGTGAATATAGAGGATAGGGGTTTTTTTCCCCCCTAATAATTAAGGGCTGGGTATAAAGCAATATGATCTATGTAAATAGCAGGAAGGCAATATGCTACAGGATCAGAAAAAGAGAGAGAAAGCTGACTCTGTTCTTTGATAGAAGAGATTGTGATACCCTAGAAATCTGATGATGAAAACCTGGCAGAAATGATATAAGTCTAATCACTACTTAAGTAAAGTGCACTATCAATAAATATTAGAATTTTTGAAATTTCTTACCCCTTGAAGATTGGGTATATATTCATGGCAGTATTTTTATTTTATTTTTTATTATTTTAGGTACATAGGTAATTACCAGCCTTTGCGTAGATCTTCCAGAAAAATGTTTGGTGACACTTCATCATATCTCCCTGAAACATAAAGAGCAGTTCTTGTTTCAAAGCACCCAAGGCTTGTTAAACTATCTGGAACTAATGTTACTGTTGCTGAGTGATTTGTTTCTGAATTTCCCTCTGACAGCTTCCTAACATGGATCATATATTGGCTGATCTTGATGACCTTTAATGCAAAGGGTTTGGGTCTAAAGAGTAGCAAAGGCTCAGAGCAAAATACACTTTCAGACACAAGCCATAAACAGTTAACGTTCTTTCTCTGAGGCCATGAAATCAATCTTCCAGGTCAATTTGTGGCCTGCCTCAGCATTATATTTTGCATTTCTGACAGAGCTAGTTGCACCTTCACTTAAATCAGTGAACCTTTTCTTATTTGATTTTAGCTCATACTTCTTTCTAAGTCTCATTGTCAATATGGACACTTCTGCAGATTTTCAGGATACATGATGCACTTAAACTTCTTAGACCTTGAAAAAAAGGAAAGGAAGGTAATGCAAGAACGACGGCCTGTTGCACAATAGACTCTGATTATTCAGAAATTTCAGCCAAATGACTTATGGTTTCCCCTGCTATCAATTGCTTCAGTCACTGTAGCAATCCAACCTTTATTGTTTTCCTCCCCAAAAAATTATCTGCTAAATTATTTTGTGTGAGTAGCATATACTGTTATTTCTTGGAGCTCCAGGCTTAAGAAAAAAAAGACATTCTCTACTGACCCTTCAGGTAGTTAGATAAATATGAAAAATACAAAGCTTGCCCACTCTACAACTGTTTTCTTATGATGCATATGTCCTGTGTACATGAAGTGTTGTTGTTGTTAGTCGTGAAGTCATTTCTGACCATTGTGACCGCATGGACAATGTTCTTGCAGTCCTTCCTCTCCTCTACCATACTCTGGAGTCCATTTAAATTCATGCCTACTGTTTCATTGATTCCATCCAGCCCCCTTATTCTCTGCCATCCTCTTCTTCTTTTGCCTTCAATCGTTCCCAGCATTAGGCACTTCTCCAGTGAGTCCTTCCTTCTCATTAGGTGACCAAAGTATTTGAGTTTCATCTTCAGGATCTGGTCTTCTAAAGAGCAGTCAGGGTTGATCTCCTCTAGGACTGACAGGTTTGATCGCCTTGCAGTCCAAGGGACTCACAGGAGTCTTGTCTAGCTCCATAGTTCAAAGGCCTCAATTCTTTGGTGCTCAGCCTTCCTTATGGTCCAACTTTCACAGCCATACATTGCAACTGGGAAAACCATAGCCTTGACTATACGCACTTTTGTTGGCAGGGTGATGTCTCTGCTTTTTAGTATGCTGTCTAGATTTGCCATAGTTTTCCTTCCCAGGAGCAAGCATCTTTTAATTTCTTGTAATTCCCATATGTGGTGATCTTGGAGCCCAGGAAAATAAAATCTGTCACTACCTCCATTTCTTCCCCATCTATTTCCCAGAAACTGAGAGGGCTGGATGCCATGCTCTTAGTTTTCTTAATGTTGAGTTTCAAACCAAATTTTGCATGATCCTCCTTCACCACATTAAGAGGCTTTTTAGTTCCTCTTCACTTTCTGCCATTAGAGTGGTATCATCAGCATATCTGAGGTTGTTGATATTTCTCCCGGCAATCTTAATTCCAACTTGTGATTCATCTAGCCCCACCTTTCTCATAATGTGCTTTGTATACAAGTTAAATAGGCAGGGCGACAGTATATAGCTTTGCCAAACTCCTTTCTCAATTTTGAATCAATCAGTAGTTCCTTGTCCAGTTCTCACTGTTGTTCTTGACCTGCATATAGGTTTCTCAAGGGGCAAATAAGATGATCTGGTACTCCCAACTCTTTAAGAACTTGCCACATGTTGTTGTGATCCACACAACCAAAGGCTTTAGCATCGTCAATGAAGCAGAAGTAGATGTTTTTCTGGAACTCCCTAGCTTTCTCCATGATCCAGCGTATGTTGGCAATTTGATCTCTAGTTCCTCTGCCTCTTCAAAATCCTGCCTGTACTTCTGGTAGTCCTTGATCCACATACTGTTGGAGCCTAGTTTATAGGATTTTGAGCATAACTTTGCTAGTATGTGAAATGAGTGGAATGGTGCGGTAGTTTGAACATTCTTTGGCATTGCCCTTCTTTGGAATTGGAATGTAAACTGACCTTTTCCAATCCTGTGGCCACTGTTGAATTTTCCAAATTTGCTGGCAAATTGAATGTAGCACTTTTACTGCATTGTCTTTTAAGATTTTGAATAGCTCAGCGGGAATACTGTCACCTCCACTAACTTTGTTGTTGCTCTGACTTCCGAAGGCCCATTTTATTTCACATTCCAGGATGTTTGGCTCGAGGTCAGTGACCACCCTATCGTGGTTATCAGGAAGGTTAAGCTCATTCTTTTATAGTTCTTCTGTGTAATTTTGCCACCTCTTCTTAATCTCTTCTGCCTCTGTTAGGCCCCTGCCATTTTGGTCCTTTATAATGCCCATCTTTGCATGAAAGGTTCCCTTCATATCTCCAATTTTCTTGAAGAGATCTCTGGTCCTCCCTATTCTATTGTTGTTGTTTTTTCTATTTCTTTGCACTGTTCATTTAAGAAGGCATTCTTATTTCTTCTAGTTATTCTCTGAAATACTGCATTCAGCTGGGTGTATCTTTCTCTTTCTCCTTTGCCTTTTGCTTCCCTTCTTTCCTCAGCTATTTGTAAAGCTTCCTCAGACAGCCATTTTACTTTCTTGCCTTTCTTTTTCTTTGGAATGGTTTTGTTGCTACCTCTTGTACAATGTTGTGATCCTCCGTCCATAGTTCTTCAGGCACTCTGTCTATCAGATCTAATTTCTTAAACCTATTTGTCAGGGATATGATTTAGTTCATACCTGAGTGGCCTAATGCTGTTCCCTACTTTCTTCAAATTTAAGTCTAAATTTTGCAAGGAGAAGCTCATGATCTGAGCCACAGTCAGCTCCTGGTCTTGTTTTTGCTGGCTGTATAGAGCTTCTCCATCTTTAGCTGCAAAGCACATAGTCAATCTGATTTCTGTGTTGACCGTCTGGTGATGTCCATGTGTAAAGTCGTCTTTTGAGTTGTTGGAAAAGAGTGTTTGTTATGACCATCATATGTGTATGCAGTTGTGAACCAAAGTTGTACGTTTACCCCTACTCCATGAGAAATTTCAGTGATTCTTTTGAATATCACAGCTATTTTTTATTGCAATGTGTGAGATAATGTGAAGCTGTACTTTTGTTTTATATATGGCTTTTACAGTGAGAGTGGGGAAGCATACTAAGAAGAGGTTTCTGATATTTTTTATGGCAGTTATGTACAATTATATTTTAAACTCTTTCTCTAAACATACATCATAATACTCTTCTTTTATAATCTATCCTATCTAATTATCAAAGCCATAAATCAAAGTTTTTTTTCATTTTAAACAAAATGTCTGTAAGAGACTTCCTGTCACCAATAAATGTAAGTAGTGTCTTTTCTCTGATCATAGAAGTTAATTTAGTCATCTCAACAAGATCTGTCAATTTCCACAACCTTTCTTCCTTAGTAGGTTGTGTCAAATCTTTCCATCTCTGTTCATATAATGCTCTTGCCTCATAATTATATATTGAGATAATCTTCACTGACTTTTTTTTTGTTTAATCTATTAATTTTATCTTAAAAGTTCCAGCTTTAACCGAATATTCATTTCAAAATTGTCTATATCCCAATATATAATTGAATCCAGATATTTTAATTTTTTTTTACATGTCCACCAAGCATGATAAAATGTTCCTTCGTGTTTCTAAAATACATTTGAAGTGTTTTTGTATATTCTAGATCATTTCTTGATATCATACATCAACAATACATAATTGTACCAAAAGCTCTTTTTAAAATCATATGTAAATTTTACCCCTATTAACCACATTTCCCCATTGGTCCATTTGTATACTGTAACCAAAATTCTTAGCCACCTTTATCATATATTCTTAAACCCGTTCTTCCTCTATTTCAAATTTCAAGAAAATTTTATACATTTTAGCAATGCTCATTATCAGTGCATAACTGTTCATCAAATTCTGTCTTACTTTGCTCCGTGTCATAAACCTTTTTGCTTATTTTAAAAATATACATTGACTTTTAATCCCATTATCATTTGTCTGATTTTTTTTTATTCTGTGAAAAAATAATTAATTTCCTATCCTTCAGTGCTGTTCACTGTCAGTAGCTATTGAACTTTTATAATTGGATGATGAAAAACGTTTCTAAGCAGCAGATTTGTTGTAATTATGGATACCAAACTTCATCTTATTTGGAATTGAAGGTTAAAAGTTCACTTTGTGCTTGCAGACAAGTACACGGAATAGAGAAATAAGCTTCTGAACAGTTTTTTATAGATTCTCACATATAGGAAAAAAATGATGACTTGCACAAAGTATTGAACAATTGTACAGAATGAGGAAGAACATATAATCAACAGGGTTTTACTTTCTGAATGTATATTTAAAACAAGCTAAGGATAACTTTTGCAGCAATGATGTGATAGAACAATATGAAAAATTCTACTCTGATGAAAATAATTGTCCCAAACATGCAATGCTATAATTCAGCATGTTGAAAATATGCACAAACTAAATGAGAAAATTTTACACACCCCAGTTTTAATTACCTTTCAATTTCACTGTATAATTTGCATAAAGCTGAAGAAATGAAGCTAGGATTTTTTTTCCTTTAGCAGTTAGAAATCCATCTATGCTACACGGATATTTTTCATTAAGTTTTCACCATCTGCTCTCCACTGGTTCTTCTTTACGTTAAGATGTTTTGCAAGCCAGTGGCTAATTGTTTCTTGAATAGGATCATTGGAAAAATTAGAGTTTCACACTAAATTAAAATGGCCTCCAGAGAGTTCTGTATTTGTATTTCAACTAGTTTTATGCATTGAGAAAATTTGACAGCTTCAGTAGATTTGTTTTTAAAAGGGTCAAGCACTGGGATTCAATCTGATACAGTACATTTGCTTCTAGCTCTTTTTATTACTTTTCTTTTCACAGTGGCAGATCTTTTCAATGGCATGGGACTTTTCATTTAGTAATTCAATAATACTTATGTGGACAGATGCACTTGGCCTTTGGAGAAGTTACAGAACTAGTAAAGTTTTAATGAAGATATTCCTAAATTGAAAAATGAACTTGACAGATAGTCTTGCGTTCTATTCTGTGGAACAGTTTTTGATTTTATATTTCCTTTATTCAAACTGCAACAATAAATTTTTATAATTTTAGCTTACTCAGGATTTTAGTATAGCTATATCCTGTACTCTTCATCTGTTTAATACTGCTGTGGTTGTGAGATGGCCATATTTTTGTCAAGGGAAATTACTTGACAATGTCCTAAAATTACAAACAGATGTATTCCCAGTGAAGAAAATGTTTAGAAAATAGATTTTTTTACTATTTTTCATTTTGAATTAATGAGAATGCTGTGGAATTTCTGGAGTGTGAACAACTTTCCATTTCAGCTGAAGGAAGGATAAAAATGAATGTGTGGGCTTTGGAGATCAAATAAAGCATTATGAGGCATATAAGAATGGATGAAATCATACAGATGTATATTAATATATAACAACAGAGTTGGAAGGGACCTTGGAGGCCTTCTAGTCCAACCCCCTGCCCAGGCAGAAAACCCTACACCATCTCAGTCAGATGTTATCCAACATTTTCTTAAAAATTTCCAGTGTTGGAGCATTCACAACTTCTGCAGGCAAGTCGTTCCACTTATTAATTGTTCTAACTGTCAGGAAATTTCTCCTTAGTTCTAAGTTGCTTCTTTCTTTGATCAGTTTCCACCCATTGCTTCTTGTTCTACCCTCAGGTGCTTTGGAGAGCCCGACTCCCTCTTCTTTGTGGCAACCCCTGAGATATTGGAACACTGCTATCATGTCTCCCTAGTCCTTCTTTTATTACTTTTCTTTTCACAGTGGCAGATCTTTTCAATGGCATGGGACTTTTCATTTAGTAATTCAATAATACTTATGTGGACAGATGCACTTGGCCTTTGGAGAAGTTACAGAACTAGTAAAGTTTTAATGAAGATATTCCTAAATTGAAAAATGAACTTGACAGATAGTCTTGCGTTCTATTCTGTGGAACAGTTTTTGATTTTATATTTCCTTTATTCAAACTGCAACAATAAATTTTTATAATTTTAGCTTACTCAGGATTTTAGTATAGCTATATCCTGTACTCTTCATCTGTTTAATACTGCTGTGGTTGTGAGATGGCCATATTTTTGTCAAGGGAAATTACTTGACAATGTCCTAAAATTACAAACAGATGTATTCCCAGTGAAGAAAATGTTTAGAAAATAGATTTTTTTACTATTTTTCATTTTGAATTAATGAGAATGCTGTGGAATTTCTGGAGTGTGAACAACTTTCCATTTCAGCTGAAGGAAGGATAAAAATGAATGTGTGGGCTTTGGAGATCAAATAAAGCATTATGAGGCATATAAGAATGGATGAAATCATACAGATGTATATTAATATATAACAACAGAGTTGGAAGGGACCTTGGAGGCCTTCTAGTCCAACCCCCTGCCCAGGCAGAAAACCCTACACCATCTCAGTCAGATGTTATCCAACATTTTCTTAAAAATTTCCAGTGTTGGAGCATTCACAACTTCTGCAGGCAAGTCGTTCCACTTATTAATTGTTCTAACTGTCAGGAAATTTCTCCTTAGTTCTAAGTTGCTTCTTTCTTTGATCAGTTTCCACCCATTGCTTCTTGTTCTACCCTCAGGTGCTTTGGAGAGCCCGACTCCCTCTTCTTTGTGGCAACCCCTGAGATATTGGAACACTGCTATCATGTCTCCCCTAGTCCTTCTTTTTATTAAACTAGACATACCCAGTTCCTGCAACCGTTCTTCATATGTTTTAGCCTCCAGTCGCCTAATCATCTTTGTTGCTCTTCTCTGCACTCTTTCTAGAATCTCAACATCTTTGTTACATCATGGCGACCAAAACTGGATGCAATATTCCAAGTGTGGCCTTACAAGGCATTATAAAGTGGCACTAACACTTCATGTGATCTTGATTCTATCCTTCTGTTTATGCAGCCCAGAACTGTGTTGGCTTTTTTAGCAGCTGCTGCACACTGCTGGCTCATATCTAAATGTTATCCACTAGGACTCCAAGATCCCTCTCACAGGTACTACTATTGAGCAAGGTACCACATATACGGTACCTGTGCTTTTTGTTTTTTTTGCCTAAATGTAGAACCTTACCTTTTTCACTGTTGAATTTCATTTTGTTAGATAGCGCCCAATGTTCAAGTCTGTCAAGATCTTTCTGTAACTTGAGCCTATCTTCTGGAGTGTTGGCTATTCCTGCCAGCTTGGTGTCATCTGCAAATTTGATGAGTTCCCCATCTATCCCCTCGTCCAAGTCATTGATGAAGATGTTGAAGAGTACTGGAACTAAAACAGAGCCCTGGGGTACTCCACTGCATACTTCCCTCCATGTGGATGTAGTTCCGTTGAGGACTACACGTTGAGTGCGGTTGGTCAGCCAGTTACGAATCCATCTGGTGGTGGTGCTGTCTAACCCACATTTTTCTACTTTATCTAGTAGTAGGTTATGGTCTAATTTATCAAATGCTTTACTGAAGTCCAAGTAAATTATATCGACAGCATTCCTCTGGTCTACTAATTTTGTCATTTTGTCAAAGAATGCAATAAGATTAGTCTGGCATGATCTGTTTTTGACAAACCCATGTTGGCTTTTGGTTATTACTTTGTTTGCTTCTAGGTGTTCGGTGATTCATTGCTTGATTATCTTTTCCAGAATCTTCCCCGGTATTGAGGTCAGGCTGATAGGTCTGTAGTTTCGTGGATCTGTTTTTTTCCCTTTTTTGAAGAAAGGAAACGTACGTTGTACATTGCTTGTTATGAATCCATATGCATTTTTTTTCTTGTGCTCTATATGTATAATTTTAAATAAACCAAGCATTATAAGGAGAGAGATTCCACTTCCTTCTGTCCCAACATCAAGTGCCCACCTCTCCAGAAGCCTCCATCCTCCTTATGTATGAATTAACTCTAACTTTCAAAGCATTGATCTTAGAATAGTTTACTACTCAGTTAAAAATTAGGAAAAGTTAACAGTTCGCTAACATCCTCCACATTTAAATTGTGTGAAAGTTCTTTTAATGTGTCGTGGCATGAAACTTTTTATTTAAGGGCCCCCTACGTGTCATATGAAATATGCCAGTTGTCATATATGGACAGAAGGAGAAAAATTGAGCAAACCAGAAAATTAACATGAGCATAGTGAAAACATCATCAAACTGTATTCTGATTTTTCTCCCTCCCTTCCCCATCTTTCCCCAACTTTTGTAGTCTTGAAATTTCTGATTCTGATTATATACCACATACTACTATATCACAGAAAACCTTGGGTCCTACATGTGACTGTAGGATGTTACTGTTTTTGTAATGTTAATAGAGATACAACTTCTTTTTTTTACATGAGTCCAATGACTTCATATATGAATGAAGTTGAGCTATGACAGACTTCTCAGAAGTAAAACATTACTTGAATGATCAACCTTGAACTTTGTCCTCTTCTCATCTTTCCCAATTAGAAAAGGACTGGCTAGATCTTGGAAAAAATTATTTTGCCTTGTCATATTTAGACCATATTGTTAATCTGAAATGATGAAATGGACATCAGAAATGTTAACCATGAAACATATATTCATTATCAAGCTAGATATGACAATACATACATAACAGTTGTGTATTTGAGGCATAATCATCAATCCATCAGACAATTTATCCTATGCATATTGATCTCTTAGTATTCCCTGCCTATTCATACTTCTTTTAGTATTATGGAACCATTCACCATGGGCCAAACAGTTAGCAAAGGTAGAGTACAATATATTGTCATATTGCCAGAAATAGGACTTAAATCTATGCCTCTTTTGCTTGCTTCCAATCCAGTAATGAATTCAGAAAAAACTGTGTCTGGTGTAGAAATCAAAATTTTTAAATGTTTTATTTTAATTTTTTTAGGCTTCCGTGTCTTTACATGAATAAAACACACTTATTTCATAAAAAGGATAATTGATAAAAGGTACTTCTGAAGCTCTTTTGGTTTTTTTTCTTTCATTCATTTTTTTTAATTCTGAGAATAACTTTCCAAGTTGTGCTACAATCATACAGGGCTTGTTTAATTATATCTTCTGGATGTTGTAATGTATATATTCTTGCTGAGATCCTAGGCAAGTCATATTCTGTTTTGTTTTGTTTTTTAAAAAAATCTATTGCTTTTGCAATTGTCAATTTAAGTATCATCAGCCAGACGGCACAGGGTAAATAAGGTTCTAACATTCCTTTGCTGAATTATTATTTCTTCTTCTCCTTCTTCTTCTCCTTCTTCTTCTCCTCCTCCTCCTCCTCCTTCTTCTTCTTCTTTTGAAATGGGAAATGTTTTATAGAGTTGTTAAATCTTAAGAGTTGGAACTGATATTACAACTCTGATCGTGTGAATCCTGCCTACAAGAGAGGATTATTTCCCAGTCAATTCTTTCCATTATGCACATTGACACATTCATTGCCTTTTGCCATTACCATTAAAGAGGTATCATGCATAACAGTGAGGAAAAAAAAACAAATTGGTCCAAGATATCAGCTCATCTGGGTTTGATTCCCTTATAATTATTAACAGATCTAACAAGAGTGATATATGGTTCTTCTGGTATACAAACTTGGAATTCCAGTTGTAGTACACTTGTTGATGCTGAGTTTCACTTACATATAATGTCTGTTGTTTCCTTTTAATAATCCAGTGATTTACCTTTACACTTCCCTATGAGGTAAGAACTTCTAGAGAAAATGCTGCAAAAAATATCCTCAGATGATAAAGAGTACTGGAAACTAGCAGGTATTTATATGAAAATCATCCTATTACAATTTTGCAAATAAAAAAGCAATGGTGACAAAGAAGCATTTCTATTTTGGGTGCACGATCCCTTAGGCATACATATATAGCTTTAAAAATACTTTTTTTTCTATCTTCCTCCTCCTTCTATTCTCTCTCAACCTCCATTTCTAGAGTCACTTCAGTTTGGTATCAAAATAGGTTTAAAAGGGAGCTAAATGTTTCTCCTTAGTTCAAGAAAGCCTGTCAGATCAAATTCCTTTCTTAACAACCATAGTCCATGTCTTGAAAATGAGCAACTTATGCACAAGATATAAATTCTCACCAGGCATTGAGATTTTTTAAAATAAAGATTCTGCCAATGTGATTCAGGAAAAGTATGAGGAGTCATACTTTTAGGCAATAAGAGGGAGGTTAAAAAATACTGAGAATTACTGGTTCCTGAATTCAAGGACACTTGTACTACTCAAAATAGCTGTGACATTAAGTTTGGGATAAGACAAGTTAAGAGAGGCAATAATTTTGTCTGGTTGAATGAAAAGAAATTTCAGGGAAGTTTTAATGGATTTGATAGACTTAATTGTGCTGAAGTCAAGCCACAGCACACAGGTAAATTATGCTTAGTTGATTGCTTAGAAGATGGGAATATTTAAGAATAGGGCCAATTTTCAATCCAAATTTGTGGAGTGGAAAATGTATAGATATCCTTGTGGGTTACCTGGCTGACTGATTATTTGCGTATCAGATGGGCATTTATATGTCTGAGTAACTCTCTTTAATTAGTATAGAAGTGGGTTTTATACATAACCCACACTACACCAATTTCTACAGTAATTAAGATGTAGGATATTTTTGCAGATTAGAAATAGACATGAAAAATTATCAAATATCAAAAGCAAGTCAAGATACAAAGGAACTTAAACTTTATTTTTTTCACCTTTGGACTCAAGGGAAAGAATATTCCTAGATTTAAATTCATACAATGAAAAATTTATTTACATTTTATTGTGGCTATAGCCTGGTTGCTAGCTTCTTATGCCAGGTTGTCAGTAAATATCCCCATAGAAGGAAAGAGGTCTTGTGTAAGTATCTTTCTCTTTGTTGCAGTTATAAATAGTTTTGTATTTTAGGATAAATGATAGAATTTGGGAGAAGTGTATTTAAAGAGGCTGGGTAAGGAAATAAATTTCCATCTTCCAAACAGCTTCTGATAAAGAGCAAAAATACTATGAGAAGCTTCAAGAAATCCAAGTAAAGGAAAATCTTTTCATCAGGAAGATTCTATTTCTTCTATTCTATTCTATGCAAGAATTTGCATTCCAAGTTTGATTTTTATTTCTTGTCTTACATTAAAGTCTCTTTGTCTTATTATCTTATTTGGCTGTACATGTTAGGAAGTTATGTGTAATATCAGTTTTAATTTCATATTTTAGGTTGTATTCAAACAAATATATATATATATATATTTTCTTTAGAATTTCTTATAATCTGTTCTTATAAAATAACTTTCAAGAGTCATGCTGAACAATTTGCAAAGAGCTATTGCATCTTCTGGTCTCTCTGGAGTATTGCATTTATTTTGCCTTTTCTTATTTTATAACTGATCTGTTATCTATTCTCAATTATTTCAATCTGCAAAAAATATGCGATGTCTTAAATACTATAGGAATTGGTGTAATGTGGACTATAGATCTATGGTTAAGTCTTTTTAATGTGACCATATACCACACCTGCAATGGTAAGATGTTTCAGAAGCTACAGTAGAAGATTCCAGACTAGGGAGCAAGAGAAATGTGTTAATGGGGCCACCACAAGGTAGTCTTGAGGAGGAAGGAAAAAGGACCAGTTTAGGAAATATTAAACATTCAGCATCAACCATATCATATGCAGATCCATACATCACCAAGGGACAAACTTTATGCTTCAAAGACTTCAAACATGGAAAAGAAATAGAGTTATCTCATGAAGGACTGTTTTAAAGTGCAGCCTATAGTAAACCATATTAAGTCTAAAAGCGACAGATCAAGGGAACTTTCCTATAAAGACTTATTCAAATTTAGGATGGATACTATTCCATTCATTAAAAGTTATACTGCAATAATGGATGGGAATTCAGAAATGGCTATAGAAACATTGGAGTCACACTCTCCACCAAACACATCTAACTTATCAATATCCAGCTACTATCCAAGTTATCACAAATATATATAAATACATGATATATAAATACATATCTTATATATAAATATAGGGATATTTCACAAGAAAAGTCCTCCACTCCTCTGCTTGCAAAGGAATACCTTATGCCACCAGACTTGAAATTTTGGGCTTAGACAACTTTGAACTTTGCTGTCTTTGGTCCGACCTAAGTGTAGTACATAAAATTATCTACTACAATGTCCTGCCTGTCAATGAATACTTCAGCTTCAACCACAACAATACACGAGCACACAATAGATACAAACTTATGGTAAACCGCTCCAAACTTGATTGCACTACCTAACTTTGTGGTTTCTTCCCTAAACCAGAGGTGGGTTTCAGCAGGTTCTGACCAGTTCTGGAGAACCGGTAGCAGAAATTTTAAGTAGTTCAGAGAACCTGTAGTAAAAATTCTGACTGGCCCCGCCCCCATCTATTCTCTGCCTTCTGAGTCCCAGCTGCTTAGGAGGAAATGGGGATTTTGCAGTAATTTTCCCCTGCCACACCCACCAAGCCATGCCCACCAAGCCATGCCACACCCACCAAGCCACACCCACAGAACCGGTAGTAAAAGAAATTGAAACCCACCACTGCCCTAAATCCCAAAACTTTAACCTTAGACTGTCTATTGTCGACTGCACCCCATTCATAAGAGGTCTTTAAGGGGTATGCATAAGCTCACAAGTGTGCCTACCGTCTTTGTCCTAATGTTCCCTTTTATTCGTATCCATTTCATATATTCATAATCATGTTTATATTATCTAATATCTGTTATCTAATACATGCTTGATGAAATAAATAAAAAATAAATAAATGAGCAACTCACATCAGTCCCATACCATGACCAGGCAAATGATTTGTTATAATTAGGAGGGAGAAGAAAATCATTCAGGAGTAAACATTTTAGACTTTGTACAGCAACTACAGAATATTCTGAGAGAATTAGTCCTTTTCCTATTCAAATCCGAGAATTATCCAAACTGAACATAAGGAGTGATATAATTTGCCCGTGAGTGAAGCAAAGCGGTTGTTACTCTGGTTGAAACCCACCACTGGAAGGAATGGAAATTTTACAGTATCCTTCCCCTGGAGTGTGGTGGGAATGGAGATTTTACAGTATCCTTTCCCTGCTATGCCCACCAAACCATGCCCATAGAACCGGTAGTAAAAAAAAATTGAATCCCACCGCTGCATATTTACATGTGTGACCTGAGCAAAACATACTATCCCATGTTTTTTACAAAACAAGATGAAAATAAACCAGCATTTGTTATGGTCCATGCATTGCTTGAATTTAACATAATCCTGTTTGATCATCAGAATGTTATTACAATTTTCCCAATGAGCAGATGTGGGATTTGAATGGCTTTGCCATGGCAAATTTATATGACAACACCTTTTCAACTATTTGAGAACAGTACTTTGCACATCTGGAAATGATGATCTGACACATAAGGAGAGTGAATTCACTACCAAGGCCAAGAAATGTGACCTAGTAATCTATGGGGAACATAAGGCAGCCCATGGGATTCTGTCACCCCTGGAAGCAAACATATGGGCTAGACAGGATTGATCTGTACTTACAAAGAAGAAACAGATACAATAATTATTGGAGAAACAGAATTACTAGAGGTTTGTATCCAAGTTCAGTCAAATTGCAGTAGTCCTGTTGGATCTAAACTGGAAGAACAAACACAAATGTTGTGTTATGGTCTGAAGAATGCCACGTTACATTTGAGCAGCTGGAAACAGCCATTAGCAATAACTCTGTTCTAAAAACTCCAGAGTTTTGACAAACTGTTCGCCTTGACCACTGGTGCCTCTGAGGCTGTGTTAAAACAAACAGGCACAAACTAAACTCCTTATTTGGTAGTATTCCTGGCTAAGAGCATCAAAGAAGGCGTCTCATTAATCAGCATTAGAGAAAGATTGCTCTACCATTATCTGCGCCCTTGAGAAGCTTCATAAGTACCTTTGGGACCTTTGATTTTATTTCAATGTTACAGTAGAGACTATACACCACTGAAGTGGCCACCGGAAACTCAACACAAGTGGATATAGTTTCGTTACTAAATTGAGAACCTTTAGGTGAAAATGAATACAGTGTTGGTTGCATCCTTTAGAGCAGGGGTCTCCAACCTTGGCAACTTTAAACCTGGTGGACTTCAACTCCCAGAATTCCCCAGCCAGCTTTGCTTAAAGTTGCCAAGGTTGGAGACCCCTGGACAGTTTGAGAAGGACAACAGATGATTGGGAACTATGAAGGGAAATGAGTTCATTATTTGAGGGAATATTGTCTACGTCCTCTATATGTATGCTATTTAGTTTGCATACTCTGTGTATACTATGAAAAATCTCATGGCTTAGCATGGCTTTCTAATCTGCAGGTACACTCACAAAATATAATGAAAGAAAAACTGAAGAAGAAAAATGCCCACGGACAGGCAGAAGTCACTGCAGTTCTGTTTTTACTTTCTGGAAACAAAAATAGAACAGGTGTCAGCTGTGGGCCACTGTGGGTTTGAAAAGGTTATCAAGACATTATAGCATATAAACAGCAGAGCTATTAACTCTGAGCTGTGAAAAGTTTCTAACCTTCACAGTGAAAAGCTTAAATTATTTTTGAAGTGTTAATGAAAGTCAGCTCTCCAAAGATGGATGTGGAGCAAGGAAATGCATCAGACAAATGGTGAGTAACATATTAATAGTTATTGCTTCAGAAGGCCCTGGGGGAAGAGGTTGAGCTGGCTGAAAGCCAGCCATCTTCTGATGAACTTCTAAATGGTGCAAAAGGAAAACTACTGTGTATTCATCACAGTATGAGGAATCTTTTCTCTGCAAGCCTATGAGAGGTAACCATACAATATATAGAATATATATTCCATGGTTCATTGTGGCTTTTTCTTAATACTGATGTGGTGCACTGCCAGAAGGTTACGAGATATGGCTGATAGGGGAAGAATAATAATAATTTTGTGCAGTCTTAGGTAACTGAAGCAATCTCTTATGTAATGGAAATAAACATTTCTATTTTATAATATACAAATAAAAATAGAGCTTAAAAATAATCTAATTCCTGGACCTGAATAATTCCTGAATTATTAGAAATAAATTGCACCTTTCAGGAGTCAATGTCATACACATCCTACTTCCTCCTCTATCAAAGGGGGATGAGTTGAGTTAAAGAGATTGGTTCAAAATCATTCAGTGACTTTACTTAGCTGAGGATTGACCTGCCTAATGCGTGAAATAAATATAAAGTATATGATACTAATACCTATTGAGGTGATACTATATGATAATAATACCTGTTGAGGTGTTCTGTTATTTTATTGTGATTATGTTGCAAAACGGAATATGCATTAGAATGGTGTAAATGCTGTATATGTATTGATTCTTGCAATCTAGTGGAGTCCTTGGTGCTCTCTAAATTTGGTTCTTTTCTTGCAGATGTTTGATTACCAAACTAGGTAATGTCATCAGTGCTGATGATTCCATACTTTATTAAGATATACCATACCATAACTTATTAAGATATATACTTTCAGCTGTGACAATAAATTTGCACAACCCTGAAAAAATGACATAGTATTGGTAATATCTGACTGAGAATTATAACTTGAAGAATAAGCAGCAATGAAGTTTATCTAGATTTAACCACAACTAACTTCCTTATATATTATTAATTACACACCAAGGTAAATATAAATACCTAGAGTAGGATTTCTAAAGTATATACTAAGAAATACTGCAAATCAGTTGGTGTACAAAGAAGAGGGAAGTCAGAAATTAGACATATCTATGGTTTAGCGGTATTTTTATTTTCTCTTTAAATACTTACAAAATAATATACCAAGATTTTATTTCATACAAACAATTCAGTTTAATTTTCTTGGTATCGTTTTAACTTTTATTAACGTAACATTGGGCATTAATTATAGAATTTCATAATTCTCTGTTCATTTATTGATATTATATTTTTTTGGACATTCACCTTTGTTTTAACTAATAATAATAAATAAAATAAATGTATGCAGGTAAGTTAAGTAAAAATTAAAATTTCCTTTCTAAAAGGAAAAATAATGAAATATTACAATATTTAAAGATACAACCTATGCCAACATGAGAACTTAATATAAGGGAACCCAAAATAAGTAGCATTATCTCAGCTAAACTGGTTTCTACACTGTTAAATTTCTCCTGGGGCATACTGTCTATCTTTAACGAGTAGTTTTGCATGCATGACTTTATAAATGAGAAGCTTTAGCCCACTAAGTTAGTGATATACAATTAATTTTTGCTCTGAGAAGATACTCATTATTTCTTATGGTTATTTGCTGGCACCTTTAATTATTGCTTTACCTATTGGGACCCAAAAATGGATGTAATTATGTTTCATTAAACTGCTGATTGATAATAGCCAGTGTCTATAATATGGGTTATAGAGTTGTTTTTTTCTAGATTGGTTTATTAAATTGTAACGTAAATGTAATATAATATAATAATATAATATAATATAATATAATATAATATAATATAATATAATATAATATAATATAATATAATATAATATAATATAATATAATATAATATAATATAATATAATATAATATAATATAATATAATATAATATAATATAATATAATATAATAACAACAGAGTTGGAAGGGACCTTGGAGACCTTCTAGTCCAACCCCCTGCTCAGGCAGGAAAACCCTACACCATCTCAGTCAGATGGTTATCCAACATTTTCTTAAAAATTTCCAGTGTTGGAGCATTCACAACTTCTGCAGGCAAGTCGTTCCACTTATTAATAACATAACTCTATAATATAATATCACAATACAATTGAGATTGACCCAAACTTTATGTAAAGTTCCCTTGTCTTGTAAAGTATGGTGGATGACTATTGCCTTTTCTGCCAGATCCATATTGAATCCCCCCCCCCCCAGACCACCCTTGGATTGCCCGTAGAACATCATCGAGCCTCAGTCTGTTGCCATCGGCAGCCAAATTAGTGGCTGCAATTTTCGAGGCTCGATGGGGATGGGGGTGATCTGTTGCGGTGCTGAGTGACTGAATAAGGCAGTGACTATTCCATCTACCGCCTGAGACTGAGACTGAGATGGATGTCCATTGACTTTCCCACCCGGAGATATCCTGACCATCCAGGATGGGTCTGCTTGCCGTGTTTTTTCATCATGCGGACATTTTCAGCGGCTGACCTTCTTGCCCTGCAAGATTCCCCTCTCTCGCGAGTTTGGCCCTCTACGTTATCGAGGGCCCATCTTGAGGACGGGTTTTGGAACCCCGAGAGGTGGCATGCCAAGAATAGGAGACTTAGGGGATTTTTTTTTTTTTTTTTTTTTTCCAAAAAAAGTTTTTATTGGTCAAAAAAAGGTTTATACAAATACATATCAGGTATGGTAAATTTTCATTTTTCTTATACATGATAAGAATTTTACTCAAAATTTTAAACACATACAACAGCCATATGGCAAGCAGGTAATACGGAGTAGCTAAGTTTACCAATCTTACATACGCAATAAAGAAGGGTCAAGAATAATCAGAATATCATACGAAAGAGAATAAGTAAAACCAACACAATACCAAATATCTTTGTCACCTCCTAGTTTTGGATCTCAGAACTCTGGGTTCAGCCTGACCCAACTCCAGGGCCGCAACAGCGGCAGCTGCCTCCGCCCCATGGTCTATAACCTCCCCTTCTTCAATTCCTGGGTCATCTAATTCCAGGAGGGCTTTGTGTTCCTCCACGTAGGCCGCGGCCTCCGCAATTGTACTAATTTTTTTCCCAATGCCCTCCCGGAAAATCATCAATCCCTCTGGCATCAGCCATCTGAAGCCTACTCCCTTCTGGTACAATTTGCTTGACAAAAAGTAATATTTCTTTCTCATTTCACGTACCTGTCTGGGAATCTGCCTCAGAATGGCTATCTCCCTGCCCCTATAAGTCAGTGCCCCACTCCTATGTTTTCTAAGAATTTCATCTCTCGCCTCTTTTCACAAATTTGACATGAACCTCTCTAGGAACTGCATGCGTGCGTGCATATTGTGAATTAACTCTATAAACTCGATCCACATCCCAATTCATAAAATCAACACCTCTCCCAAGAAATTCTCCCAACAGTTTAGTCACAACATCTCTCAAATCTTCTTGGTCCACTTCTTCCAGATTTTGAAACCTAAGGAAATAAGACATTTTATCCATCTGTAATCCAAGCACAGCATTGCTTGTCGCCTCCCTCTTTTCTGCACTGCCCGCATCTCACCCTCCAGACCTTCCACTTTCTGCTTATTTTCTGCTGAGACTTGTTGAGTATCCTTTAAGTCCTTTTGGATAGTCACAATTTCCGCTCTTATTTCATCCAGTTTCTTGTCCATATTAGATAACTTTTCCAAAATTCTCTCCATTTCTCCAGCAGTTGGTCTCTGACCTTTTGCCATTAAAAAAAAATTTTTAAAGTCCTCAGGCAAGCACAGTATCCTTATAATTTCCTCCGGATCCACCAGGGGGCACTCACAGGAGCAACGAGTCCAGAGTACAGTTAGTCAACCAGGAAACCGAAGGGAAGTGATGTCATCAAGATTCTCATAGTGAAGGCGGAAGCTGGACGCCACCATTGTTCCCCAGAGGGAGGGGGGGCCTCAAACCCTCCCTCCTAAATTTCTCCATCACCTCTTCTCTCCAGAGCTCCACAAAACCGGTAATCTTGTTATTTTAAGTTCTCCTCTCTCCAAAGTGATTCGTACTCCTTCCAGTCGCAGGGGGGGTTTTCCTCCCCTGCGAGACTTAGGGGATTTTTAATTAACTGTTTTAATTGATTTTTTAAGGGGAGTTTAATGGGAATTTTATGGGGAGGGTGGAAACTGACGGGTTTGGGTTGGGGGGGAAGGGGAAGAATGGGTGGGGAGGAAAACCCATCGGGGAGGGAGCCAAGTCCAATGTGCATTCGCGGCGTTAAGTTAGGTCCGAGGGTGGTGGGGGAGGGTTTCGTTCCAGCTTATCAGGGTTGTGCTATTGATACGGTAAGTGGGAGAGGCAGATATGGCGGAAGGGGGGGCCACATCAGGTTTTGGGAGTATGCCCTCGCTATTTAAGAGTGATCGCGTGCTCCAGCCTCCCTGCTTTTTCCTGTTCCCCGGGTGGCCAGGGTACTCGGGACTTGGGCCTCCGGCTGATGTTATGTAATGCAAGGTCTGTGGTTAACAAAGCCCCCCTGATCTCAGATCTAATTCAGGAGGGGACCACGGACGTTATGGGCATTACGGAGACCTGGTTGGGCATGGAAGGGGGGGGTCCCCTAGTGGAGATGTGCCCACCAGGTTTCCGAGCATTCCATCAGCCGAGGGCCCAAGGTAGGGGTTATTATTAATGAAAGCCTGGAACCGAGGGAGACCACTGTACCTCAGATAGCTGGTTGTGAATCCCTCTATGTGAAGTGGGGTCGTAGGACTCAGGTGGGCTTGTTGATCACGTACCTGGCTCCTTGCTGCGTGACAACAGCCCTGCCCGAGCTGTTGGAGTTGCTGGCCGGGTTGGCAGTTGAAACTCCTAGACTGTTGGTCATGGGGGATTTCAACTTGCCATCAACTGGCGTGGCATCCTCGACGGCTCGGGAGTTCAAGGCTTCCATGACGGCCATGGACCTGACTCAATTAGTGGACGGTCCTACCCACATCGGGGGAGGCACTCTAGATCTGATTTTTGTCTCTGGCCAGTGGGCGAATGATCTGATTTTAAATGATTTAGTTATTGAGCCTTTGTCATGGTCAGATCATTCTCTTCTTCGTCTGGACTTTTGGACCGCTACTCACTACCGCAGGGAGACGGAACCAATGCGTTGGTTCCGTCCCAGGCGCCTGATGGACCCAGAGAGGTTCCTGACGGAGCTTGGGCCGTTTCCCGAGAACCTGGCCCGCAGCACGACTGAAGAACTAGTCGCGGCCTGGGAACAGGCCGCGGCTGGAGCTTTGGACCGTGTCGTGCCTTTGCGGCCTCTGACCCGGCGCAGGTCTCAACCAGGTCCTTGGTTCTCCAAGGAGCTGAGGGAGATGAAACGCCGGAGAAGACGCCTAGAGAGCGCCTGGAGATCCAGTCGTTCTGAGGCTAACCGCACACTAGTTAGGTCCTATAGTAGGACCTACCTAGTGGCATTGAGGGAAGCGAAGCGTTCTTATGTTTCCTCCCTCATTGCGTCGGCAGATAACCGCCCGGCCACCCTGTTTCGGGTTACCCACTCTCTCCTTCAACAGGAGGGGTGGGAGGACCCATTACAAGAGCGTGCCGAGGAGTTTAACGGTTATCTATACGATAAAATCGTTCAGCTTCGGGATGGATTGGATCAAAATTGGGTAGATCCAGGTGAGAGTTTCGAGACTCGTCTTGTTGAGACCGTTTGGGATAGTTTTGACCCTGTGACTCCCGAGGACATGGACAGGTTACTGGGAAGGTTGAATGCCACCACATGTTTACTGGACCCGTGTCCCTCCTGGTTGGTGCTGGCCACGCAGGAGGTGACACGAGGCTGGCTCCAGGGGATTACAAATGCTTCTTTGTGGGAAGGGGTCTTTCCCGCTGCCTTGAAAGAGGCGGTGGTGAGACCTCTCCTCAAGAAGCCTTCCCTGGACCCAGCTGTTTTAGGAAATTACCCTCCAGTCTCCAACCTTCGTTTTACGGCGAAGGTTGTAGAGAGTGCGGTGGCACGTCATTACCCCAGTACCTGGATGAAACTGTCTATCTAGACCCGTTCCAGTCCGGCTTCCGGCCCGGATACAGTACGGAGACGGCTTTGGTCGCGTTGGTGGATGATCTCTGGAGGGCCAGGGATAAGGGTTATTCCTCTGCCCTGGTCCTATTAGATCTCTCAGCGGCTTTCGATACCATCGACCATCGGGTGATAGAGGGAGCGGTTCGGAGCTCTCATGTAACACCCATCCTGTGCAGACTGCACTGGCTGCCTGTTGTCTTCCGTGTGCGCTTCAAGGTATTGGTGACTACCTTCAAAGCGCTACATGGCTTAGGACCAGGATATTTACAGGACTGTCTACTGCCATCTTCTATCTCCCAGTGACCGGTGCGTTCTCACAGAGAGGGACTCCTTAGGGTGCCGTCAGCCAAGCAATGTCGACTGGCGGCCCCCAGGGGGAGGGCCTTCTCTGTGGGGGCTCCTATTCTATGGAACGAACTTCCCCCTGGACTTCCACTATCCGACCTTCGGACCTTTCGCTGCGAATTTAAAACCTATCTATTCCGTCTAGCTGGACTGACTTGATTTTAAAAATTTTAATTTGCTTTTATGGGTATTAAATTGTTGTAAATTTTATATGGTGTTATTGTATTTTAAATTTTGGCCAATTGAATAAGTTTTTTAAGGGGTTGTTCTTAATATTGTATGTGCTGTTCTTTTTGTATTTTATTCTGGCTGTGCCCTGAGTCCTTCGGGAGAAGGGCGGTATTACAAATTAAAATATTATTATTATTATTATAATCTGAAATTTAAAGAAGTTCTAATTTTAATAAGTTTTTCTAGAGAAAAAGCTCCCCATTATTTTCAGTGAATCATTTATTAACTAGTGTAAATGGCTAGTGCAAAAACCCTAATCCAGACTGGGACCACAATAGTAAGCAGAAGCTCAAAATACGTATTTTGCTTACGTATTTCATAAGCGAAGTTCTAATTCCTTTTCAGATTTTTTAAAAAGACACAATGATGAGCCAAATAAAATATTTCAGCCCTTACATAAAATATAATTTGAGTGGAAAATCTGTAAAAACACAAATCAATGTACTGATGTAAATAAATTATAATAAATACTATGAATAATTGAGATGGCCTTTGGAAAGTAACGTTTTGTATTTAAAGAATAACCTGGACACCTGGTATAAATTGATGTCAGTTTGGGCTAATCATTTGATTTAAGCAGATACAGTATGCTGAATTCCATATTCTGGAATTAAAGTCTTTCAGATGCATAATAAATGGAATAAGTATCAGTCTTTCTGATTCATATTTCTGATTATAATCTGACCTTTACATCTGCAATTTTTACTATCAAAACTGATAGCACTGCCATATAAAGCACATCTTTGAAAATAGATGCCTATTATTTAGGCATTTTGTCAAAATCTGCTCTCTGATATGAAAATCATTTTATATAGGATGAAGAAAGCAGCTAATGGTTTAAGGATGATAGAGTGGGCCAAAGCAGACAGAGCTTAATAAAAAGAAGGCAGGGATTCAAACTGGAACTTCAGGAGATTGAGTCTATAGATCTTCATTACAGCTTTCTGCTTTAAAAGTAATAATAGTTTCAAAAATTCAAAGGAAAGTACTCTGTATTACATGTTGAATTTTCACCATTGTTTTATGAGAGTTGATAATAGGCAATAGATTTTATATTAGCATTATTACTATGATTAGTCATAGATATAACAGTAATTACTCTACCAGTTGTTAATAAAAATACCGTATTTTTCAGCATATAAGATGCACCTTTTTACCCCCAAAAAAGAGGGTGAAAATCTGGGTGCATCTTATATGCCGAATGTAGCCCCGCCTACCCGCCAGCCCCCACCCTTTGAACATTTTCTGGCAGTTCCAGGCAGCGGGGATCTGGGCTGGGACACAGCCTGTTCTGAAGAGGAACAAACCTGGCGGCTTCGGTGAAGAAGGCGGGCCCCATGGTTTGTAGCCGGTCACCCCTCTGGCTGCCCAGCAGGCAGCTCAGGACACTGCCGCCACCGCCTAAGTCCTCTCAATGCCCAGGAGCTGAGCCGAGCCAAGCCGAGTGGGAGCTGGGAAACGTCCCTTCTTTCCAGCCACCGCTACACATTGGCCCGATTCCCCAAGACAAATTTCAGAGCCGTGTTTCAGGCGGTGGTCAGTTCCCCTGCAATGGGCAGCGGGGAACCGAGAACCTGTTGTGGCTCCAGCCACCCGCCGGGCCTGGCTCCCTGCCAGAAAGTGACTCAGAGAGTGAGGGGGAAGGGCCATCGGGGCTCCCCTCTGCAGGGCCAGCCTCTCTGGCTCAGCTCCAGGAGCCAGAAGTAGGCCAGGTAGAGGAGGTGACTCCTGTATCTCCCCCTGCCCAGGCAATGCTTCCAGACCCAGCTGTGGACAATCAGTCCTGGTTAGATCCCAGGTTTCGTAGACAAGAGAGGCAGGAACAACAAAAGAAGGGATGGGACAGGCCTAGAGAGTGCTGAGTCACGGAGCCACACCCCACAGGGTATAAAAGCAGGAGGGGCTGCTCTACTACTTGGTGACAGACAAAACAAACTGACTGTTCCTGACTTCCTGGTTGCTCCGGTAACGAGCTTCTGTGACTCTGGCATCAGGGAAGATAAAGAAAACCTTGGCAGATATTCACTGGTCTGCTGCCAGAGCTGATAGCTGCCGTGGACTAAATTGCTGGCTAACTGAGTCAGTTCATGTGTCTCCCGGACTGAGGTGGGGGGACAGAACAGAACCCTTTTGGATTCGAGGAGGGGATCGTAGCGCTGCTGCCTGAAAGTGCTTGGGAAAGAGGTAAGTCTTGCTGAGAAGGAGGAGAGGGTGCGCAGCTCTGCAACGTTGCAATGGAGCTCCCGTTGCACATTGCAGAGCCGCACACCCTCATCCTCCTTCTCAGCAGACTCAGTTCTTCTCGCTATGTGACCTGTCATTTCCACTTCAATTCTTTTACTCTCTTGATGATATCCTATACTTTCATTGTTCTCTAACCCATGTGCAGGTCTTTCTATCTTGTCTTCTAATGCCAAATATGTATTTTCCCATGGCTCTTTGTGCCACTCGTAGCTTTTGGTATATGTACCATTGTTATACATATTATTACATTTGTTATACATACTAAATAAATATTTAGCTGTTTCGAACAAGATTATCATTTATCTTCTGAAAAAATGTCAACCCAAAGTAAAATTCAGCAGTAGTCCCATTCCTGCCACCACCAATCACCTAGCCTGGAGCTCAAGGTCTGTAACAAATCCCTTAGTTCAACTATGTACTCAGTCCTAATTTCAGAGAATGATTATTCCCAATTATTGATATGTGATTCCTTCATAGAATTTTATAAAGGCAATATGTTTCCAGATCCCCAAATGAGACTTTGCCCCCCTTTTTTAATTTAGTAGCATACAGTAATGGGACAACACTTTTATTGAGCTGTTTGCCTCATATACCCGTGATGGCAAACCTACGGCGCGAATGCCACAGGTGGCATGCAGCACCCTCTCTGTGGGCACGCGAGCCGTCGCCCCAGTTCAGCTCTACTCAGCTGGAGGGGGTGGGGCACATATGGGGGGGGCACGCATGCGCAGGGGGCAAGGCATATGAGGGTGGTCCATACATGTATGCGCAAGGGTGGGGTGCATGTGCGGGGACCGCTTATTGCATTTTGGGGGTTCAGGCACTTGATCCGGAAAAGGTTAGCCATCACTGACATATACTTTCCTTAACAGTAGTTTTATGGAATGTATGTGAAAGGTGGGGGGAATGTATCACAATAGGCATCCTGTTATTTTTCCATACAACTGCCTTTGCCATTTTTATGTTCTTTTCTCCAGGGTGGAGCAGATACACTTCACTCTTCCTGCTGTTCCTTTTGTCTTAAGTACTCTAAATAATTTAGTGATTTTAACTGCTTCACTTCACAACCCTTACATCAGATTATTTGTGAATCCTTAACAATAATTGTTCCTCCTAATAGAGATCACCTGGAGCCTTATAGTTTCTCTTCCCTCTGTCAATTATTCCTACCATCTGCTGTCTCTAGTTTTTAAAGTAATACTAACCCATAGAGGAGTTCTCTTGTTATCTCATGATTGCTACATTCATTCAGGCAGGAATTTTCTTTGAGAGAAGTTTGTAAAAAGAAATTCTCAAAGACAAAGCAAGTAACGTTTATCAGGATGACCTACTTACTTGTTAAAAATAAAATCTAATTTTCAGAAGTCATGTTACCCATTTATCCTTAATCAGATATTTAGCTAACTGGCCTATAATTCATCAGCTCTAGCCAAATGTTCCAGTTTTCTGGTACAGAAGGTGATTTTCAATATTATACGTATTTTCATTAGAAGATCAGCTATTCCACATTTGGATGCTTTAAGAACTTACAGGTAGACACTATTAGAATTCAGAGATTTATTTGTTTTCCCAACATCAAAAATATTATAGCTTGTCCTTTGTCATCTCTATTTTATACCGTTCATACAACAACCATTTTGAAAATATTAGTTTATTTCTGCCAAATATCTTCTAAACTGAAGATAGACCTTAAAAATTCATCTCCTTACTTTGCAACCAACTGGCCAACTGCTTTGTAATGAAATTCTTATTCCAATGTAAATAAGTTTTTTATTGTTAGCTTCAAATTAGTGGTAGGATCTTCATTCCCCACCACAGTGGTGGATTGCTCCCGGTTCAGTCCGGTTCTTGAAAACCAGTAGTAAAAACAGCAGCAGGCTCTGCCCACCCGCACCAACGTTATGGACGACCTGTGTATGTGCAGAAGCATGCACACGTGAGTGTGCTCCCGCTACAAACCAGTAGTAAAGGTAAGTAGAACCCACCCCTGCCCCACCACCATCACCATCAATGGGGCATTGTCTTCATCCATTTTGTGAAATTCTGTGTTTCTTGAAAGCATTCACGTCTTTCCTGTTATATCATGTCTGTCCATTAGATTTTTGTGTTTATTTCAACCACACTTCTTAATTCTTTTCTCACTTACAACTCTCTTCCAGCAATATATTAATTCATCTTTTCCTTAGGTTTAGTTAGCTTTCTATTCCATCTTGTACTCTGTTTTGCATTTTTGTATTGATAAACAGTCTTGAAAGCAACAAGGCAGTTTTTGAACTTTATCCATTATAAATTTGTTCTTCCTTGTCTATACAGCAATTTTTTCTACTAAGCTTCCTTATTATAGTACTCTGACCCACGTCAGATCTCGAAATCTTCACCATCCATCTTCTAAATAAAATGTTCTGCCTGACTACCAGTCTCTTCAGTCTCCACTTAAGACATTGCTCCTTTTTCAAAATCTGATTAAGTGCTGGATTTTAATCAACATTTTCTCTCTTTATCACTTTGATTATCGTAGTGTTTTTCTGGGCAGATACTATTTCATTCAGGAAAAGTCTATGAAAGTTTTTGAAGCTCTACTTCAAAAGTCCAAACTTTGGTTTCCAGACAAATCAGTTCATTAATTGTCACTAGTATATCTTAATAAAGTCATACATTACTTGCTGCTTTTTGTCTTCCTTCCCTAGCAAAATATGGATAATAAGTTTTTAGGTTGTATTATTATTATTATTATTATTATTTCATTAAACATGAAACTCAGTCAACTGATCATTTAAAAATGTGTCACAAATACCATTGACTGGTGCTAATGGTTGATACAGTGTCCTAGGTATCAACCAAGTATCTTCTTAAAATATATGATGTTCCAAGTAGTGTAGTTTTTTGCAGTTCCGCTGGTGTTATTGCAGGAAGCTGCAATTTCTTGATGTGTTTTGTAAAATTCTTGGACATGGATGATGATTATTATTGTATGCCAATAATGGACAAAGGAGTGATATTGTAGATCACTCCTTTGCTTTCTTGGGGGCAATTCAGCAGCAGCAACTTCAGGCTTATCAGTATGAGATAAACTTAGATTTAAAGCAACAGTTCCCTCTTGGAGAGACTGGTTCAGAAGTGGGCACACTTTGTCTGAGCAAAAAACCTGTATTGGAAATATTGAAAAGGTTCTCAGGAAGAGCTTCCTTCTAGAAGCATAGAGGCAATTGTAGACTCCTTTAATAATAGCAAAGTTCTCATACATTGCCTTCTCGCTGGCAGCCATTCTGTGCATAGTAGATCTATCAGAGTAAATTCACAGTGGAGCAGCTGACTCAGAGACAGCTTTATAACTTTTCAACACCCTCCAACACCCTCTATTCATTATATTGTCATAAATTTGCAAGGCAACATGGTTAGTCTGCAGACTGTAATTATATTGGTCATCTATTAGGCGAACCTATGGCACGTGTGCCACAGGTGGCACGCGGAGCCATATCTGTGGTCATGCGAGCGTTGCCTAGCTAAGTTCCATCACACATGCATGACCCCTATGCTCCTCTCTTTTGGCATGCAATGGCAAAAGGTTAGCCATCACTGACATATACTTTCCTTAACAGTAGTTTTATGGAATGTATGTGAAAGGTGGGGGGAATGTATCACAATAGGCATCCTGTTATTTTTCCATACAACTGCCTTTGCCATTTTTATGTTCTTTTCTCCAGGGTGGAGCAGATACACTTCACTCTTCCTGCTGTTCCTTTTGTCTTAAGTACTCTAAATAATTTAGTGATTTTAACTGCTTCACTTCACAACCCTTACATCAGATTATTTGTGAATCCTTAACAATAATTGTTCCTCCTAATAGAGATCACCTGGAGCCTTATAGTTTCTCTTCCCTCTGTCAATTATTCCTACCATCTGCTGTCTCTAGTTTTTAAAGTAATACTAACCCATAGAGGAGTTCTCTTGTTATCTCATGATTGCTACATTCATTCAGGCAGGAATTTTCTTTGAGAGAAGTTTGTAAAAAGAAATTCTCAAAGACAAAGCAAGTAACTTTTATCAGGATGACCTACTTACTTGTTAAAAATAAAATCTAATTTACAGAAGTCATGTTACCCATTTATCCTTAATCAGATATTTAGCTAACTGGCCTATAATTCATCAGCTCTAGCCAAATGTTCCAGTTTTCTGGTACAGAAGGTGATTTTCAATATTATACGTATTTTCATTAGAAGATCAGCTATTCCACATTTGGATGCTTTAAGAACTTACAGGTAGACACAATTAGAATTCATAGATTTATTTGTTTTCCCAACATCAAAAATATTATAGCTTGTCCTTTGTCATCTCTATTTTATACCGTTCATACAACAACCATTTTGAAAATATTAGTTTATTTCTGCCAAATATCTTCTAAACTGAAGATAGACCTTAAAAATTCATCTCCTTACTTTGCAACCAACTGGCCAACTGCTTTGTAATGAAATTCTTATTCCAATGTAAATAAGTTTTTTATTGTTAGCTTCAAATTAGTGGTAGGATCTTCATTCCCCACCACAGTGGTGGATTGCTCCCGGTTCAGTCCGGTTCTTGAAAACCGGTAGTAAAAACAGCAGCAGGCTCTGCCCACCCGCACCAACGTTATGGACGACCTGTGTATGTGCAGAAGCATGCATGCGTGAGTGTGCTCCCGCTACAAACCAGTAGTAAAGGTAAGTAGAACCCACCCCTGCCCCACCACCATCACCATCACCAAAATATCTTCAATGGGGCATTGTCTTCATCCATTTTGTGAAATTCTGTGTTTCTTGAAAGCAACAAGGCAGTTTTGAACTTTATCCATTATAAATTTGTTCTTCCTTGTCTATACAGCAATTTTTTCTACTAAGCTTCCTTATTATAGTACTCTGACCCACGTCAGATCTCGAAATCTTCACCATCCATCTTCTAAATAAAATGTTCTGCCTGACTACCAGTCTCTTCAGTCTCCACTTAAGACATTGCTCCTTTTTCAAAATCTGATTAAGTGCTGGATTTTAATCAACATTTTCTCTCTTTATCACTTTGATTATCGTAGTGTTTTTCTGGGCAGATACTATTTCATTCAGGAAAAGTCTATGAAAGTTTTTGAAGCTCTACTTCAAAAGTCCAAACTTTGGTTTCCAGACAAATCAGTTCATTAATTGTCACTAGTATATCTTAATAAAGTCATACATTACTTGCTGCTTTTTGTCTTCCTTCCCTAGCAAAATATGGATAATAAGTTTTTAGGTTGTATTATTGTTGTTGTTGTTGTTGTTGTTGTTGTTGTTGTTGTTGTTGTTATTATTATTATTATTATTATTATTATTATTATTATTATTATTATTATTATTATTATTATTATTATTATTATTATTATTATTATTATTATTATTATTATTATTATTATTATTATTATTATTTCATTAAACATGAAACTCAGTCAACTGATCGTTTAAAAATGTGTCACAAATACCATTGACTGGTGCTAAGTGAGGGTTACAGAATTAATTCCTAATAAATAATTCCTAACAGTAGCAAAATAGCACAAGCAATTCTTAACAGAAGCAAATAGCAAAGGTTAGATTAATTCCTAATAAATAATTCCTAACAGTAGCAAAATAGCACAAGCAATTCTTAACAGAAGCAAATAGCAAAGGTTAGATTAATTCCTAATAAATAATTCCTAACAGTAGCAAAATAGCACAAGCAATTCTTAACAGAAGCAAATAGCAAAGGTTAGATTAATTCCTAATAAATAATTCCTAACAGTAGCAAAATAGCACAAGCAATTCTTAACAGAAGCAAATAGCAAAGGTTAGATTAATTCCTAATAAATAATTCCTAACAGTAGCAAAATAGCACAAGCAATTCTTAACAGAAGCAAATAGCAAAGGTTATAATTCTTGCTAAGTGAGGGTTACAGAATTAATTCCTAATAAATAATTCCTAACAGTAGCAAAATAGCACAAGCAATTCTTAACAGAAGCAAATAGCAAAGGTTAGATTAATTCCTAATAAATAATTCCTAACAGTAGCAAAATAGCACAAGCAATTCTTAACAGAAGCAAATAGCAAAGGTTAGATTAATTCCTAATAAATAATTCCTAACAGTAGCAAAATAGCACAAGCAATTCTTAACAGAAGCAAATAGCAAAGGTTAGATTAATTCCTAATAAATAATTCCTAACAGTAGCAAAATAGCACAAGCAATTCTTAACAGAAGCAAATAGCAAAGGTTAGCCATCACTGCCTTAGGCCTTTACCTGATTGAGTGTTTTCTTTATGAGTCTTCTTCCCTTTCACATTTTTGGAAGGGAGAAAAGAGTCTTCTCTAGTTTCAGTTCCTGAATTAGCCACTCCTTATCTATTGGTTGCTGTCCTCCTAAGTCCTTCTGCCGTATTTGGGTGGCTCTTAATAAACTTTGCAAAAGACTCCTTCAAGCAGTCAACCTTATTTATGACAGTTGATAAAATTCATCTCCTTACTTTGCAACCAACTGGCCAACTGCTTTGTAATGAAATTCTTATTCCAATGTAAATAAGTTTTTTATTGTTAGCTTCAAATTAGTGGTAGGATCTTCATTCCCCACCACAGTGGTGGATTGCTCCCGGTTCAGTCCGGTTCTTGAAAACCAGTAGTAAAGGTAAGTAGAACCCACCCCTGCCCCACCACCATCACCATCAATGGGGCATTGTCTTCATCCATTTTGTGAAATTCTGTGTTTCTTGAAAGCATTCACGTCTTTTCTGTTACATCATGTCTGTCCATTAGATTTTTGTGTTTATTTCAACCACACTTCTTAATTCTTTTCTCACTTACAACTCTCTTCCAGCAATATATTAATTCATCTTTTCCTTAGGTTTAGTTAGCTTTCTATTCCATCTTGTACTCTGTTTTGCATTTTTGTATTGATAAACAGTCTTGAAAGCAACAAGGCAGTTTTTGAACTTTATCCATTATAAATTTGTTCTTCCTTGTCTATACAGCAATTTTTTCTACTAAGCTTCCTTATTATAGTACTCTGACCCACGTCAGATCTCGAAATCTTCACCATCCATCTTCTAAATAAAATGTTCTGCCTGACTACCAGTCTCTTCAGTCTCCACTTAAGACATTGCTCCTTTTTCAAAATCTGATTAAGTGCTGGATTTTAATCAACATTTTCTCTCTTTATCACTTTGATTATCGTAGTGTTTTTCTGGGCAGATACTATTTCATTCAGGAAAAGTCTATGAAAGTTTTTGAAGCTCTACTTCAAAAGTCCAAACTTTGGTTTCCAGACAAATCAGTTCATTAATTGTCACTAGTATATCTTAGTAAAGTCATACATTACTTGCTGCTTTTTGTCTTCCTTCCCTAGCAAAATATGGATACTAAGTTTTTAGGTTGTATTATTATAATTATTATTATTATTATTATTATTATTATTATTGTATGGCATTGGTACAATAACCAGGAGACCACAATGCAATTGTAGAGTAGTCCACCAAAGAGACTTAAAACAAGATGGATCCACAACATCACCAAGTATTGGGGAGCCAATTGGCAAAAGAAATCTCAGGACCATATGGGTTGGAAACATGGGGAAGAGGCCTTCATCCTCCAGTGGATAGACAATGACTAAAATGATAATGATGATTATTATTGTATGGCATTGGTACAATAACCAGGAGACCACAATGCAATTGTAGAGTAGTCCACCAAAGAGACTTAAAACAAGATGGATCCACAACATCAGCAAGTATTGTGGGCCCAGTTGGCAAAAGAAAGCTCAGGACCATATTAATTGGAAACATGCAGAAGAGCCTTCATCCTGCTATGGATAGACAATGGCTAAAATGATAATGATGATTATGATGATAATGATGATTATGATGATAATGATGATTATGATGATAATGATAATGATAATGATAATGATGATTATGATGATAATGATAATGATGATTATGATGATAATGATGATTATGATGATAATGATGATTATGATGATAATGATGATTATTATTGTATGGCATTGGTACAATAACCAGGAGACCACAATGCAATTGTAGAGTAGTCCACCAAAGAGACTTAAAACAAGATGGATCCACAACATCAGCAAGTATTGGGGATCCAATTGGCAAAAGAAATCTCAGGACCATATGGGTTGGAAACATGGGAAGAGGCCTTCATCCTGCAGTGGATAGACAATGGCTAAAATGATAATGATAATGATGATTATTATTGTTGTTGTTATTATTATTTCATTAAACATGAAACTCAGTCAACTGAACATTTAAAAATGTGTCACAAATACAATTGACTGGTGCTAATGGTTGATAAGGGTTGCTGCAAGCATCCTAGGTATCAACCAAGTATCTTCTTAAAATATATGATGTTCTGAGTAGCGCAGTTTTTTGCAGCTTCACTGGTGTTATTGCAGGAAGCTGCAATTTCTTGATGTGTTTTGTAAAATTCTTGGACATGGATGATGATTATGATGATAATGATAATGATGATTATTATTGTATGGCATTGGTACAATAACCAGGAGACCACAATGCAATTGTAGAGTAGTCCATCAAAGAGACTTAAAACAAGATGGATCCACAACATCAGCAAGTATTGGGGATCCAATTGGCAAAAGAAATCTCAGGACCATATGGGTTGGAAACATGGGGAAGAGGACTTCATCCTGCAGTGGATAGACAATGGCTAAAATAATGATGATGAACAATTGTAAACACGTATAGTCAAGCAGGCAATATCTCTAAGAATGCTGCTGCTCTTTTTGAAATTGGAAAAAGTCCAATTTTGGAGACTTCACTTACATTTTTTTGATAAGGTTGAGTGCATCCAAAGATGGGCAACAACAATAGTTCAAGATCAAAAAGACGAAATATATAAGGAGAGATTGGAGGAACTGAATATATACAGCCTGGAGAACAGAAGGGAAAGGTGGGTAGTTATGATTGAAACTTTTAAATATATTAAGGGTGTGAATAAGGTTCTAGAAGATAGTATTTTCAATAATTAGCAAACATCAGAAACATGGAAGCATAACCTCAAATTAACAGGAGAGAAGTTCAAAATAATGCTAGAATAATGCTAGAAAGTATTACTTCACAGAGTAATGGAAGCTGGGAACCAACTTCCAGCTGAGGTAGTAGATTAATGATCAATTGCTGCATTTAAGCATGCTTGGGATAAACACGTCTATCATCCAACAAAAATTTAAAAGATAAAAAATTTAAGACTGGATGGATCACTAGGCCTTTTTTTTTTTTGCCACCAATTTTCTGTTTCTAAAAGTCCAAGTTTATATCTTTATTATTTTTTTGCATCCATTGTGGATACTCTTGGACATCTGCCCTAAAGGAATAGTGTACAAGACATATCAAGATGTCAGTAACAAGCAAATCATGTTCCTTCTGATATTTCCCACAAAAATGGCGCTATTAAGCTCTCAAGAAAGATTTTAGCCTTGTCCTGCAATTTTGTATCACTGTTGTGCCCTATTTCATGTTTTCCCCCTTCGCCTTTTGAATAAGTCTGTGAAGGAAAATAAACGCTGGGTGTCAGTGTACTTTCAAGATGGATAATTTGTTTTTCACAATCATTTCCAACCATGTTTTAAATTGTTTGACAAAAATGATACTGCATACATTAAGAAGTGAGATTTCTCTCTCTCTCTCTCTCTGTCTCTCTCCCTCCTTTCTTTCCCTTTTTGTAGACATTAGACAAACGCATCGTGCGAAAGAGCATTCCCTGTGATGCTGCTAATTGATGGTACACTATAAAACTGTAAAATTGTAAAATGTGCAAACCGTTTCACCCTCCCTGTGCTTAGCAGCAATGGCCCACAATTAGCAAAGCTTTGAAATCCAGAATTTAAAATACCACTCTTTGGACTGCTATTCATGACATTAATTAGCTGTGTTAATTAGTTGTTTTGGTACTTGAGCAGAATAATCCAACTTTGTGTTTTGGAAAGCCAAAATTATTAGGCATTTGACAAGAGCATGGAGTTAGTTTTCTTTGGTATTTTCAAAGGCTTCCCTCTTTCTATGTCTGTGGGCACTGCTGTGGTTTGTTGATGACAGTATTCTTTCTAAAGTCACCTCTGTGAATCATCTGCATAGGAATTGATGGTGCTTGTTTCAGTGTGCTCTCCAACAGAGATCTGAGAAACGCAGTTGTCTCCAGATTGCTGTAGACAGAAGGCAGCCATGCCAATACCATTTGCACTGTTTGTGTTGGGCTTAGAGCACAAAAGACGTACCTGAACCAGAAAGTTTCTGTTATATAGCTGCACAGCAGGCCCATCAAAACTGAGATAAATACTTCTGAAGTCATGAAGTTTCCATTTCATCAGAACATTGTAAATTCTTAGTTTTAACAATGAGTACGTGGCTTTATAATAGGAGTAAGCAATCTGATATCCTCCAGTCGCTGCAGACAATAATTTTTACAGCCTCTGCCATTGCCTGTCCAGGCTGGGGTTGAGGAAAGCAGAAGTGCAAAATACAGTATAAGGAGGAGGAGGTCTTTATAAGTCCTGATTATAGGAGGTATTGGACCCTACTAAATAAATAATAGTCCTCCGTGATTGTAAACAATTATTAGACAACTGTCAGGCCCAAGCCCAAAGACATCACAGTGAAATCCAATCAAGTCCAATTCTTTATTTGCTTATATCTAGTAGGCAGAATCTTGCCAGACTAAAGCTGTAGATATACCTTCAAGATTGTAGGATGTGGCTTACCCTGAACCTTTTCTTCCCTCTCACATCCAGTGTTAGGCAGTCTCTTGTCTTGGGCTTCTCTCTGGAGTATGCTGCCTCCTCTCTGAGAAACTGTGATGCTCTTGCCTAGATTCCCTCCCACCCCTCACTCCCCCACACATATATACATACCGCTTAGTGGTGAAATTCAATTTTTTTACTACTAGTTCTATGGGCGTGGCTTGGTGGGTGTGGCTTGGTGGGTGTGGCAGGGGAAGAATACTGCAAAATCCCCATTTCCTCCCCACTCCTGGAGGAAGGATATTGCAAAATGTCCATTCCCACCCCACTCTGGGGCCATTGAGAGGTGGTATTTGCCGGTTCTCTGAACTACTCAAAATTTCCTCTACCAGTTCTCCAAAACCTGTCAAAACCTGCTGAACAGCACGCCTGACACCACTACTTCTCCAGGTGCACATTCCATCACAACAATGGAAAACAATGTTTTCATCTCATGCTGTACAGTAGTTCCAAGCATCAAAAGACAGTAATCTTCTGAGCATGCGCGAAATGGCGGCGATCTGATCTCGCGGAGATGGCAAGCGGGGCATTCCCTGGCTGAGGCGTTGCTTCTGCCGACCGCCGGGCTGCTTGGATCGCTGGCTCCAGATGAACAACACGTCGGCAACCGAGGGAGAGGTCTTCGGGCCTTGGAAGACCCTCGGTTGTTGAGAACGGAGCCGCGGACGAGCAGCGGATGGCGGCGCCATTTTCGGGCGATGGGGGTGTTCCGCCTGGTTCCAGCTCCGGAGAACAGCGTGTCGGCAACCGAGGGAGAGGTCTTCGGCCTTGGAAGACCCTCGGTTGTTGAGAACGGAGCTGTGGACGGACAGCTGTGGACGGACTGTGGACGGACTGTGGACGGACAGTGGATGGTGGCGGTCAGTTTTCGGGCGATGGGGGGGTATTTCGGCCTGGTGCGGCCTGAGGCCCAGCCGCGGTTGCCATCTGCGGCGTTTAGGTCGCGGCTGCCATTAGTGGCGTTTATGCCGCGGTTACCATCAGATGATTCCGGACTTTGGACCTTCGGACTTTGTATTGGCCTGGACATCGGCCGACCCCCTAGCCTGCGCCGCGGCTACCATCAGCGGCGGTATGGTGGCCGACTCCGAACTGAGCTCGGACTTTTTAATCGGCCTTGGACATCGGCCGACCCCCCCAGCATGTTCCCGGCCGCGGCTTTGCGAACTTTAACTACAGCGGAGGTATGCTAGTGGCCCCGTTAGCGGCCACGATTTCCATCGACGATATCGACGATCACCATTAACAGCTTGGCGAGAGTGATATGTGGCGGCCTTGGTTTTGGCCGCGTTTACCCTCTGCTGCTATGTCATCTTCGGCCGCGTGTTTCTAGTCGAGGCACGCTGGTGGCTTTTTGGCCGCGTTTTCAATCTCTTAAACTCTTTACATCTTACAGCGTGTCTTGACCGGGTCATCTGAAGGATTGTGATGCCTTTACCGGTTAGGGATGGACCCCTTTTCTGCCATTTATTATTTCTTCTCCATGAGATACTCGCCTATTGACCTCCTTCGACTGCGAGGTTCCCCCGCCTCGCAGGAATGGCCCTCCAAGTTATCGAGGGCCTACCTCAACGAAGGGTTTTGGGACCCAGAGAGGTGGCATGCTGCTAAGAAGAATGTATGGGGTTTTTTAAATAGATTTTTAAATAAGGGTTTTTTAAAGGGGGGGAGGGACAAGACGGGTGGGGGGGAGAACCCGTCGGGGAGGGATCCAGCCCCGGTGCCAGTTCATGCACTATTACACCTGGTCTGAAGGCAGGGGGGGAGGGGTTTGTTCCAGGACTAGAGGGTGGTTCAATCTGTACGGTAAGTGGGAGAGGCAGATATGGCGGAGGGGGGGGGCCGTATCGAGTTTGGGGAGCACGTGCGCGATGTTTGAAAGCGATCACGTGCTCCGGCCCCCTAGTCCCTACCCGTTCCTCGGGCGGCCGTGATCCTCAGAGCCTGGATCTTCGGTTGATGTTATGTAATGCCCGGTCCGTGGTAAATAAGGCCCCCTTGATCTGCGATCTTATTCAAGGGGAGTCCGCGGACCTTATGGGCATTACGGAGACCTGGTTGGGGCCAGAGGGGGGGGTGCCCCTCGTTGAACTGTGCCCCCCAGGTTTCCGAGCATTCCATCAGCCGAGGGCCCAGGGTAGGGGTGGAGGGGTGGCGGTTGTAATTAAGGAAGATCTAGAGCCGAGGGAGGCCACTGTTCCTCAGATCGCCGGCTGTGAATCCCTCTATGTGAGGTGGGGCCATAGGAATCAGTTGGGCTTGTTGATCACGTACCTGGCTCCTTGCTGCGTGACCACAGCCCTGCCCGAGCTGCTGGAGTTATTTGCCACTGTGGCAGTTGAGACCCCCAGACTTATAGTTATGGGGGATTTCAACTTGCCATCAGCTGGCTTATCATCGACTGCAGCTCGGGAGTTCCAGGCTTCCATGACGGCCTTGGACCTGATTCGAGTAAATGATGGCCCTACGCACATGGGGGGAGGCACGCTGGACCTGATTTATATCTCTGGTCAGTGGTTAAATGATCTGATACTAGACGATTTAGTAACAGAACCAATGTCATGGTCCGATCATTTTCTCCTTCGCCTAGACTTCCGAACCGCCACCCACCATCGCAGGGAGACGGAGCCTATACGTTGGTTCCGTCCCAGGCGCCTGATGGACCCGGAGAGGTTCCTGACGGAGCTTGGGCCATTCCCTGAGGATCTGGCCCACGGCACGACTGAGGAACTAGTTGCGGCCCGGGAACAGGCCGCGGCCGGGGCCCTGGGCCGTGTCGTGCCTTTGCGGCCTCTGACCCGCGAGATCTCGTCCGGCCCCTTGGTCCCCGGAGGGGCGGAGGGAGATGAAACGCCGGAGAAGACGCCTAGAGAGCACTTGGAGGTCCAGTCGTTCCGAAGCTGATCGGACACTAGTTAGGTCCTATTCTAGGACCTACCTAGTGGCAATGAGGGAGGCGAGGCGCCCACGCCCACCCTCATTGCGCCGGCAGATAACCGCCCGGCCGCCCTGTTTGGTGACCCGCCTCCTTCATCAGGAGGTGCGGATGACCTTACAGGGACGTGCCGAGGAGTTTAGTGGTTATCTATACGACAAAATCGCTCAGCTCCGGGATGGTCTGGACCGAAATTGGGATGATCCAAGCGAGGGAGAGGAGGCACGCCTTGTTGAGTCTGTTTGGGATGAGTTTGACCTGTGGCTCCCGAGGACGTGGACAGGTTGTTGGGAGGCTCCGCGCCACTACATGTTTATTGGATCCGTGTCCTTCCTGGCTGGTGCTGGCCACTCAGGAGGTGACACGAGGCTGGCTCCAGAGGATCATAAATGCTTCTTTGTTGGAAGGGTTTTCCTGCCGCCTTGAAAGAGGCGGTGGTGAGACCCTCCTTAAGAAGCCCTCTTTGGACCCGGCTATTTTGGGAAATTATCGTTAGTCTCCAACCTTCGCTTTGTTGCGAAGGTTGTAGAGAGTGCTGTGGCCAGTTACCCCAATACCTGGAAGAATCCGTCTATCTAGACCTGCTCCAGTCCGGCTTCCGACCCGGCTACAGCACGGAGACAGCTTTGGTCGCATTGGTGGATGATCTCTGGAGGGCCAGGGACAGGGGTTATTCCTCTGCCCTGGTCCTATTAGACCTCTCAGCGGCTTTTGGTACCATCGACCATGGGATCTGCTGCGCCGGCTGGGGATTGGGAGTGGAGGCACCGTATCGGTGGTTCTCCTCCTATCTCCGACCGGTCGCAGACGGTGTTGACAGGGGGGCGGAGGTCGACCGCGAGGGCCCTCACTTGTGGGGTGCCGCAGGGGTCGATTCTCTCGCCCCTTCTGTTCAACATCTATATGAAGCCGTTGGGTGAGATCATCAGTGGCTTTGGGGTGAAGTACCATCAGTACGCTGATGACACTCAGCTGTACTTCTCCACCCCAGGTCACCCCAATGAAGTTGTTGAAGTGCTGTCCCGGTGTTTGGAAGCCGTACGGGTCTGGATGGGGAGAAACAGGCTCAAGCTCAATCCCTCCAAGACGGAGTGGCTGTGGATGCCGGCATCTCGATTCAGTCAGCTGCAGTTGGAGCTCACTGTTTGAGGCGAGTTATTGGCCCCAAAGGTTAGGGTGCGCATCTTAGGTGTCCTCCTGGATGAGCGGCTGTCGTTTGAAGACCATTTGACGGCCGCCTCCAGGGGGGCCTTCCACCAGGTCCGCCTGGTTCGGCAGTTGCGCCCCTTCCTTGATCGGGATGCCTTGTGCACAGTCACTCACGCACTCGTTACCTCTCGCTTGGATTATTGTAATGCTCTCTACATGGGGCTCCCTTAAGGTGCACTCAAGGCTTCAGCTAGTCCAGAATGCAGCTGCGGGTGATAGAGGGAGAGTCGCACTCCCACATAACACCTCTCCTGCGCAGACTGCACTGGCTACCTGTGGCTTTTCGGGTGCACTTTAAGGTTTTGGTTATGACCTTTAAAGCGCCCATGGCTTAGGGCCTGGGTACTTACGGGACCGCCTACTGTTACCATATGCCTCCCACCGACCCGCACGCCTCACAGAGAGGGACTTCTCAGGGTGCCGTCCGCCAAGCAATGTCGGTTGGCGGCCCCAGGAAGGTCCTTCTCTGTGGGGCTCCACACTCTGGAACGAACTTCCCGGTTTACGCCAAATACCTGACCTTCGACCTTTCGCCGCGAACTGAAGACGATCTTTTATTCGCTGGGCTGGCTTAAATTTTATGGATTTTATAGTTTTTATTATTAATTTTAAACGGGGTTTTAATTTCTATATATTTTAAATTTTTAGGCAAATTATAATAAGGTTTTTAATGTTGTATTTTATAGAATATTGTCTTGTCTGTTTTTATTGGCCTGTACACCGCCCTGAGTCCTTCGGGAGAAGGGCGGTATAAAAATCAATTTTAATTTAAATTTAAATTTAATATTTATGGTGTTAGGTAACTGCTCTGTAGCTCATAACGCTTCATTTTTTATTTACATGAAATGAAGCTGTTGCTATGAAAGAGAGCTACAAAACACCCAAGCCCTGTCCCTAATAGCATCTTGGCACAATAGTAGCTGAACTTGTGTAATGGGGTTTCTCAATCTTGGAAATTTGCTGGCTGAGGAATTCTGGGAGTTGAAGTCCACATCTCTTAAAGTTGCTTGGTTTGAGAAACATTGCAGTAATAAGGACAAGAAAAGGTTGACTTAAGTCTAGGATGAGTAAAAGGAGGAATAAAAGTTTCACTTATTAGAAACTGACTTCCCAAACTCTCTGTGGAACCATAGCATTGTAAACAGAACACACAGTTTGAAATCAATTGCTGTAGAACGAGTGGGTGGGGAGGCTCAGCTCTCAAAACCATATATCTGCATAGTTCTATAATTGACCCAAATTGATGCAAAGACATTACATGCAAATGCTCCCTATTGTCCAAGTATCCACGATGTCCCTTGAAAGTATTGCTAATATTTCTGAAGATGAGCTCCTGATTAATCGGTTGATTATTCCATGACACTCTTGAACTCATTTTATATAGTCAGAGATTGAATCAAAGGATGGGACAAAATGAACACGTGCCAACTATTCACAACAGTATTGAAAACTCTTGTCTTACCTTTGTTTTATGTTAAAAAAAGGGGGTATTTTCTTCTCAGTTTGCATCTCTTGGCTGATTTGTTATGAATATTGCTTTCTGCTAGAGTGATTACTAGTGATTATGGAAACCTGAGAATATTGAATGGAAATGGTGACAAGTGTATTAAAAAGCATGAGGAACAAAAATAGAATCAAAGTCAGATGCAAGTTAAGTTCATTCTACCATGATTACTGCCCATCGAGGCCGAAAGTTCTATAGTTTTCCAGATCATATGAAATTTGTTGAGTGCCTGGGTATGTTATTTGCACATGACTGCACAATTGCTTCCATGTGCATTTAAGCTTCACAAGTCTTTTTTGTTGACTTCCTTTCATTAGCATTTATTTATTATCAATGCTGCTAGATGTTCAGCAAGAGGTTGATGAACTTTATGCTATTTGTTTAACAAGCCTCCCAGACTCATTTGATAATGAGAAGGGTGGCATATAAATTTACTAAATAAATAACACACATATGCACTCCAATTTTTGATATCCATCATCAATTATAAAGTAAGAGGATGAACTGGGAAACTTTTACTAAATGTTCAATTAATTTGTCTCGCATATGTTTGAGTATGCTTTGGAGTTTTAGAATTAGAATGTTTTTAGATTTAGGTATACTACAAATGGCTTTTACCCAAAGAGTTGTTTTATCCTTCATATGGCAGACAGACCAAAAGTTCTGAATTGGATACTGGTAAAATAAGAATGAAAAACTGATCTTTCCTGTAAAAGGTTCCAGATTCAAGAAATATTCCCACACAACCAGCATATATTTATGGTTTTTTCACTGTTTTCACTTATCTGGACAATTAAAACATTTCTTTTTAGTCACATTCTACTAGATACTTTGGGAATCTTATTGTGTGTTCCTTTTCATAAATAGTCTACAAATACTAAAAGATATAGCTAAATTAAAGCCATTTGCCTATGTGCAATAATTGTTGGGGGAGAATTATTCATTCATTATAAAAATCAGCCATTCTTTTTTCTTTCTTTTATGAGTGTTATGAGCAACAGGGAAGATATGTAAAGAAATGCATGTACATAGGCTAAGGTACATTGACCCGAGAATAAATATGTTAACTTAATGAAGCTTATGTCTGAATAATTAGGATTACACTATTTCTTTCCCTGCCTTACAGGGAAAGATTTTATTGAAACCTTTGATTTTATTGATTTATAGAAAAATACTTTTCTGTAAGAGTTTGGAGCTTTTTGCCTGTAAACATTACTGCCACTATGTGTCAGTGAACACAATTTAGCAAAACTGGCAGGCTGTCTGCCATTGGAGAGAACTGATAGTTTCTTTGCCATTTTTCTACAGCTTCCCATCCTCAAAAACACATTTTCTTTCATTGTGTGGGAGGACTGATTGCCAGCTAGCTCAGTAAATAAGATAGTGAAAATATCGCTTAGATTACTTGATATTACAGGTGACCTGAAGGATCTGTGAAAATAGCATCAATTAAGCAATGCCTAAAGTGTGCAGGCGTGTGTGTTTTCAGAGATGGTTTTGAATGCTTTGGGACACAGAAGCAGCTCTCATTCAGTGTTACATGAGAGGCACTTCAATTAAAGAGTCAAAGTGAATCTGCAGTGTAATCATTTGGCAAGTGAGAATGCTTGTCTGAAAAAGCTAGGGAGGGAGAGAGGTAGCTATAGTAACAAGCCACATTGACAATGAAACTTTGTTGTTGATGCAGTTCAGGGGTCCCCAAACTTGGCAACTCTGGAAGATGAAGTCCACAAGTCTTAAAGTTACCAAGTTTGGAGACCCCTGCTGTAGTTGAACTAGGTGGTTAATGGACAAGATTTAGCTTAAGAAATAATGGTGTTTGGGAGAACTTTCAGCATTTCTTTTCAGCTAGTGAATCATGTACTTGACTTGCTCTGATAAAGCACCATATTATTACTTATTGTTCATGGTGTGTCAGAGTAGTGTAAATTCAGGTATATTTTTATTACAAGAATATTAGTACACTGATGGCATGATTAACGTTAGCCTTTTCTTTACAAGCAGATCATTTGAGGTTTGGAAGTGAGATAGTTGCAGCTTCTTTCTTACAAGTCAAGCTGTGGGTGGCAGACAGTGGACTTTCAAAAAGACCTAATGAATTTATTTATTACAAATTCAAATCCCTTCTCATTTTAGAATTCAAAACTGACTAACAGACTCATACTTCGAATTCATTCCTGAATAGCAGAAGAATAAGTTTCTTTCTTTTACATAAAATTATCCTCTTCACCATATCCCAGGTATGGTAGAGGCAAAGCTCTTCATGAGATGAAAAATTTCATGTGTTATAAATATATTTCAATATTAACATTTAGCCTGAATATTTCTTGACATTTGGACCCTTTGAGTCTCCAACGTTGGATATTCTAGTTCTGTGTATCACCGTTCAGATACATAAGTAGGAAAAATATTGGATAGAAAAATCACTTCAAAATGAAACCTGCTTAGGAAAGGACTCAGGCAATCAGAACTACCTGTTGGCTAGCATGGAGCCGTGCTAGCCTATGGATAGACCTGAGCCTTTCCAAGGGTTCCCTCAACCCAATCTATCTATTGTCTAAAATACAGGTTTATTATCTAGTTGGTTGACTTGTCGAGTTAAAGATCCTGTTGGGCTTATTGCAAGTTCTACTGGTACAGAAACTGATCTCACCAAACTTTTGGTGACAGGCTTATTAATAGTTTTTTAAAATGCAAATATGCAAAGCTATATTATTCTATTCTATCCACTACTCGTTGATAACTCCCAAAAAACTTCAAAAGTGAAAAAGAATTTACCTTTTCAGAAATGATATCCTTGCATATTCAGCAATATTTGTCCTTCTGTACATTTAATAATCGTCTCCCCACTGTACTAAAACACACATGCTCTGCTTTTCTATTCTCTGTATGGAAATAAATCTTGGTTAATTAATTTTGATGTAAAATTAGCTATTTTACATTATAGTTCTTTAACAACTCTTGAAAGAATAACATTCCAGACTGCAAAAATTTATATTATTTAATCTGTCAATAAGGCCTAGTATTTCATCTTCTGCTGCTATTGTTTTCCTCAACCTACATAATTCAGATCTGGCTGTCCATTATATGTTCTCCATAATTAAATGGGGGAAACATACATGCCCCCCCTCACACCTCTGCTCAGCACTTATTTAATTCATTTTTCTTCCAACTGCTCCTATAGCTGATGTCTTGTATTTTATTCAAACAATGGGTCTCTGGTGGTCTTAATATTTTTTACTGATATTATCTTCAATGAATTAGTGCATCATTATTATTCCTAATTGCTCTGTTCCATTTCTTTTGTGTCCTTTTATTTTGCAAAACCTTTCATTTTCTTTAGTATTTTTCTATTGCATGTCTAAGACTGTTTTTCTTTTAAATCTTCCCTTGTTAATTATACTAATGTGTTCTTAGGTTTGGTACTCTACCAGTATATATTTTTCATGTATGCTATTGTTGCTTGTAGTTTCTCTTACAAAAAATATATCCACAAAAGAAATTAATCATAACTGAAGTGACCCTGTGTTTCATTGGCTTCATGTTGAAATTATTCTAATTATTGCATATTTAATTTTTTTAATTTAATTTAATTTTTATTTACATTTATATCCCGCCCTTCTCCGAAGACTCAGGGCGGCTTACAGTGTGTAAGGCAATAGTCTCATTCTATTTGTATATAGAATGCCCCCCCAACAATCTGGGTCCTCATTTTACCTACCTTTTATAAAGGATGGAAGGCTGAGTCAACCTTGGACCTGGTGGGACTAGAATCTGCAGTAATTGCAGGCAGCTGTGTTTTAATAAAATATGAAAAATAAAATATGAAAAAATATGAAAATAAAATAAAATAATAACAGGCTTCTTACAGCCTGAGCCACACTGCGGCCCTATTTTGAGTGCAATCCAATCCTGATTTTCCAATATCGTCACCAAAACATTCAATTGCCATAATAAACTACTTGCTTTTTAAAAAGTGCTATTCTGGCAATAAACTGATTATCACAACTTTTGCAATCTAGCTGTCTTTCAGGTTCACTTTTCTTTTCTGATTTTTTTTTTAAAGATAAGAAAATCGAACTCTAGACTCAGTAATAATTCTGCTCCAGTCTTACGTAGGTAGAAACTTGCTCCAAACATCGGTGAACAGTTGACTGCTCCCCATAAACATAACACAATTTAGTGCAATTTTCCACAGTTGACATATGTTGATCAATATAAGACTTAGAATTTAAAAAGCATGCAGTTTCAATTAAACTGAATTACTGAAGAGTATAGTCATGACTATACCCAGAAAAAGGTGTTGTAGCAAATGAAACAGCTACCCCCTCTCTTCTCATGCTGTGCTGCAGCTGGTCTGTGAATTAAAAAATAAGCTTTAGCTTTCAAATTTCATCAACACTTAATTCTTAAGCAAACCATGTCATTAAGGTAAATTGTTTCTCTTCCATCCTCCCATTCCCTCAGGGAGATAGTAGTATTTTTTTTTAAAAAAAAAGCCATAAAGAAGGGATATTTACTACCAAAACAACCAAATATACTATCCATTAGATGATGCTTTACTAAAAACAATTTTGCATTTTACAACTCATGCCTATTGTCTGTGAGTTCACACAAACTTTGGCATCCTTAGGGAGCTGTGTTTACCACTTGATATAGAAATCTGCTATGTATTGTAGACTGTATACGTATTTATGGGCATAAATTCACACGTTCAATTGATGGCTCTTTCTGTGTCATGGGAAAAAAATTCCAGTTCAGTTTTTAACAAGATTTTTAAGTTTTTAACAAGACAGGTTCAAGTTCTAAACCTAAACATGGAAGAATTCACCTTAATGTCTTAGTATCATATATATGGTTTTGTGTAATATACTGTAGCTATTCTTTCAAACATTTCAATTATGTTCATTGACATCCACTTGCTGTTTTTATTCCTACTATGATATTGTTATTGCCATTAATTTGTACATTCTGTTACATGACATGTCAGACATAGAAGAAAAATTGCATAAAAGGCAGGGCAGAGAAATCAGAATTCTATCAATTACACATTGTCTTCAGTAGATAGACAGATAGATAGGTAGATAGATAGATATAGATATAGATATAGATATAGATATAGATATAGATATAGATATAGATATAGATATAGATATAGATAGATACATCAGTGGTGGGTTGCCCTCGGTTAGGACCAGTTCTTGCAAACCAGTAGTAAAACCGGGGGTAGGCTCTGCCCACCTGATGTCATCAGGAAACATCTGCGCATATGTAGAAAAAAGCAAGTGCATGCGAGTGATCCCGCTGCAAACCGATAGTAAAGGTAAGTAGAACCCACCCATGATATTCATTCATGCAAAATAAAAAAAATAATAAAGAAAAATCACTCCATTTTAACTTAATCTAGCATGGTTGCTGAGCTTGTTGATCGAAAGGTCGGCAGTTCAGCGGTTAGAATCCCTAGTGCCATGTAATGGGGGGGAGCTCAGTATGTAAAAAATGCAAGTAGAAAAATAGGGACCACCTTTGGTTGGAAGGTAACAGTGTTCTGTGTACCTTTGGCACTGAGTCATGCTGGCCACCTGACCACAGAGACGTCTTCAGACAGCGCTGGCTCTTCGGCTTTGAAACGGAGATGAGCACCGCCCCCTAGAGTCGGGAATAACTAGCACATATGTGCGAGGGGAACCTTTACCTTAGCATGGTTGCAAATGCAGCCTGTGAATAATGTCAGTGTCAGCAGGTTTAAATATGATCAACCATTTTTTTCCTTATTTAGATTAGTGTTGATACCTAATTAATATGCTTGTATCCATTGGCAAGCTCATGAGAAGTCCTTTATACAAATAAGCATCAAGCTGAATTGGGGGAAGGTTGGGAGCATTCACTTGATGCTTAGCTTATTTCTGGTTTGTTCTGCTCTTTTTTTATTTTTTTACTGTACTGGCAGATATTGCAAATCCAAGGAACCATGCCTATGCAATTATCTTCTGTCACAGGAGTTGCAATCTGCATCATTAGCTAGGCATTAATGTTGGCAGAAGAACAAGACAAAAGAGGCAATGTTTAATATAAACACCAACACATGGCAGCATGCCTTAGGATGCATTTTAACTCTCTTTGTTTCTTTATTATCTCTGTATTCGGATATATTGAATACTGTTAATAAAGCATGAATATAGGTAGTGGATTGGGTTATTATATAGAACATGTTGTCCCTGCTTTCATGACATATTTAACTGTGTAGCAGTTAAATTCCTGCAGTTAATGAGTCATGCAACAGGAAAAACTAGATCCAGCCTCCTAAACCTAACCGGATTAGCTCTAGTACTAAGCTTTTCCAAAGCTAGTAATTTAAACAAATTCCCCTCTTGACAGCCATGGTGTCAAAAGCTATTTACCAGCTATTTACACATCTGTGACAGAAAATCCTAGAAAGGTCCCACAAAAATAGAGTACCCTAGGAATTCCATCTTTATGTTACTTTTGGCTTTCACTGCCAAAATTCACTCAGTGGATACACTGGGACCTGGAAGAAAATCTAGCAGAAAGAGAAGAGTAATATATTGGCCAAACCTGTCCATGGTGCTGATTCTAATTTTGCTACTATAAATGTTTTGCTTTGTTTTGTTTTTTTCCAGCCAGCAACAACCAAATTAAAATAAAATACTGGGCGGGAAGGCAAAAACTGGCATTTCAGCCTGTTCTCACAATACAATAAACCAAGAAAAATACACCAAGAAATGATTAACATGTCATACACTAATACCTCAGGCTCTGAAAAATCTCACCCCAAACATCTGAGGTTGAACTGCAACAAAATAAGTCCTGTCATAATAAATTTATTTATTTTATTTATTTATTTTGTCACACAGTATATATAAGCTTAAGTATGAAATAACTATACAATATATAAGCATATATATGAGTATGTAATAACTATATTAATTGGATATAACAAAAGGAAACAATAGGACAGGAACGGTAGGCACATTTGTGCTCTTATGCGTGCCCCTTATAGACCTCTTAGCAATTGGGTGAGGTCAATAGTAGACAGTTTTTGGTCCAAGCTTTGGGGATTTTGGGAAGAGACCACAGAGTCAGGTAGTGTATTCCAAGCATTAACAACTCTATTACTGAAGTCATATTTTCTGCAATCAAGATTGGAGCAGTTAACATTAAGCTTAAATCTATTGTGTGCTCGTGTATTGTTGCAATTGAAGCTGAAGTAGTCTTCTACAGGAAGGACATTGTAATAGATGATTCTATGAGTTAAACTCAGGTCATGTCGAAGGCAGCGTAGTTCTAAATTTTCTAAACCCAGGATTTCAAGTCTGGTGGCATAAGGTATTTTGTTGTATTCAGAGGAGTGAAGAACTCTTCTTGTAAAATATTTCTGGACATGTTCAATTGTATTGATGTCAGAAATGTGGTATGGGTTCCAAACAGTCGAGCTGTATTCAAGAATTGGTCTAGCAAATGTTTTATATGCTCTGGTTAGTAGTGTAGTGTTTTTGGAGAAGAAGCTACACAAGATTAGGTTTACAACTCTAAAGGCCTTTTTTGCGATGTAGTTACAGTGGGCTTTGACACTTAGATCACTTGATATGAAAGCTCCAAGATCTTTAATAGAGTGGGGGTCCATCAAGCTTGTACTTAGTGTTTAGGTTCTTTTTTCCAATATGTAAGACTGAGCATTTGCTGGTTGAGATTTGGAGTTGCCAAGTTTTAGACCATTCAGATACAAAGTCAAGGTCTTTTTGGAGGATAGCTGTATTGTTGGTGGTGTTAAATAGTTTGACATCATCAGCAAAGAGAACACAATTACTTGTAATATGGTCACAGAGATCATTAATGTATAATATGAAGAGTGTTGGTCCAAGAACACTGCCTTGGAGAACGCCACTTTTAACAGGAACACGATTTGATATAGCCTTGCCAATTTTGACTACTTCTTGTCTGTTTGATAGAAAAGCTGTTATCCAATTGTGGAGGGGTCCTGAGATGTCATAGGATTTTAGTTTTAGGAGAAGTTTATCATGTACTACTGAGTCGAAAGCTTTACAGAAGTCTATGTAGATTGCATCTATTGCTTTGCCCTGATCAAAAATTGTAGTCCATATGTTTTTGCAGTGAAGAAGTTGTAAATTACATGATAATTTTTTTTCTGAAACCAAATTGTTTATTAGAGAGTAGGTTGTTTGTTTCTAGGTGGAGGGTAATGGATTGGTTGATGATAGATTCCATTATCAACCTCCTTGTAATATAAGAAATTATATAGTACAATACTATTTCAATTTACAAAAGACTTTAAATGTGCTGAAATGTCAAGTCAAGCATATTAACTTCTGGAGTAGCAATGGCTGAATGAAGATGGCTTTATTTTTTGCGGGGCCAACCGTGGCAGAATGAGCAAATAGTAAATGGATTATCACCTCAAAATTCTCTCCAGATAAAGGAGATCACCCACAAACATTCCCTACAGATGCTCCCTGTGGGGAGGTAATAAAACAGGTAGTCCTAGAGCTCAAGGAACATCAGCTTTGCCCAAACAGCAAAGCAATTTGGAGCCTTCAAACAGACAATGGGTTCAGACTTCTGGCTGACGTCATAGCAAGATTGGACACAAGGAGTGAATCTCCGCACTCCCACACCGAGTTTTTCCCGTTGGAGGGCTCCAAAAGAAACTAAAGCCATCCTGTAGGGGTGGTGAAGGAAACAGGGGTGCCCTGCAGGTCGCGGGGGAGTTACAACTCTTCTGCTTGATCCAGGGTTCTTCCCTCTTACTCTCAATGAGGAGAAGAGACAGCTATCATAGCTGCTGTGAAGCTGGAACAGCCAAGGCAACAAAGAAAGTGCAGGAGCAGTGTAAATGAACAGTGATCGGAACCGGGTGAGATGATTCTTTTTCTACCTAAAATTTAGCCCCAAAAGGAAAAAATATCCAGGAAAGGGACTCTTAGAACTATTTGTTAAAGCAGTGAACAATTATTCAGAGAAAAATCTCAGACCTGAAAGAAAGAAACTAAGGGGAGAAAAGGAATTTAAAAATAAAATAAAATATAGAAAATTGGACTTCTAAGCTGGGTAGGTGCTGTTTTGCAAAGGCATTTTAAAATGCTGTAACTTTTTACTTAAATAACTGATTTTGCTTCTATAAATTGAATTAAAATTGGATTAGATACCAGTTAGAATTGAGACAACGTTGAAACTTAAGCTGAGGCACCACCTACTGTTGAATGGAAAATATAACATACCTCTACAAGCTTGGGAAATTTTCTGATAAGCGGAATAAACAACATCTATCTGGAGACCTATAGTGACAATTATTGTTTTATATTTATCTACTCTATGACCATTGGACTTGGTGAACTGTGAGACTAAGGAAGAGCTCTAATTAAAGTGACCTTTGAAGGTTAAGACATACGACTAAATTTATAAAGTGGATTCAAGGAGACACTTGGAGAGCTTTCTGGACTACTTAAATGGAATTGATTGATTAACTGTGGGATATAAAGAATGATGACTACTGTACTCTCTGAGGAGCAACATTAGGCCTGAATATATGGTTTTTGGACTATTGAGCAAGAGTGGGACTTACTAAAACAAGACAAGATGCTCCATCAAGGGGAAATGAGTGTATTTCTGGAAAAAATGGCATTGATGTTTCAAAACATTAAGGATATTATGACAAAGAACTCTAGAAAGATAAAGAACCTAATCATGGCACAGAGGGTGAAATAGAAAGCATTCAACAAGGGACAATGAATAAAGATCACTATGTCCAAGAAAGGGAGGAGATAACAGAAATAATGGAGGAAAGATAGAATAGACAAATCAGAAATAAAGCATGAAGATAAAAAGGAGAAGACAATAAAGATAAAAATGACTGACAAAATAAAGCAAGGAAAAATATTTTAAGAGATTTAAAAATGGATTGGGATAAGCAGGATGATACTTTTGAAAGAGAGACAGGAGAGATAGGAGCTTGGGCCAACACTCTAGAGGTCTGACAGTATAAGATGAGAAGATGGGAGAAATATATAGACTGAAGAGTAAAGATGTAGAGATCGATAGAAGGAAAGATCCAAAAGAGAAGTATGGGAGGCAATACAAAAAACAAATAAGAATTGAAGCATTAAAATGGGCAAGAGATGAAGGATAGAAAGGGAAAGTCTTTTAAGATAATGGTGGACTGATTGAGGCCTGTCTAAAAGTTAGAATAGAGGTAGAAATAAGAGATAGAGGGAATATTAGTATACACATTTTTATATAACAGAAAAAAGTAATAACTAGATGGGAAGATTAGAGGTTGCAAGAGGGTATTACTATGTATGTTCAAATAATACTGTGATTGGCATTAGAATGGCACATTGAAACAGTAAACAACTAAATAATGAAAGACTATATCTTAATACAAATTTGCATATTAATACTAAAATTAAATTACAAGTTTGATCACATTGGGTGATTCTCCATCAATCTTTAGTGAAATAAATTTCATATAAAGTTACACATTTTTTAAAAAAATGTTTTACAATCAAATAAATAGGAAAAGGTGATCAGAATGTTAATCTGGGAAATTTTCTGATAAGCGGAATAAACAACATCTATCTGGAGACCTATAGTGACAATTATTGTTTTATATTTATCTACTCTATGACCATTGGACTTGGTGAACTGTGAGACTAAGGAAGAGCTCTAATTAAAGTGACCTTTGAAGGTTAAGACATACGACTAAATTTATAAAGTGGATTCAAGGAGACACTTGGAGAGCTTTCTGGACTACTTAAATGGAATTGATTGATTAACTGTGGGATATAAAGAATGTATACTCCCTGAGGAGCAACGTTAGGCCTGAATATATGAGTTTTGGACTATTGAGCAAGAGTGGGACTTACTAAAACAAAACAAGATGCTCCATCAGGGGTATATGAGTGGATTTTTGGAAGAAATGATGTTGATGTTTCAAAACATTATGACAAAGAACTCTAGAGAGATAAAGAACCTAATGCATGGCACAGATGGGAAAATAGAAAGCATCCAACGAGGGACAATGAATAAAGTCACTATGTCCAGGAAAGGGATGAGATAACAGAAAGAATGGAGGAAAAGATAGAACAGACAAATCAGCAAATAAAGCAAGAAGACAAGAAAGAGAAGACAGTAAAGATAAAAATGACTGATGAAATAAAGCAAGGTAAAAGTATTTTAAGAGATTTAAAAATGGACTGGGATAAGCAGAATGATACTTTTGAAAGGGAGACAGAAGAGATAGGAGCTTGGGCAGACACTCTAGAAGCCTGGCAGTATAAGATGGGAGAGATGGGAGAAATATATAGACTGAATAGTAAAGATGTAGAGATTGATAGAGACAAAGATCCAAGAGAGAAATATGGGAGGCAACCCAAAAAATGAATAAGAATTGAAGAATTAAAACGGGCAAGAAATGATGGATAGAAAGGAAATGTCTTTTAATATAATGGTGGACTGACTGAGGCCTGCCTAAAAGTTAGAATAGAGGTAGAAATAAGAGATAGAGGGAATATTAGTATACACATTTTTATATAATAGAATAAAGGTAATAACTAGATGGGAAGATTAGAGATTGAAAGAAGGCATTACTATATATGTTCAAATAATATTGTGATTGGCATTAGAATGGCACATTGAAACAGTAAACAACTAAATAATGAAGGATTATATCTTAATACAATTATGCATATTAATACTAAAATTAAACTACAAGTTTGATCACATTAGGTGATTCTCCATCAATCTTTAGTGAAATAAATTTCATATAAAGTTACACATTTTTTAAAAAAATGTTTTACAATCAAATAAATAGGAAAAGGTGATCAGAATGTTAATCTGGGAAAATTTTAAATGGACTAAGGGGCCAGGAGGATTGGAAGTAAAGCTTTGAAATTAATTATAAGACTTCTTCCTCTGCATTGTTTATAATCCTATTAAAAGTATATGAAAAATTTGAATCTAAGTGTAAGAATCCTCCCATGGAAAATATTGTGGATTAGAGGAAAACATAATAATAGGAGCCTTAGAAATTAGAGGCAATCAGAAAGAGTTAAAGTTTATAATTAAAGGCGAAGAGACTAACTAAATACAGATTGGAGAAAAATATTTTAACTTTGGAAGATTTCAAGGATATTTGGCAACAATGTATGGAGAAATTTCTATTAGAATTGTCTGCTACCATAAAAATGGGTTTAAAAAAGGAAATAGATTTTATCTTGAATTTATAAAAGTGATATGTTATACTCATGAATGAATTCCTAAGAAAAGACAAAGAGAAAATAAAATCAGCTTCATCAAGTTTTTAAAAACAAAGAGAAAGAACATGAAGTTGGTGTATTAAATCAAATTTTAAAATATGTATGATAATTTTACTAGTAGCTCTTAATAATTTGTTCTTGACCTGGAGTGAATTACATAGTATTAAGGATTTATTTATTTGTTTAAATATGAGGGGGGGTTGTGTGTTTTTTTGGGGGGGGGCTGGTTAAAATATTGATGGGATCATTTCTGGTATATGTTAAACTTATGAAAGCATTTCTGCAAAGTTATAGAGAAACCGATAATCTATTAACTTTTGGGATACTAACTGAACGAATTCAAGATTCCGATTTTTAATATGTTGCTTTTCTGCTAGAGTTTAATGGATTTTTCTTGACTACGTTCAAATGATAAGGCTTTAAAGATTTGTTTATAAACATGAGATGAACTATGGGAAGAAGAAACTTTCTGTTGTAGGAGGAAGAGGGTTGATCTTTGGTTGAAATGTTAGAGAAGATGTTAAGCTACTGGAAGAAAGAGAAGATATGTATGTATGTATGTACAGTATATATTCCTTTTTACTTATATCTCATGGTACCTTTTTTCCAGGGGTAAAATGCTCCTGGTTTGGACTGGATCGCCCGATCTGGTAGTGATGGCAGCAGGTGGTTCAGAGAACCAGTAGCAAAAATCCCTGCTCCCCCTACGCCTAGCTGAGCCGCGCGGTCATCAGAGGGTTTTTAAAAAAACTTTTAAAAGCATTTTTTCTTCAGCTGAAAAAATGCTTTTAAAAGTAAAAAAAAAAGCCTCTGATGATCACGCAGCTCAGCTGGGATCTTCAGAACCTTTTAAAAGCATTTTTTCCACAACCTCTTCAGTCGAAGAGGTTGTAAAAAAATGCTTTTAAAGGGTTCTGGCGATCAGGCAACTCAGCTGGGATTGTCAGAACCCTTTAAAAGCATTTTTTCTACAACCTCTTCAGCCAAAAAAAATGCTTTTAAAAGTTAAAAAAAAAGTTGGCCATGCCCACCCAGTCACATTATTCCCCCCACCAAGCCACGCCCACAGAACCAGTAGTAACAAATTTTACATTTTACCCCTGCTTTTTTCCTCTGCACTTTTTTTTTCTTTTTTACGTTTAATATTTCTGTTAGTTTGTATTCATTTATCTTTGCATTTTTAAACTTTAATAACATTATTATTTTTTAAAAAGAACCGGGGAGTCACAGTTATATGAAAAAAGAATGCTTTTATTAGAAATTAGAACTGATAAGAAACAGTGGCTTTGTGAAATTTTCAATTTAAATAACTATATCTATGAATTTATTTCTGTCCCAAATTTGATCATGAATTCATTTTCCTGATTTTTCAGCATGTTTATTTTGAATATTTCTATATTACTTTATGGTGGTTTTTTTAATCTTCTATAGACATGTAGAAAAGTTCTGTGGTTAGTTTTGTAAGACACAAATTTTGTGCACATTTATCTAACCGGATATATTTTAAAAGACTCTCCTCCCAATATCATGTATTGATATTATGATCACTGATTTGTCACATTTATCTAATCTTTGTTATATGTATTTAAAAATAAGTGTAATAGCTTGTATATGTATTTTAAAAAAACAGGAAAACATGACTATCAAATAATCATTTATCTCTCTTCATAAATTGATTCAGGAGAAATGTGTCTGTCAGTCTGTCTATCACCCATCCATCTATCCATCTATCATCTATCTATCAAATTTATGTAGCCATCCATCTCACCGGGAGTGAGATGGGAGTTCATATTCAAATGCAAACAAAAGGAATTTCTTCCATAACTTACTTCTGTTTAAAATATAGGTTTTAGGACCCACAGCAGAAGATGCTGAACGTAGTAAGGATGGGGAATCCCTCTAATATATTTATAAACAATGCACCAATGATCCAGAACAAGGATTCTACCTGCTTTCTATTCAGATTTATTTTTGAAAGAGCAGAAATGCGGACAATATGCATAATCATTGGTGTTTAATATTGTAGTTCTGTTTGAAAATGTATATATTTGCTCGAAAGCACAGAAAACAGCCACCAGAACAACTAAATAATAATATAGCCTTCCATTTACCTGAGAATGGTGTATGAGAATCACTTTCTAAGTCAGGGAATAGTTTTGATGAGAGAAAGGGAAGCAATTCATAGAGAACTCAACTGCAAATGTGAGTCAAAGGAGGTGAGAGAAAAGGGAGAGAAAGATTAATTCTTATCTTGACTGAGAAGTGCATTCGAAACTGATAGATGGGCTGTAAATACACAAAATCAAGGACAGGAGCTGAAAAAGAGACAGCCTGGTGATTGAAGAGTGATTGTGATTGAAACAGTCTGTTTCCTAGCCAAGGTGACTGGTTGTGCTGGGGATGAAGCAACAGTGGAGAAGGAGAGGAAATACGAGGGGGATCCATTTTATATCAATACCTGCCAGGACTGAATCTTTAGCCTTCATAAGCAATGTGCTGGTCCTAGCAGGATTTTCTTCACAGATCAAATTCATGATGTGCTTTCTAAATGAGAGACCAGGAGGCAAGAGAATAGACACAAAGAAGGTCTTCATTCTTGGCTGAAATTATCAAAATGTCCCAAGTTGGTGAACAAGCCAGCCATATGATTGGCAGCTAATCACCTGGTGATGAAATTGCAACCCATGCTTGGAATAGCAAAATAGCAAACCTCTATTATTTTTCATTTTACCTCTTCAGACATTTACCAAAAGGATAAGTCTGTGGAAATATCATAGATCTAGGATTTTGGAGCATCTGAGGAAGGAAAATATTCCTTCCCTAAAAAAGTGTACGTACTTCTTCATTACTTTCTTAAAAATTTCAAGACCACAGAACTCCAATTACAATATGTACAGTTGGTATCTTGATGAATGACAAGTATTCAATGTCAGCCAACAATGTGATGCCACTGCAAAAAAGAAAAAAGAAAAAAAAGAATACAATCTAATGCTACATCAGCAGACACATAATGTCAAGATTAAGAGAAATAATTCTTCCTTCGTCATATTGCATTTAGAATACTGTATCCAATTCTGGGCACTGTATTTTAGAAAAGATATTAAGAAAACAAAGTATGTCCAGAGGAGTAAAACCAAAATACAGTATTTTATGAGGAACATTGGAGATACTGGGTAGATTTCAAATGGAGAAGAGAAGCTGTCTTCAGATATTTGAAGGATTATTATAAACAAGGCAAAATAATTGTTTAGCGTTGTTCCAGAAATCTGGAAAAAAAACAAGAATGAACAAACTGTCTTAAAAGATGATAGACCCGTGATGGCGAACCTATGGCACACATGCCCGAGGTGGCACACAGAGCCATCTTTCTGGGCACACGAGCTGTCACCCAACCCACCTGCAGCTGCATATGCATGCGTGTCCAAACTGTTGTTTGGGCCTCCGGTGTGCATGCGTGCAATTCAGGGGACCCAGCCGGTCTTCAGAGCTCTCCTACCCATGCGTGTGTGTTTGTGCATGCAGCCGAGAGTACTTGCATGCAGCATGCACAGACGGCATTCACGTGTGTGTATTGCATGTGTGAAAACCGTGCACTTGCGCAGATGGTGCAATTGTGCATAGGGAGAGCTGTGCAAAACCTGTGTGCACACGCGCAGATGGTGTAATTGCAAGCACAGCACACAAGGAGGACCCATGTGAAAGCTGCACGCATGCGCAGATGGTGTGGTTGTGCATGCAGCGCACAGGGAGGAGCCACATGTTAGTGCAGATAGCACGTGTGCACGCATGCAAAGCACGCACCTGTTCAACACTCAGTAAGTAAAAGGTTCGCCACCACTGTGATAGACTCTACTTTCCTGAAGATCTGCTTTAAACAGTAAGAGAATGTCTGTCTATAAAATGGAAAATTGGATCATTGTCTTGCTTGCAATGGCCATAATTTCAATTAGTTAGTGCAAACTTACTGTCTCCATTCTGGGTTTTGTTCTCCTCTCCTGTTCTGGCCCAAAATGGTACTTTAGTTCAACTTGCTTATACTTTTTTTTTTCTCCTTGATTGCTTTCTGTTCTTTCTCTATTTGCCCATATTGGATTGCTTTGCTGCAAACAGTATTTATTGCTAGCTGGCACACATAAATGCTCAGACATATATTCAATTACCTTTGAACAATTTCCATTTACTTTCTACTTTTTGCTTTGCTCCTGTTCAATTTAACCTCAACTGTTCACTGAAATGCCTTTGACTTACATTTACTCTTTTAGAATTCTTATAATTAAAGACTTGTACTAAATTCTGGTCAAAGTGATTCAAATGCTATCTTGTTTAAACATCCTTTCCTGGGATTATAAATTTACCCAAAACCAGAGACAAAAGGATGCTGCAGTTTTTGTAGATATTGCCTTTGCCTTTTGTTTTCATATTCAAATAAAGGTGGCATTTCTTGACTATTCCCATTGCAAGGCGTTCACAAACATTGGGCCATGTGCATAACAATACCACTGCAGACTACATTATATAACAATTCTGGGAAATGTCAGCGGTGTCCAATCCTTTTTAGTTTTTGTTCAGACCTTTCTTCTTGTTGTGACCAAGGCCCCAGTAGGTAGTAGGAAACTCAGTCAGTGTAAAAGCAAGCAAACTTTATTCGAACAGCTGAGAATTATTTCATTCCCAGTGTAGTTCAACTAAATTAAAGCAAATTCCTCCCAGCACAAATTCTTCAGTCCTATCACCAATCTTGGTCCAATTAGGCAAACTGCCAAAGGCCTTTCTTGGTAAAAGTTCAGAAGACACTGATACAAAATAAATGCAACAAGATGAAGCTATCAATGTTGTTTTCTGGCAAAGCCCAAACGCCACTGCTGGTCTTTTAAGCCATATGGGAGGGGCCAATCATCTCTTGGCCCTACTCCCAAGTTGTCCTCTTTGCTTGAGCTTCTCTTGCCTTCTAGCAGCTCTTCTCATGCGTGTATTAGGAACAGGCTCCTTGTTGTGACCCAGGTTCCTGGACCCGGACTCCTGGACTCGGATGATTCAGAAAGTGAGGGAGAAGACCTGGCAAGCCCTGCTTCTCTTGGGCCCTCTCCCTCCCTGGCACCCACTCAAAGGGAGGAGGAGGGGCCGGCAAGGCCTGATTCGCTCGAGCCTTCTTCTGATTTGGCAACGCCCCAAGAACAGTTTTGGAGTGATGCAAGATTGCGCAGACATGACCGGCACGCGCAGCAGAAAAAGCGTTGGGATACAGCCAAGGAATGATGGTCATGCAGTGACATCTGCAGACTATAAATAGGAGGCGGGACTTCCTGGTTTTTTGTCTTGGACAAAGCAATGAATTTGCGCGGGCAAACTGTATCAATGGAGGGAAGAATATATTCGTGAGTAATTCTGGCCTTATCTATAATTTCCTCATTGTCTCCAGAAACTTGGCAAGCCCATGGGTAGACGTGGCCAGGACATTTATCTATGTAAATAAAATAGAAGAAGAGGCCTCTGACTGACTCTTTGTTGGGAGTATTGGGGGAGGGAAACAGAACACTCCTCCTGTTCCTCTGCCTCACTACTGTCAGGCTCTGGAGGTTCTGGAGTCCGCACCTCACTCCCCAGTGGTCCTGGCCCCACCTCAGCCTCTGATGCAGAGCCTTCTCAACCTCCAGGACTGTCCCACACTCTTTCTCAGCCTCATTGCTGTCCAACTCCGTTGCCAGCTCCGCAGGCTGCTGGCGGACCACAACACTTATATTCACTTTCTGTCATATCTACACAAACACTATTCCAAGTCCAAGTCCTCAATTCTAGTAGCCATCTTGAACTAAGCCTTACTATTATAGAAATATTTTCAGATTAATATTGAGCCGTTGTTCTTTTATTCCTATCTTGACATGTATAAGCCATGACAAGAAATACTGAGAAAATTGCCATAAATGATTGCCGGAGCGCCGGAAACCTGTGCAAATGTACGCGATGGCCAGCTGGTCTTTGGGTTTCCGGAAAATGCATGGGCACTGGTCAGGTGATCTTTGGGTTTCTGGCGCTCCAGCACGTGCGAAGACCAGCTAGCTGGTGCACATGCGCATGCTGAAAACCCAAAGACCAGGTGGCGATGGCACACGTGATCACAGAGAGGGCTCTGCGTGCCACCTCTGGCAATGTGCCATACGTTCACCATCACGGTTATAGACCATGCAACTCACACATCAATGTGACTTCCTAGGACTGGTGAGTTGGTTCTATAAAAACTATATTTGTATAAATTGCTAATTTATATAATTTACAAACTTTTATAAACTGGCTCGTATGCCATGGATTACGTGAATGTGTGGTTTTCTGTCTTCTCGGTGAAAATACAGCTTTCACACTGGAACAGCTGGACTGTTTTCTTCCACCTAAGAAGCATGCCATTTTCAAGATAGAGACTTCACTGTGAGGATGTAGTGTCAGCAAATGATAGCACCCAGATAAGCAGGCTGTGGGGATGAGCCCATCATTCCACTGTAGACATATGTGACTGTAGATAATTACAGTACTATTTGCTTTCAGTCCCTGCTTTCTTTTTTTGTTTAAATTATAGTTCTGATTGCTCCATGTTTTTGTTTGTCCTCATTTCCTCAGATGTCTCACCTGATAAAAGCCCTAGGACTGAATAACAGCTGAAATTAAAAACTAAAGGGTGTATAAGGACTGCTGTTAGCAGAGTTGTTGCTTCTGCTCAGAACAAATTTATTTATTTATTTCAACCATTTTCATCCTTTTCATAGTTAAATATTACTTACCCAGAAATATTAAGAAGAAGAAACAGAGCTTTTCTACCAGAAATTAATTCTCTAAGGTAGTGACTAGCCTTAACTCAGCCCTAAGTTTCCTTTACATTTTGTATCCTTTCTTGAAAAAGAAAACAAATACACTTCAGGATAAAGCAACGTTCAGAACAAATCAGTCTTTTTAGAGTATATCAATATCAACAGTTATAATGGTAATTAAATTAGGTTCCTTTGCAGTCTGATAATCCAACTTGAGAAGCTATCAAAATATTTTAACAATATAACTTTGGATATGGTATATTAACTGAGAAGATGGCAAAATGCACGACTGTAGAATGTCTTTATTATAAAAATGCAGTTATCATAGTGGCAATGGTCTTTTGTTAAAAAAAAAGTTTAAGCTCACATATTTTCCACATTACCCTACATAATCAAAAACAGCAGAAATAGGCATGAATAGGTAACAGCAGAAGTTATGACAAACTAATGATGAGAATGTCAACAGTTTAATGTCATCTTATATAATAAACCTCTTGCAGAAAAAATTCTAGAACAACTGGCAACAGAGCAGACCCCTGGAACCTGTCCCATGATACCATACTACAATAGAACCTCTGGTCACAACCATAATTTGTTCCATAACTTTGGTCACAAACTGATTTGGTCGTGACCTGAACCTAGTTTTGGAAATTTGGCGCTTACAGAAAAAAAAATGGCACGGAAGGGGAAATAGGCCGTGAGGGGAAAACAGTGAATTTTTTGGTCGGAACCCGATTTGGTTGTAGTCAGAAGAATTCGTGACCAGCGGTTCCACTGTATTTATGCAAAAACGTATTGGTTCTTGGACCTGTTGAGCCCTTCAACATTGATTTGGCAAATTTGAATAATATTCCTGATCTCACTTGTCATTTGGGCCTGAAAAAGTCCAGGTTTTTTGTTGTTGTTGTTTTCATTGCCACGTATTTTGAAAGCCAGGAAAATCTACAGAGTAGTCTGGCTGCTGCAGTTGCTACTTCGTTTAATTCACACTGTTGCACTATCCAGGGTGCACCATGAGGAGGTGAACTAGTTTCACACCTGTATATGGTCTGGTATCTGATTTATTTTTAATATAAACGATGCTGCGCTTCAATGATTAGATGGCCTAGACATTGAGATATATATATATATATATTTACATTTATATCCCGCCCTTCTCCGAAGATTCAGGGACTCAGACTCAAGACTCAGACTCAACTTATATTTGAACATAAACCTTTTAAACATTTATTTTATTGGGTTCTACTAATCTAATTGAAATGTTAATTTATATTGCTAGTCCATGTATGATATGCCATATGCTCAGTGGTGGGATTCAAGTAATTTAACAACCGGTTCTCTGCCCTAATGGTTTCTTCCAACAACCAGTTTGCCAAACTGCTCAGAAAGTTAACAACCGGTTCTCCCGAAGTGGTGCGAACTGGCTGAATCCCACCACTGCATATGCTAAATAAATAAATAAGTTTACATGAAGGTTATTTTTTTCTCCTATTAAATCCCATGAGCAATTTGAAGTAGAACAATTTGCTTTGCCAGTTGAGATTACCTCTACTAATTTTGATGCATAAATAGACCGTATCTAATGATGGACATGGTGCTCTTGAAACAACTCTGAGACCCTTTCCATTATTGGGATCCCATTGAAAAGTGTGTTTAAAGCAAACCTTTCTTCACAGATAGCCAAGGGATATTTTTCCATTGTACTATTATTGGTGATACATCTAGATCAGGGGTCTCCAACCTTGGTCCCTTTAAGACTTGTGGACTTCAACTCCCAGAATGGGAGTTGAAGTCCACAAGTCTTAAAGGACCAAGGTTGAGATCTGATCTAGATCTCTTTAGGAATAATATGTTCTACTTTGGCCAAAAATAGATTTTGCAACCCACTAAACAGTTCCCCATTCTATGTAGATTCCAGAAATAATAAAGCAGAAGATAAATTAATGTTGTAAAAAAGACAAGGATGGAGATTTTGAGCTTTTTTAAAAACATCTAATTCAAACTTTTTAAAAACATAAAGTATTTACCCCTTCCCTCTTGCACTTTATATATAACAATTGACTGACCATAGCTTCAGTGTCTTGAGTTATTTTATGCTCTCTGACAAAACCTGAAATGTTTTAAGTCTGCTTGAGTTTAACCAGCATTAAAGATAAAAGAAGGGCCATATACTCCTATTTTGCTGCTACTCCCCATATCAGAATGCTTGATACTTACTTAAAGCAAACCTTTCTTCACAGATAGCCAAGGGATATTTTTCCATTGTACTATTATTGGTGATACATCTAGATCAGGGGTCTCCAACCTTGGTCCCTTTAAGACTTGTGGACTTCAACTCCCAGAATGGGAGTTGAAGTCCACAAGTCTTAAAGGGACCAAGGTTGGAGATCCCTGATCTAGATCTCTTTAGGAATAATATGTTCTACTTTGGCCAAAAATAGATTTTGCAACCCACTAAACAGTTCCCCATTCTATGTAGATTCCAGAAATAATAAAGCAGAAGATAAATTAATGTTGTAAAAAAGACAAGGATGGAGATTTTGAGCTTTTTTAAAAACATCTAATTCCAAACTTTTTTTAAAAAAAAAATAAAAGTATTTACCCCTTCCCCTCTTGCACTTTATTTATAACAATTGACTGACCATAGCTTCAGTGTCTTGAGTTATTTTATGCTCTCTGACAAAACCTGAAATGTTTTTTAAAAAATAGTGCTTGTTTTAATTGAAAATGTTCAATCAATATACACTCCTCTCTAGTTTAAACAGCCCACCATGTAATAAATAATCTGAACTGAAACTTCCTGCAAGGAAAGAGGGGAAAGGGGAAGGGAAGGGAAGGGAAGGAAAGGGAAAGGGAAAGGAAAGGAAAGGAAAGGAAAGGAAAGGAAAGGAAAGGAAAGGAAAGGAAAGGAAAGGAAAGGAAAGGAAAAACATTGAATCTGTTGTCATATACTATAGCTTTAGACTTGAAATCTTTGTGGGCTGCACTGAACTTGCAACATGCTGGAGTATAACTATTACTAAGGGACTGTCAGCCATTTTTAAACGTAGATACCAGATATCCTTTACTGATAGTGGAATATTATCATATTAGGGAGCCTGCTAGTTATTCACAAACAAATTGGTTTCCAATCTAGTTCACAGAATCTCACTTTGGTGGAAGAAAATGCTTCAGAAGAGTTTTACAAGAGCTGGCCAAGAGTTTAAATGGACTAGAGCAGTTGCAAATCAATTTTAACTGTGTATTATTTACAGGACTGATATTGCTGTCTTGTATATCTCTTGAGCCTCAGGTTATCAATCTCTGATGTATTTGATAAAGTGAAGGATCCTGATTCTGAAGGGGGTTCAACTGAAACAACTCTGAGACCCTTTCCATTATTGGGATCCCATTGAAAAGTGTGTTTAAAGCAAAGGAAAGTTGAAGTAAGATCACAAGCATAGTTACAGTTTCACTTAGCGACTCATTGAAATTCCTCTCTCTCTCTCTCTCTGTGTATATATGTATGTATATTATGTATATGTGTGTGTGGTGTGTGTGTGTGTGTGTGTAGGTGTGTGCTGAGGTGGGCTTCACATAATTTAACAACTGGTTCGCCCCAGCACCGAAAATGTGCATGTGCACCTTTCAGGCATGCACGCTGCCTTCTGCACATGTGCTTGGCTCGCACAAGCGCTTGCACACATGCACGTGGCTTAAAAATGCAGCTAAATAGGACAGCATAACTACCAGTTCGCTCAAATATATATATATTTATATATAGACTTCGTCGAAACGTTGCCAAGACACTTCCAATTTTACGCGGGAGAAAACCCGAATAACCAAAGACCTATATATATATTTATATATATTTATATATATATTTATTCTGAGGTTTTCGCGGGTGTTTGTATGTCGGTCTTTGGTTATTCGGGTTTTCTCCCGCGTAAAATTGGAAGTGTCTTGGCGACGTTTCGACGAAGTCTCATTCGTCATCTTCAGGCTTCAGCTTCGTGCTTCTGAAGCACGAAGCATATATATATATATCTCTTTGGTTATTCAGGTTTTCTCCCGCATAAAATTGGAAGTGTCTTGGCGACGTTTCGATGAAGTCTCATTCGTCATCTTCAGGCTTCAGCTTCGTGCTTCTGGGAGCAATGTGTGACTGCAGCTGTTTCTTCCTTTTTAACTGCTAGTGGGGGTTTGAACTGATTGGGTGGGAGCTTGGCTGTGCTCTGATTGGATGGGGGTTTTTTGGTGCTCTGATTGGATGGGGGTGTGTCCTCTTTGGGTGGGGGCTTGGTTGTGCTCAGATTAGTCTGAGCTGCAGGGGGATTTGAGCTGGTGAGCTTCACAGCTGTTGTCCGGCTTCGTGTTCGCGGTCGTGCCAAATCTTCACAGTGGGTGTCAGTCTGCTGCATGTATGGATTGGAGGGGTTTGAAATGGCCAATGTTGCAGCTGCGGTCTGGCTTCTGGTCCTTAATTGTGCTTCATGATCAGTGTGGGTTTGGGTCTACTTTCTGGGTGGATGTGTGGTGGTGACATCCTGTGTGGACCTCGTGAGTGTGGGTCTGGTGTCATTCTTCATGTTAGGGACACGTTTGTCAATAAGGGCAGGTTTCCAAATGGCTGGTAGGCAGGAGGTATCATCTCGTTTGTTCATGCTGTGTGGGCGTTTTTCTATCTCGATGGCTTCTCTGATTATTCTGTTGTTAAAGTGTTCAGTTTTGGCGATAGTTCAGAGCACAGCCAAGCTCCCACCCAATCAGTTCAAACCCCCACTAGCAGTTAAAAAGGAAGAAACAGCTGCAGTCACATTGCTCGCTGAAGCCTGAAGATGACGAATGAGACTTCGTCAAACGTCGCCAAGACACTTCCAATTTTACGCGGAGAAAACCCGAATAACCAAAGATCTACATACAAACACCCGCGAAAACCTCAGAAAACAAATATATATATATATATATATATATATATATATATATATATATATATATATAGTAAAATAAAAACAATATAACTATTAGATACACTGCAAAGCAGGAACAATATTCACGTAACTATCAGTGTGGAGAACAGTTTGGCTTTTGGGATGTAAGTTGTAAATCATTGTGTAAAGAAGAATGGTGCAGTGTGAATGAAATGCTCATTTAGTGAAACTAACACAGGGTTTATTTAAGAAAAGTTTCCAGAGCTCCAGAGAGAGAAAGAGAAAGGCTTTTCTTTTACATATTAACAAACGCACAGGGGGAAATGGCAGAAGAATTCTTATTTTGATAAATTCCTTAATTCCTGAAGGGATTTCCCAACAGGTTTGTTGAATGGAACACCTGGCTGTGTGTTTGCTCTCTTCTCCCTGTTCTTCCTCTCTTTTCATAATTTAACTGCTTGCATAAAACAAAGAACTCATGGCTCTGTCTAATAGTAACCTCAGCCCACTAGTCATAGTTCTTAATCCTCTCAGGAGAGAGACTTGGAGGAACTCCAGCCAATAGCACTTCAAGATGACGGAGGTGCGGTCCTTTAGAAGAGACATAAAAATAAAGGTCCAATCCATTTGATAGAAATTCCCACAGGACCTATAAAATATTGAACATCGCTGCTAACTGGCTTTGCCCTTGTCAAACCTTTATTACTGTAGACACCTCACTTGCTGTGAGATAGAAATGACACAACGAGTCTAAAAAAAATGAGAATGTGGATTCAAAAAGAGCCTAATTATTTCCCATAACTGTGATTACTTTGTAAAACAGAGATGAGAGGTGAGTGGGATGGAAAGTCAACCCATAGCCTTGAAAGCAGAATGGCCTAGCATTCTAATAGGCAAAATGAATGGAACAATGGATCATAATGCCACTGGCCTCTGTCACAGCAACATTATTAAATGATCAATGAGCTATTAAAGCTACAATGCTTAGTGTGTCCACTAAAGATTTACTATGCCAACAGTTTCCTAATTGAGGGGGGTATTGTTTTTTTACTGCCAGAAGAAGGCTGTCTGTGTGGTTCTTGAAGCTGTGGTTATAAGGAATAGATTAATATCATATTCAAGTGACAACACTGTGTGCTAAAATGTGGATTCCCCAAAGTGTTTCACTAGGGAGTAATACAGAAATAGAAAGAACAAGTCATTTAGAAATTAAAACTATTTAAAAGTTTGGATTTTTTTTTAAAAGATCAGGATTATATGTGTCCTTACTTGAGCCTTTGGGATGGATAAAAGTGGGCATTTGATACTTTCACAGGGATTTGGGTTCTATTCCGCTCTGTATTTTTTCAGAAAATCTTGAAGAAACACATTAACTGAGTAGTTCACTGGTGTAGAAGAATTTGTGGTAATAGCTTTTCTAACTATTTATTTTTAGTTAGGAAAGATGGTGGTACAACATTAACCTAATAGTTACCATGAGAATTATAATGATACAAAGAATTAAAGCAAACAAGTCATGGGAGACCTACCATTTTTATTTTTATTGTCATTTGAACTTGTGTAAAGTATTTTAGTTCACGATTAAGACTAGTAACAATTGAAAACCACAGATTCTGTAGCAAAAACCAGACTAAATGGAAGGAAAGAGAAGAGGATGACCAATAGCAAGGCGGAATGACCAGTTACAATGGCAATGGCTACCATGTTGGAAGACTTGAAGGACCAGGTTAGACACAGATTGTCATGGAGAAAATCTACCTATGTGTGCTAAGAGTTGAAAATGATTTGATAGCACATAATCAAATATTTAATTGTCTTAAATAAACATAAAAAATTTGGGAGCTGTGTAAATTACTATTTAATAGTAATAGTATTACTACATAATAATATGTAAGAATACTATTTACCATTTTGCCATGTGAAGATGAGTAAACTGACATATAATTTTTTTAGAAGCTGAATTAATCTTGGAAAGTGTCAAACATATACAGAGAAAAAAACAACAATGGGTGCAGCAAACTGCATGATGCAAAAATGACAAAGCTATAGAAAAAATTGAATGACCAATTAAAGCAATTATTAGTAAATTAGCAAAAGCTGTTTCTAGTTTTTGGTAACAAGCACAACACTCTGGCAAATTAAATGTTGCTAGTCCCTAAACAGGTTTCCTTCAACGTTATTGGACTTCAACTCCCATTATTTCTAGGTTTGAGGCATGTGGCTGGGCCTTATAGGAGATTGACCCCAGCAGTTAGGAGGGGAAAAATCTGCAATAATCTTTTATCAGGGGTTCATTGTAGTTTGGAGTCTGTGCAGATGAAAAATTCAGCCAGGAGATGATCCATAGACATGGAATGATTTCCTTGCATGCAGGAAAAGAGCATAAGGAAAAGTTGGATGAGATAAGAAACCTGAAACTGAATCAAGGAAAACCCAAATGTCATGCAAAAATTAAATAGCTCTTACATACTACAACTAAAAAAGAATTGAAATTTGATGCAGTTTTTTTTCCTACTAAATCCTTCATTCAAGCAGCTTTATATCCGCTTATATCTTTTCTCCCATGGGAAGAAAGGCAAATGGGATGGATCAGTTTTCATGAGAAAACAATCTGCATTGGATCTAAATTGAAATTTAATAACAATATTATCATAAATTGAAAACAATCCTATAGGCGCACTTGAGGATATATTGCATAGAAACACAGGATATAAATGCTACAATAAATAAATAAAATTCCAGAACATCTGCAGTTATATTGTTATTAAAAAGACTTGTTTATTCCATTTAGGTCTAAGCGATTGACAATGTCCAATAAAATTAGGCTTAAAATGAGAAATAAATGTTGTGATGTTTCTGGAAACAGAAGATAGCTTTCCACTTGAATATGCAGAAATAGTGAATGTGGAAACTGAATGCCAATGTTAAGAGACAATTTTCAGAAAATAATGTAGTTCTGGAAATCAAAAAAAGCAACAATTGATATACCTGATTATTTTAAAAAAAACAACCTAGTATATTGGATTATCCAACCAAGGCTGATATAGATGATGAATATTTTTAAAATGCAGATCTTTCATAATGGCATATAGTAAGTAGGAAGAGGCATAAAAGGGTCATTGAGTGGCTAAGACTGCTAAGACAGTCTGTTATTAACAGCAGCTGCTTGCAATTACTGCAGGTTCAAGTCCCACCAGGCCCAAGGTTGACTCAGCCTTCCATCCTTTATAAGGTAGGTAAAATGAGGACCCAGATTGTTGGGGAAATAAGTTGACTTTGTATATAATATACAAATGGATGAAGACTATTGCTTGACATAGTGTAAGCCACCCTGAGTCTTCGAAAAAGGGCGGGATATAAATGCAAATTTAAAAAAAAATTATTATTGTTTTTGGGGAGACATTTTGCTGAGCATGGTCTTTCTGGAAAACTCCATAATTTGAACATTTCATCTTAAATTTGTTTTGTTATCCCTGTAGTAATAAGTGAATAGTAATGAAAAATTTATTTAGAACATGATGTCTGGGAACACTGAAATGTTACATTTCTAATTATGGAAATTGTATCAGATAATTAGTGATATTAATTTTGTATGACTCACAAACAGATTAAGAACTGATAAAAATATGTTTTTATTCAGAAAGAGGTGTACGCAAAATTGTAAATAATTCTTACAGTTCCTAGATTGCAGAAAAATCAGTATTGTATTCTGCTTCATTAAAAAACAACAACTTGTCATCGACTAATGGTTTCACCTCTTTCTAAATACCACCAGTTCTGATATTTGTTTGTTCCTTCATTTAGTTATGTGACCTAAATTACAGAATGCAAGATATATTCTCAGAATATTAGAAAATGAATTTATGGCAAAATTAACAGATTTGGGACCACAGAAAAACTGCTTCCTAAAAAGGTAATCTTTTGAAGACTTGTGTCCTTAAATTATTCATTGTTAGGTAGCAAAACTGTATTTTCTGCCACACAGAAACAGGGCAATCGTGTAAGACCAATAAATCCTTATGTGTCACTGAAGCAGAAAGAGCCCAAATCATAAGAATGAGTAACAAATTAGATGGGAATCTTCTGTCCAGCTTAACAACAATCTATCTCTGTGAATAAAAATAATACTCCATAGTTCCTATATTGCTTCTGATAATTAGTATATTCATCTCTGAAGTTTTCACCTTTGTGGCGTCTACACACGTTCAGTGGTGGGTTTCTACTGGTTCACCCCTGTTCGGGAGAATGAGACTATTGCCTTATACATTGTAAGCCGCCCTGAGTCTTCGGAGAAGGGCGGGGTATAAATGTAAACAAAAAAACAAAAACAAAACCGATAGCGGCAGCGGCAGGAGGCTCCGCCCACCCACCCAGACACCATCACGGATGCTCTGCATATGCACAGAAGGTTTGTGAGCTCACAGTTCCAAACCAGTAGCGAAGTTAAGTGAAAACCACTACTGTTTATGTTCCAAATCACAGTGATTTATCTCAATAATTACTTTGGATTTTGAAAATAATTTAAAGAATTATTCTTAACTGAACTCTGACAGATATGAAATTAGGACGGAATGTGGCCCGAACATTTTTGGATTACTACAGACTAAACGCCATTACAGAGAGACCTTTAGCACCAGTTTCCAGTACATGGTAAGTTTTAGAAAGCTATTGGTCTACTTTTAATTTTTAACTATTTTTATTATTAAAAATGGTTGATTACAAAGTACAGTTATGATAGTGTGCCTAGCTAGGTTAGCTAAGATCTACAGAGTTCTGCAGATTCTAAAATCTCTTCTTCCATTAGTTTTCTTGTGTCTAAATAAAAGAAGAGGGAATAACCATATGTTGGTGTGCCTTTTGTTTTTCAGAGGAATTTTATAAAAGTCAGTCCAAAAATGGGTTGAAAGCTTATTCAGACAGAAAAATGTTTCCCTGGTTTAATAAATTTTAGAAATATTGTTGACCTTATTGACTTTTTTTTTTTGCTAAATGTTTCATGTTACAAATATGTTAAAGGGACTTTTAATTAATTTGATGCTTTCTTTGAACTTAAGGGTTTTTTTACATATTGGGTGATAGATGAAGGAAGGAGATAGCTGACCTATAACTGGGAACAGTAAACCCACCTTCCCAATTATTTCTCCCCCAGATAAAATTACCACTAAAACTCCCTGTCATCACTCCTATATTTGAGTGATGTTGTTGTATCATGATTCCACTAGCTGTTGTGCTCGTTTTTCTTTTTCTTTTACCAGGTGTTAGCCACTTGGAGTGATGCTTGAGTATGAGAATGAGAACATATGGATGTCTGCTTGTACATATTGGAAAAGTGCTCTTAAAATGCAATGGTGGGAAACAAAAAGTTTTTGTGTGGACTTCAATGGCATTGTATCATCGATTAGGATTGTATGTGCTTCAAAACGTATTCAGAAACAGTACTTCAACCCAGGGTTGAAATGCTCCCGGTTCGGACTGGATCGCCCAATCCAGTAGTGATGGCGGTGGGTGGTTTGGAGAACCGGTAGCAAAAATCCCTACCCCCCCCGCCCCAGTTGAGCCACGCGATCATCAGAGGTTTGTTTTTTAAAAAACTTTTAAAACCATTTTTTCCTTGGCCAAAAAAATGCTTTTAAAAGTAAAAAAAAGGCCTCTGATGATCGCACAGCTCAGCTGGGATCATCAGAACCCTTTAAAAGCATTTTTTCTACAACCTCTTCGGCCAAAGAGGTTGAGGGGAAAAATGCTTTTAAAAGGTTCTGGTGAACAGGCAACTCAGCTGGGATCATCTGAACCCTTTAAAAACTATTTTTTCCTCTGGCGATCCCAGCTGAGTTGCCTGATCATCACAAGCTTTTAAAAGCATTTTTTTGCAACCTCTTCTACCAAAGAGGTTGTAGAAAAAATGCTTTTAAAAGTTAAAAAAAAAGTTGGCCACACCTACCCAGTCACTTTAACCCCCTCCCACCAAGCCACACCCACAGAACCGGTAGTAACGAATTTTACATTTCACCCCTGCTTTAATCCTTACATAAGCACAGTACTCACTGAAGTATCCTGTCATTTTTCCAATATTCATGCAAGCCTGACGAAAGATACAGCTGTGTTAGGAGTAATATTAAAGTTATTATATTTTAATGATTTGATTAAAGCAGCAGTGTCTTTCTTTCGGGCTTGTAAGAAGCCTGAAAAAAGTCATGCGTGTTTCACATGAAGTTCAAAACATTTTTTAAAATAATTTTCAAGTGGGACTGCTCTCTTGTTAACTGTGCTATCAATCATCTCCCCGAAAACGGTATGGCTGACTCTTATATTTTGAATAAAAATTGAGGGCAAACTTTTTCAGATAGGCATTTGCATGGAAAAAATGCTCCAGAATCATGATGCCTCTTTACAAAAATGATTCCCCCTGCCCCCATTACTAAACATTTAAAATTCTTTTTCTTTTATTGTTTTATATTAGACTGTTTTATTCTCTTTTATTTGCATGAAGCGTGGGGGGTGGGGCTGCTTTGGAGACGAACAACACTACAAAAATCAATAATAATATTAGTAAGCTCTGCATTTCCACATACTCTGCATGAGCATTCATCTTCCTATGACTCATCCCCTGGAAAAACTCATTTAGGGGTGTAAAAGGAAAAGAAAGCCACTATTAGGTACCAAGACTCTTCTTAGGCAGTAAATACAAGTATTCTAGGACTGAAAATTGGAGGAGCAATTGGAACAGAGGGAAGCATCCTAGAATAACACTCTTTACTTCTTTACCTGAAGACTTTAGAATAGTTTAAGGCAGGAGAGAGATGCTGGAATCCCAGTCAACTCAATTGATTTTGTGCAGCCGCAAATTGCATAAGAAATGGAATAGCTATTACAGTTTAAAGGCAAATTATATGTTTTGCCTCAGAAATTAATTTTTGTTTTCCCCCTTGTCAATTGATAATTATAATCTGCCAGTTTTACTCCTACGTGTGTCTGCACATTTTAAATGCAGATCTCAGTTCTTGTAGCTGCTGCTGAAGATAGGGGGGGAAAATCCTTTCAGCATTAAACTGTGACACATTTGCGTGGGCTAAATGAAAAAGATCCATTTACGGAATTCAGAAAGATTTGCATTGCTTGGACAGCCTCCAGCAGGGCTCACCAAAATACCAGATTACAATAATTACCCTGTCAAATGCTTAGCAATCAAAATGTTGGCTGGAACAATGTAGCCCCACATTTTGAGTACAGACCTGCATGGCAAATGCTTAAATGTAGAATGTGCTTTTTGCAGAGCCAAGAGGGAAAGAAAAATTGGAGGGTTATCTGTTCTCTTCTAGGAGAAGCACCAGGAAGTGTTTTCTTTCCATGCATAGTTGTCTATATTAGAACCATCCTGTTCTCCTTTATTTCATATGAAACAAATATTAGTATAGATTTAAGTATTGGTGAAATGACTTTGTGATGCATCTTTGCATTTCAAGTACTTGATACATTTTGTTTTTAGTGCTATCTATGCTGCTTTAAAAGGGACGCGGAGGCTCAGTGACTAAGACACTGAGCTTGTCGATCGAAAGGTCGGCAGTTCAGCGGTTCGAATCCCTAGTGCCGCGTAACAGGGTGAGCTCCCGTTACTTGTCCCAGCTTCTGCCAACCTAGCACGTAAAAAAGGCAAGTAGAAAAATAGGGACCACCTTTGGTGGGAAGGTAACAGCATTCCGTGCACCTTTAGCATTTAATCATGCTGGCCACATGACTATGGAAACGTCTTCGGACAGCGCTGACTCTTCGGCTTTAAAATGGAGATGAGCACCGCCCCCTAGGGTTGGAAACGACTAACACATATGTGCGAGGGGAACCTTTACCTTTACTTTTATGCTGCTTTAAAGTAATCCTTCTTACAGATGATCACGTTCCAGGGATGTGTTGTCATAGAAACTAGGGCTACCCAGTCTAGACTGCAAAAATCTTGACAATCACTAGATGACAGCGAAGAATTAGTTTTCGATCTAATAGCCATCTGAACTTTTGCAACCCACATCTAGTAGCCCTAATGTATGCTAGGGTGGTCCAAGAAGGGATTATTATACATGTTCCTCCAGATGTTTTTGAACTCCAGTTCAGGATTTGGTTGGATTTCAACTGTTTGTAAACTATGCTGGAACTGAATTCCAGGGTCAAGTCTGCTTTCTACAGGAAATTTTATGACACTGCATTTTCCTCATAATCTGATGGGAAGCAGGAATCTTTTGCAGCGTTGGATATATAAATGTATCAAAATAAAACTGCAATTCTGCATATGTATATCGATATATTTTGCTTATAGCTAATATTATTACTATTCTATAATACGGGGCTCCCCTATGAAATCTCCAGAATTTCTGACTCATAGATTCTGTAAATTGTAAATATTTTCTTTAATGCTTTATATTAAAAATACTTGCAACAAGATGTGTTTGTAATAAATACTTTTGGAAAGAGATTCAGTTCTCAAGTGAGATGGGCAAGAGAAAAAATCTTAGTTCAGTCCAATTCTATTAAGTAAATGTTAGTGTTTGCTTCCATCTTGCTGGTAATAAATAAATTCTCAAGAATATAGTGATATCATTCAGTGTTATAAATCTGACTTGGTGCATTTATCACAACTTTTGTCATTTGGAGTCCAGTGTTTTGATTCCCACCTTGGAACCAAATTTAATATGTGGGCATTTAAAATGAGGACTCTTTTAGCATTTCAGTTGTTTCCCAGATCATGCAAAAGGACCATTGGACTCTGTTGTCCATCCACCCTCTCCTGCGTTTAAGCAAAGAACCTCTATTGTCAATGGTGCCTATTCTCACAGAGTATTTTTAGTAGTGAAGAGCCACATGTGATTGTCCATCACAACTGTGCAATCCCTAAAACTCAACAGGATTGGCCAAAAAAACTACTCAACCCCCCCCCAAGATATACAGCATTGAGGAAGGTGAAGTAATTCTACAGATTATAACTAACTCACTGATTCCTTTTCATAGAGGGAAATAAATGGAGGACTGATAATTGCAGTATTTTATTGTGTTGGCATCCCTATAATTTCAGGAAAAGTTAGCACTCATTTTATTTCCTCTTACATTTGCATTTATATCCTGCCTTTTCTCCAGAAATTCAGGACAGCCTATATAGAAATCCCATTTTTTCTCAGAACAAACCAATCGGACAAGCTAGGGAAAGCTTCCATGACTAAAGATGGAACTGAATGTGGGTCTTCTCAGTCCTAGTTGAGCATCTGAACCATTATTAAGAATCTTGGTTCTGATTTTCTCCTGTCTGCCTGATCTCATGTTTAATTACCCTGGCTACTAGTTTCTGAACAGGTAAAATTCACTTCTGTGGGTCATGCTTGGCCTGCCTTTCTTTCAACTGCCTGTCAGTAACTGTTTTGCTACCTGATTTGTGTTCCTGTTTGTGTTTAATACTTTAAACTGCCAGCCATCCTCAGGAACAAGAATCCTCCTACAGAGCTCTGCTTAATTAATTTTGGGACTCTCAGGGAAAGGCATTTGACATAATTAGGAATTATGGATGCTGGCTGTCCATCCTGTTTTAAACTGATTGCTTGTTAATGGCCAGAAACGATTGGCTCGAGTTTCCTAGATGGTAAATTGTGGGACTAAGTTAATATGTCTTGTTCAGGCTGGGCTGAGGTTTTTCACACAGACTTTCAACATTTCAATAGGGGAGGGAAAGAATCCCCAAATTCTCATTTCCATGGGCTCTTCTGCAAAACAACACCAAAAGGCTGCTTTGATTACAGATCTGTCCTTCCTTGACCCCTTGGCCACCAAATACTTCCTTATTTAAGGGAGGAAGAGCAAAAATGATTGACTACTTACACCCTCCTTTCATGAAGCACAAATGTTCATGTAAAAATTGAAACAAAGATTTCTAACTCTACTTTTTACCCTCGACTTTTGAACTCTCTCTTTTCCTAGTTTTACCAGCTGGAACTTATCAGCTAGGGAAAGAAAGAAAAAGTCAATTTTTGCCAGTATGAAGGACAAAGAACTATAAAAGTAGTAAGTCTATAAAAGAACCTACATGAGATTGTAAAGCAATCTTGGAAATGCTGTATCTTTTGTAATCTGATGCTGAATTAATAAATTGCTCTTGCTTCCCACTTATATAATGGATTCCCAAGAGTAGCTAAGTGGATCCCTATTATAGGCTTTGTTCAGTGCTGATAAAGATCTTTTCTTTTTCCCCATACATTTTGAAAAATTCTTTATTGTGCTGCTGGAATCTCCATTTTATTTCAAGCATTTATAGTACAGCGATTTTACATGCTGCCTTATTATTGCTGTTGTTAAATTTGACTGCTGCATTAGTTTCCAAGTCAATATTTCCATAATTTCTACATTGTATAGTATGTTTCTCACTGATTTGCGGACTAACCAGAGACTTGAAGTTATTGAGCAGTTTAGAAGTATAGTAGATGAATAAGCAGGAACTGATTAAATAGTTAGAATGGGTTTCTGTTTCACATAAAAACGTTCTATTGGTGAAATGACTTCTAAACAATGCCACCTGAGACACGAGATATGTGCTGGTATTTCACAAGCCAGGTTGCTAGCTTCTGCAGAGCATATCTGAAACCAAACTTGGCAACAGATGTTACATCTTTATATCCTGCCTGTGTTCAACAGAGCAGAATTACCCATAATCAGTCATCGCTAAATGCCACGTAAGTGATAACTTTCCTCCCTTTTTAAATTATTTGGATGTTTATAAATTTCTGTTGCCTCTCTAATAATTCTGGGAAAACAGCTGTCACCTCATGCCAGGATGGTGATATTCTCGAAGTTTTATGACTTGTTGTCCCTTGTCAATAGACTTCAGCCAAAACTGATTGTCCTATGTTTTTAAGCCTAATGTTCCCTTAAAATTATTTCTGCATGTTATGGAGCATTGAATTTCTCTAATGTAACCATCCCCATACGTACAATTTTATTTTATACATTCCCTTAGCTTTTAGCTTCAGGAGTTTATACTTATTAGAAGGTAGCAGTTATTAAGTCTTGTGCGACATCCTATATTTTGCCCTATACATTTTTCCTGAATTTTTTTCCATATGGTCACACTTAAAGAAATGCACATTGCTCATAACTTTAGAAATAATGTTTTTTATCTTGTGTTTATGCCTAAGCATAGTGAGACAGTTGCCAGGTATTTTTTTTATTCTAACTCAGAATGAATTTGATAAGGAAAATATATATATACTACAGTAGTACAAACTGTTATATTTCTGGGGATATTCTCTGTGTATATGTGTTTATGTCTGTACGTTGTTATGTTATTTATTATATATTCATTACTTAGAAAGGCATTATAAGGTGCTGATTTGGGTGGGTTGACAAATAAGCAATAGCAATAGCACTCAGACTTATATACCACTTCACAGTGCTTTAAAGCCCTCTTTAAATGGTTTACAGAGTCAGCATATTGCCCCCAACAACCTGGGTTCTCATTTTATCGTCGGAAGGATGGAAGGCTAACTCAACCTTGAGCCTGGTGAGATTCGTTCTGCCAAACTTCTGGCAGCTGGTCAGCAGCTGCAGAAATAGCCTGCAGTACTGCCCTCTAACTACTGTGTCACTGATAATTTAAATGTGGTCGTTTGTGCCTCAGATGAGAAATCTGGATTGATTTGTTCATTAATTCGTCAGTTTGTTTTCTTTACTGTCCATGGTATTGAGTCTTCTCCAATACCAGAGTTGAAAGGATCAATATTGTTTTTATTCCGTTTCTTTAAAGTCCAACTTTTGTTTCCATAGAGTGTCATCAAGACTACCATGGTTTGCATGATTCTGATTTCTGTAGGTATAGACATATCACAGCATTTGAACATCTTTTCCAAGGATATGGTGGCTGCTTCATCAAGTGCTAGTCTGCAACTCATTTCTTGTCCACTTGTTCCTTTACTGGCTGATCCTGAAAGACAGAATCCACTTCAATATCTTTATTGTCAGTTCTAAGGCTGGTTGTTCTACCTGTTATCATTATTTTGGTCTTCTCATATTTAATTTTATTCCCATTTTCCCTGTGGTATAACTGTAAACTGTTCAGATCATGAAGTCAGTCCATAAGAGCTCCTTTTCTCTGTTTCTGAAAATAGTAAACTATTGGTTTGACAAATCATTCAACAAAAAAGTGTTCAATCAGAATGCCCATTATATCCAATATCTCCATATTTAAATTACATAATTTCTGTTTAATTGCATCATATTCATGGATCTATGGACTACTTCAAATATATGGATCTTGGGGAAATGTTCAGAATTTGTTATCTATTGTTTCTAAAGGCCATCTAATTGGGGTCTGTTATACTGAATACTTAATGTATTAGTAAAAGCTTTACATCTAGCTGTGAGCATATAAGATTCTTTCTGCCCAAATAGAAACCCAATCAGTGGCAGATTGGCATTGTCCTGCATAATTTTCAGATGTTTGGCATATGTTCATTGATTATTAAATTAAAAGACTATTTTGTGTGTTTTGAAACAAATATATTTTTGGTTGGCAGCTTAACTCTACCCACATTTTTTTTTTTGAATTTATATCCTGCCCTTCTCCGAAGACTCAAGGCAGCTTACATTGTGTAAGGCAATAGTCTCATCCATTTGTATATTATATACAAAGTCAACTTGTATTGCCCCCCCCAACAATCTGGGTCCTCATTTTACCTACCTTATAAAGGATGGAAGGCTGAGTTAACCTTGGGCCTGGTGGGAGCCTGCAGTAATTGTAATTGCAGGCAGCTGTGTGTTAATAACAGGCTGCATTAGCCTGTTGAGCACTTCCCAGCCCTATATTACCATAGGATGTACAATGTCATGTAGCCTTGATATCATTCAGATTATTCATCTACTTGTGTATTTTTCCTATTGGCAGGAAAGAAAAAGCAATCCCTTATAGATGTTCCTACCATCGAATCCAAGGAAACAATCAAGCTGCCAACAAACCAGAGAAGAGAACCCATACAACACTGAAGCACACTCACTCATCATAAATCACTAAAGAGAAATGCCTTTCAAAAGAAATGGAAGAAACAAGTTATATCAGCACTTTTAACATTTAAAATGGATGATTATAATCAATCCTCCTTCCAGCCAATTATTTTTATGAAAGGGAGGCAAAATGTTTTTCTTAGGAATGTTACTGTTGACATATTATTCACTGATTTATCACAAGTCTTATTTCTCAAAAACAAGCTATTAAATACAGAATGTTCATTCTTATTCAGCCATGTGGAATGCTTAACATAAAAACGCAAATAGAAAATTTTGTCCTACCATATTTTGAAGCACGAAGTCCTATAATGGACTGAATCCCAAAAAAACTAGGGGGAGTTTTCCTTGATGCTGCATGATTTCTACATTTATTACTTTTTAAGCCAAAGTATCATTTGCAAGGATTGTAGGTTAAAATATGTAATGTACATGGATGGAGTATTGTGCAATTTAATGTTTAGATATTGTAATACTCCTTGAAATGGTTTTCTCTTATTTTTAATACTTTTCATTTAATTGAAATTGCATGTCTGTGGCAAGACTTTATTCATACTTGTAACTATATTAAGACATTCTAATCTAAAACAATTATCTCCATCCTCAAGGCATATTGTGACTGCAACTTCAAGAATTTGGCTATGTTGGCTAGGAAATTCTGATAGGTTAGTACAAATGCATCTGAAGGGCATCAGATTGGAGAAGATTGTTGTAAAGGGAACTGAATTTGTTGACCACAGTAAAACCAGCTATACATATGCAATAGCATAGTAAATGATCCATGCATTGCTATCCCTTTATTGCTTGTATAAATAAATCGTAGTATTAAAGCAGAAAATATAAGAACATTGTAAAAGAATAATCAGAATAAGTGAAATTTGAGCCATTTAAGTAAAAGAAAAATACAGTCCAGTATGTTTGACCTTTACATTTATTTGCTAAATAAAACTTCAGTTTATTTCAGCTCTATGCCTGAGATTGTCAGAAGGCACTCAGTTAGTTATTTCATGGGGCAAAGGAGCCAGGGAGTCAAAATCTTATCGCCTTCACTTCCTTCTCATCTGAGCAGCTATTTGATTGATGGTCACATTTTTTATTAGGATTATGCACACAGATCTGGCAATCAGAACAAAGGGAACTGATGTGCAGTATTCAGTTGTATGTCCTTATCTATTTGCAAATAAGTACATAATCCAGTATCCAGGCTATAGTTGAATATGAGCATATGTGTAAGAAGAGTGGTAGACTGCAAAAGGAAGAAAACAAGAAATATGAAGACTTTGTTGAAAACCAATATAAATTCCATACAATTAGAATTTCAAAGCTGAGAGTTAAATTGTATACAATTTCAAGGAAGGAAAAGTCCTAAAATGTATAAAGTAAGCATTATATTTTTCTGGTTCTATAAGCTGATTAATCACTAACAGATGTTTTGATAATAAAAATGATTTAAGTAGATGGAGAAGAAATAAGTTATCCTGATGGTTAATTACTCCAAGTTGAGCTTAGTGGCTAGTGTTGGGTTCTGAAAGGCTTCAGATGCATATTTTTCATTAATTTACAGTAGCAATTCAAATTTTATATTGAAACCGAATGTTTACAAAAGTTGTAGATTTGAATAGATTTGTGTTATGTTATAAAGTAAACAGAGTAAGCTCTGGGAATTTGCTTTTGGAGCATTAAATAAATAATTGAATGAAAGATTGCTTGTATTTACTTCCTAATTTTGTTTACTGTCTATATTTCTTTATTTGTTCAGAGTTCTTAAAAGACACAATAATTTACTAGCATTTTCACAGATTTTCTTTTCCTTGTCTTCAACTACATTTTGAATGGAAATGCTGACAAATCTCCTTCCATTGCCCTTCTTCCCAATACATATATAATTGCTTAAAGCAATTTTAGTTTAGCATGCTTAAACCAGATTACATTAGTTCCTCCTTTTCAAGCTGTTGGTTGCCATCACCTCCCTCCTTGAGGATGACATATTATCTAAATCCAGATACTTATTTAAAATATGCTAGGCATAATTTACTTAATAGAAGCAGAATGTTTGGTAGAAATGTTTGGAGAAACTCACAGTCACTCATGTCCTAGTCACTTCCTGTCTTGACTATTGCAATGTGCTCTACATGGGGCTGGCCTTGAAGAGCATCTGGAAGTTCCAGTTGGTGCAAAATGCAGCGGCCTGCATGGTTTTGTGCAGACCTCGGTGTGTACATGTATCACCTTTCCTGCGGGAACTGCATTGGTTGCCGATTTGCTTCCATGTGCAATTCAAGGTGCCGGTTGAAAGCCCTTCATGGCTTGGGACCGGGTTATCTGAGGGACCATCTATTGCCGGATTATCCGACCCACCAGAGTGGGGAGGCAAGGAATGTTGTGGATTCCATCCCCTAGTGGGACCCAGAAGAATGGCCTTCTCTGTGATGGCTCTGTCTGTCTGGAACATCATTCCCACAGATATTAGAATGGCTCCCACTCTAACACTCTTCCAGAACGCACTGAAAACCTGGTTCTGCCAGCGAGCCTGGGGAACGCAGAGTTGGATGGAGTTCATTAAATGGCTTGTATGGTATGTTGAATGGCAGTACTGATTCCCCCACCAAAAATAAATCATATTGGATTTGATGATTTTCAGTAAGATTTAATTTCAGACAGATCTCAATAGTTCTAATAACAAGAATTAGCTTTTAATGTCGCTAAAGCATCTCACATGAAACAGAGTGTGTGATCTCTCCCATATTAGTAGAGTAATTTAGAAAACATACTGCAAGAAAGATCTTGAAGTCCTAGTGGACAATCACTTAAATATGAGCCAGCTGTGCACTGCAGCTGCCAAAAAAGCCAACTCAGTCCTAGACAGATAGAATCAGGATCATGTGAAGTATTAATACTGGTTTATAATGCCTTGATACTGCTTTATAATGCCTTGATAAGACCATAATTCGAATATTGCATTCACTTTTGGTCACCACCATCTCAAAAAGATGTTGTGACTCTACAAAGAGGGCAGAGAAGAGCAACAAGGATGAATACAGGACTGGAGGCTAAAACATACAAAGAAGAGTTGCAGGAATTGGGTATGTCTAGTTTAATGAAAAGAAGGACTAGGGGTGACATGATAGCAGTATTCCAATATCTAAGGATCTGCCACAAAGAAGAGGGAGTCAATCTATTTTCCAAAGCACCTGAAGGCAGGACAAGAAACAATGGATGGAAACTAATCAAGGAGAAAATCAATCTAAAACTAAGAAGAAATTTCCTAACAGAACAATTAATCAGTGGAATGACTTGTGTCCAGAAATTGTGATGTTCAACATTGGAAGTTTTAAAGAAGTGAGTGGACAACCATATGTGTGAAATGACATAGAGTTTCTTACGCTGAACTCATCCCTTCCTGACTCCATTATCTCAAACAAAGAGTATCAAGTCTATCGATCAGATCGTGAAAACCGAAGAGGTGGTGGAGTGGCTATCTTTTACAAAAAGTCACTGAATCTAAAAAATATCCAAGTAGTACATAAACTTTCTCTTCCTGAAACTATTGTATGGGACCTATCCCTTGACACTACTCTTCGATTCTTACTATGCTACAGAGCCCCTGACTATGACATTACCCATGCAAATATGCTAACCTCAATGCTAACATGGGCTACCTCTTGCCCATATCCTCTCATCTTCCTGGGTGACCTAAATCTACCTCTCATTAACTGGATAACTAATGAATGTTCAACTGACCCAATCCATGCTACACTATACAACGCTGTTACAAACCTAGGTCTTGAACAATTTGTAACTAACAATACAAGACTCAACAACTGCCTTAATCTCATCTTCTGCAACAATTCAAACTCAATTTACGGACTACAAATTAAAGAACCTTTTTCCAACAGTGACCACTGCATGATTGATTTTCGTCTCAATATACATCCATACTTAAATTGTCATAACAACAGTATTCCCAACTACAACTTCAAAAAAGCCAATTACGACCTTATAAACAACGATTTTTCATTTCTGGACTGGCAAAATCTATTTGCAACCTGCATAACCGCTGAAGACCACTATAGAGTCTTCCTACTTGAAATCAATAGAGTCATTAAACTATATGTACCACAAATGACTACCATGATCAGGAAAAACAAACTACCCATATCAATAAAAAAGCTTCAATCAAAAAAAAAATCCCTCTGGAAAAGAAACAAAAAAGGCTATGTTGCAAATTTTAAAAACTACTACAGAAATATATGCAACCAAATAAAAACTGAATGCACAAATTACCACACCAAGCAAGAAGAGAACCTTCTGTGCACAAATTCCAATCGTGCCTTTTATAATTTTGTTAACAATAAACTTAAAGACTCAAGATCCATCCCACCACTAAAAGATTCTAACAACAAAGAATGCAATGATGAAACAGTTAAAGCAAACCTCTTCAACATTTTCTTTGGCTCAGTTTTTGTTAACTCCGATAACACATATCCGACATTCCACAAACGTACCAGCAATGATTATGATGACTTAACTCATATAGATTTCACAGAAGATAATGTTGGAAAAGCTCTTCATAACCTAAAACCATCACTATCTATTGGACCCGATGGACTATGTGCATACTTCTTAAAAAAACTTTCCATTAATATAGCAGAACCCCTAAGTATTATCTTTGATAAAGCTTTCACTACCAGTTCCCTTCCCAAACTTTGGTCACTAGCTGCAGTCATCCCTATTTTCAAAAAAGGAGAACCCAGCTTAGTCGAAAATTACAGACCGATGTCTCTTTGCTGCGTCACCTGCAAAATCATGGAATCAATCATCAACCAATCCATTACCTCACACTTAGAATCTAACAACCTACTCTCCAATAAACAATTTGGTTTCAGGAAAAAATTATCATGTAACTTACAACTTCTCCACTGTAAAAACATATGGACTACAAATCTTGATCAAGGCAAATCAATAGATGCAATCTACATAGACTTCTGCAAAGCTTTTGACTCAGTAGTACACGATAAACTTCTCCTAAAACTAATATCCTATGGCATCTCAGGACCCCTTCACAAATGGATATCTGCTTTTCTGTCTAACAGACAACAAGTGGTCAAAATTGGCAATGCTTTATCAAATCCTGTTCCTGTCAAGAGTGGCGTTCCTCAGGGCAGCGTCCTTGGACCAACACTCTTTATACTATACATTAATGATCTTTGTGACCATATCTCAAGTAATTGTGTTCTCTTTGCTGACGATGTCAAACTATTTAACATCACAGACAATACTTCTATCATTCAAAATGACCTTGATCATCTAACCGCTTGGTCTAAAAATTGGCAGCTCCAAATTTCAACCAGCAAATGCTCAGACTTACATATAGGAAAAAAGAACCCAAACACTAAGTACATACTAGATGGACATTACCTTACAAACGACCTCCATCCCGTTAAAGACCTTGGAGTTTTCATGTCAAATGATCTAAGTGCCAAAGCACTGCAACTACATAGCAAAAAAAGCTCTAAGAGTTGTAAACCTAATCTTGCGTAGCTTCTTTTCCAAAAACACCACACTACTAACCAGAGCATATAAAACATTTGCTAGACCAATTCTAGAATACAGCTCGCCTGTTTGGAACCCTCACCACATCTCTGACATCAATACAATTGAACGTGTCCAGAAATATTTTACAAGAAGAGTTCTCCATTCCTCTGAAAACAATAAAATACCTTATCCCACCAGACTTGAAATCCTAGGCTTAGAAAACTTGGAACTCCATCGCCTTCGACAAGACCTAAGTTTAACTCACAGAATCATCTATTGTAATGTCCTTCCTGTCAAAGACTACTTCAGCTTTAATTGCAATAATACTAGAGCAACCAATAGATTTAAACTTAATGTCAACCGCTTTAATCTAGATTGCAGAAAATATGACTTCTGTAACAGAATCATCAGTGCTTGGAATACTTTACCTGACTCTGTGGTCTCTTCCCATAATCCTAAAAGCTTTAACCAAAAACTTTCTACTATTGACCTCACCCCATTCCTAAGAGGACCATAAGGGGCGTGCATAAGCGCACAAACATGCCTACCGTTCCTGTCCTATTGTTTTTCTTTTCTTCTTCCTATATATATATATATGCTTATACCTCCTTATATTTACTCATATATGTGTTTATATACTATATAATCTTTTTGTATGATACCTACATATATTATTGTGACAAAAATAAATAAATAAATAAATAAATAAATAAATAAATAAATAAATAAATAAATAAATATCTCCAAGGTCCCTTCCTACTTTGTTATTCTTTTATTCTGTTACTTGGGGAAAAATAGTAAAACTGATTTGCATCCACTACAAAATAAATAACAGTATAGAGGGGTTTTTTTACATCATATTTGTGTAGTTATATATATGTTAAAAATCTTCACTATTTCCAGGAATGCTTCTCTATCCAGGATGAAACTTATAAACATACTTAGGGGGAAATTATGTATTTCAGTATTTTGTTAGGTATTAAGAAGATAAAAAATAAGCTGTGGGATAGTGAACAAGAGTTTCCCCAGCTTGTCTTATGGAAAACTAATATTTCAGCATAGAAACTTCAGAATACAAAAGTCTCCTTCATAGCTGTAAAATATACATAGTTGTAAAACATATGTTAAAGTGCCCCCAAAGTGCTTTTAATATTTCAAATATACCACATAACGCAAAATACTTAGAGACACCCTCCTCACAGTCTACTTATTGATGCAATCAACTCCCATTTACCCTGTCTGGAAACCTGTTTCTTATAGATGAAGCTGCGCATAAAAACTTCTTAAGTTCCACAAATAGAATGGAAATGAACAGAAAGAGGCCCTTTTCCTATATCTTTTGGTTTTCTCCTGGAACTTAGAGTATCTTACTGAATGATGAAGCAGTTCAGAACAAATTTGAGTAGTTAGAGTTTTGAACATACAGCATTATTAAAGATTTATTTTTTGAAAATAAAAGTATTGTGGAATAGACTTCAAGTTCTGATAGTGTCCTGTTTGGGTGATAAAATTAGATATCTATGTAAACCTTATCATTCATATATATATATACATAAATACATACACATACACATACACACACACAGAGAGAACTGAGTTTTTATCAAATTTATCAAATTCTCTTCCTTGATGCACAGGAATAACCAAGTTTCATATATGATCCTCTCTATTCTAAAATTCTAATTATACTACTAAAATTGAATAACAATCGACTCCATCCATTTTTCAAAACAAGAAGTTAATTTGTTTTGCATACATTCTTCTGTCCTGACCAGAAAATTTGACTGCAAACATCAACACATTATTAGTATTATTATTATTGATCTGGTTTTCACTTTCTTCTAAGCCATCAAAAACCACTTTATTCCTAAATTACAAACCTAAAAACAGAAAATAGGCTGTCTCCTTTATGAGGGGACAGCAATGCAATTTTAGGTTTTATCTATTTATGCCAATATTGCATGTGGAATTCCTGGGTGAAGATTCTACAGAGGGGAAAAAGAATATTTCTATAACAATTTTATGACATTTGCTGGTATGGATAAAATGAACAGAGTTTAAAATTACCAGGCTTGCTATCTCAAGGAGACAGGTGAATTATTCCAGCTATCACTGTTTCATGCTATAGCAAACAGAAAAGCATTGAAGTAATTGAATAGTTCATATGCAGGAAACCACAGTGAATGGATACCACTTTAAAAGCAACAATACAAGCACGCACATACACACATCTGAAAGTTCAAGGACAAAGGAATAAGAGGAAGAGTGTGAGGAAGAAGTTGTTTTCCTTATCAGAAATTAGTAAAAATATTGCTGTCTCAAGACTATTATATTATCTCTATTTCTCCTACAATTGTTTTCCTGGATCAGTCCAGATACTAGAAAATGTTGGTTCTCCCTTAAACCTTAGACAAGAATGAATAAACGAAGAAGAAACCTGTGCCTCTTTAATGAAAATAAATTGAGATCAAGCCATCATTTATATATTTATTAAACTACATTGGCTGCTTGGCTCTAATGAATTCTGACCTGTGTACAAAATTAGAAATAACCGATAAAAGCAGCTAAAAAAAAACGTTCATACGTTCAAACTAGCTGAAGCAGATGTCCAACTATGTTTAGGTAGAATAATGAGTGCATCCATTCCCATGGTAAAAGTATACTAGTAACTGCTGTTATTTTATTGTGCATCATTTAGGGATAAACCCTAATACACAAGAGTTTTGCCAGCATACTCATCCCATCTTATTGTGAACAGATGGTGGAGATTCTTGAACTGTTGTAAAAAAAAATGTAAATAGAAGGTAGACTATTCCATCTTTGATACTCTTCCTCTGAATAGGAAAACTTTTTTTTTTATTCAGATAACTTTTAACATCTGAGTTGACACTGCTGGTCTCCATTGTTCTGTACTTCACACTGGCTTGTTTTTATTTGTTACACTTTAATGTTTAAATCATAATTCTGAATTTTCATCCAAAATGGTTTGTAGCAGAAGATAGCATACCAGTTGAATGAAGAACTCTGATGTACTAATGTATGCAAAAGCAGTTTCAAGACAAAATAAATACATGACAAACTAAGCCTTTCCCAAGCCACAAATAAATATCTTTAAAAACTGCTGCCAGTTGAAGAGTCATGAAAGCTAGGCTGGAAGAAATGTCATAACAGAAACAGAATGATATGGGGCAATTTCCCATGATGCAGCAATGACTGAATAAGCAATATCTAGAATCAATATTTTTATTTTGATTGCTTAATCATGGTGAAAATATGAAAGAGAAGGAGAAAATGCCTTTATAGTATTTGTTCATTCTGGTTCAATTGGCTGAAAGTGATAATATAGTAAATTATAATATTTTTCAAAAGTTTGGTCATTTCTAGATAAATTGACTGAACATTCAGTTCAGGTGAATTTGTGCATATTTTTAGGATTGCTCCTACTCACATATTGTAGGAATAAGTACAATAGATCAGGGGTCCCCAACCTTGGCAACTTTAAGCCTGGTGGACTTCAACTCCCAGAATTCCCCAGCCAGCAAAGCCAGCAATTCTGGGAGTTGAAGTCCAGCAGGCTTAAAGTTGCCAAGGTTGGAGACCCCTGCAATAGATAATACAATGGCACCTGCTTAATGGAGATACTTTTCCTGTATAATCTAGAAGACAGGTGTCACACTCGCTGCATCACATTGCCATTACATGACATTTCATGTCGTTTTTCCCATTCGCGGAGCTGGGATGGGCATGGCCTGCATGTGACGCATCTGGCGCATATTCCCTAAGCTAAGAAATAATAGATTCATTGCAATCATTTCATGAACATGAAAGCTTCCAAGGACTCTCTCATTGGAGATTTTGAATTTTGAAATTTTGAATCTGATTTAATCAATAACAAATCACACCAGGAATCAATTAAAATGCTCAGATTTAACTAACATGTCAATCAATATTGTAGCCAACTGAATATGGACCCATATTGTTAATACTTGGCTTAATATAGTTTGTCAACATTATTATTTATGCTATAGTTTGTATGTGCACCCCATTAAACACTAACATTTGTTGTCTTTAATCTTTCTGATTAATAAAAGCAATATCTTTGCTACTTGTTTGCATACTTAGAAGCTGTAGGTGGTAAGAAATACAAAAAGTGAGCCTTGGAAAAACCATTCTAAGGGCTGATTAATCATAGACATGTCTCTTCCTCCTGCCTTTTTATCTTTATTTCTTATTTATGGATGATATAGTAATAGAATGATTTTTAATAAGCTCTTAGCTTTTTGCAGCGCTCATCACTTTTTAAGTCTCAAACTTTGAATGTTAAACATTCAGGGACACCTACAGGAAACACAAAAGCTTGAACAAAATCAAGATCAGATAAAATTGAGTGTTACTGCTGATTTATTTAATGTCTATCAGTGATTCTCAACCTTGGCAACTTTAATATGTGTAGATTTCAACTCCCAGAATTCCCCAGTCAGCCAGGCACCACAGGGAATGATGATGCAGGTTTAATTAATGATACTGCAAAAGTGTGATGGATTTTTTAAAGTCCTGGTAGGATTATTGATATTATTTTTGAAAAATATTGCAATGTGGAAGTCAATGTGCCACCAACAGAAATGAAATAAAACAGTTTAAGCTAAACAGCATTTTAATCTAATATAAACTGTCTTCTGCATTTGATTGTTGCTGTGTGCTGGTCATCTCAGTGGAACAAAGGTTAGCACAGTTGAAGGAAGAGAATGAATATAACGAACCAGGATCCCTTAATAAAGCCACTATTTATGCCACTTTGCTAGATGTAGGTAGAGATGATGGCCACTCTGCGGGGCACTCTGGGCTTGTCAGAATATTAATTCATGTTGCAGCTTCAGATCAATTCCAATGTTAATTTCAATGGTCTAAAAGGGACAATCCCCCTTTGGATTAATTCTGGGCCACTTTGAAACTGCAAAAGTAGAAGTGGCCACCATTGTAACTAAGAAGGAATGTTAATTTCCCCCCTAAAATCTATATATTATGGAAATTAGGCCTCCCTTATGGTAATATTGTAACCTACACTTTATACAGTTGGAAGAAAATAGTTATTTTGTTTTAGTAAGCAAGGTACTGGGAAAACTGAATTATCCAGTTCTGGAAAAGCAGAACTGAAACATTTTCCTACAAACTGGAGAAAATCTTTATAAGGGACCATGGGATAAGACTTCAGAACCACATAGATAGCTTGTAGCAAGAGCCAAATTCTTGATGTAAATCATGGCCATCCTGGGACTCCTTCAACTCCCTATATATGCAAAATTGGCTAGAGTATTGTCCAAAAATCAAGGTCCCTAGTAACTGAATTCTAATCCTATGTTATGGATTATCTAATTTTCTGGGGTCCACTTGGTACACTGAGCTACAAACTAGCTAACATAAATGAACCTGGCCTATATGAGCCATAACCGTCATTAATAGAATGGCGAAATTCCATCAGGACCATACTTTGTTACTGCTTTCCTAGTCTTGGATTAGTGCAGTTGATATCTTCATTAAGGTGATGAAAAGGGATGAAGCCATATGAATTTAATTAGGCAAAAATAAAGTTCCACGTGATTTCTGTGTAGTAGTTTGCCGTACGCTATAAAGGTGTCAGAAACTTTAAACTGTTACAGTTCTAATGGAGGCCACTGTTGGAAGAAATGTCTATCTGGGTCCAGTTTCAAGTGGGAAGGAAGACACTAGAACTATGGAGACTGATTGGAAAGATGGTTTAATGGTGGACAGAACCACGTAGTTTGAGGTCCTGGGCAAAAAGAGCACATGGGTGAGAGGAGAGAGAGTTTTGAATTTGCTTCCTGTTCCTGTGGTAAGAAATGTATCCCAATTGGTTGTCAGACTCCCATGCTTGGTTGAATCTTGCTGGGTGATGCAATCTTCCCAGGTGCCATGTGGCGAGATGGGTAGAGGCAGTGGTGGGATTCAAGTAATTTAACAACTGGTTCTCTGCCCTAATGATTTCTTCCAACAACCAATTCACCAAACTGCTCAGAAAGTTAACCACCGGTTCTCCCGAAGTGGTGCTAACTGGCTGAATCCCACCACTGGGTAGAGGGCTAATCCTATTACGTCCTGAGGTGAAGGCCTTTTGTGCTGTAGATAAGGTGGCCCAGTCTTTTGTCTTGTAAATAACCAAAATATCTGCTGGGGGCAGGGAGCCAGGGCTGAGTTTCTGTCTTAAAATTTCTATTTCTCTTTTAGGGGAAATATTCTGCATTTTTAATATTTCGTAGAATATTTCATTTTTCTAGAAGGGTAAGTGCTAACTTCCTACACACCTAAATTTCAAGCAAAAGGCCCATTATTTCTGTCAGGCAAGAGAGACTCCCATCCTGTGATTATTCTAATTATTTGCTAGAACACTTTTCCGCTGAGGCATTGATCACCCTCTCATTCTAGCTAGTTGGAGCCACATTCTGCGGTCCCACTAATGATGGCATGAGGAAAGCCAGCAGTCCATTTCCCAATAGCTAACAGACAGAGATGAAGTGGCTGGAAGAAAACATGCATATATTTGCACTTTTAAGGGCCACTGGCTTTTGTGGCTGAGAATGATAGGTTGCAAGAAATACTCTGGGTAGAGAAAAAAAAATAGAAATATTTTGGGTGACGTGTGCAGTTTCCCCCAGCAGTTGGAGAGAAACCGATTGTTGGTATAATTAATCACTGTTTGCCTTGAAATCAAAGGCCAATGCTTGTTTCTAAAATGCACTTGAGTATTCAGTAGCACACTTCGCATTTTTGTCAATAGAGGAAGCAATTTATTGCATTCAATTCTTCTTGCATAAACTTTCCCTTTATTGAAGCAATGGAAAATGGAAGTCTTTTATATGCAGTTGATATTCTTATGTTAAATTACATTTCCATGCAGCAACTGGATCTGAACACAATGAAGGAAGTGGATCTAGTCAAAAATAGACATATAAACAAACCAGTGCCTTGCTGAATTGGATCCCTGGCCCATCTAATTGGGCAATCTGTTCACACTGTTATCAAGCCACTGATCCCCATGACTAAATGCAGTTGACTGATTATTGCCCTTGTACAGTGGTGAAATGCACTTACCTTCACTACCGGTTCAGGAATGTGAGCGTGCACGCCTTTTCTGCACATGCACAAAGGGTCAAAAATGGGACATAATGACATCCTGGCAGGTGGGTGGAGCCTCCCACTGCTGGCACTACCAGTTCGCGCAAGCCGGATAGATCCGGCTAGATTTCACCACCGCCCCTGTATTACACTACCTAATCCTGGAGTTTTACTCTGGAATATGTTGATATTTTTTTCTGCTGCTTTTTCCTGTGATGTTATAGTATTAATTGTCATAACCAATCAGAATGTCTCCAATTTAAATCTCATCTCAGTCACAAATATGTAAGTTAGCCTTAGCAGAGAGACTTCTCTTCCCTTCCATCGGTAATTTATAGTAACACTGATCAAGTTAACATATGTCATTGTTACTCATTGGAATGAGTATATAAAATGATAGGGGCAAAGGAAAAAAAGTTGGATAGGATCAACTATTGACTCAGAAAGCAAAGTTGGATTTTTAGAGCACTGCCTCATCTGTACCTCATGTTCTCTTCGAGACCCCCTTTATACCCAAGGGGGAAAAAAAGGAGGGTGAAAGATACAATAGTTGCAGAGATTTTGATTACAAATTAAAAGATACTCTGAAGTAGGGCTACTAGACTGGGGGTGTAAAAATCCAGAGAACCACCAGGTAGTAGCAAATATTTTATTATGTATCTCTTCCTTGCCTTTCGTTGATTCTCTAGGTTTTTCCAGCCTAGATCTGATGGTAGAACCTTTGAGGGAGAAAAAAATCGACTTATATGAGGGTTCGGACCCATTGTTCTTACCTTCATCTTGGTCTGCTCGTCTTCTCCATTCATGTTTAGTATTCCCTCCCCCCATTATTTTTTTAGATTGGCAGTTACAAATACACATTGTTCTGAGTGTTCATCCTGACTAAGGGTGTCAAATGCAATTTCATTGAGGGCTGCATCAGGGCTGTGGTTGACCTTGAGTGGGGCGCATGGCCAACTGGGTGTGGCCGACTGGGTGGGCGTGACCAGCTTGACACCACTCACTGGGTGTGGCTGACTGGGTGTGTATTGCCAACTTGATGCCACTCCCCAAACTGCTGGCATGTTTCCTCTTCACACTGGGTAGACTGGTCTGAAGCCACACTGGTCCAATGTTTCCTCTTTGCATTGGGTAGACCGGGCCAAAGCGACATGGGCCGGCCCCTTACATTTTCCAGGATGGCTTTGTGGGCTGGATCTGACCACATTGCTGGCTGGATCCAGCCCACAGGCCTTTTGTTTGACACCACTGATCTTGACCATACTCAGATTTGGGTCCAAGCAAGGCAAATTTAAACATAAATTTATATGAAGTACTCTGAGTGTTTCACAATGTCCTGTCATTTTATATCTCTGTTTCATGTGCTTCCCCAAAAACCTATGTGATTGGTCACACTTATTAGTGTATATCTCTAGTAACTGAAATCTGAATAAAGTTTCATATTGTGAGTATCTTATTGGTATGTAGGTGCAAACATGAAATAGCTATACAAATAAGTCTGGAATGTTTTTTCCCCCTACATCCGTCTCATTCTAAATGCCTTCAGAAGTATTTGAATCTTCAAAAGACAAGTGTTTGTTCCCCTAATTTTTAAAAAATGGAGTCACATAAAATGCAGTCATGCAGAATATGAAAGAAAAAATTGTTAAACATTTCTGGTAATCTTAAAAATTAATGCAAAAATGATGGGCAACTTTGGAGGAGATGACCTACATGAGGCTGTCTGATGAGGTAATTTTCCAAGCATTCACCAGTCTAGCCTAAAATAGGAAATCAAATGGAAGGAATTACTTTATTATAGATAATGCTGCCATTTCCAGATAGTTGTGCTTCAGTTAAACCTATTGAACCAAGATCCTCTGTGCATTTCTGTCTAGAAAATTACTCTGTTGAAAGATACGCTATAGGAAAAAGCAAAATGACTAGACTGACTAGGCCTATTAACAAAGATGCAGTCAGCTGCAAATCAGATTTCAGATCATGCTTTTTTTGAGAGTTTGCTTTTAAAGCAGTTGCTTGTCAGCTTTGGAAATATTTTTCTCTAGGTGCAGAAAGAAATGAAATAATGATCCCAGAATACTGAAGAAGTATGATGGGTAGCTTTGCAAGTAAGCACCAGAGGTGGCTTTCACATAATTTTACCATCGGTTTGCCGTGCACCGAAAATGTGAGTGTGTGTGCCTTCCGCGCATGCGCCCAGCCTTCCCTGCATACGCTTTGCACGCATGCGCATGGCTTAGAAAATGTGGCTAAATAGGACGGCATAGCGCTGGGGCCACCTGCAGGTTCCCACTACAGGTTCGCTCAAACCGGCTGAATACCACCACTGGTAAGCAACCTTTTGTTAGTAATTTTCACCAATTTGACATAACCTTCCTCTTTATGTACATAATCTTCAACTTACGATTACTTGCTTAGTTCAAAGTTACAATGAGCCTCCTTCAGGCTACTTATGACGTGGTTCCAAAGTTCTGACATCACCTCCCCCAGTCATATAACAGCATTTTGGGTGCTCAGCAACTGACCCACGTTTATGGTTGTCTGCAGTGTGATGTTTTTGCTGAAAACTGGCATTTACTTCTGGTTTTTGGCAAAAATGGCCCATGGCAAACAATGGATTTGCTTTACCGTGGTGTTCACTTAACCACCATCCCCCAAAAGGTCGTAAAATTGGGTTAGTCAGGTGACCTACTTTACGACTGTCATGACTTATAACTGTAATGGGCAGGCTCTATTACAGTTGTAAATTGAGGACCACCTGTGATGTCAACATTTCCAATAATGCTTCCCTACCTCTACTACTAAATCTTTTTTTCCCTATTTTGTTCTGTGCAGAGGTAATTATTGACAGCTAGGCTATTCAGGTATGGTTGTATAGCAATATCTGCAAGGCCTACCCCTAAATTTGAAGGTGCAGAAAGTAATTGGGTAGGAAAGATGTCTGGTCACAATAATGCTTAGTTGCTGACTAGGGCAATTGTGTGCATCACCATGTTAAGCCAGGATTTTTTTAAAAAGTATTTGACCTGCAAGTGATTATGGTCTGGTTCATACATATGCCTAAGCCAAAAATTAGTTGGAGTCATATAAATATTTATATTTATATGTTATATATAGAATATTATCTGAGATCAACAACATTTATTATAACTTAGCATAGAATGATAAACCACCTGCTGTTAGCCATGAGGTCACATAACTACAGCAAAAAGAAGCAAATTATGTTAGGACTTATATAATATGTGAATTCAGCCAAATGTAAAGCACTAAAGAGCTATCTACTTTTTATTATTATTCTGCTAACAGCTATAGAATGTCTTTCATGCTCAGAGTTTTCTGAAGTCCTGCTCAGTAGGCCAAAACTGTGATGCCAAAGGATAAGTTTTTCAACAACTAAAGAAATAAGGAACTATTTAGTTGAAATTATGCAGGAGTTTGCTGTTCAGAGTAACAAACTCCACAAAGAGTCCTCCAAACAAAAAAATAAACTTGAAATATCACCACTGCATCGATTCAGAACAAGCGACTGAATACTAAAGGTGAATGTAAAGGCAAGCTTATATAATTTTAACTCTAGTGGCACAATTGTACTTCAATTGTACTTTAGTAAAAACTTGTTTATTAGCCAAATGTATCTGATCTCAGAGGCCTGCATGACAAGTTCATTACATATCAATTTAATTAGCCAATTTACATTTAATTTACATTTCAATTAATGTCTTTAGCAACAAACCTTGCATTAATAGGGTAATTGCCTGTTAGGCAATATGTAATATGTAAAAGAATAAATAGCCACATTCTGAGGAAGCATTCCTATTTTCTACATTTTATTACCATAAATAACCTAAATAATTATTGCTCTTAAGGGGCTATGTCCCAGTTCCCTTCTGGGCCTAATTACAAAGACTTAGTACCTCATTAAGCAAAATGGTTTTGAAGTCACAAAAAAGCATTACTGTAATCGTGACTCATTAGTTTCAACAAAAGGAGGGTGAGAAACTGCAAAGCAGCAGTTTGAGATATATTAATTTTTGTGGGAGATAAGCAGAATCCTATTTATGAGGTGGTACTTAGGAGTTGTTTACGTGTTTTCATCATAATCTTTTTTAAAAAAAAATAACAAAAAGCAAAGACTTTGTGCAACTGACATTGTTAAATTAAAAAAAAACTGAAGAAAATGATTTCTTATTTATCAGATTTAAATGCCCACCCATCTCACAAAAGTGTGAAATCCATTGACATCCTGGCATGGCACAGTCTGCCATGTCCCAATAACATTTTTTTCTGATGTTAATTTGTTTAAGAGTTGAATTACAGAAGTTTGAAATGCATCAGAGGTCAAATTCATAGTACATGAGAATCATGCAATGCAGAACAGTATTGGCCAACCACAGACTTAAGAGATACAAGGTCAAAATCAGGGCTTTGTGGCAAAGTTGATTCTACAACTGACTTTTTTTTCTCAGACGGCACCAAGGGTTAATTTGTCATGAAACAAAAGTGACAGCAACAGAAATAAGCAAAAGGATGCCTTCTATTGTGATGGGGCAGGAATGGTAAATTGCAGATAGAGAGAGGTTTTCATACTTAACTGCCATACAGAAAGTTAGAAAATGAAGACAGGGAAAGAAAAGGGAAGGTCAAAAGACATGTCCATAAAGAAGAAGTTACAGGGATGGTGCCAATGCTGGAGACTGCTGTGTTTGTGAAATCCAAATAGCTAAATAAGTTGGCAAGTTTGAGACTAAGAGGGGAGCAGCTGAGAGTAAACAGACAGCAGTTAATAGTGATACAGGTTATTCCATGTAGAAGAAGTGAGAGTGAACATTGTGAAAAGTGTCCTGTGGTTTATCTGAAAATTGTGGTTGTCATTTATGTGTCTTCTTTTGCTGCAAACAAAGAAGCATAAGAAATTGGCTATTCCTAGAGCAGCATTGGAAAAATTTGAGATCTTGCCTAAGAAAGATCAGTGGCAGCATATCTGGAAATGACAGCAAGGATTAGATATTGAGATGATGTTGAGAGGCTTTGGAGAGTGAGAAAAATTAGAAAGGAGGGAATTGAACGGGAACAAGAACAAGTCAATGCAGTTTTGGGGATTTTGTGTGTGTGTGTGTGTGGAATGACTTGCCAGTATCATCTTCTTAGGGATGAGTGTGTCTGGCCCAAAATCACACAACTGGCTTTTGTGTCTAAAGCACATTCCAGGCTTCTACACCAAACATTGCAATAAACCCATGCATTTGGGTCAATATTAAAGGGGAGGGGGAATGATATTGCCATAGGTCTATACCAGGGGTGAAATGCTACCGGATGGGACTGGATCGGGTGAGTAGGTAGCGCAGATCGCTGATCCAGTAGCAATCGCTGGCTGGCCACGCCCCCGAACCAGTCCACGGCCTGCAGTCCAGCCTTTGCAAGCTGGACACGGGGACACCGGGAAGGCAGCTCGCCACCTGCTCGCCCTTAGGTCAGGGGCCGGGGCCCATTCCCCGAGGCCCCAGTGATGCTGCCTGCCCCAACCGGGTCAGGGAATGCACCATTCCCTGACTCCGGCCTTTCCCCGGAGCCGCCGCCCGCTCTTCCTTCGTCCACTTGCTGCCCGCTCGCCGCCTGTTCGCCCTTCACTTTTGGTCAGGGCCCAGGACTGAGTGGGCATGGCTGTGAGTGACATTGAGTTGGCTATGCCCACTCAGTCACAGGACACACCCACCCACCAAGCCACACCCACAGAACAGGTAGCAAAAATTTTTAGATTTCACACTTGGTCTATACTATACGCCACCCAACCAAACAGAGGAAGTAGATGAACTCTTTGCTAGTCAGCTAACTAAAAAAGCACATCACAGTAGTAATGGGGGATTTTAACTACCCTGACATCAACTGGGAGACAAACTCTGCACCAAGTGGAAGATCCAACAGGTTTCTAACAAACCTAGCAGACAACTTCGTTTCCCAAAAAGTAGAGAAGGCAACAAGGGGATCAGCCATATTGGATTTAATTCTTACTAACAAAAATGAAATGATAGGTGTTGAAGCTACAGGAACCTTGGGGGCAAGTGATCACGCAATACTAGAATTCAACATTATGCAAACACAAGTAGTCGAACAAAGTCAAACTAGAGTCTTGGACTTTAAGATAATTAATTTCAACAAACTAAGAGAGAGCTTGAGAAGAATTCCATGGATGAGAATCCTCAAGGGGAAAACAACTCAAGAAGCTGGAGAAATTTTGAAAAGTGAGATTATAAAAGCCCTGTCTAGGACAATACCAATGAAGAAGAAAAATAATAGATCTCAAAAGAAACCAGTATGGATGCATAAAGAACTATCTGATAAATTGAAAGACAAAAAGGACAAGTATAAAAAGTGGAAAGAGGGGCAAATAACTAAGGCAGAATATCAGCAAATAGCCCGAGCCTCTAAAGATGAAGTGACGAAAGCTAAGGCTCACAATGAACAGCGACAAAAGTAAAAAATAACGACAAAAGTAAAAAATAACAAAAAAAGCTTCTTCCAAAATGTTAAAAACAAGAAAAAAGTCAAGGAAACAATTGGCCCATTGCTGGGAGAAAGTGGCAAGAAGGTGACAAACAACAGGGAGAAAGCAGATCTACTTAACTCATTTTTTGCATCTGTCTTTACGCAAAAGGAAAAAACAATCCAACCTATCAAAAACAGCACTACAAAAAACAGATTAGGAACACCAGAAGGGCCTCTGGTGGCTCAACAGGCTAATGCAGTCTGTTATTAACAGCAGCTGCTTGCAATTACTGCAGGTTCAAGTCCCACCAGGCCCAAGGTTGACTCAGCCTTCCATCCTTTTTAAGGTAGGTAAAATGAGGACCCAGATTGTTGGGGCCAATAAGTTGACTTTGTATATAATATACAAATGGATGAAGACTATTGCTTGACATAGTGTAAGCTGCCCTGAGTCTTCGGAGAAGGGCGGGATATAAATGCAATAAAAAAACAAGTTAAAATAGGGAAAAAAATAGTAAGTGAACACCTGTCTACCCTAGACGAGTTCAAATCACTAGGACCGGAAGGATTACACCCCAAGGTTCTGAAGGAACTGGCAGACGAGATCTCAGAACCACTGAACTATATCTTCCAAAGATCCTGGAGCACAGGGGAACTGCCAGACAACTGGAAAAGAGCTGATGTAGTTCCCATCTTCAAAAAAGGGGGAAAAAACAGATCCAGGAAACTACAGACCTATCAGCCTGACCTCAATACCAGGGAAGATTCTGGAAAAGATAATCAAGCAACAAATCATCGAACACCTAGAAGCAAACAAAGTAATAACCAAAAGCCAACATGGGTTTGTCAAAAACAGATCATGCCAGACTAATCTCACTGCATTTTTTGAAAAAATCACAAAATTAGTGGACCACAGGAATGCTATTGATATAATTTACTTGGACTTCAGTAAAGCATTTGATAAAGCAGACCATAACCTACTACTAGATAAAGTAGAAAAATGTGGGTTAGACAGCACCACCACCAGATGGATTCGTAACTGGTTGACCAACTGCACTCAACGTGTAATCCTCAATGGAACTACATCCACATGGAGGGAAGTATGCAGTGGAGTACCCCAAGGCTCTGTTTTAGGCCCAGTACTCTTCAACATCTTCATCAATGACTTGGACAAGGGGATAGATGCGGAACTCATCAACTTTGCAGATGACACCAAGCTGGCAGGAATAGCCAACACTCCAGAAGATAGGCTCAAGATACAGAAGGATTTTGACAGATTTGAACATTGGGTGCTATCTAACAAAATGAAATTCAACAGTGAAAAAAGTAAGGTTCTACATTTAGGCAAAAAAACCAAAATGCACAGATACCATATATGTGGTACCTTGCTCAATAGTAGTAACTGTGAGAGGGATCTTGGGAGTCCTAGTGGACAACCATTTAGATATGAGCTAGCAGTGTACAGCAGCTGCCAAAAAAGCCAACACTTGTCTGGGCTGCATAAACAGAGGGATAGAATCAAGATCATGTGAAGTGTTAATACCACTTTATAATGCCTTGGTGAGGCCACACTTGGAATATTGCATTCAGTTTTGGTCGCCATGATGTAAAAAAGATGTTGAGACTCTAGAAAGAGTGCAGAGAAGAGCAACAAAGATGATTAGGGGACTGGAGGCTAAAACATATGAAGAATGATTGCAGGAACTTGGTATGTCTAGTTTAATGAAAAGAAGGACTAGGGGAGACATGATAGCAGTATTCCAATATCTCAGGGGTTGCCACAAAGAAGAGGGAGTCAAACTATTCTCCAAAGCACCTGAGGGTAGAACAAGAAGCAAGGGTGGAAACTAATCAAGGAGAGAAGCAACTTAGAACTAAGGAGGAATTTCCTGAAAGTTAGAACAATTGATACGTGGAACAACTTGCCTGCAGAAGTTGTGAATGGAACACTGGAAATTTTTAAGAAAATGTTGGGTAGCCATTTGTCTGAAATGGTGTAGGGTTTCCTGCCTGGGCAGGGGGTTGAACTAGAAGACCTCCAAGGTCCCTTCCAACTCTGTTATTATGTTATGTTATGTAAACTGGGTTATCTTCTCATATTAGAATTCCTTAAATTCCATACCAAACTCCTCCTTATAAACAATAGCAGATTTTATATGGCAATCTTTGCCTCCAATACTTTATATGGCAATCTTTGCCTCCAATACTTTCTGCTCTTTCCATCTCCTAACTATTCACTTTCAAGTGTCCTTCCCAATGTTTCTGCCATCTTTCTTCAGTATATGAGCAGGAGTTCTTCAGTATATGAGCAGGAGTTAGTCTCTATTGCTTGTCTGCAACTTTGCTACAACCTTGGTAAGGCTTCCTTATTCTCTGAGCCATTACCTCTTTTTTCTAGATCAGCATTTTTCAAACTTGACAACTTAAAACGTGTGAATTTCAATTACCCAGAACCGAATTCCTGGATGAGAAATTCTGGTACTTGAAATCCACACATCTTAAAGTTACCAAGTTTAAAAAACACTGCTGTATATCATATTCAGGCTTCTCTCAAAATGCTTCTCTGTTCCTTTCAGCTAATCATCAGTACTATCAATCACTGTTCTTTTCTTTACATAAAAAACTTGGCCAGAAATTTTGACCACTTCAGATCTTTTACTGTACTATCTATAGGAGATCTACAGGTCTTTCATTGTAATTCCCAATCTAGTTTATTGATTCCATGACCAATCCAAAATTTATTTTCCTGTCTGACCATTAGTCATAAACAGAAAGACAGGTTCTCTCCTTGATTGTTTTTCATTATGGCAATTTACTGCCATCTTTCCATAGCAACCATGTGTGTGTGCCTTCAACTTAGTGTTGGCCCACAGCAATTGCCTGGACAAATCTCTGCACTTTTCTTGGCAAGGTTTTCCAGATGTGGTTTGGCATTGCCTCCTTCTTAGGGCTAAGAGAGAGTGGTTAGCTCAAAGTCACCCAGCTGGGCTTTATGTCTAAGGCAGGAGTGGAATTTAATCTCATGTTTCTAGCCTGATGCCTTAAACTCTACACCAGATTGGCTTTCATATAACAACTATTGCCAAAGTAGAAGCAACAATCATGAACTCAATAGGCCACAATAGTGTTTGCATGATATGCTAAGCAACCAGGTTTTAACCAGGTTTTGAGGACTACGGTGCAAACTGATCCCCAAAGCCTTTAATATTCATTCAAATCCGCCAATAGTGAAAGCCGGTATAGCAAAGGCCTGGGCATTAACATTATAACCTTCTTCAGAAATCATCATAAATTCAAAAGATTTACTATTCATATATAAGCAAATCAAATACTGTTTCTTCATAAATACGTGCCAAAACCATTTCATAGGTATCATTCTCAATTTATTAATTTTTCTCCTTGATTTTTTCCCCTGGTGGTTGTTAGTGGTAATGCTGACTGTGGTGTCAGAGACTCAAAACAAAACATGGAAAACAAAACAATTATTTGACTGTTGAATCATTACAGACAAGATTTTTTTTTCAAAAATAAAACCTGTAACCCGGAGGTTATTTGTTTGACTCTCATTATATTTAGTATACCTTAGCCAGCCTGATAGTTTCTTTTTTTTTCTGCTTTCAAATACAAAATAGCACATACACAAGAAATAAAAAACCTCCAATTTATTCTACAAAACTGTTCATCAAGTAATATAGGGAATTGAGGAAAAGATTAAGAGCTTACATTTTTCATTTGACTTACTTCACATAAAATTTTATTGAGCATAAAATGATGGGAGGCAAAGAAGCAAGGATATTTCTGTTTTATCTCTGTCTGAGGCCTATAAATCTTCTTGAAGTATCATTAATTATAACAGCATCTTTCATGATGCTATTGTAAAAAGCCTCAACATTACAGCCCCACTGTTTCCATATGTTTATAACATGAATAAAAAAATAATATTAGGCTAAACTTTGCTTAGGCAGAAAATCTGCAGGAAAAAAAATTATTTTATAAAGGCAGACTGTGTTATTAAATAGCAATAATAATCAAACACAATTTAAACAAAAGGTCTTTCATTTTTTTCAACGCAAAGCAGGCTCACTTTTGATGGTGTATAAGATGGCCTTACCATCTTATCATTTCCCTTGGAATACACTTGATTAAGAAATCTTGCTTACAAGGTAAAGGTAAGATTAAAACATATCATAAATAATATTTAACCTGGAGCTTTTGGGGCGAAGGGGGGCTATGAGTCAGTATTTGACTTCTGGCATATGCCTGAAAAGCCCCTGCAGTTTTCTTGGCAAGGTTTTTCAGAGGTGGTTTGCCACTGCCTAATTCCTAACTCTTAGGATTGAAAGAGATCATTTAGCCCAAGATCACCCAGTTGGTTAGGTGCAGACTCTGAAATCTCTTTAAGTGCCTAACATAGATGTTATCTTCCATAGTTTTTTATAAGGTGAAAGTTAATAGGCATTAGGACGCCAATTTCCTCTTAGTTATTAAATATAAAGCATCTTCCTCCCTCCCTCCCTCCCTCCCTCCGTTACAACTTTGGGTTCTTACAAAATAAAGCAATGTATAAAAAGATGTATATTATCTGTTAGGACCTCCTATAATAGTATCTATTAAAGGACCCAAAGGACTGGAATTACCAGAGATTTAGAACAAAGTTAACCTGTATCTTAAAGGTTTCCCTAAATACTCCCTTTACTTGAATAGTCACTGTATATTTTATGACAGAATAGAAAGACGCTTTGTGGCAAATTAGCTAAGGGATCATAAATTTGCTGAGAAAAAAACCTGTCCCACTGTCCTTAACAGGCACAGTCAAACCCTCTCTGTCAAGAAACTTGTAGAAGAGAATTTTAGGTTTCCATTATGAAATACCCCAATAATCTGCCTAAAGTTTTAAGAAATTAAGCAGTATCCTGTTGGAATACATTTCTGGCCCATTCCTAGTCCAGCAGTCTATTCTCACAATGACCAACCACTAATCTCCCAGCAGAAGATTGCCCTTCAGAGGCAATCACATTCCCACCATGTCTAATTATCCATTGAGCCTTATGATTTCCATGAATTTGTTTAACTTTTTTGGAAACCAGCTGAGCTAGAAGTCAGCACCACATCCTGTGGTACCGAATTCCAAAGCTGAATTATTGGCAGCATAAAGACAAAACTTCCTTTTGTCTATCCTGATTATTCCAAGACTCAATTTCATTGGTTCTTGGGTGATCTTGGGCAAATACTCTGGTTCTAGTATTTTTGGAAGGGAAAAATAGCTTCTCCTCGTCTATCAAAATGAGGCACAATTCTGTACATCTCAATCATGATACCTTTCATTTGTCTCCTTTCTAGACTAAAAAGGCCCAAATGTTATAACTTTATCTTATAAGAAAGCTGTAATATATTTATTATACTGAGGATATTGAAAAGATAAACCAAAATTCCTTTAATGTAAGAGGCATGTGTACTTTTTTCAAGTTAAGGATGGAATAAGACTTATGTTAAGCCTATTGGGGACTATGCTCTGAAAAGGAAGCAGGGAGCAAAACAAATCAGATCAATTTTTGGATCAGAACAGAGACAAAAATGTAAGATTTCCTTGAGTTTAGATTCAAATATGAGACATGGATCTAAATTAATTACTCATATTCATTATTTCATTGCTATTTTCCTTTATTTCCTGACATATTATAAACCAAAGATTTGGACAGACTGAATGATCACTTTTATAGCTACCAGCATTATCACAAACTGACTTTTTTTTCTTTAATAGTTTGACAAATAAATTAGTCATTGCTCAGTGATAAAAGTTAGTAAACTGTTTTGCAAAGTAGGAGAAGGAGGCAGAGCTTTCTGAGGTGTCATTACAGATAATCCTCAACTTACAATCACAATTGAGCCCAAAATTTATGTTGTTAAGTGAGAAATTTGTTAAGTGAGTATGCCCCATTTTACGACATTGCCACATTTGTTAAGTAAATCACTGCAGTTGTTAAATTAGTAACATGGTTGTTAAGTGAATCTGGCTTCCCCATTGTTTTTCTTTGTTGGAAGGTTACAAAAGGGGACCTTGGAACATAACAACGGTCATAAATATGAACCAGCTGTCATGTGTAAATCATCTGACCAAAGGGATGCTGCCACGGTCATAAGTGTGAAAAATGATCATAAGTCACTTTTTGCAGTGTTTTCGTAATTTCGAACAGTCTCTAAATGAACTGTTGTAAGTGAAGGACTACCTGTATTTTAACATATAAGTCTCCCTTATGAGTAACCATATTAATATTACAGATGTCATATCATAATCAGTCATTTGCTAGCTTTTATTGCCTGATCCACATGTATTTTCAAACAACTTTAAAAAGCTTTTATATTTCTATATAAGGGATGAACAAAATACGGAATGCATTCTTTTCTTCACCCTCTTTCCAATATTACTATGTACCCGGCAAGGCAATCAGGTAAATAAGCAACAATAGCTTGGAAACAGTACCTTTCATTAACATATTTCAGAAGATTTGATTATTTGAATAACATATATTCATTCCTTTGTTCTGCTTATGGTACTGATAGTTTACCATATCAATCAACTGTATTGTCAGAAGTCAGCGTAGTTTGGCCTTGCTTAAAATGAAGACTACTATAGATCATTTCTCAGGATCATTTCTTGCCTAAGGCATGAGGAGACTTTACTTTATATGTTTACTTTTATACATATTTTTATAAAAATATTTGTAATTCTTTCCAAAATCCACAGGTAGTCTCTAATCTGATCTATCATTTCATTACACTTTGATAATTTGATTCATTTTGCTCCTTCTACATGCAATTATAATCTTTTTATAAATTACCTTCTCCCTGTCTGTTGGATTGTTACATTTTGAAATTTTTGGCTTCTTCTCTTGACTAAACACATTTTACAAACTGTAATTTGGTTACTGTGAAATGTACTATTAATCTGGTAATTAATTAATCAATCAATCAGGGATAAACAGATGAAATGCCGTTCCACATAAGACAAATCGTCCATCATTGGAAGGCATTAGGAGCTAGACAGAAGCACAGCAAAATACAAATAATAAAGATGCAGATTAACAAATTGAAATAATGTTATCTCTTGCCATGGTGTCTAATTAAAATGGATATTAACATTTTTAAAAATATGTCATAACACTGGATATAGTGAGCTATTAGTATAGTACTTAAACAAGTATCACGTAATATGATACAATTAATACTGAAGATCTGACTTAATAATTGTGCTTTGAAAGTAGATTTGCCAATAGAACTTTATCATAGACTATATCTGACTTGGTACAATACAGGTAGTCCTCAACTTACAATCTTTCTTTTAGTGACTATTCGAAGTTACAATGGCACTGAAAAAACTGACTTATGACCATTTTTTCAGTTACAACTGTTGCTTGGTCATGTGATCCAAATTTAGAAGCTTGCAAATGGTTCATATTTATTATGCTTGAAGTGTCCCGGCATTCTGTGATTACCTATTGCGACTTTCAGACAAGTAAAGTCAATGGGGAAGATAGATTCACTTTACAATCATGTTACTATCTTAACCACTGCAGCGATTCACTAAAAAACTATGGCAAGAAAGGCTGTAAAATGTGGCAAAACTCACTTAGTAACGGTCTCGTTTAGCCACAGAAATTTTGGGCTCAATTGTGGTCATAAGTTAAGGACTACCTGCAGTATAATTTCAGGCTGTGTCCACAAAAGTAAGGTATGCCTTCAAATCACATGACATAATCAGTCCATTTTTATTTGCATTGTTCAGACTGTCGTTTGAATACTATGAATATACCAAACACCATATTTTAAGGCAGGGATGTCAAACTCAAATCCCGGGGCACGGATCTGGCCCGCGGGATACTTAGATCTGGCCTGCGGGGCCACCCTGGAAACAGTGAAGGACCAGCCTGCGATGCTTCTGCAGTGAAAACGGAGCTTGGGAGGGCCACGTGCAGCCCTCCTGAGCTCCATTTTTATTGGCAGAAGGTTGCAGGAGGCCGTGGCAGCCGAAAATGGATCTCAGGAGCATATTTTTGCTGGCAGAGCACTCAGGCCACCACAGGTGCCCCCGACACGAGTGCTGTCGAGCTGGCCATGCCCTCCACCAGGTCAAACACAACCCTGATGCCGCTCTCACTAAAATTGAGTGTGACATACCTGCTTTAAGGTGTCGTGTCCCACTCCTCCGCTGACGGCTGGGTCAGGGAAATCCGAATCAGGCTTGCCTCTGCAGCTCTGCCCAAAGTCCTAGCAAAGTCCTCAGAGCAGGCAGGAGACCAGAAAGTGACTTCAGCAAGATAAGTTCAACTTTGCCTGACTCTGCCAGAAAGCAGATCCTTTATATAGGCCATGGGGTGTGGCTCCATGACTCAGCACTCATTAAGACCTGCCCCTCCCTTCCTTCTGTTGCCTCCGCCTATCCAGTCTTCTGATGCGAGGATCACTCCAATCAGCAGCTGTTGGAAATAAACTTTCCTCAGGCTCACATGCTGTGGAGGAGGGGGAGGGGTCTACTGCTCCATTTGCCTGGGCATGGAGCCAGGGCTGGGGCCGGGGGGTGCTCCCTCCTCTGCAGCCTGCTTGGGAATGGAGCCAGGGCTGGGGCCAGGAGATGTCCCCTCCTCAGCCTGTCTGGGCATGGAGCCAGGGCTGGGGCCGGGAGGACATTCTTCAGCGTTCGGAAGCAGATAAGCAGACCCCGGCTGCGGTGAGAGCGGGCAAGACACAACATAAGGATTCAGAACTGTTAGAATAAGAAAAAGACATCATAAACTACCAGGAACAAGACACTATGTGTCAAACATGCTACAAAGATTTAGTATTGAGAAGACTTGAGGGAGGGTGCATTAGAACTATTCACATTCCTGAAATGTTGTCACAGTAAAGCCCATACTTCTTGTTGTGACCCAGGTTCCTGGACCCGGACTCCTGGACTCGGATGATTCAGAAAGTGAGGGAGAAGACCTGGCCAGCCCTGCTTCTCTTGAGCCCTTTCCCTCCCTGGCACCCACTCAAAGGGAGGAGGAGGGGCGGCACAGCCTGATTCCATGGAGCCTCCTGCTGATTTGGCAACGCCCCAAGAACAGTTTTGGAGTGATGCAAGATTACGTAGACGTGATCGCCGTGCGCAGCAGCGGAAGAGTTGGGACAAAGCCAAGTCATAATTGTCATGCAGTGACATCTGCAGAGACTATAAATAGGAGGCGGGACTTCCTGGTTTTTTGTCTTGGACAAAGTAATGAGTTGGCGCGAGCTAATGAATTGGCGCGAGCTAACTGTTTCAATGGAGGGAAGAATATATTCGTGAGTAATTCTGGCCTTATCTATAATTTCCTCGTTATCTCCAGAAACTTGGCAGGCCCGTGGGTAGACGTGGCCAGGACATGTATCTATGTAAATAAAAGGAAAAAAGGAAGGCCTCTGACGGACTCTTTGCTGGGAGTATTGGGGGAAGGGAAACAGAACATTTTGTCCAAGACCTGACTAAAACATCTTCCACCAAAGATGGATCAGCAGCAGGTACAGCAGCAGTTAGAGCAGCTACAAGCGGCTAATCAACAGCTCCAGCAGCAAGTGGCTCACTTGGCAGGCCAACTTGCTGCCAGGAATGTGCCTGCAGCCCCCCCCCATCCTCCCACTCCTCCTCCTCGTCGCAAGTGCCCGATAACCGTGCCGGATAAGTTTTCTGGGCAGCCTGAGATGTTCCCGACCTTCTTGGGACAGTGCCAGCTCTACATGGCTATGAGGCCAGAGGATTTCCCAGACGACCGGGCTAAGGTGGCCTTCGTGATTAACCTTCTTTCCGGCTCGGCTGCTCGATGGGCCACGCCCCTCTTGCTCCAGGACAGCCCCCTGCTGGCGGACCAACAGCGTTTTTGGCAGCACCTGCGCACCATGTATGAGGACCCCGTTCGAATGCTGACGGCAACCAGGCGCCTTAAGGAACTCCGTCAAGGGAAACGCCCCCTGCAGGAGTACATCGCCGAATTTCGTCTTTGTGCCAGGACTCTGACTGGAATGATGCAGCGCTGGTGGGCCCGCGTTCAGGAGGGACTCTCAGAGGAATTGCAAGACGAGCTGGCCCGCGTGGGCGCCACGGACCCTCGACAACTTGGTGCCCTTTGTCTCCGCCTCGATGCCCGTCTGCAACGGCGACCATCCCGTCGCACCCCGGGACCCGCCCGACATCTGCACCCCACTTCCTGCACCACCAGCACCCAGGGTCGCCCCACGTTTGTAACCGCTGCGGAAGAGCCCATGGAGTTGGGAGCGCCAGACCTCGCCTGACAGCCCAGGAGCGGAACCGAGGCGCCAAGGGGATTGTGCCTGTACTGTGGGAGCCCGGCCACCGCCGCTTCTTGCCCCAGAAAGCGAAGTGGGGCACGCACGGTCCCCGAATCACAGCGTGACCAATCGGAAGCGGGCAGGCCCGACCTGGGAAACCCTAGGTCGGGCACGTACTAAGCCCCCACTGGACGCGTTGAAGTAGACTCTGGGCCCCTCGGCATCTGATTCTGGACACACGGATATGGTTGGGGAACCAGTCGGACGGGCTCCAGGCGCATGCGCTGGTGGACTCAGGGCCACAACAAACTTTATGGACCAGGCCTTTGTGACCCAGTTTGCGGTCCCGTGGTTCCGTGGACCCTCCGATGCGGTAGAGACAATTGATGGGCGAGAACTGGTGTCCGGCCCCATTAAATTCGCCACCCAGCCTTTGCGCCTGGCTATTGGGGACCATGAGGAGGCGATCCAGTTTTATGTCACGGCGGACCTTCATTTTCCCTTGGTCCTTGGGTTGGCCTGGCGGACCCACGATCCTCAGGTGGCCTGGTCGCGGAACGCCATCTCTTTCCCGAGTCTGCAGTGCGTCGATCACATCCGCCACACCTGTGCCGCCAGAACGTCCCCACCGCTGCCATCACCTTGCCTCCTGAGCTGACGGACTTCGCCGGCGTGTTCAGCGAGAAGGAGGCGGACCGACTACCCGCGCCGGCCCTCGATTGCCCGTGGACCTTCTGCCCAACGCACCACTGCCTGTGGGACGCCTGTATTCCATGTCGGAGCCCGAGTTGGCCGCCTCAGGGACTTCCTGGACAAAAACCTGGCCCGAGGGTTCATCCGCCTTCAAAGTCCCTCTCGGCCCCGGTCCTCTTCGTGAAGAAGAAGACAGGGGACTTGCGCCTATGCTGTGATTACCGCCGGCTAAACGCCATTACGGTGCGGAATCACTACCCCCTGCCGCTCATCCCGGAGCTACTGGAGAGGTTGCGGGAGGCCACGATCTTCACCAAGCTCGATCTCCGGGGGGCCTACAACCTGGTGCGGATGCGAAGGAGACGAATGGAAGACGGCATTCGCACCGACACGGACACTACGAATACACTGTCATGCCATTTGGGTTGACCAATGCTCCCGCCGTTTTTCAGCACTTCATGAACGACGTGTTCCGAGACATGTTGGATCGGTTTGTGGTTATCTACCTGAACGACATCCTGATTTACTCCCAGTCCAGGGAAAGCCACCTTCGACACGTCAGTCTGGTTCTGCAACGCTTGCGGGAGCAACAACTCAATGCGAAGCTGGAGAAATGCGCCTTCTTCCGGACTTCCATAGAATTCCTCGGGCATATCATCTCGCCCGAGGGCATAGCCATGGACCCATGTAAAGTAGAAGCTTTGTGTAGCTGGGAAGCCCCTCGTCGGGTGAAGGATGTTCAGGCCTGCTGGGCTTCGCCAACTACTACCGGACCTTCATCCCGGGCTTCGCCACACTGACGGCTCCACTTACCCAGCTCCTCAGGAAGAAGGTTGCATTCGGTGGGGTCCCCGCAGCAAGAAGCATTCACAGCCCTCAAGAAAGCCTTCACACGGAACCCGCCCTGAGGCATCCCGACCCGCTCCGGCCTTTTGTGGTGGAAACGGACGCGTCAATGTGGCTCTGGGAGCGGTGCTGCTACAGGCTCCGGCGAATGGTGGCACACTTTTCCCTCGCTTACTACTCCCGGAAACTCAATCCTTCCGAGCGCAACTACACTATCTGGGAAAAGAGTTGCTGGCTATCAAGGCTGCATTCGAGGCTTGGCGACACCATCTGGAGGGCCCGACATCAGGTGGAGGTCGAACGGACCATCGGAATCTCGAGCACCTCACCACAGCTCGGAAGTTGAACCAGCGGCAGATCCGGTGGTCGTTGTTTTGCCCGGTTCAACTTCCGCGTGACCTACATTCCCAGCGGTCACAACCGGAGGGCGGATGCCCTGTCCCGCAAGCCAGAGTACCTCTGCGCCAAGGACCCCCTTCCTCCACGGACAGTGCTGCCGGCAGAAGCCTTGGCCGGAGCACGGAGCCAGTGGACTTGCGGGCCCAGGTGCGAGGCGCAGCGCCAGGACGCCTGGCCGCAGCAAAGGAGAGCGGAGGTGGGCCCCACGTCTCCTTGGACCTTGGAGGAGGACTTACTCAAGTTTTGGGGGCGATTATATGTGCCCACAGGACCACTCCGAGCCCACGTCATGACGCAGTGCCACGACAACCCTGCAGCAGGACATTTTGGGTTCTTCAAGACCTCCACCTGGTGACACGGACCTTTTGGTGGCCCAGTGCGGCATGATATACATGCCTACGTGACATCCTGCGTACCGTGCCGGCAAGCCAAGACCGCCACGGGGCCCTCCCGGCTCCTCCAGCCCTTGCCGACACCCGACAGACCCTGGGGCGATCTCTATGGACTTCCTGACAGACCTGCCGCCCTCTGGGTTCACCACGGTGCTGGTGGTGGTGGACATGCTCACCAAGATGGCACACTTCATCCCATGCCGCTGGACTGCCCACAGCCGCAAAACGCCCGCCTCTTTCTGCAGCACATCTTCCGCCTCCATGGTCTACCGGACAGGGTGGTTTCGGACCGGAGTTCAGTTCACAGCCCGCTTCTGGAAGAGCCTGATGGCCGCGTTGGAGGTGCAGGTGTGTCTGTCGTCATCGCACCATCCGGAGACCGACGGGGGTACAGAGAAGGTCATCGGTATACTGGAACAGTATCTCCGTTGCTTCATCAACCAGCAACAGGACAACTGGGCCGACTACCTGTCCCTGGCGGAGTTTGCTTTTAACAACTCTCAGCACACCTCTACTCAGATGACCCCATTCTTTGCCAATGTTGGGTACCATCCGCGGCTCTTCCCTCTGGCACCACCGCACTCTCCTGTTCCCGAAACGCAGACCTTCCTGACGGAATTGCATGCGGTCCAACAGTTGGTACGCCAGCAGCTGAATCGGGCAAAGGAGGACTACAACGGTATCACGCCGACCGCTCCCGGACGGCGCCCCGCTGGCAGTTGGAGACCGGGTGTGGCTCTCCACCAAACACCTCCCGTCCGGTAAAGAAGTTGGACCACCGATTCATCGGCCCGTTCCCTGTCGAGGCAGTCATCAACCCGGTAGCCTACCGACTGACCCTGCCACGATCCATGCGGATCCACCCCGTTTTTCACCGGTCCCTTCTGGTTCCTGAGGCCACACCGAGTCCCCTTCGGTGCCCAACAGCACCCGTCACTGTCGCCGAGGACAGGTCGGAGGAATACAAAGTCCACAGCATACAAGACTCCCGCTGGCTGAAGGGTCGCTTCCAATATTTGATCGCGTGGAAGGGATACGGGACTGATTTCTCCTGGGTAGATGCCTCCGACGTTCATGCCCCTGACCTGGTGCAGGCCTTCCATGAGCAGAACCCAGCCCGACCGCATCCCGATCGTCAGCCCCGGGGGAAGGGCCCTGCGGTGAGGGATAGTGTTGTGACCCAGGTTCCTGGACCCGGACTCCTGGACTCGGATGATTCAGAAAGTGAGGGAGAAGACCTGGCAAGCCCTGCTTCTCTTGAGCCCTTTCCCTCCCTGGCACCCACTCCAAGGGAGGAGAAGGGGCCGGCAAAGCCTGATTCCCTGGAGCCTCCTTCTGATTTGGCAACGCCCAAGAACAGTTTTGGAGGGATGCAAGATTACGAGACGTGATCGCCCGTCGCAGCAGCGGAAGAGTTGGGACAAAGCCAAGTCATAATTGTCATGCAGTGACATCTGCAGAGACTATAAATAGGAGGCGGGACTTCCTGGTTTTTTGTCTTGGACAAAGTAATGAGTTGGCGCGAGCTAATGAATTGGCGCGAGCTAACTGTTTCAATGGAGGGAAGAATATATTCGTGAGTAATTCTGGCCTTATCTATAATTTCCTCGTTATCTCCAGAAACTTGGCAGGCCCGTGGGTAGACGTGGCCAGGACATGTATCTATGTAAATAAAAGGAAAAAAGGAAGGCCTCTGACGGACTCTTTGCTGGGAGTATTGGGGGAAGGGAAACAGAACACTTCTTTTCTTACATTTTAGAATTCAGGAGATGGCACATTGGACTGAAGATACAGGAAGGAAAATGGGAAAACGGATATTATAAAACATATCTTAGATATTTTATTGGATAGATCCAGTTTCTCTTTGAACACATTCATGGAAGGAAAGTCTATCCTTCCCTTGTAAGTTTTTCTTAAAATTCAATTGGAATATATCTCCATGTTATTACATGATGTAATTACATAACACTCTGTAAAATAAGGACTAGGTCTTACCATTCTTGCACAGGATCTCCAGGTATTTGATGAGTACAATGCTATCATATTCCCACGAGGTGTCCTATCTGAACAGTTCCAGCAGCCACCGCAGCCAATTATTATGCAACAATATCCGACAAAGCTAATACAAACAATGCAAGCTAATCCATTGTTTTAATATCAGACAAAGGAATGTATGGGCAGGTGGTGAAAGTTCTAACAGCTTCTTTGGGGACTGAAATTTTTTTTATCAACATACAGATACAAACATGAAATTTCATTTCATTTCACAATTTAGAGGTCACCAACTGCACCAGGCTCTAGGTGGCATATAAATTTAAAAGCAAAAAGCAAGATTAAATGGATGAAGATTACAGGCATTTAGACAAAAGACAAGAGCAGACAAAAAAATCATGCAAGGGTTCAACATCTAATTAGCCCAAGGTCTGCAAGAATATCCAGGTTTTCAGTGTTTTTCTGGACAGCATCAGAGTGGGAGCTATACAAATCATGGGGGAGGGGGGATTGCCATTCCAGATGGCAGAGACTATGACAGAAAAGGAGTTTCCAAGTTTTACTACATGACATTGTTTAATAGAAAGAAATGAAATATGGATAACTCTGCCTACCTGTAATTTTATATAATGGGCAGAATCTGTAGGAAATAGGTAGTCCTTAAAAAAAAGACCAGGCTCTGTGACATGAAGACTTAGTTTATAGGTATAATCAGCAACTTGAAGTACATCTGGAAGCCTCCAAGAAGGAGGTCTATCACTACATTTTTTAAAGTCAGAGAAACCATCACCTCCCTCAGGGAAGCTGACTGTTCTGCATGGAGCTCATCACACTTCACCTCTTGGGGGCTGCTTTAATAACACCAGAAGGATATGGATCTAATAATCAGTTGGCTGAGCTCATGGTTTGTAAGACCCTGTCCACTTCATCAGGAGCAACATACAAACTCAGTCACCCCACACAACTGTGCCCCCGGTATCTCCAATGGAATAGTCCCATCAGAATACACTTCTGAGTAGATTTGAACAACTTTATCTAACAAAAAGCTAGAATATTCTTCATAATGTCTGTAGAAGTTCAGATCAACTCCAAGTTACCTTGAACCAGATTTAAGTGTGACCACTGATATACATCAGGCTTTTGATAGCTTATAAAGGTCCATGGCCAACTCCCAAGCTGCCTGGATGCAACACAGTCTGGTGGCAAGTTAAACTATCCAGGTACCTGTGGCACCGCACCTCTGAGAGTGCTCAATGATCTGTGAAAATCTTGTGAAAGTGAACATAGAATAACAGTTGGAAAGGACTTTGGACATCAACCCCTTGCTCAAGCAGGATATTCTATATATCATTTCAGACAAATAGTGGTCCAGTCTCTTTTTGAAAGGGTCCAGTGATAGAGACCCTGCTTTTGAAGGCAAACTATTCCCTTGGTTGATTGCTCTCACCATTCCCTCTACTGAACTCTAGCTGATGCCAAACTTCAAAGTTGAGCAGGTAAAACTTCAAGACCCCCTTCCTATCAGTCCTACCTAAGCGCTGTTATATACACCAGATCAAGCACCTCATCCAATTAAGTCCTATTTTCATCTCTACCACCACTCACATGAGCTTTTAGGCCCAGAGGCTTAAAGAGTTTTCTATGTGTCAGGCGGACTTCACTCATTAGCCAAAAAAAAAGCAGCTAACAAAATTAAAAAACCGTTTGTTGAACGCCATAATGAAAAGAAATCCTTAATATTCCCTCTTTTTAACACAGGAAGATATTTTCATGAGGAAGTTAATTTTCTAACTGCATAGAAAGATAGCAGAGAGGTGGAAGCAGGAAAGAGACTGTTAAGTTTGGGTATTGACGAGGCAGGAGACCAGGTTAGTGACAACAGCTCTTTAATAATGGGTGACCCAGCAAAACTCTGGAGAAAAACCTCTCCTTATATACACTTCAGCCTGAGGCTGCATCCAATCAGAGACGAGATATTTCCCGCCTAAAACTCCCGCCAAAACTTACAGTAATACATTACACTCCCTCCCTCCCAGAAGGCACTTTGCCAATATTTGCATATTATTTCTCGTAGTCCTGCAGGTCGTGCCTCCCGGACCTGCGCAGTTCACTTTCTGGAGTTGAGTCGAGCCTGCCAGAGGGACTTTTCGTTCCTCTGAGCTCCTCCTCCGCCATCCGCCCTGGATTATTGCCGGCTCGGACCTGCTGTCCTCTAGAGGGACCGGAGGGTGTCGCTGGACCTCGCCTGACTCAGATAAGTCTCTGTTTGGTTCTTTGCTTACGCTTCCTGTTTGTTCTCGGCTCCAGTCAGCTGTGGGGTTAATTAAATCATAGTCAGGGCTGGTCTCGCCTAATTCTGCCTTATCGCTCAATCTGTTTCTTAATTGATCTATGTGGCGCCTCCAGACTCTGCCATCGTCTAATTCCACTAGATAAGATTTGGGGCCCGTTTTGTCTATGATTATCCCTCTCTTCCAGTTTGGGCCGTCGCTGTAATTATGTGCCCACACCGAGTCTCCTATGTTTAACTCTCGGATTCTATCTGGTTTTGTTTTGAACCCGTCCTGTACGTAGTTCGGGTGTAGCCGGTCTAGCGGGCACCGTAGCTTCCGCCCCATTAATAGCTCGGCTGGGCTGCGGCCGGTGGCCACACAGGGGGTCCTGTGTTGACGGTTAGAATGCGTCGATTTGTGCCTGCCAATCGCGGGCCGCTTCGTGATAGCGCTTCTTCGCCCAACAAATCATTCAGCAAGGCCGTTCGACGCAGGGTGGAACGGCGCTGAGAGGGCATGTCGGATGCCCTCTTCAGCCAGGTACCCTTCAAATAATGCTGCGGTGAACTGTGGGCCGTTATCGGACACGAGGGTGTCCGGTAGCCCGTGCGTGGCGAAAAGGTGTTTTAGTGCTGAGATGACAGCTCCCGCGGTTGTGGATTTCATTAGGATGATCTCCAGCCATTTGGAGAATGCATCCACCACAATTAGAAATGTTTGGCCGTGGAAGGGGCCGGCAAAATCAATGTGTATGCGGGACCAAGGGCCTTGGGGTTTCTCCCACTCCAACACTGGGGCCGTGGGTGGTAGTGGTCTGGATTCCTGACATACCTGGCATCGCCAACCCTGTCACTGATTTCCTGTCCATTAGGGGCCACCAGACATAGCTCCTAGCCAAAACCCTTCATCCTCACAACTCCTGGGTGACCCTCATGCAGGAGTTCCAGAACTTTTTCCTCAGTTTCTCTGGGAACTACCACCCTATCCCCCAGAGCAGGCACCCCCTTGCACAGACAATTCCTCTTTTTGCCCAAGCGCACAGCGGCCATCCCTTGAACCCAACCTATTACAGTCCTTAAAACAACGTCCGGTAGGAGGCCCGAGCCACTTCCTGCGATGTGACTGGCCAGAGTCCAAAGAGTCAATTAGTAGAACGGGTGTGCCCGGGTGGGGTCCTCGATTTCCCGGCAATGGGCATCTGCTCAATGCGTCCGCATGCCCCAGCTCCTTTCCAGGTCGATGCTGCAGTTTGTAGGAGTAGGCGGCCAAAAAATAGTCCATCTGGTCAGTCTAGGTGATAGTGCCACTGGCGTTGGGCGGTCGCCAGCCAGTAACCCAATAGCGGTCTGTGATCAGTGATAATTTCAAAGTCTCCCAAAAACGTATTCGTGAAATTTTTCACCCCTGACACTATTGCGAGCCTCCCTATCTAGCTGGCTGTAATTCCTCTCAGCCGGGGACATTGTTCGTGAATAGAACGCTATAGGGGCTTCAGTGCCGTTTGGGAGTCTGTGGCTAAGTACAGCTCCTACTCCATAGGGGGATGCACAAACCAATACTAACGGCAGTCTGTTGTTGTATTGTATTAACAGGCTATCGCTTGATAGCAAACTTTTACTGCCTCAAATGCCCTATTCTCTGACTTCCCCAAGACCAAACAGTGTTTTTCCAAGCAATTTATGCAGCGGTTCAGCAACGGTTGCCTTGTCTTTTAAAACACGGCGTAAAGTTTACCAGACCCAGGAAAGCCTGGAGTTCTGTCTTGTTTTTGGGTGCTGGGGCTCTCTTTATCGCCTTGACTTTGCTCTCAGTGGGGTGAATCCTTTTTGTCTATTCTATAGCCCAAAAATTCAACAGATTCGACCCCTATCTGACACTTGCTTGCTTTGACTTTTAATCCTGCCGACCTAAAATGGCCAAAACTTTCCTTAATCGCTCTCCCAGTTCTCTTAAATCTTCCCTGATACCAACACATCATCGAAATAGGGCACGACTCGGTAACCCTTGTAGGAGTCGCTCCATCAAATTTTGAATAGCCCAGGGCCACACTCACCCGAACTGTAACGGGTGCACTTAAAGGCACCCGGTGCGTTACAATGGTCTGGGCTTCAGCTGTGCTAGCATCTACGGGTAGCTGTTGGTACGCTTGTGCCAAGTCTAATTTGGCAAAACTTGTCCGTGCCTAGTGAGTGCAATAAGTGTTGCACTACTGGAACTGGGTAGGCGCTCTTTTGCAATGCTTTGTTCAAGGTAGCCTTGTAATCAGCACAAATTCTTATGGACCCGTCTGGTTTTATAGGGGTGACGATTGGCGTTTCCCATTTGGCATGGTCAACTGGCACTAGTATCCCCTGGCTGACTAATTTATCTAACTCTTTGTCGATTTTAGGTTTGAGTGCAAAAGGAACCCTCCTTGCCTTTAACCTAATAGGAGCTATTTGGGGGTCTAAATTGAAGGAGATAGGGGTCCCCTTGTACTTGCCTAAACGGTCCTCGAATACGTCTGCGAATTCCTCCAGTAGGGCGTTTTGCAGGTTGCATCCGCTCGTGGACGCCAGTCACCCCATTCCCAACGCCTGAACCAGTCTAGCCCCAGCAAGCTTGGCAAGGTTCCCTCGACTAACGTGATGGGCAGGGTCTTTTCGTATGTCCCGTACTTGACCTCGACGGTCGTTGTCCCTCGAACAGGGATGCGGTTGCCCTGGTAATCCTGCACCCGGAGCCGTTGTTTCTGTAGCTTGCGCTTTGCGATGTCGGCAAGGCTTTCACAAAAGTGTCCCAGGACATGATTGTGATAGCTGATCCTGTGTCTACTTCCAGTCGGCACGGTACGCCTTCAATTGTCGGGTTTGTGAAGATCTTTTCTTCGATGCGGTAGCTGCGTGGTCTATGGTAACAGTCATTCGGTTTGACTTCGCTCTTTCTTTCCTGGCCAATCGCGGGTCGCCTTGCCGATCTCGCGCTCTGATTGGCTGGTTTGAAATTTCGGCGGAATGTGGGGTTTGCATCTCTGACTCAGAGCCGCTCTGATTGGCCGATTTGAATTTTCGGAAGGTTGGGGTGCTCGGCAGACTTGAGCCAGGTGCCCTTCCTTTCACACCGCCCGGCAAATGGCGCCCTGAACTTACATCTTTGGCGCTGATGTCGCCCGCAACTTCCGCATTCCTCCGGGTCTTCCTTGTCGATTTTCCGGTGTAGTGGACTTCTTCCTCCTCTTCGCTGGTTGACTCACGATAGGTTTCTTCGTGGTGGACTGTGCTCGCTTTGCGCCCGCCATCGGCGTGAGTCGCTTTGTAAGGTGTCTGCTGCATGGTTGGACATCTCATGGGCTCTGGCTTCGTCCAGAGCGTTTGCCAATGTCAGGTTGCTCTTGGCTAGCAACCGTCTCCTCAAACGGATGTCTCTGACCCCCGTATAAGTTGTTCCAGCAGCTCTTCGTCCAGATCGCGGTACTGCAATGCTTGGAGGCTTGTCTCAGGGCTGCCATGTAGTCGCTGATAGACTCGCCTTCTTGTTGCCTCGCTCCCCAAACTCGCATCCGAACGATTTGGACGGGCTGGTGCGTAGTGATTCTTCAGGAGGGTCTGAAGGGTCTGCCACGATACGGAGTGTGGCGGTGTTGGCTCCGCTAGGGCTTCTGCGACGGCGATGACTGCGGACCCACAGTGGCTTATGAAGTAAGCCCGTTTGCGGTTGTCGGAGACTCCTGTAGCTCGTTGCCTCCAGGAAACTTTCAAACGGGTCATATATATTCCCCATGTCTCCTGGGTCAAACGGAGTGGGTGGCGTGTAGCCGGTCATCGCTGCATTCGCCATCACCTTGCTGGGTTTGATTCTCGTAGTGAGTTCAGCTCTGTTCTGGTACTCTGCCTCAATATCCCACCTTCGTCGCCAATGTTAAGTTTGGGTATTGACGAGGCAGGAGACCAGGTTAGTGAAAACAGCTCTTTAATAATGGGTGACCCAGCAAAACTCTGGAGAAAAACCTCTCCTTATATACACTTCAGCCTGAGGCTGCATCCAATCAGACGAGATATTTCCCGCCTAAAACTCCCGCCAAAACTTACAGTAATACATTACAGAGACAATGGACAATTTACCCGAGCAATGTTGATTAAATTGCTATTAAGACCATGCAAAACTATAAATGAAACAAGTCATGTCAGTGACCCAAAAACAGTGATCTAGTCTGCTTTTTAAGACTGCTGTTAGCTCTAGTTCTATTTCTTGATATCAACGTTTTTTGTCAGTACCCCTGGCCTACTATAATATTCTGGGGGGAGGGGGGAATTAGGTGATCCCAATGTTGTATGCATGTTGTATGCAAGCTTCAATTTAATGTTTAATTACATTTCACCTGAACTTTAAGTACATTTTACCTGAATTAAGATAAGGTTTCCAACTAGCATTGCTACCTTGGCATAAACAGGATTCTGGTTAGTTCAACTATATTCTGCAGTTTATTTTCTAATGAAAGCAAACTGTGTTTATCTTTCAGGACATTTATGGTCTGCTAATTAAAAGATAAAGCTGGGAAGTGTTAATGAGTCTCTTCTGACAACACTTACTCTATTTTGTATGAACCACAGTATTCCTTCACTTACTCTTTTAAAGAGGCATCAGTTGTATCAACTGTAATTTAAAACTTTTCCACTGATTTCTCTATTAATTAGCCAATTAATGACTAAACAATCCCAGACTAAACAATCCCAAACCATTTTTTAAAAAAGTCTACATATTTTAGGAGGGGAATCACAGAAACGGTAATTTGGAGATCTTCTTTTATATAATTCTGGACACTTTCAGAATTATACTTTCAGATACTCCAACCAACCTATCAAAATGGGGAAGAGTCTTCTTTTCTTTCCACATCTGCCAAATTAAAAACCATTCAAACCAGAGATCTCCAACCTTAGCCACTTTAAGCCTGGTGGACTTCAACTCCCAGAATTCCCAGAAATCCCAGCTTTGCTGGCTGAGGGATTCTGGGAGTTGAAGTCCACCAGGCTTAAAGTGGCCAAGGTTGGAGACCTCTGATTCAAACCATCCTTATCCGATCAATGGCCCTAGATAGGAGGCGATAACGCCTGCCATTGGAACCGGAAGTGACGACACTTGGCCCGCCAGCTTTCTCGGCCCTCCAAACCCGCCGTGGATACGGTTAGCCACGCCTTCTCGCTCCTACTACTCTCAGGGGCCCCATTAGCGTTCCGCCGCTATGGCAACAGAGTCTGTCTGGCGCGTTCCAGGCCTAGCCAAGCAACGCGTCCTATGAAGGGCCGGAACAGGAGGGTCCCGCTCGCCCGCCTCTCATCAGCCTGCTCTTCTCATCTGGAGGCTGAGAGACAAGGCGGCCCTATGGCGCCCTACAAGGGTTTCGTTTGCGTTCTGGAGCTGCATATCCGCACGGTGAGGAAGCCTGGGGGGAATGGAGGGTGGCTGAACGGAAGCTCCTAAAGGCGCCTCGGGGGGCCCTGCGCTTTACAGGGGCGCTTGATCTCTACGGGCGACGGGCCTGGTGGGCGGAGCTTGGGCGGGGGGGGTGTGGAATTCGAGAAAGGGGAGAAATCGGTCTTTCGGCCGTGAAGCTAATAAAGCGAATGGCTGATTCCTGACCGAAGCCATGTAAGCCTGGAGGGACCGAAGCCTGGAGGGTTGCCTTTTTTTGTTGTTTTTTTTGAAAGGCCGGTGGAGGAGGTAGCCTCCGGGAGTGCTTTCTTTCCGCCTTGTTTTTAAATTCCCTCTCTTCCCGGCATTTACTAAATAACCGATGATTCTTCCACAGAGCGAACGACGCTCTTTTAAACTTCATGATTCTCCTGGTTGCCGTCATAGAGCCTCTGCAAAAAAAAAATCAGTACCACCACTAAAGCATTCAGTGAACATCTGGGTTTTTACCGCCAAGATCTGACGCTTCTGTTAAGTCTCTGTCCATTTAGAAAATTGACTCCCCCCCCCCATTCTTCTTTCCTCAGGGGTGAGCTAACGGTTAGACTACATCCGGGCATTTCCGTCTCTCTCTTGTTTCTGGCCAGTTACAGTCTTAAAATACAAGCTTGTTCTTTTTTGTGTGTGTGCCCTACATCTCTCCTTTGGTAGAATTTCAGTTGGTTAAATTGAGTGCCTGTTCAAGTATTTTCATTTCTATATTTGAAAGCATTTCTTTTCTCTTTCATGGGCTACAACATGCATGCTTACAGGTACATACATACATACACACACACACACACACACACACACACACACACACACACACACACACACAATCTTCACATGAAATGCTTTGCCATTCAGTTTAGTAGGTTGTAACCGTCTTTGCCTTCATTATATCAAATCAGATTCACATAGTAATGCTGAACATATTACAGTATCACTTTCCAAAGCAGAAAGATTTGTTTTTTAAATGTATCCATATGTGGGGGCTACGGGGAGAGTAAAATCTTGAATAGCTGAGCTGTTGACTGCATGGATACTATTTATGTGGTTTTCTTGGCATAGTAGAGAAATAGTGCCATTCTCTTTGACCAGGAATTCCACCCCCACACACACACAATTTCTCAGTCTAGCCTATAGATTTTAGATTTCCTGTTTCAGATTGTAACCAAAACTGTCCTATTTAGTTTCTGTGCACAGACATAGTCAGATGCTATTACTTGATGAGGTAGATACCAGCACACATATAAAAGATAAAAAAATTTCTTCCTAAAATATTTTTTATGAAATTATCTACAATTAAGACTGCATAGAAAGACCAAGAGAGCCAATTTGGTGTAGTGGTTAAGGCACCAAGCTGCAAACTGGGGAGATTTAGAGTACTGCCTTGGGCCTGTAACTTTCAGCCCAAGGGAAAAGGTAGTAGCAAGCCACTACTGAAATCTTGGCAAGAAAAGTACAGGGACTAATTCAGGCAATTGTCAGGAGTCAACAGGGACTCAAAAGCACAGGAGGGGGGGGAAGCATGAACATTTGAGTGTAAATTTCAAAGCCATTGAATTCTATAAGTGTATCTTATGGATTAATTCTTGAGTATTGCTGCATTTCAAATGTATAAAATGTATAAAAAACTGAAAAAGCAGCATTTCCTCATCAAATCATTCCAGATTGAGTAAATATTTTCTTGCAGTTTTTAAAAAAATATTCATTGCTTTATTTTAATTTTGATTTTTGATTTGATTGTTCTTTTATGTCGCCCAGTAATGGCTTAGAAATCTTATTTTCTAATGCAGTGTTCCTTAACATTTTTATTCTCGGGATCCTTTCCCTTTTAAAAATGCTGAGGACCCCAAATGAGCATTGTTTATATGGGTTATATTTATCAATAAAATGTATTAAATGTATTAAAAATTAAAATTAGCTGTTACTCTTGCTTTTCATGATTGTTTGAGGGGATTTTAATATTGTATTCTTTTTAAACATATTAATTTTGATTTCCTGGACCCCTGCAGGGTCTTGAGGGACCTCCTCAGACCACCCTTTCAGAATCACTGTCCTAATGGTTTATATTTAAATTATAAAATTAAAGCATGCTAACTTCAGTGACTAAAACCATTGCTGTTCAGAAATTGGTATCATGCTTGGTTTCTCTCTTGTTCTATAAAGTGGGGTTACTTACTTTTTTTTGGTAAGTTTTATCTACCGTGTTTAACCGAAAATAAGATCCTGTCTTATATTTTTTTGAACCCTGAAATAAGCACTTGGCCTTATTGCCATGCGCTCAAAAGCCCAATTGGGCTTATTATCAGGAGATGTCTTATTTTGGGGGAAAAGGTATTGTATAAAAAATGAGAACTATCCACCCCTCCAACAACTTAGCAAGGCTAAACTGATACATAAAATATCTACCAATATTAGAGAAATTGGTTCTCAAATTGTGGTCTTTATCTTTCTAGTTTTTTATTTATCACATCTGCTTATTTCCATAACTGTCAAGACATAGAATGGTAAATCCACAATATGTACCAGTAAATCAGAAATTGGAACATTCATGGTAACAGAAGGAGTACAAATGACCAGGCTCCAAACGTGGGTGGATTTAGTCATCCACAAGATCCACGACTTTCATCAAAATGCTGAGAGGTGTGTTCTGCATTGTGATACAAGGTTTTTTTTGTTGCATACTTGTGTTCACCATAATGACATTCTGATATCACAGAGCTAGTGTTATGGTCTAACACTTAAGTTGTCATTTAACCAATGTGAGTGGAAGTGGGACTGCGTTTTGGGAATTGGGTTCAGGGTTTTATATACAGCTAGTAGCTTGTACAAGATGTCCAGATAATGATTTCCCACATTTACGTTTGAAATTATTATTATAGGTTGCTAATGTTATCCATATCAGCAAACATTTATTCGTCCACTCACCTTCTATTAAGATATATGCATTCATTTCAAAGAAGTAATAAACCAGAAAAGTTTTTAGCAAAAAAGAATAAATGAACATATAGAAATAGCAGTATTCTGCAAACAGTGGAAGAAAATTTCAGATTCCCCCAACTCTTGCCTTTGATTTTAAAATAGCTATTCTTGACCAAGGAATGCTCAAAGGATGATGCATAGACCGCTTCAAACCATTTCATTGCAATTTATTTAAAAGTTCAGTTATATTTCCTGTAACTTGGATTGTAATTACATGAGTTTATCACAGTGTCAGTGTATAGGTACCTGGGATATTTGCATTATCATCACTATTGTTTTTCTAACCATGCTCATAAAGTTTACTGTGCATTTCATGAAGTGGACTATGGGGTTTAAGTGTTACATAGTTAACAGTCATTAGTTATAATTATTATGAATAATTGCTCTTTCAGGTAACATGCCCAGGTGTTACACTGAAATCCAGAGAAGATGTCTATGTCAGTGCATGTATTTTTGGACAGCATAAGAAAACTTCATGTGTTCGTGCAATATTTCCCCTGATATTTGATGAGAAATTAATGTTTGAAAAAGTAGGTACTTACAATATCATGGCTAACATTTAACATATAATTCATATCCAAGCACTTTATTTGCCACATTCTTATACATGTTTCTGTAATATTTCATTTTCAGCTCACTTTATTTTTGAATTAATGCTTATGTAAGTATTAACATTTATATATTATAGGTTTGCCTGTATTTTTTATTTTAAAGGTTTTTTTTAATAGCCGAGGGTATTGTTTATAAAAGAAATGCGGTATGAATTCTTCAGGAATGTAAATATTGACTACATACATTCTGTTTGTAGAAATAACAATTCATTTTTACAGTCACTTGGTTAATAGAACAGTTTAGTCCCTAAATGGCATGAATGAACTATAGTATGTGAACTATTGGAAAGAACTTCTAAAAAAAGGAAACTTTTGTGAAGATACACGTAGCAATCTTTACAGATATAGCTTTATAGACACTCTGTGCATTAGGCTTAATGTTTACTAAATAACAATATTTTTCTGGCAGTCTTGATTTATTTATTGTTCCTTACATTGCAATGTATAATTTTTGTCTGTATAAAATTTTCCATCACCATTGTAAATCTGTGTAGATGTGGCTATTGCATATAAATGAATATCAGAAACCATAGGGAAACTATTCAACATGGGATTGTTTGTGTTTGGATTTAAATTGTGCATTTTAAAGTAAAGGTTCTTTAAAAATCTGTTCTGTGAAACTTATATTTTTTCCAGACTTGTGTAATCCCTCCTATGTTAGTGTATTAATTGATTCAGTAGGCTTCATCTTGTAATGGCAGCTGATTATGACACTGTAGTAAATAAAGTATTCCCTCACTTTTTCAGCACAGCACAGAATTGCAAATCATGATCTTAACAGACCTTCCAGCCGTGCTTTTTGGGTTCATACTTTTTGGGTCAAACCTTAATTATGGAATCTTAAACTTGTCCACACTGAACAAGACCTACTCAGTTTATTGGTACTAATTCCCAGTTGGTTATACTGGCCTGGAAATTTATGTTCTTAAACTTAGCAGACTTACTTCTGAGTAGATATATATTGAATTAATTTAACTCTGACAGAATAAATATTAGTGATGTTCCATCCTTTACTAGAGTGAAAGAAAACAATTGCTCACTTTCTAACAAGGCAGGTATGTTTTTCCAGGTTGAAAGTAAGAGACTTGCATCTATTATTTATTATTCAAATTTTAATTTAATTTAAGAGTCAAAGACAATACCAAAACAGAGACAACTCAACTTTAATTTAAGAGTCAAAAACAAATACCAACAGAGAAAATAGCTGCTTCTTAGAAAAAAGATTCTGTTGCAGTGAGAAGTTGTTGATGTTGTTCGACTGTTTCATTCTCTTAAAGAACTTACTACTTTAAATAATTATAGTGATCATATTTGTTAAATGTCCTCAGGATTGTTTTAGCAGAATTGTCCCATTTCATTTTCTAAAACTTTCATTTTAGGTATATACTGATGTAGTTGACCCAGGAGATCTTGTTGAACTTTTTGAAAGTAGGTTTTTGGATTTTTGTTTTTTGATTACTTTTTATTTCATGTACAAATTATTTTACAGTATACAACATCGAAAACCAATTAGAAATTTCAGAAGATGTTCAGTCATAGTATGAAATGCACTAGAAATTTTCTCTGAAATAATGGAAATTCAAATTAAACTATTAAAAATAAGGAAAATGATTTCATTGGAACATCTAATTAATGTTTTTAGATTATCATATATATCGGTAGAACTATTTGGTATATTTTCTAGGAACTTCTGCTACTTTTAAATAACTGAAGCTTTCATGATTTTTAAGGTTTGTCAGAGGCCCCTTTCCATTTCCTTAGTATTTGTAAATAGCAAAAGGATAATTAAAAAGAGAATGATTGGATTTAAGAGTGAGTGTCAATTATTGCATATTTAGGTTCATTATTTTTTATTTGCCAAGATCCTCATCATTTTTTTTTTTCAGCAAAGGGTATAGAAAATAGGTCTGAGTCTAGTTAGTGTTAAATTAGAAAACTTTCTGCAGATACCATGTAGTTTGCCTTGAGTATCATTATGACTGAATACCATGGGTACAGGTGTAGTAATTAAATAGCTCTGCATCCTACTCCCTCAGAAGTAAGTTCCACTAAGTTTTCAAACAGTGGTACACAAAACTACAGTCAAAGTAAAGAAATTATTAGACTTGATTTGAGCTGAAAAAAAAAATTGAAAGCAAAAATGTTTACCTACCATCTGAAATATGTCAGATTTATGTATTAAAACCAGCTAAACTGAGAAATTAGCTCCATGTTCTTACTGAGTAGTGATGAGAAAAGCTATCGTATTATTTAGAATGTGGTATACATCTACCTACTGACCAAAATGCTTGAGCCACCCCCTCTCTTCCTCTTCCTCCCTCCCTATCTCTCTCTTTCTTTCTCTCTCTCCCTCTCTCTCCCTCTCTCCCTTTTTCTTTCTCTCTTTTCCAGAAACCAGTAGATGCCCATAATAACAAATGCAATAAATTGTACAAAGTTAGAAATAAACTGATTGTTTTTTTAAACTTTGTGATTAAAATGACTTCTGATTATAGTTTTCCTTTTTTCTAGCTGATACATCAGTGGTTCAGTTAATACAAACTGTTCCTCCAGGTATAGTATCAATATTTTCATAAATTAAAACAGTCCTATGATAAATTTCTGTATATAACAATTTATTCCATTCAATATAGTTCTTCAGAAAAAAAATTTAGGGTAGAACTTTTGCCCATCAATAGATACTAACTGCGTACAGTATTTACTCAGCTTCTCAAAACTTGTATTTATTCTTCAGTACATAATCTCTGTACATAGATTTTATCTTGTGATCAGTATCCTACAGTTTTTCAGATATGTATACAAATTTTATTGTATATGTGAAACAACTTACTTGAATGTAGCGCATAAGAAGAAATGCTGATCAAAGTGTAGAGAACAGTAGTTATCACCAGTTCTTGTCTTTGCAGTATTAAGGTAATTGGTTCTGCAGTTATTCACTTTTGACTTCCAAGTGAATGAATATATATATATATATAAACCCCTTTATAGTTTTCCTTGATTTTTGTGCAGAAATCTGGATCCATAATTTTAAGTAGGTTTTCTGAATCAGTGCACAAACATACATACAAAATTGCTGAACTTTAAAATTTTGGTTGATAATGTTAGCACCTCTCAGTAATTTTGTTTTCTTTATTGCATTTCACAAAGCCAAGATTTTTAGGAACCCTTATTTTCATTAATTTCTAGATTATATTGGTGAATTCCAAAATCAAAATAATATGTTTAATATTTTACTTCCACCAAAGAAAGCCATATTTATTGTTGAGTTTGGATATCACCATAAAAATTTCTTAAGATAGTTTTTGATTCCATTTTGGATTAGTACTATCATAGGCTTTTCTAATCTAATGAGATATTGCTCCATGGCATTAGCAGGCAAAGTTGAGATTTCATATTTCATATCTTCCGTTGGGATCAAGGGAATCTAAACATTCTTAGCTTTGTTGTATCGCTGTCTCTTTTTATATGCTTCAATGCCTGCATCTCTCTGTGTGTGAATATGTAGTTACTATTTTTCAATTAAAACATATAATTCACTTTCAGTGGGAGAAATTTTGGCCAGATATGAAGAAAATACAAGAGATTTCCTTTTTCCTGCTCCTAAGTTTATCCATCAACCACGAAATTCAGTTCGTGAGGTTTTAATGAAAAAGGCCTATGATTTTACAGTAAGTTAATCATTTGGGGTTAATTTGACATATTTCTTAATGATTAATCTTTTTTTTATTATTTATAATGAAACGCATCTGGTCTCAGAAGGTAATCAGGGTCATTCATAGGTAGTGCTTGAATGGGAGAGTATCAGGGAATCTCAGAGCTGCAGATAAGGGAAGAAAAAAATCTTGAAAATTTCAAATGCAAACTATTATGGCCCTGTAGGCAAGATATTATTTATATTTCCTGTTCTGTTAGAAAACTAGTTTTTTTTCTCTCCTTGAAATAAACTTCCTTCTTCTTGTTCACATTAAATTAATTTGATATGTATTGCTAAATCAGTGAGTTGGGGATGTACTTTTATATTTGTATTTCTCCTTTGTTTTTACTATCACACACTGTAAAGAGCAAAGTGAAGTATCAGCTTACAATCAGATACGTGTTTTGCATTGAAAAATCTCAAATTCAAAACCTACTATCTCTGGTCCAAAGGATCATGAACAAGATAAAATAGTTCTCTTAACATCCCAGAAATCTGACACCATTCAGAGTAAATAGTGGAGGGCCATATGATTAGGTGTAAATCAGGAAGACAAGACTTTCCCTCCTATATACTTATTTCCATGATATCATGAATCAGAAATTTCCATGATATCATGAATCAGAAATTATATGATTTGTAATTATATTGACTCTACTTTTTATGAATTTTAACATTTCCTTCCTTCCTTACATAAGCTTTGGGTAAAGATACTATGCCCATGTTCAAGAAAGGAAGTGCAGCACCCTTTACTGCCATTTTCCTTAGGTTAGTTGTTTGTTTTACAAAGGTGAGAACATCGTAAACAATTTCTTTTGTCATCACTAATATGCTTAATACAAAATGGCAAATTATTAGACAGAAAGGATATTCCAGTTTCTCTAGTATATACATCTCAAAACATTTAGAAGTGATGCAACTGATGGCTGAACAGAATGGCTTTACTTTTAATTAGTATTATGTTAAGAGTTTGCAGTGATCCAACCAGCACACAAGTAAATAATTCAGCAGGATTCATTTATAGAAGAAACTTGTTTATATACAATAGCATAAAACATGATGCATGTATACAATACCCATGCAGCTTTTGCAACGTAACGTGGTAGCAAGTGCAAGAAGCAGAAGCCAGAACCAGAAATCACAGAAGCAATATTGCAAGGACAAATGAACTCTTATATATAAACAGATAAGCTAAGCCACGCCCAGGCTTTGAGTCATCTCCCATGGCTCACAACAGTTCCCATTGGCTGACTACTTTTTATGGCTATTCTAGCTCATAATTTTTTATACACTGACATATTATATAATATGCCATAAAAATTCCTGAGAAATGCTTTTGACAAAGCAACAAATTGAAATAAACATCGGACTTTAATTGTTGCAGAAAGGCTAGTAATTGAATTGTCAGAAATGCTGATGTTATCTTCTTGACATGACTATTGCTGTTCTGTCTCTTCTAATTATTTTCATTAAAGGAAATTATTCAAATTAGGAATAGTTTGTTACAGTATATAACATTTACTTCTTTGTTATCATGTATCTATTCAGTTGGAACTTTATGTTCAGTTACTGTTTCTCTCTTAGGGAATTGCACCAAAATTGAAGTTTCACACAACTTGTATTATTTCAGAAAGTCTGTTAAGTTCAGCAAAAGCTCAGAAGCAGAAACAGGTTAGTATAACTTAAATGACAGTTCCCATTGGCTGACTACTTTTATGGCTATTCTAGCTCATAATTTTTTATACACTGACATATTATATAATATGCCATAAAAATTCCTGAGAAATGCTTTTGACAAAGCAACAAATTGAAATAAACATCGGACTTTAATTGTTGCAGAAAGGCTAGTAATTGAATTGTCAGAAATGCTGATGTTATCTTCTTGACATGACTATTGCTGTTCTGTCTCTTCTAATTATTTTCATTAAAGGAAATTATTCAAATTAGGAATAGTTTGTTACAGTATATAACATTTACTTCTTTGTTATCATGTATCTATTCAGTTGGAACTTTATGTTCAGTTACTGTTTCTCTCTTAGGGAATTGCACCAAAATTGAAGTTTCACACAACTTGTATTATTTCAGAAAGTCTGTTAAGTTCAGCAAAAGCTCAGAAGCAGAAACAGGTTAGTATAACTTAAATGACAGTTCCCATTGGCTGACTACTTTTTATGGCTATTCCAGCTCATAATTTTTTATACACTGACATATTATATAATATGCCATAAAAATTCCTGAGATGCTTTTGACAAAGCAACAAATTGAAATAAACATCGGACTTTAATTGTTGCAGAAAGGCTAGTAATTGAATTGTCAGAAATGCTGATGTTATCTTCTTGACATGACTATTGCTGTTCTGTCTCTTCTAATTATTTTCATTAAAGGAAATTATTCAAATTAGGAATAGTTTGTTACAGTATATAACATTTACTTCTTTGTTATCATGTATCTATTCAGTTGGAACTTTATGTTCAGTTACTGTTTCTCTCTTAGGGAATTGCACCAAAATTGAAGTTTCACACAACTTGTATTATTTCAGAAAGTCTGTTAAGTTCAGCAAAAGCTCAGAAGCAGAAACAGGTTAGTATAACTTAAATGACAGTTCCCATAATATTTTGTTAAATTTATTCTTAGGTGGTTTGTTTGTTGAAGTAACTCTTATGAAGCTTCATGTTTAAGAATTTCATTCTTAAATAAAAGATTGCTTCAATTGTAATGTTTGCTTGAAAGCGAAAGACTGCTGAGTAAAATCTTACGCTTTTTAAAACAGTTAAAAATATTTTACAATCATCTGCGTAACTCATGTTAGCAAGACAAAATATTATTATTCCTGTGATAAATGTTTCTTTCACTCTGTAGTTCTTGGTATAATCATTAAGTACTGTTGGTAGAAAAACCTTGGCTTTTTAGTATTAATTTTTCTTTTTTGTCAAATATTTATTGTATTCAAAAAATTAAAATCTTAATTTATATTATTTAATTTAATTGTAACTTTTTTAATTAATTTATTTTTTAAAAAAATGTGAGTTAAAAGGACAAAAAACAAAAACATATATTATCCTCCTTAGTTGAATACTGACAAATATATTGCAACAATATTTGCTTTCCCCTTGCAAATCAGGTCCAAGATTTATAAATTTCTACATCTATTTGCAATCCAATTTGACCTGTATTACATTTCTTACTTAGGAGTGTGTGTGTATGCATATATGTGAAGAAAAATAGTTAACAGATTAATCAACAGCAAAGCTAAACTTCAAAGCCCTTTGTTAACAATCTGTTATTGTAATTAACTCATTGAAAGTCTACAATAGTTTCTTATCCATCTAGACTCTAGAGCAATGATGGCACAGTGGTTAGAATGCAGTATTGCAGACTTACTCTGCTGACTGCTAGCAGTTTGATCCTGGCTGGCTCAAGGTTGACTCAGTCTTCCATCCTTCCAAGGTTGGTAAAATGAGGACCCAGATTGTTGGCAGCAATATTATCCTGGGTTTGGTTTAAAGTGTCGTTGGGCCATCAAATTTTTTATTTATATTTTTTTAAAAAGACCTGTGAGTTGGAGAGCATTCTTTTGCAAATACTCCCCAGAAAGCTTTACCTCCTTTTAGAGACATTATGAAAAACACACTTTTCCTTCCAAGTACAAGACAAACAGATAAATCATTACCCAGCATCCACATAAAAAATTGAGATGAATTTTTTTTCAAAATAAAAAGTGATTACAAGAAAGGGAATTTTTCCATCAAAAGTTAAAAAATAAAGATCAGAGCTCTTTTTTAAAAGGGCTTAAAAGAACAAAATTAGTAATGTAATCCTGTATAAATATAAGTCCAATCAGATGACTTTCACTGCCAGAGAATGTATTTTCACCACTGACTTCCTTACAGTGAATATGAAAGTGGTTTAGAATTCAACGGTAAAGAATAAAGGTACAGGAAAAAAGTAGTAAAGTCCAGCAAGGAGCTGTAGAATAGATGTGCAGTCGACTAGTTGTTTAAAATATAGATCAAAGAACAGAAGGACTTTAAAAACTGAAATTAATTAATTGGACAATACACTGTTCAGATAGATGTTGAGGTTTTTTAATGTTTATTTAAGAAGAATGTATCAATAAAACATATACAAAAATATATACATCATCCTGGGTGCTTCTTCATTTTTCAACTAGTTGAGATAGATTTGCTGTTCTTTCAGGCCATAAAAATGGGTCTTACAACTTAAGGATCATTTCAGGTATAAGGTTGCTCAGACCGTAACTGTTAAACAGCAGAAAAATATGGTGGGTTAAAGAAAAAAAATAGCTTTCATTTAGAAGCTAGAATAATAACTATTAAACTAGTTGAAAACTGTCTAGTTTCCAAGAACACATAATCAGCCATTTTTTTTGTTGTTTTTTTTTGTTATTTTTTTTTTGTTTACATTTATACCCCGCCCTTCTCCGAAGACTCAGGGCGGCTTACAGTGTATAAGGCAATAGTCTCATTCTATTTGTATATTTTTACAAAGTCAACTTATTGCCCCCCCAACAATCTGGGTCCTCATTTTACCTACCTTATAAAGGATGGAAGGCTGAGTCAACCTTGGGCCGGGCTCGAACCTGCAGTAATTGCAGGCTACTGTGTTCTTAATAACAGGCTTTACCAGCGTGAGCTAAACCGGCCCATTTGATTGGAAAAGGGGGTCATCCTAATAAAATTATTGCCTCTTGGGTTTTTTTCCCTTTGTCTCCTCCTTCCCTTTTTTTAATAGTTTGAGAAGGATTGTTTGAGGTCTAAACATAAAGAAAATATATGATCTGAGAATTATTCATTAATTATGGAGATATCAAGCAAGATAATTATTGGTTATGATATGTTCAATGGTGAGACCAAATACTTTGAAGCTTTTTTAGTCTTAATAATTTCTTCCTTTAATTCAGGATAATTTAGATGGGCTGTTTCATTCATCTACAGAAGGAATGCGACAGATCAAATCTTCAAAGAAGAACACAGCTTCACCTGAGAGAAACAGGCCCTGTTTAGCAACAAAAAGTTATGAGCAACCTACAATAGCATCTCTTTCTCGATCTCCTTCTCCTTATACAAAAAGACGTATGTGTGAGCTTCTGCAAATCAGACAACGCCTGGCTCACTTAGACCTAGGGCCTTTCGATTTCAGGAAAGAAACAGACAGACCTCCATTTGTAATTCGTCGTGTATGTATCGTCTAATGGTAATAGTTTAAGCATAGATCAAATCCTGCTCTTCCAGTTATTTTAGAAAGCTTTTAATTAATTTTACTCTTTTGTGACAACTAGTTCTTTTCTAGTCTAGAGGAAAGATTAAATAGCGTTTAAGTTCTTTATCTGAACTCAAAAAAATAAGCAGGATCAGATCTGGTTAGTACATGAGTGGGAGATCATCAGAAATTCTAGGGGTTTAGGCTAGTGTGAGATATTAGAAAAACATCTTGAACAAAAGCAGTGGCAAGCCATTTCTTTATTGTTGTCAATAAAATTGGGGATGAGATTCCTAGAGTTCTGGTGGAACAAGAAAGACAAATAAGTGTGATGGGACATTAGTAAAAGTTCAAATCCAAACCTTTGCCGTTATAATAAGTTTGAAGCTATCAGTTCTTTGTTGGAAATCCAGGCTGAAGAATTGGCTGCTGGATCATTGTAGCATCTAGCATGTTAAAGCATTTAATCCCACCTTGAAAGAAGTAGAATGGTACCCTTCCCCAAGAATCTATTGCTCAACCTAGCTATTCTGTCTCCAATCTTTCCTTTTTAGGGAAGGTTGTTGATTAGGTGATTGAGATATAGCTTCAGAAAACCTTGAATTAAATAAATTATTTGGATCCCTATCCATTAGGATGCTGGTTTAAATATGAAACAAAAATTGCATCAGCCACCATGTTAAGTGATCTTTGTTGGAAGTAGGAAGGTACATATCCTACTTAACCACTCAGCAACTTTCAATAACATTGTCCATCGTATCCTTATGCATAGGTAGATGGGAGTGGGGCATTATGTTGCAGTGGTTCTTTTGTGGCAAGAAGGAGGTAGAAGTTGAGTCCCAAGGCTCTTTTATTTGGTACTCTCTGAGGAGTCAAACCTTCTCAGTCCTTTTCTAAAGAATGTCTTACTTCTGAAGATCAGACTGGTCCCACTACTGAGTTTAAAGAAAACTAAAAATATGGTTTTTTAAAGAGAGCCTGGAAGAGAATCTCATATGAATTAGGAACGTCACTTTTGGTCATGCCTGAATGTTTATTCTTCCTTTGTGGCCATAATTTTCTTTGTAATTTTCTTCGATAGTGTTAGACAACTTTTTGTCACACTATTTTATTTTAATGTTTTTATTGAAAGTAAGAAATATTTGCCAGTCAGGGTTTTTCTAGATTGGAATAGCATATAAGTTCCACATATACTATATACTAACACACAATTGACCCGACAGAAGAAGTAGAACACCTTCCAATAAATGAGCCCACTACTCAGACTATTGTATCCTGCAAAACTTGAAGCTTTCCAGTGGTTTTCAAGAGCAGTCACATGTAGAACAAATTGCAATATTTCAGTTGCAATGTGACACAGTCATGAGTGCGGGGGTGGGTGAAGCAAGCAATTTCTGTAGTCAGTCTCTCCTTTGCTTGACACTCCCCATCACCATATTTACAAAGTACTGTAAATTATTTCCATAGTGCACTCATGGCTCCCAGCCTTAGGTTGCAGCATAATTGCATTGCTTTTGACGTGTACAAGACAGTAAGCAGACTCTTGAGCATTACAAAGTATGGACAAATGTATGGTTTCATAAAGGTATGAAACTGATAGCCTTGTCTCTTTCTAACTGCAAAACACCATTGCAGTCACATGATTTTTCAATTTATTTATCAAATTTATATGCTGTCTATGTCACTATCTAAGTGACTCTGCGCAGTTCATCGATAAAAATCCATAAAACTATATAAAAAGACAATTAAAAAACAAAGTTAATGAGGCAGAGGCAGCGCCTTCAAGCTACCAACTACCCTAAGATTGCATACCACTTTTGGTTCCCTTTGCCAGTTGGCTGAGCCAGGTCTTGATGCTTTTCTGGAAGGCCAGAAGGGTGGGACCAGCCTCCCTTCTGGGGGGCAAGATGTTCCATAGGGTGGGGACAACAGCAGAGAAGGCTCTCTTCCTAGTCTGTACCAATTGAAATTCTTTAATTGACTGGGCTCTTAACATACCCTCTCTTCCTGATACTTAGTGACATTTTTGCTTAGTGGCGCAATTGCCCGTTCCAATTAGGATCATTAAAAGAGTACTACCTATATTAAGTAGTTTTAATAATTATTTAATTTTAGGTTGAAGAGTTGACTCCCTCACCTGATGTTCATGCTTGGTGTCGTTCTAAGGACAATAACAACGAAGCAGCAGCCTGTGGCAAGTATTAAGTTAGCATGCAGCTACAGGTTTGAAACCTATTTTAGTGGCCTTAATTATGCTTTTGCTTTGTCTAGATCATTGACATTTCTGGTTCAGGAGCAAAGTATCTGATTTCTTACATTTTCACTGACATAACATGTTTTAAAGAATACTGCAGTTTAAGTGCTTTATAAAACTGCTAGCGCAATTCCCTTTAATTGGCAGCAATTTCTTAGTAGAAATTTTAAAAAGTCACTACATTCAATTTCTTACTGTTGGAATGTTGTGACTTGTGTCACACAGTTGATATAAAAAACATAGCTCTGTTGTCTTACAAAATAAACTTATACTACTTTTAAGAAGTTCAATCAGTATATTACCTCTTGTTTCCTATTCACATCTCATGGGTTATGTGTTGCTTCCAGTAACTCCTGTTATCTGTTCAGGGAAAGCTATGTTTTGCATGGAGTTTTCTTATAGCATTTGCTTTTTTACTGACCTACTTTGCACTTAAACTATTATGTGTCCTAGAAGTATGTATGTTTGTTGCTGTTGCTGTTACTGTTGGGATGCATAGTTTTTAGCAATCAGTATATGATTCTGGTTGTAAAACCTTCAGGAATCTGAGAAGAGAGGATGCTTTCATTACAGATAGTCCTCAGGATAAAAAAATAATTTCTAAAAATGACCGGTTCTGTTTGACAGTCAAGCCTTTTCACATTATCCACATCCTGTATAGTGTTTTAGACTCTGACGTATACTAAAACATTTCCATTTTAGCTGCACAGATAATCCAGAATTTCCCCCTCATTATTTTTGGAGATGGTAGAAGCTGTTTGGCATTTCTTTCCATGTTGCAGTGGTATGGGAGAGAGGAGGACATGTCACAGTTCTTTTTTCATAATCCCAGAAGAGCTAGAATGTAAATCACAAATTTTCAGTGATATCTAATAGGGGAAAAAAGCCCTATGGTGTTTGCCAAGCCATACAATATTAATATGAAAAAGCACTAATTTTTTTTAAATCATGTGATTTTGTTCATATATGTTACAGTATAAAATTGATTGTCTCATTTTATCAAGTAAGATAGAAGTAGTTATTTTGCCAATTGTGCCATGTTCAATAATGTTAAAAGATTACCACAAATCAATACATTTAAATAAAAACTTTGTGGTTATATTTTAAAACACTTATTGGATACATTCTACTTCTATAGGAGCTGGCTCAAGAGTGGAATGGGTGGATGGATGGATACAAAGTTAATCAAGCTACCTCTGATTATTAGAACTAGATCTGAATTGCTTTCATGCTGATCTTTAGCTTCTGGATAGATATCTCTTGTGGGACTGACCCTCTTATGTTGCTACCTCCTTCTGAGGAACTGGGGATTGGAAATGATATAATTCAAAGGTAACAGTTACTGAATGGGCTGCAGTTGTTTTGGAAATCAGGAGGTGAGAGAAGGGCAGGACTTCGGTGCCTCAAGAGACCTTGCAGGCAAAAAAGTGATAATAAAAATGTTAGCAAGGAAGAAGATCTTTAACTAAAAAAATTGGAACAGAAGGAAAGTACATAACTTATCAATCTTTCCTCCAGTTGGGAAATAGAGCTGCTGACCACTATATAGGAAAGCATTATTCAAAAAGAAAAAAAAAATCCAATTTTTGTAGATGGCCTTCTAAAGAAACAAAACTCAGAAGCAGACTATTGAAAGAGAAAACTGAAAACCAAAATGCACATTCATATATCCTATAACAGGATATATGCCAGGATCTTAGTTGTAGAATTACCTTCTGTTGATCTCTATAAGACAGCGGTTTTCAGCTGTGTCATTAATGAAATGCTAGGTGGAATAACATTGTATCTAACATCTATCCTAAAGATCCCGGTTTTCAGTAGTAGAATAATTTATACTTGTGCCTATTTATTAAGGATATAGCATACAATCTCAGGGAAATCTACAAATGCTAGACGTAACACAGTCCTCTCACCCTAAATTGCCAGTTCATTCTGTTCAGTACTTATGTGCCTATCCTTGGTACACCCCAGGAAACGAGCTACCTTATACTGGCTGACTAGTGGCACTCAGGTCTCTGGCTCTTCTGAGGTCCTTTGCCGGTCTCACTTCACTTCAGCTCGCCTTGTGTTGCATTGCCTCATGTCAGGCTACCAGCTTCTGCTCTCTGCACTCACCAACACAGCTAGGTTTTTCATCTACTTGTAATATTGCATTCTTCCGAAGTGCTGGGTGGGCAGGAGTCAGGGAATGAGCAGGGGGAGCTCACCCTGTCTCTTGGAGCTGGGCTCGAGCTGCTTGAATGCAGACCATTTCTGGCTGGCAGTTCCAGTGTCATTAAGCCACTATGCCACACTTGTGATTATTCAACAATTATTCATATCAGGAATGCTGCCTTATTCGAGTCCTGATAATTGCAGAGCTGTATTGTTCCTGATCAGATCTCCTGCCTGGCAGCATGCAAGAAATCTATGCAGGAGGCATTTATTTTATTTATTTATTTTATTTATTCATATTTTTATACCGCCCTTCTCCGAAGACTCAGGGCGGTGTACAGCCAATAAAACGACAAGAATCCCAACAAATTTAAAATAAAATATCAAATTTAAAAAACTGATTCAATCGCTGTAACTTAAAATATTAGCTAAAATTTATCAAAACTAAAACCTTGGTAAAACCCTATTAAAACCCACTAAAACCCCCATACTAAAATCAATCAATGCCTATTTCTACTTCCTCTTCAGCTCTCATACCTGGGTCCCATACATATCAAAACACAATTTCAGATGTTGGAGTGGGAAGGCATGTTCAGGTGAATATAACTTAGTGGGATGGGAGGAAGCCTCTGAAATCTCCTGAGTTCTTACATGCATTGTGATGGTAGCCTGTTTTAAGTGTAGAAGTCCAAAAAGAAAAATATGGGTTTTATTGAGAAAAATATTTCAGAATTAATGTCTTGGAGCCAAAGGTTCTTGTAATGATTTGAATAATTATGCCAAAATGTAAATTATCTCACTATCTAAATACTAGTTTTAATGCTTTATTATAATTAACATTGTGGTATTCCAGTAAACTAGTGTTCTCAGTCATTATTTAAAAGTTTAAATGATTTTAATTTTTCAAAATATTTTGTGTTAAAATGTTTTAATTTTATTAACTTTTTTCTTTTTAAGATCCTAGCCTTCTTGGCAGTTACAGACCCAAAAATAAAGTGAGTACAGAAACAGAATATTTTATTAACTACAATTGATTTAATTTCTTATTACTTTTTTTATTGGATTGTCAGTGAGTAGTTTATATGTTAGAGTTAAGATATGAAAATTACACAAACTTAAAGGACATTTTCTATTTCTTAATTGAACATCTGAAATACTCAAACCTATCAAAAAAGTAGAATGTAAGGTTTGGAACTCATAGCCAAAACCCTATCTAGTTGAGGAATCCTTTACTGTACCATTCTCAGCAGGTGGACTCAAGCAGTAGAAATCACTACTGTCTTCTGAAATAATTCATTACTGAGCAGCTTCATATCTTTACGAATATTTTCCATAGGCCCAATTTAAATCTACTTCATTATAATTAAAACCCATTGTTTCTTTCATGTCATCTGGAGAGAAAGGTACCTAGAGCTTCCAACCATAACTGAAGAATTTCTTCCAGGCTCTTTATGATCTTGACATCTGTATGGCTTTGCTCAAGTTTGCAGGACCATTCTAGAAGCATAGTTGCAGATCTTTTATATACATACAGTTGCCCAGTACAGTCCTCCCATACTTGGTGCTTTTGATTTTTTTCTACTCAAATGTAGGATATTGCATCTGTCCTTGTTGAAATTCATCTTGCTAATCTTTACCCACTTATTTCCCTGTTGCCTAAAATAAAGAAATATATCCAATTTTTTGTATAAAACAATTAAATTTAACACCTCTCACATAAATACCAGAAATTTAAAATTGTGGTAGAAATGTCAAATTACACGACTTGACAGAAAAAATAGCATTGGCAATGGAAAGGATTGAATTTTGTATGTTTCATTTCTGCCTCCACAATCATAAATTATCAAATGTGTTTGTTACATTGTTAACAGTAAACTATCATATCTAACCAAGACATTAACTGTATTATATCTTCTACAAAGATCATTTGGGTTTCTTTGCATGTGTGTTTCTAAACAGATTATTGGATCGCATCATGAGAAATACTTTGATTATTTTCCCGATGCCTATGAGGAGCACTTAATCACAAAAATGACAAGTAGGCAGGTTTATTCAGATCGACTGTTAAGGCATTCAGCACCTGCATCATTGCCGAAATTTTTTTCAACTCCTATGTTAGATCGCTCATCTCTTAGAGAAAGGTAATGACACATATTTTTGGAAAATTTAAAATAGCAAGCTGTGTTCAGGTTTATACTGAATTTTCAGTGTTTAAGTTGGTGTATACTTTAATCAGGGCCTTACTTTTTAAGAATATTGGCCATTGTTTAAAATCTGATATGGCAATCAGTAAAAAGTTAAGTTTGAATTGTACCTATTCCAATATAGCAGTGCATGAATCAACATGGGTATTTAGTTGGCATTAATTTATCAGTAAAAAATAGATAAATTCCTTATTAGCAATGCCTACAATTAAGACTATGGAGCACTTGATAATAACAGGCTGAATAGGTGTCCAAATGCCTTTTATTCAAATATATACCTCAGTCTCCTACAGTTTGATACCTTTAAGATACAAGTTCTCATATTGTGGGTTGTAGCTCCGTTATTGTAAACAAATTTGATGGTGGAAATTAAGCGGGGGGTGGGGAATGACTTTCCAAGGAAAGCCAGAGCTTTAATAAGCTACTTCCACTTTACGTGGACAAGCCAGCTGTCTTTGTGTATTCTCTGAATGATTATTTGGTTGTCATAGTAGCAGCCTCTATCTGGAGTAAACCTAAGGCTTCAGGATCCCTTGATTCTGCTGCTATACATTCCACTTACAAGTCCCACCAATTTCCACTTCTTTTTTCCCCTGCTTTTTCTTCTCCCTCAATCAGTGGAGCAGCAGCTAAAAGCTTTGAATTCTGATGATTACAGCAACAGAGACAGAAAAGAGTTAAAAGATAATTTAGGTTTTAAGGATTTTATTCTACAATGGGATGCCAAAGACAATTCCTAGCTGAGAGCCTTTAAATAATGGAAATAACAGCCTTTGGATGCTGTTCCATTGGTGGGAGAAAGAAAGCAGGTAATAGAAAAAGAAGGTGATGACAGAGGAGGTGATGAGCAAATGGATAACAGCACACTGGAAAGTTCTCAGAAATCCAAAGTCTGCTGTGGACAAAACCAAAACCATCAGTTGGAGAATAAAATAGACAATCATATTTTCCAAGCAGAGCTTGGAGCTTGGATTTGGTACTGGCAGTCCTGGTGCTTATACACAGATTAATCTAGTAATTTTATTTATCATTTAAATGAATAAGAAAAATTCATGTATTATTTTAGTGATCATGGTACCACAAAATTTGAGGGCCACCACCTTAAGAAGTACTGAGGAATGTTAGAAATAGGATTTTCCTCTTAATTCTGTACCAGACTATTTTTTATATAAACACAAGATGCATTCATTGTATTTTAAGATGATCCAATATCATGAATGAATTTTGCAATCCATTCTTAGTGTGCCAGATTTTCCATATTATAACAAATTATGACAGTACTGCATTTTAAATTCTGTATTTTTCACACTATAAGACGCACTGGACCATAAGACACATATTAGCTTTAGAGGAGGAAAACAAGAAAAAAAAATCTTCCTGCATCCATCTGGTATTTATCTGGCTAATGTCCTTGCAGCAAATAGCCTGGTCAGCTTTAGCATGTTATTGCAGCCCCAGCATGTGGCTCATCATGGCTCCGCTCTGTTGTACCCACACTGGTCAACTGAGCTGAGCTGCCACCACCGGGGAACACTGTAGCCTTCACTGCCGAGCAGCTGATTGGCAGTTTGACCAGCCTCCCAGAATACCACCAATCAGCTGTTCTAGGCAGCAGGGATCGCCACCGATCACCGTTTGCCACCACCACCAATCACCCTCCTTCAGTGGCAGTGATTGGTGGTGGCAATCCCTGCTGCCTAGAACATCTGATCGGCAATATTCCAGGAGGCCGATCCAACCGCCAATCATCTGCTTGGTAGCAAAGGCTCTAGTGGCTGCGAACGGCAACAGCAGTGAGAGGCGGTGGTGGTGGTGACAGTTTGCTGCCACTGCCCCAACCCCCTCCCCTCTGCCGCCATATTCATTCTATAAGATGCACAGACATTTCCACCCACTTTTTTTGGGTGTGTGTGGAAAGTGCATCTTATAGTGTGAAAAATACAGTACTCTGATGTCCTGGGTCATTCACACGTTGCATAGAGTATTTCCAGCAATAATGCATAAGATCTGTATTTTTTTCCCTCTAATCCCATATGGATTGAGAGGCAAGGAAGACTGCAAATCACATACTGTCTGACATGAAATTAAGTTCATGAGTTATTTCCATTTTAGGAGAAATTGGAAATGTCTTTGCTGATGGATGCAGGCCCATTTTAAAATTAGAGTAATTCTTTATGGATGGGAGCAGGGAGAAAATTTGTACGTTGACTCTTTCTTCATCCTTTTTCCATTTTGCATTTCCCTGATCACTAAATTAGTACTAAAATTAATACTGTACTACAGTATTACTTATTCCTTTGTTTTAATGTATATAATTGTCCTTCAGTTTGGATACTTACTATGCGTTCTTATTTTTCTTCATTGTGGAATTTTATTGCTGTCACATGGCTTATAAAGGCTGACTGCAATTTATATGGCTTTCTTCAATATTCTTCAATATTCCTTTTACTCTTTGTGATCTACCTCGTTGTGATCTACCAGTATCTTTTCTTTGTTTTCTTTGTTTTCTTAGGTTCAGAGCCTTAAGAGCCACGTGATTTTCAACGTTTTTCAATTCTTCTTTTCTTGGTTGCTTTTTCATAGTTCTGTTCCTTTTGTTTTATTTTTATTTTTTTGTTTTCTGGTCAGTGACATGATCATTTCTTCTCTAACGGATTGGAAGGCATGCCCAACTTGTTATTCAGGGTTGTTTTTTTAAATGCAAAATATGTTCAGCCTTACAAAATAGCTTATCATTTTATTCCTCCTTGCCCTAGTTGCAAGGTATTAACACTTGCCATTTGTTGAAATCACATCTTTACAATAAAGCCTTCAGTTCAGTGCTAATCCATTACTAGAGTCTGGTGAAGCTCAACAAGCAGGACTGGTGGATAACTAATTTATGCTATGGAACTGAGAAGAGTCTTCAGAGGGTTTGTAACTAACTTGGCTCCAATACCTGCTGCAAGACTGTCCCCTCCCATCTAGCTACTACCTAGCTACTTTTCTACTCTGACAATAGTAGGGATCAGAAGCTTGCCCAGTAGCTACATTTGTGTAAAATTTTACAAGAAAGATTAATGAAGAACAACATCTTATATAGTCACCTCCCTATAGGGGTACCTCCCAATATCGATGTAAGGTGGAGTTTCTGAATTCAAGTTGGTAATCATATACCGTATTTGTGAAAACCCTTAGTTGTTTTTAAAAGAAAGTTGCCAAAGATTCTAAGAAGCTACATAGCTATATTATAAAATCATGCTACTCTTTTCTATTTATTCATGTATTTATTAATTACAGTAGTTTCTGGGGGAGTAACTTACTCAGTATTAGTTAACATTACTTGATAGACAAAACTACCGGGCTGGCCTATAGAATAAGAAAGGTATAGCTCATCACAGTTACTCTTGACTATTTATCTTGACTATTTATCTGTTATAGTTCATCAGAACTTGATTTTGTGTATTAGAAGTTAAAACAATAGATCTTTACAGTATTTTTGGAGAAATTAATTTCTTAATATGGGAATCAGAGTCTCCCACCCAATTTATATTCAAAGTACTCCCAGTATTTGAACAGACATAATGATCTTATTTGAGATCACTGTTGAATCTGGTAGCCTCCATTTACCTTAAAACATTAAGCACATTTTCAACTCCACACACACACACACACACACACACACTGGCAATTCAAAGAAATTAAAAAAGAGAGGAAGAAAAGGAGGGCATGAAATTTTAAAGATACAGCTAAAGATACAATATGAAAATGTATATTGCATATTTTTTCACATAAATGAGATAGTTCTCCAAATTGTAAGTTTACACTACATCATTTCCTTAGAAGCAAGGATTAATACCATGCTTCCAAATATATTTGTACTTGCTTAAGTAACAACAAAAATCATTTTTAAAAAAATGTCAAATGAGTTGTTACCTGTTAGTGAAGGTGTAAGGAGCTCAAAGGGTTAAGTGATGGCCTGGCTTTTAGAAGATAGTGGATCAATTGATTGCTACTGAAAAGTGGTTGAAAGGCATAGAACAATTAAGCTGTAATCTTGTTTTCTTTATTCTCAAGTATCTTGGGGCACTTGCATTTAGTTTATTGAAGTTAGCCATTCACCTTGTTGTTTATTGGTATTTTCTGAATAAATAGCTGATGGTGAGACTTACTGCTCAGAATACTTAGGACTTTCCAGTATAAGTCTTGATAAGGTTGATAATTATAATTGATAATTATAAGTTGATAATTTTTTTAATGTAAACTGTTGTCATAGTAGATAACCAATTAAATAAAGATTTTATGGAAAATCCTTTATTCTCCACCTGCCAACTTACTCACTTAAAAGAGAAAAAAATGGACAAGGCAACCTTTCCCTTACAGTGGCAGAGAAAAACTCCCCTTGAGCATAAGAAAATGGCTTGTTTGTTCTGCTAGAAGTACCTTTAAGAATTTTTTTCCACTTATGTTTCTCACTAAAAGGGTAACATGTAAGTCAGGCCTATCTTCAGCAAAAAATGAGGGTTTTTTTAAATATATATAATAAGGATCTGATAACAATCTATTTTTGTTACATATTAATACATTTATACATAATACGGTATTAATTTCAAGTGCATTAGGCTAATTCATGGATCATACCTCAACATATGTTTCAACTACTCAGGGTGAACTCCTATAACCCCCAGCCGGTTTTTGTTACCACCTTTACATTTAAGACTTTTTTAGGTGCAGAAATGTGAGCCCTGCTGAGTTCAGTAGAACTTACAATTGTGTATAGCATTGCTATCTTAATGCGTTAAATTCAAGCTTGTTTCACTGTTGAATTCTCAAAAATTCATTTTAGCTACTTCAGTCGTACACCAATTTCTTTTTAGCCGTAGTGTAATTTCTTTTCACCAGACTCCACAATACTTGCTTGCATTGTAAACATGCATGTGTTCCTGTATTATATTGATTTTTCCCCCTTATGGTAGTTTGTCCTTATATGTGGACTTTTTTTCCCTTCTCAGCACAAATCCTCTGCATTTGAAACTAATAAATGGAAGCCATAGATGTATGGTTGTGAGGGTTTTTTTGGGAAGGGGAAAGGAGTTAATAAAGAGCCACAGTGTTTTGCAGAATATATTTGTGATAATTTTGCTAATATAAAATATATTAAGTTTTTGTGCTTATAAGTAAGTAGGCATTTGTTTGAAATTCTCCGTGCTTTGTGCCTATTTATATAGTAGTACTGACTTGGGAATGAAATTCATTGAAATGAAGTGGAATTTATATGTGAGTAAATAGACATAAAACTGTGTTACACAATTCCCCATTTTCTATTTACAAATATGGAAGAGTTAAGTCTAGGCACATAAGTTCTCTTGATTTTTTCCCAATTTTTGTACAAAATATGCATTTAAATCTGCATCTTTTAAAAAAAACTTACCTGCAAAAAGAATAAGTGTTTTTAGCTACAGTATGTTATCAGATGCAATCATAATGTTGATTTCTATCAATATAGCAACTTTAAACTAAATTATGAGCAGTCTTCCATTGATCTGGCTTATTCCAGGTGGCAATGTCCTATATATGAGAAGTCCTTGTTTAGCAACCCAATTAGGATTGGCAATTTGTTAAATCAAGTAGTCACTAAATGAAAAGATCACAGTTTTACTATTTTAAGCTTTCGACTACCAGCTTTCCATCACTACCAAAACTGCTTAAACGTGGCAATCGCTAAATGAGGAATACATACAAAAATGTTTATATAATGTATAGGAGTCAATAACAATTTAAACAGATATAAATTGTTTGCTAGTAGCAAAGAAAATTGAAATGACAGAAAAAAATAGCTCTAGAGGTTTGTTTTGTTTTGTCAAAGAAAAGTCAGAAGAATGATATATTCCAGCAGCACTGGAAGAAAATGATGATCTCATAATCCTGTTTCTAAGATCTAGGCAGTGATAATCAACTGTTATTAGAGTCTTTGCATGATGGAAATATTTTTATTTATAATTTTAAAAATACAGTTTGAATATAAGCTTCAGAAAATGACTTCTATAGTCTTTAAAAATATAATAGATGATGAGTGTACAACATACAGCTTTTTTGTATGGTGACTTGTGTGTGGTATACACGCTACCATAATGATTTAAAGCAGGGGTGTCCAAACTACGGCCCGCGGGCCAACTGCGGCCCGCGGGTCAGTTTTTATTGGCCCGCAGCAAATTCTCGGTGGACAGTGGGGTGCGGCCCCCGTCCTGGCCCCCAAGGAAGCCGCCGCTCGCCCGGTTGCAGATGCGGGGAAGCTCCGCTGAGGCAACCCCCGCCCACCCGGGGCTGCGGGCCGGCCATTCCGCCACTGGGCTGTAGGCGCCGGGCGCCACGGCTGCAGCCCGGCCCACCAGACAGAGAAGGGGGCGGGCGGGCGGCAGAGCTGCTGGCGCTGCTCCGGGCACCCTCGGCTCGCGGCGCCGCACAGGTAGGCTCTCCGGACGGGTCGGCAGAGCAGGGCTGGACAGGCGGGGGAGCGGAGCGGAGGAGAATGGGAGGGTTGAGCTGCTGAGTGGGCCCCGCTGCCAGGGCTGCCGAGGGTCCCGGCGGGAACGGGACGCTTCTGCTCCCCGGAGAACCTCCGGGCGGGGGGCGGCGAAGGCGGGTTGTCCCTCTCCAGCCACCGCCTTCCCCCGCCCTCCCCCGGCGATGCAGCTCAGTTGGTGGGAAAGCCTGGTGAGGAGGGGCGCAGCTGAGTTGGGGGCTTGTCCGGGAAGCTGAATGACCAAGGAGGCTCTGGGAGAGAGCCGAAGAGACCCACCCCACCCCGCCCCCCGCGGTGTTGCCACAGCTGGGGAAGATGGCAACGCCGCTGCTCGCCCGGTTGCAGATGCGGGGAGGCTCCGCTGAAGCGACCCCCGCCCATCCGGGGCTGCGGGCCGGCCATTCCGCCACTGGGCTGTAGGGGGCGCCCGGGATGCCCACGGCTGCAGCCCGGACCACCAGACAGAGAAGGAGGCGGGCGGGCGGCAGAGCTGCTGGCGCTGCTCCGGGCGCCCTTGGCTCGCGGCGCCGCGCAGGTAGGCTCTCCGGACAGGTCGGCAGAGCAGGGCTGGACGGGCGGGGGAGCGGAGCAGAGGAGGATGGGAGGGTTGAGCTGCTGAGTGTTGCCACAGCTGGGGAAGATGGCAACGTCCTGGGATGCCGGGATGCCCAAGGGGGATGAAGCCCTTCCTCGCAAAGAGTCTTTGGGGCCCAAGGCAGCTTGGCCGGCCGGTGGCCCCTGTGCCCCATGGGGCATTGCCAGGGTCGTTCCTCCAAGGGGCCAAAGCCTCCTGGCTGACCCACAAGGCCCTCGGAGGGGGAGAACAGCCGGCCTTCCTAGCACAGCGCTGCCTCTTCCCAAAAGGGAAGTTTGTTTGTTTGTTTGCCTTTGAAGGTGTCTCTCACCCGCTTGGCTTGTTTCGTTTCATTTTGTCTGCCTCTGAGAAGGACTGGCTGGCTGCAAAACTCTTGTGGCTTGAGTATTGTGCGTACTCTGTACATGGGCCCCAGCTGCCCCTCGGAGCAGCTTCAAAGCCCTTTGGGGGCTCTGCTCCCAAACCTGTGCCCAAACCGAGGGACCCTTGGGGGCTTCTTTGCATGCTGCAGGATCTCCCAGCGTGACAGTTTTGCACCCTGCAGACTGATAGAAAGCAGCTGGGACTCCCCTGGCGGAAAAGAAGAAGACCAGCATCGAGAAACAGGTGAGGGCGGCGAGGGGCCGAACAGCGTTGGTGGGGGGAAGTGTGCAGAATGTCTCCAGACAAAAACTATATCGCACTTTTGACCAGTCCTCACACTTATGACCGGTCATCATTTATGCCTGTTGCAGCATTTTGTGCATAGGGACTACTCAGGGGGCTGAAAAAGTTATTTTTGACCTGTCCTCACACTTTTGACTGGTCCTCACACCTACAACTATCTTTACATTTTGCACCCTATCTTGTAACCGTGGTGAAGAGAAGCAGTTGTGAAATGAGTGATATGGTTGTTAAAAATGCTGCAATGGGCATAAATGTGAGGATGGTCATAAGTGTGAGGACTGGTCAAAAATTACTTTTTTTAGCCCTCTGAGTAGTTTCTATGCCCATAGCCACATCCACTCAGTCACATGAGCAGTTAGCCACGCCCACCAGTCACATGACCACCAAGCCACACCCCAAAATAAGCCACGCCCAAAGAACTGGTACAAAAAAAATTACACCCCCCCCCCCCCCGTGGCCCGGGCCTTGGCTTATTTTTCTGTATTTGGCCCTCACTCAAAAAAGTTTGGACACCCCTGATTTAAAGGGTTACCTGGTTTTTCTAATTTCTAAAATTATATGTTTACAAAGTAACTGAGATTAGTATAGCATAGCATAGCGCTGTGTAAAATGTCGTTATCACTCGTATACATACTTTCATTAATATGATAAGTAAATATATTCATTTAAAAGAAAGTTATCTTAAATAATACCTAGTAATGCTTGTTTCTGTTTGGAAGATTAATACAAAGTAAACATTTCTTAAGCTATAGCGCACACTAGTGGACTTTTCTGTCATTTCAGGAAAAAATAAACATTTTATAGAAAAGGATTTTTGTATCATATATTAGAAAATTAAGTGTGATTAAGTCATGTGCATATCATAGAGTTGCAGCATGTATAAAGTGGAAAAGTTATTGTAAGTCATCTGGTTCAACTTTCTTGCAGGAGTCCTCTAAACCATCCAGATCCACACTAGTCTTAGCAGATTACTTTCATTGCTAACCAGTTTTTAGCATTGGGAAATGTTGCCTAATATTCAATTTGCATGTCCTTTTTTTTAAAAAATAATCCACTCATCCTTGTTCTGTCTTTGGTTTTTAAAAAAACACAGCTTCCCAATCCTGAATTGACATCTTTGATCTTTCTGTAGGTGCTTATATTGTCCATTGAATGATGAGTGTACAACATACAAATTTAGTCAAACTAAATTTGAACTATGAACTTATTTTCTTAAGGTGTTGACCTAATATCATTACAGGGTTAATAAACACCAGTTTAGTTTAATTCTATCTTCTATATTATCTGTAAAGCTGAATGGCCTGGGACTGCTCTTGGGAAACCTCATCAATACATTTTTCCTGAAAAAATGGAAAATATATTTCAAGCACTTTTTGAATGCAACTGAACCAGTAAAAAATACACTAAACCTTAGTAAGTTGCATTTATCTATTTTGGCCACAAGGTCTAGAGGAGAATGGAGATGGCTTTAAAGAAGGAATTCAGCAACCGTTTGATATATATCCACTTAGCCCTGGAAAGGAAGAGGGGTGAAAAAGAAACTCAAGATTGCCCCACCTTGATTTTCTTTGATATAAAGGCAGAGAGAAAATCTGTCAAGTTTTCAAGATGTTGTTAATATACTCTGCATCAGTGAACAATTTCATTAGACCTTGTGGAGTCTGTTTCCTGGTCTAGTCTTGACACAAAGATACAGTAATCCTCTGTATTGGATGCTTTAGAGGTCAAACAACAGTAGCTCCACAAAATTTCCTGGTCTAACCAAACTAAGTTACTTTATCATAAAAAAGGATAAAATCATCTGACACAGTTTATTATTGACAAACCCAAGATGGCATCTGTTAATAATAGTATTCTTTTCTGAATGCTTGCATAAAACTGGTCTGTTGTTTCTTGGATCCTCCTGCTTTTCCTTTTTGGATATTAGGGCAATTGCTCATCTCTGTTCTTCTAGTACATTAACTAACTTATTTTCATTGCTATCTGATACTGTTCTGATACTATAGTGGCAAAGATGGGAGTTAGTGTAACCACCTGTGGTATGCTTTTGTAGCTGTAAAAGTATTATATTGACTATATGCTAATTATTATCAGAATTAAGTATGCCCAGCGTTCTCTTCCAACAATGACCAAGTAGGTGCATTTATAAAGTGCATTTGCACTCTCCTGTTTGTCTTCCTGTCCAATTGATACTAAGAGACATAATCTTTTTCTTTCTAAAAATGATACTTAGCCATGATAACAAATAGCTATTGATAGCTTTATCTTTCATATGCATCTATAAAAGAAAAAATAATGTATTGTACCCATTTCCAAATGTTAATCCATGCTTCTAATTTAAAATCTTCATATAAAGTGTCCTAATTTGTTATCTTTGTTTTTGAATTTTAGGTATTATACAGGTTGGAACACACCAATAAATGGGGACGAGATTCATAAACGAGTGAAAAATATTTTAAGAACACACAGTGCAAGGCAAAAGCTAACATTTGTAAGTCTGAAAATCAATTGGCATCTCTTTTCCTTTCTCAGGTTTTAAGCAACAAGGTTTATTAACCATTTCATGCAATTGCCAAGTCTTCAGCTATAGCAAACAGAGGTTCACTATTCAGTTTGCTAGTTCCTTCAGGCATTACAGTTTCCTCTCTCTGGATGCTAAGAGCATACCCATAACTTCTAAGAAAAGGCCGTCAGGACATTTCCTGTGGGATGAGACAATTTTTCAGGAAATATCTTCCCCTTTCCAAAGCACCATTCAATATTACATGGACTAAAAGGGCTATAGGAGAATAAAGAATGCAGTTCTGTCTTCTGATTCAATTGAAATTACTATGTAAGTATACAATTTGTTCATTGGCGTGAATAAATAATTCAGGGGATGGAGCATAAAGTCTTGCTTTGTGCCAAATTTTAGAGAAAAGAAAGCGTATTAAAGATAAAGGAAATGTATCTATTACAAATTTGGTGTTTCCAAGTACCAGCATAATGGAATATTTAGAACTGGTGAGTGAATCTCATTTTTAGGCAGATGGATATTCCTCTGTTGTCAGTTACAAGATCCTCCTCCTCATCCATTCGTACAGAACCCAAGAATAAGAGACGTAGAGTGTATCCACCTTAGGAACTGGAAGACCATTCAAATTTGGAAAGGGGAAGATAATTCCATTGCTGAGATTTGTGCAACCTTATCCTCTCAATATTTCTTTGTTAAAGTAACTTGGGAAGAATCTTGTTACTAGTGGAAGGGAGGTTGTCAAGAAATTGATAATGAGGCACACAGTGAAGGATTCTACTTTCTTTCAGCTTTTTGATTAGGACTAAATAGAAATAGTTCATTTTCTATGAATTATTCACAAGTGCCTTTCACTTCTAGTTTGGCATCTAGGAAAAAGTTGTCTTTGTGGATGTCTGATATAGAATAATAAATAGCTTCTAATTATTAAAAATATATGATGTAGGTTTTAATGTTCACATATATTCTATTAGTCTTAAAGGAATCATATAAAAGTCAATGTTACTCTCCCTATATTGCTGGGGGAAGAGGTAAACTTAAAAATAGCTTAAATACTTTTTAAAAAGTACGTAATATGTTTTGACTATCAGTTAAAATTATTGGTTTTTTAAAAATCTTTATTTCTTAGGATGAGACCTCTTTGTCAAAGGAAGAATCTGCTAAGACAAGAGACTCCACTAAGACAATTGATTTCAGAAAAAGAGATTTTTCACATACAGATTCTTTAAACACTAATTTTCAAAACAGGTAAGGTCTCTTTCCATTATGGTTCTCCTCTTCCCAATCCTTCCCCCCCTCCCTCAGTTCTCAGTCCAACCCCAGATTCTCCCTGAAATAACTTCAGACATATGATTAATATTATGTGCATACCATAACTATTAGAGACTAAATTTAAATAACCTTTTGCACTAATTCCATGTAAGTCATTTGAGCTTGATATTTGAACCAAGGTACAGCTCAAAGTCAACCTCTGTTGCTTTTAGTAGATGCAATTTTCTGCCTTTCTCCTTGTCTTTGTTTCTTCCTGCATAACATTACTTTAATGGCATAATAGCCATTATATCTGTGTAGCTTTCCATGTCAGTGTTATAACTGGGATAACTTAATAATGTCCAAAATTATGTCAGATGTGCTTGTGATGCAGGTCATCCTTATATTACTAAAACTCCTGAGTATTGTTTCTTTGTGCGTATAAATAAAAGCCACACTACTATGATGTAGAGCTCTTTACAGTGTATTGATGTCACTGAAGAATAAACCATTTACTGTTTCAATAGGAACAGCAAACTACGCTCACTCAGACTGTTAAGTCATTTAAATTAATACCAGTTACATTGATTAACAGTGACATTTAGAATTTTAGGCTGGTGCTTTTCCAATCACTGTTGTATATCAGGAATTGAACCAGGGATTTTTATTTTATTTTTTTTGTAGGCAAAGTTTGTACTTACCATTATATTAAAGTTTCTCCTTTTAACTGAGAACCTAACCCATATTTTGATATTACCAACCCCTCACATATTTTGATTTTTTCTGTAACCCATATATGTATATTCTGATGGAGTCAATGTGGGAGGTACAGCACATAAAAAAAGAATGTGCAACTCTTAAGAGGTACAGCATCATTGAGAATAATTGACTTTGAAATGTTAATATTCAAGTAAGGTCAGATGCTGATGTCCCATCCTCTAGGCCAGTCAAGCGAGTTGGGAAATAAGGAGACTCAAGGATATTCTGACAGTTTCAGGTCTGAAGATGTCCTCATAAATAGCATGCCAAAGTAGAGTTCAAAGGAGAAAATAGTTTTGCTGACCAAATGTTCACACTAAAATAAATGATTGAAAACCTCTGGGATTACCCAGAAGATATGTGATGTTGAAATATTTAGTATGAAAGTGACTTTGGAAGGAACTCTAAAGGATATGGAACAAAACCATGTGACAGGTAGATGACAGGTATTTCTGAAAATGGAGTCAGTGCCATTATCTTGCTCTTAATAAAATTTCTTCTTATAATCCCCAGATAGCTTCACTTTAGCTTGTCAGAGTAGTTTTCAGTTAAGATAGCATTTTTTTCCAACATGGATGTAGATCTGTCCATTTCATTGTGGGATTCCTTGTGAGGAAGGGATGGCTAATGGCCCTGCATAAAAGTGAGTGCTGACCTTGTCAGTATGCTGATCTGAAACCAACAAAAATCACTGCTGCTCTTTGTAAGTAAGTCTTAAGTTGTGTTGTGATGACTAATTTTAAGTGAAGGAGCTTGAATTTGTTAGAATCCCACTCTGAGTAATATGTTGGCAAATCCAGATTATTATGGATAGTTTGAAGTTGCTTGTTTCAGTTGCAAGCCAAGAATGAAAGTGTGAAAAACTCAGAATTTGGCACATATAGATATGTTTAGGATGTAATCAACCAACTGTTCTCTTGATTAATACCTGACTGGTAAAAGCTACTCTAAAAATGTGGTTCCACTTAGTGAAGAGTGATCAAACCCTTTATAGGAAAGGGAGGGGCATAGAATGCTGTTTGTGTTTCTTTTAAGCCACATGCATGCTAATTTTATTTATTTTTGTCTTCCTTTCTTACACTTCAATACCATTTCCTATCTTGAAGTTGGCAAATTAAATGTATTTCAGTATAATAAAGATACAAAATTGGGAAAACTGTTTAAAATCCCTGTCCATAACATTTACCGTACATAAGAAAGACAAAGACACAGAACTTCAGTAGGTAACATAATAGCAAACACTTCACAGGCCTTGTAGAGCAGAGTTTCCTAACCTTTCCAGCTTTGCAGACTGGGCAGGGGGAGGGAGAGAGGGGATGGATCTGCGCAAGCGGCGTGCACGTGCATGCTTGCATGTGCACCTCCATTTGCACAAGAGGTGGGCACGTCCGCCTATCGCTCATTCACCTGCTACTTCCACAGCCCAGTTCCGAAGAGTCAAGGCCCGGTAGTGAGCCACAGCCCAGCAGTTGGGGACCCCTGTTGCAGAGAGAGCATTTCAAGAACAGGCTCCATCACAGACAAGTTTCACTTAGGAATAATTGTAGATTACATTCTGTTAATCATGCACATTCAGCCACAAGTCTCACTGGCAGTCTTCCTGATCCCAAAATTAATCATATAGGAGAAAACTATTAAAACACTGTTTATGGAGGTTCTCAGTCACCATTGTCCCAGAAAATGTTTTTCTTTTTTCAACTGCAACTGGATTTCCTTGATTTTTCTTGATGTTTCACTTCTCATTTAAGAAACTTCTTCAGTTCTAACTAACTGGTGAGGAATAGAAGGGATTTATATTCTTTGCAATCAGTCAGTTAATATTCTGAGGGTTGTTGAAATCAGCTGGGGGTTAACCTGTGTCCTCAGAGTCACCTGAATTAGGGAAATCAGGAACACATTAAGATAGAAGACCAGAACACAAATGTGCCAACATTGTATATACAGTGCAATGCAAAATTATACATTGGGAAATGAAACAACTACTATGCAAATGCATAACACAGCATAGGAGAAACCAATGCAACCGGGATAGAATTCAGTAGTAATTCTGCATCTGAATGAAAAGAGTAGTAAAGTTCACATTCTGGACAGAAAGGACCACTGGTTGAAAAAGGAGTCAAAGAGGCTATCTATGTTAAAACTGAACATACCTCTTTCAAGGGTGTTTCTGTGTGTAATGACACCACTTATCTCCTGTTTATAATGCAGCCTTTCAGTGGTCCCAAGAAGGTTCCACACTTGTTTGCGCTCTGATTCAAGTGACTCTGAGGACACAGATTAACTCCCAGCTGGCTTCAATAACCTCAGAGTGCTTACTGCAAAGAATATAAATCATTTCTATTCCCTACCTGTTAGTTAGAACTGAAGAGGCTTCTTGGATGAGAAGTGAAATGTCTTCAAGAAAAATGAAGGAAGTCCAGTTGTAGTTTGAAAAAAAGCACTATCAAAACTCTGATTGGAATACAGTTGATTCACAAGGATTTGTGTTTAGAACATATTTGTATGAATAGAATTAAGACTATTCAAAATACCTAAGAACAGATGCCTAAGAGGAAGAGAAAGTTTATTTAAAAAGTTACATACTATTATGTGTGTGTGCTGTAGTCGTGCTATGAAGTAGGCAAAGTCAAACACAGGCATAGCAAGGATTTCACCAAAAACTTCTAGAATAGAATAACAATCTTGAAAGCCTGTCAGAGTTTCTCTCTGCCTCATCTTAAACCAAAGCAAAGCAAGGTTATTTTGAGTTTCTTTCTCACATTTTCTTCTTTCTCAGGACTGATTAATCTTTTCTGAAAGTCTTCTTTTAACGCACCTACCTCCTCTATTGCCAAGGCCAGGTCTACATTCCTTCAACCTGCATCTCTGAGCTTTGTACCTTCACAGTGAGAAGAGAAGAAGGAAGTACAACTCCTGTGAAAAATAGACTGACAGGGATGTGTTTAGGGTCATCCAAAGGAGAACAAGAAAAAAGAGAATTTGCCTTTAGTAGCATAAAAAGTGTAAAGTATTGATACTTTTAGAATAGAATTTTATAGAATAGAATAGAATTTTATTGGCCAAGTGTGATTGGACACACAAGGAATTTGTCTTGGTGCATATGCTCTCAGTGTACATAAAAGAAAAGATACGTTCATCAAGGTACAACATTTACAACACAATTGATGATCAATATATCAATATAAATCATAAGGATTGCCAGCAACAAGTTATAGTCATACAGTCATAAGTGGAAAGAGATTGGTGATGGGAACTATGAAACGATTAATAGTAGTGCAGATTCAGTAAATAGTCTGACAGTGTTGAGGGAATTATTTGTTTAGCAGAGTGATGGCCTTCGGGAAAAAACTGTTCTTGTGTCTAGTTGTTCTGGTGTGCAGTGCTCTATAGCGTCGTTTTGAGGGTAGGAGTTGAAACAGTTTATGTCCAGGATGCGAGGGATCTGCAAATATTTTCACGGCCCTCTTCTTGATTCGTGCAGTATACAGGTCCTCAATGGAAGGCAAGTTGGTAGCAATTATTTTTTCTGCAGTTCTAATTATCCTCTGAAGTCTGTGTTTTCTTGTTGGGTTGCAGAACCGAACCAGACAGTTATAGAGGTGCAAATGACAGACTCAATAATTCCTCTGTAGAATTGGAACAGCAGCCCCTTGGGCAGTTTGAGCTTACTGAGTTGGCGCAGGAAGAACATTCTTTGTTGTCCTTTTTAATGATGTTTTGATGTTAGCTGTCCATTTGAGATCTTGCGATATGATAGAACCCAGAAATTTGAAGGTTTCTACTGTTGATACTGTGTTGTCAAGTATTGTGAGAGGTGGAAGTATGGAAGGGTTTTCCTAAAGTCTACCACCATTTCTACGGTTTTGAGTGTGTTCAGTTCCAGATTGTTTTGGTTGCACCACAAGGCTAGTCGTTCGACCTCTCGTCTATATGCGGATTCGTCATTGTCTCGAATGAGACCAATCACTGTTGTGTCATCTGCGAACTTCAGTAGCTTAACAAATGGATCATTGGAGATGCAGTCATTGGTATACAGAGAGAAGAGAAGTGGGGAGAGCACACAGCCTTGGGGCGCCCCTGTGCTAATTGTACAGGTATTTGATGTGATCTTGCTTAGCTTCACCTGCTGCTTCCTGTTTGTTAGGAAGCTTGTGATCCACTTACAAGTCTGTTCCGGTACCTGTAGCTGGTTTAGCTTAGTTAGAAGAATGTCTGGAATGATGGTATTGAATGCTGAACTAAAGTCTACAAAAAGGACCCTTGCATAGGTCTTTGGAGACTCAAGATGTTGTAGGATGTAGTGCAGAGCCATATTAACAGCATCATCTGTTGATCTATTTGCTCGGTATGCAAATTGCAAGGGGTCTAAGAGCGGATTCGTGATGGTTTTCAGGTAGGAAAGCACTAGCCTTTCAAAGGTTTTCATGACTACAGATGTTAGAGCAACTGGTCTGTAGTCATTCAGTTCCTTGATGGTGGGCTTCTTCAGCACTGGGATGATGGTAGAGCGTTTGAAGCAAGAAGGAACATAGCACATCTCTAGTGATTTATTGAAAATATGGGTGAAGATGGGGGCCAATTGGAGCTGCATTTCAGCAGCCAGGGCTTTTTATATAAAAAATAAGCATGAGGTAAGGAGGCTCTCATGCTATTTGAAGTGTGAAACAAGTTGTGCAATGTGTAATCTTCAGGCATAATCTGATACTGAAATGAGAAGCAGACTGATAAGCAGAAACTCTAATCAGGTAGATTAAAATGCAGATGCAGATAGAAAGTAATAACACCATACATATTCCTGGAAAGAGATCACCATCACTGTCTAGAATTTTCCAGACTGACAAGCAGCACATATTTTAGCAGCATGTGCCTTTTTCTAAATGGTATTTCATATAAGAAAATATTTATCATCAGCATTAACCCTAGTCTATGCGTAATTAACACACAATGCAAATTATATAAAGTGTAATAAATAAATGATAAATGCCTGTTACTATTGTCTGAATTTTAAAAGGTAATGATTTGCTTTATTTTTATTTTTTTTGGTCTGGGTGCTTATGGGCTTTGCCAGTTCATTCAGCCAGCCAAATGTCATGGTTCATTTGGATAATGATGAATATTGGACCAGTCAAGTTTCGGAGTATAAAAACAAGCCCCACAGAGCCATCTTTGAAGACAGCCTGGAAAAAATCTATCGAAACATGTACAGAAAAGCTTCCAGCTCACTTTCAAAGAATAAATCAAACTAAATTCCTAATAAGTGCTTTAGGTGAAAATGAACAGTGTCTGATCAGTATTTTTTAATTACAAAGATTATTATTTGTCTAATGACTGTAATCTATTTTTAAGAGAACTGTTTTTACGTAAGTATGTGAAATTTCTGAGGCTGGAATTTTCAATACAAAAATAAAATCTGGAGGATTTTTATTATGAGGTATTGTTTCATTATGAATTTATAGGCATGCCAGCAGTTTTAGTTTCTCATTCTCAAACATCAAGTTTTCAATTAAGGAAGATCTAAGTCATTTGTCCATGATTTTGCACTTGCACTATGTACAAATATATGAGGTCTTTTCCTGTTGCTTCTGGAATTGTATTTCTAACTCTGCTGCTGAAATACATCAACATCATCAGGATCCTTTATCTCGGTCTCTGAGTCATGTCATTGTATTTGTGCTTCATGTATGTGAGTGGTGACAAGAAGAAGATTGTGAAGTGGGGCGTCTGACAGCATCAATACTTTCAGAACTAGTAACACTGGAAGTTATTACAATTTCTAGAATTAAAAAAAATGGAACTATAATTAATAACCACCTAACACAATTATATAATATTTGAAACTAATGGTATATACAAGGTGGTACAAAAAGCAGGTGGCAGTCTCTAGAATTTACTCTGTTCAGCGAGAGAAAGGAAAGAAAGATTTTATTAGATGAAATAGAGAAGTCTGCTCAGTTAAACTGGGGAAAGATTGAAGCAGGAGTTCAGAGAGTAGCAGGTGAAATGAAGGTTTCAAGAAGTTCTGCAGTTCAAAAAGAACCATGATAAACTGGAGGGAGTTTGGTGGACTAGCAAAGTAGCAAGATGTCTGAAAACGAAGCCCTATGAGGAACAGTTAAATGATTTTTTATAAATTGGGTTTGAAGAAAAAAAATGAGGGGAATGATAGCAGCTTTCAAGTATCTGAAAGATAGTCACAGTCTTCTGTAATGAATATAATATCCGTAGTTCTAGAATATAGGAATGGAACCAGTAAGTTATAGTTGCAAGGAAAGAAAGAGGCTCAGGCTTGATATCAGAACAGCCTTTGTGATTAAACGAGCTGTCATCCAAAATCAAAGGCTGCCACATGAAATGTTGAGTTGTCCACTAGAGATCTTCGAACAGGTTGAATCGTGATGTGTCAGACTCTGCACTGAGCAGGAACATTCCAACTTGATAATGATAAGCGGTTTATTTTACTTTCGTGTTCAACTACAGAAGGAAGAGGTGGGGGGGGAGGGAAATGCTGTTGCCACCACAAAGAAAGTCTCCTGCCAAAGCAAAAAGGGAGAGGAATTTACAACACAGACACATGCAAAGCAGGGTCACTTTTTGTGAACTGCTTTGTTTAGGAATGAGAATAAAATGCAAGGTTTCTGAATTGAAGAGAGAGAGAGAGACCAGGAGAAGGAGTAACTTTTTCTGTGCTTGACTGTCACACCTGTCTGCCCTGATCTACAGGGGATGGATGGGTGGAGAGTGGAAGGGAAGGAAGGAAATAAAAAGGAAAGGATGAATAGATCCATTCAGTTTGCCAGGCGAGCATCCTGGAACCAGTAGTTTTGCGCCATCCTTCTAGCTCTTGGAGCATTTTTATCATGTTTAAAACAAACAAACATCTGGAGATGACTGAATAAGGACATCTCATCAGGCACTTGATGATCACTCCAGGCAGTGGATTCTCTGCCAGAGACATTTGTAAATAAAACTGGATACTTACTAAATAGCACCTTGGGATAGTCCAATGACATTTCCAGCCCATAATTTGAGAATGGATAACTAGCCCACTGCCAAAGATAAGACATTTCTAGCAACCAGCACCTAGAGATGGTCTGATCACTTGTCTGGTCAATAAATTGGGAATTCTGACTCATTGCTAAGAATATGTCTGAGAAAAGAGAGTGTTCCCCTCTCATTGGCAGAATTAGATTAGGAAATTGGTGTTGATTTCTTTATCTCCATGTTACAAATACAGATAAAATCCTCACAGGGGAGAGTGATATCTGCAAAGCTTGCTAAATAACTTTTTCTAAGTGCAGGTGAAAGAATTTATACACATTTCTGCTTCAAAACATGTGTTTCAGGTATTCTAAGTGTGAAGAAAAAAGGGGAACTGCATCATTATCAATAACCCTAATCAATTCACTGCAGGGTGATGGCCTATTCAACCACTTTCTAATTGCTTCAACGCACTGCAAGTCATTTCCAGTTAACATCTTGAACTGTGTTACATCATCTGCTGAATGTTTCTTTGTTTGTCCAACCCTTGTCAAGCCAATTGGGTGTCCAAATCAAGGACTGTCCATAGATCTGTTCATAAACATGTAATAAGCTGACCCTGTGCCATTCCCATGAGGCTGCCTCCTTCACACATACATATACCGATAAGTAGGTCTTATGAATGAGAGACTGTGGGATGGTTCAGTGTCGGACTGGAAAAAAACGATTCTAATCCTTCCTTAGGCTCAAAAGCAAGCTGAGTGATTTGGGGCAGTCAGACTCTCAGTCTGGAAATTGAGAAACATCCATGTACCAATATATAATGCATTCATTTGGACTTATTTTGTGTTTGTGTGTGTGTGTGTATACAAGCACACATTCATGCATGCATACTTGTATGAAAGTATAGTATTGTATGCTATATATTACATTAACTGTTATACACCACATCCTGCTTTTCGAATCCTGTATTTAACAAGAGATGACACTGGAAGACCTCCAAGATCTTCTAAAATGTTCTTTCTTATTATACTTGTTCCCAAATTTCCCTTGAGAGCCCAATGTTACTGGAGATGCCAGTGCATTGTTTACATATATGAAGGAAAAAACCTCAGGCATTCTGGGGTATCATATCCACCCAAATATCAATGTTTTGCATATTACTTGCTTTAGTCTGAACAGAGTTGGATTCTGTCCTTGCAAAGCTTAAAGGATGTCTTGGCAGAACTCTATTGGCAAAGCTGGCATCTCTTTGCTAAAGGCCACCAAATGTTCACCAGTCATTTTGAGACTTCCCTCGAGAAGAAACCTTTCTAGCCTTCCACTGGGCATATCCCACATGAACAAATCAGAACAGGCTGCCCACTTTCATCAAGCATCACAAGATTTAAAGCCAGGAAAAAGAAAATGTTGTATTTTTGGAATATTTCTTCTCAAAGCACCCAGAAATAGACTCTCAAAAGTAATTTCAGCTGTATTTTTTTTCCAGACTCTCTTAAAAAGCACCAAATGCATCATATAATACTGCCATCTGTCCCCATTTTCCACTGATGAGTTTATCCATTTTTTAAAAGGATGTTTCTATAAGGATTCAGATATAAAATTTGGACAGAAAAGCGATCTTATTTATTTAGGTCTTCCCATTAGCAACATTTTTAGGGTGGCATGTAATGAAAACCATAATGTGTCAAGATAAAATATAAGTGGTGCCCCAAACTTTAATAAAACAGAACATCCAAGTGATTCAAGTAACTGGAAAGTAACTGGGTAAATAAATATCTTGGTGTGAAATGTCAGCTGAGATGGCATGAGGCAACATCCTAACAATCCATTCCATAAAAATGCCGAAGGGCCCCATTTTCTGTAGCATCTGTCTTCCTTTAAATTGCATTGTAATACAAAGAAACTAGGCAGTTCTCAGCTAGCAGTATGCATATGAAAAGTAATGCTGTTCCAATAATGTTACTTTATTGGAATATTACATCTTTAAAAGCCACTAGAAACTGTAAATTTAATGGCTGAATGCCACTAACAATTTATATATTCTTTTCCAGAGCAGTTGGTGGGTTTTAAAGTTTTAATGGTTAAGGTTTTAATCATTGTCATAGAAGTCAAATAGGTTATGTTCTATAAGAATCCTTTAAAACCTTTAGCTTGTTTAGATTGACTGTTTAATTGCTAATTGAAAATGTAGATGAGCCGAGGAAAAAACAAATCTTTTATTTGGACGAATCTAGAGGAAAAAATGGATACAGTTAATACAAAATAATATCAGTGATTATTTTCTGAAGAAATACTGCATTGTGCTTTTGCCAGATTCTATTATGGCATCTATGACTAGAAAATAAAATGTCTATGGAGTCTCAGTCATCCAGGTCATGACTGTCCCAAAGATGCTTTTTCAAAAGGCAACTGGATTTTCTTTTTCCTTGAAGGCATCTTCAGTTGTGCATTTAGGAAAAAAAAACCTGATTTATGAGTCTAAATAAGAGATGAAAAGCTGCTAGATCAGGGGTCTCCAACCTTGGCAACTTTAAGACTTGTGGACTTCAACTCCCAGAATTTTGGGAGTTGAAGTCCACAATTCTTAAAGTTGCCAAGGCTGGAGACCCCTGTGCTAGATTATTAGGTTGCTTCATTTTCCCATGCGAAAAGGTTTGAAAATAATCTGGTTGCTTTTTATTTCTTTAAGACTCCCCGTGTTTTCTTCCTTCCCTGTAGACCAGGGAACTCTTCTTTCAGAACTTTGTTGAGTAACTTCGTTGAGTAATCAAGGTAAACTGCTCCAAACTAGATAGCAAAAAATATGACTTCAGTAACAGAGTGGTCAATGCCTGGACTACCTGACTCTGTAGCTTCTTCCCCAAACTCCCCAAACTTTAAGCTTAAACTGTCTACTGTTGACCTCACCCCATTCCTAAGAGGTCTGTAAGAGGCGTGCATAAGTACACCTTACCATCCCTGTCCTAATATTCCTTTTTACTTACTCTTTTCATGTATCCAAATTATGTTTATTCTTTTACCTGTTGTCTTATATATGATTGACAAAATAAAATAAATAAATAAATAAATAAATTACAACTCAGTGTAGGAGAGCAAACAGAGCTGGAGGAACGAAATCTTACTCCTGCTGTGTGCTCACTATCCAAATGTTGAAGAAGAATCTTTTCTCTCAAGTATAACATTAAAAACAGATCCTGATTTTTTTTTTATGGCTGTTGCTGTCACAGCACAGTCACAGATCCCTCTGTAATGGAGGGGAAATGGTGGGCTTTCTCCTACCTGGTTCCTGATTTAATAAATATTCAGAAGCTTACCCCCAGGTAAAACTGTTTCGATTTCCTGAGCACCATTTCACTCACATGGTGGAGCAGTTGAAGAGTTATTGGCTATTATAGGCTATTTTTCCTAAAATCTTATGGCATTCTGATTAAAGGTGATTTGAATGCTGTTAGTGCAGTCTGTGTAGATCTCCAGTTCTGAAAGTACCATTGCTTTTAGGCTTGCATTCTACGCAGCATAGTAAAGGTGACATAAAAGGGACAGCAAAGTGCTCCTAAACCTTCTGGAACAAATCTCCCACTCTGTTTTGATATGTTACATTACAGAAAATGCAGTCTGATTAAACCGGACGAAACCTGAAAATCTGAAGCAGCTTTAATTCACCTCTGAGGTCCTCTGCAGTGCACAAGCACGGCACTATGTGGTGTTGAGGTGAAGAGCTGATGCAGTTCATGTTTCATCATTATCTCCCCTGGAGACACTTTCAAGAACTAGAAGAGGCATATGCTTAAAAGCTTTTGCGAGCTATCATAAGTATTAGTGCAGGCAAATGAAGCAAGTGAAGGGTTTGCTCTTCCTTCAGTGAAATGAAGTGCCTCCACAAAGATCCACAACAGCCCAATGTTCTCCTGCATAATGCAGTATTTCTCAATCTCAGCATGCTGGCTGGGGAATTGCGGTGAGTTGAAGTCCACAGATCTTAAAGTTGCTGAAATTGAGAAACATTGACATAATGCATAAAGCTGCTCCTTGTTGCAGGATTCGTAAATATCCAGTCTCTTTTGACTCATGTTTTCCAGTTACTATTATGGAATCTCATTGTATTAAAAAAGAGCCCAACCAAAAGTTGCAGTAACTCTGGGTAAACTCATTCAAGTTTCATCCGGTAGGACTGGGAAAATTCTTCAAATACACACACACAAAGAATTTGCGCCAAAATAAAGGTGCTTCAGCAGACATAGGAATGTGAAAGAAGCATTTCTTTACAAATAGTATGTCTGTTTCCAGCCTTGCTTATATGAATGTCCCAGCGGTCTCTGTAAGTGTGTGGATTCTCAACCACTTCACATTTTCCCAGCAAAGTGAAGTGGCTGTGAATGTTTTCAACTATAATGTCATCAATTTGGCTTGTTAAGGACTATTTCAGATGTGAAAAAACAGGTAAAGTGCCTGCTATCCACTCACGGATAAGCCTCCAATCATTCTGACTCTCTGTTGACTAATTTTCTGTGAGTTGGCAAACAGCTTGCTCTGGCATTACCTTTTCCTTGACAGCGGTGTGTGGTAACTGATGTTAGAGGCAAATGAATCAATATAGAAATAAACAGTGATTATGGTGTGCACCTTGTCTTGTGATGCAGTTTAAATCCTTTCTATCAAGTGGAAATGTCTTAAGTTCCTAAGTGGGGTTTTAAATAGCGCTTTCCCATCCTTGTTCCTTATCTGCACCCATCCACAAAGCAGTCTGCCAGTGATGGGGGAATGGCACAATTCCACCAGCTTTGTTTTGCGTTGCTAAAAGAGCTGCTTGTTTCAGGGAAATGAGGAAAAATGAAAACAGCCAGTATTTACAGAGAGAGCATTTCCTTTCTTTAAACAACAACCAAAACTGTTGCACAATGGGAATGTTCTGCTGTTGTTCTTGCTATAAAATGCATTATAAGGAAATAAAACAATCTAAAAATGTATTGAGAAAGTGAGTTGGTCGAACTATTTTTATGAGTTGCATGAAGCTAATGAACGATTAACAGTCAAAATACATGAAATTGTAATCGCAAAGATTTCAAATAGGTTAATACTTGAATATTTCTAAATCTGACTCCCTTTGAGTGGGTAAGTCAGTTTCTTTGCATGAAGAGCAGAGCAGATGGATGTACCCAATAAGGTCATAAATAGAAGGTGAATAAGGATTTAACAATTAAAACCCTATTATAATGCACCAGTATTATTTTTTAAGTAGACTACCTTACATTCGTTCTCCAACAAATGAAAGCTTTAAGCACCTGTGTAATAGCCAGCCAGAAACACAAATGAGCAAAACAGTGGAGAGTAATTAGGTCAATTGGTAAATTACCACTTGATAAATGGTTTGCTGTGTATAACTTGAGTTATATACTAAGAAGAAGCTTCAGAAGTTTACTTCAGCAAGTAGAGGAAACTATTGATTCCAACTAGGGATACATAGATTTGCAGCTGACTTTCAGTCAAAAAGCTTAAAGGAGCAAATATAGATTGTCATAAACCTCTGATTATAATTGTTGTTGTTAGTTGCAAAGTCATGTCCGACCCATCGCGACCCCATGGACAACATTCCTCCAGGCCTTCCTATTCTCTACCATCCTCTGGAGTCCATTTAAGCTCACGCCTACTGCTTCAGTGACTCCATCCAGCCACCTCGTTCTCTGTCGTCCCCTTCTTCTTTTGCCCTCAATCTTTCCCAGCTTTAGGCTCTTCTCCAGTGAGTCCTTCCTTCTCATTATGTGGCCAAAGTATTTAAGTTTCATCTTTAGGATCTAGCCTTCTAAAGAGCAGTCAGGGTTGATCTCCTCTAGGACTGACTTGTTTGTTCGCCTTGCAGTCCAAGGGACTTGCAGGAGTCTTCTCCAGCACCAGAGTTCAAAGGCCTCAATTCTTTGGCCTTTCTTATGGTCCAACTTTCATAGCCATACATTGCAATTGGGAAAACCATAGCCTTGACTCTGCACACTTCTGTTGGCAGGGTGATTATAATATTAGGATGTTACCAGTGGTGGTATTCAGCCTGTTCAGACCAGTTTGCCCAAACTGGTAGTGGCAACCTGCAGGTGGGCCCGCCCACCTGCTCCAGCTCTATGCCATCCTATTTAGCCATGTTTTCTAAGCTGCATGCACATGCGCCGAAGGCTGGGCGCATGTGCAGGAGGCACGCACGCTTACATTTTTGGTGCGTGGCGAACCGGTGGTAAAATTATGTGAAACCCACCTCTGGATGTTACAGAAAGCCATATTTGTCTGCAAAGTATTACCATAATTTGACTTTTTTCATATTTATTCCAATTTGGAAAATAGTGCTAGCTAAAGGAATTGAGTGTTCATATACATATCTTATAAATCACAGAACACTTCATGCTAAGGATCTCTAGTCCCCAAACCTCGTAGCTTTTTGTTGCACTTTATTTTCTACCCTTGAGAAAATGAGTCCGTAATCTGGAAGGCTTGGCAGAATCATGGAGACCTGATGTTTGTGGCCAGGTGGCTTCCTAATTTCTCCTTCTAACTAGATCTAATTTTTACAATCATGTCTTTCTTCTACTTTCAGGTTCTTTGCTTTGTCTCCTTGTTCATTCCAAACATTCTGATCTTCTCTCTAGAATTTAAATTCCATTTTTGTTGTTTAATCAATAGATCTTATAAATAAATTAATGCATTTTGTTACAATATATAAGCAGTGACATTACTGTTACTGATCCTCTTATTTTTGTTTCATTTAGAATCAATTTTTTTGGCTTATTTTTGTTATTTTTATATTCCAGCTATTTATTATTACACTAGTTTTTTTATTTTAATTTCATTGTGTTCTGTGCTCTATTACTAAAATTTGCTTTGCAGAACATTTTAATCAGCTGTTTGGTATTGTACTAGTGAATCATCTTGTGTTTCTAGGAGAAGAAGACAGGGAAGAAGTACATCAACCTTCATCTAACAGGAACTGTTTCTTGTATCAGGAATGAATTCTGCCAGGTGTTTTAACACCTGTAATTCCACCTATGAATTTGGGGTTTTGTTTTGTTGGATCTTTTCTTTTACTGAACCAATGCAATTTCAGTTGAGCTGATAAATGCCCATCCGTCTGTCTGTCTCTCTGATCTCTCATCTATTATCTAACTTCACTTCCCCCAAAATTTAAAAAGCTCCAACCCTATTGGATTTTGAAGAGCCCTAATGACTTGACTCTGCCCAGACCTTTGAGGATGATGACTGACACCTCTTTCTTCCTCTTTTTTCTATTGATGGTTGCTATGGGACACGGTGGCTCAGGGGCTAGGACGTTGAGCTTGTCGATTGAAAGGTCGGCAGCTCAGTGGTTCGAATCCCTAGTGCTGCCGTGTAACGGGGTGAGCTCCCATTACTTGTTCCAGCTTCTGCCAACCTAGCAGTTTCGAAAGCACGTAAAATACAAGTAGAAAAAATAGGGACCACCTTTGGTGGGAAGGTAACAGCGTTCTGTGCGCCTTTGGCGTTGAGTCATACCAGCCACATGACCATGGAGACGTCTTCGGACAGCTCTGGCTCTTCGGCTTTGAAATGGAGATGAGCACCGCCCCCTAGGGTCAGCTACGACTAGCATGTATGTGCGAGGGGAACCTTTACCTTATCAATAGGAATTGCAGCTCAAAAATCTCGGTGGAAAATTTCATCATGGAAAAGTAGTGTGCCTTATAGTTTTCTTTAATGTTTTTTTTCCTTTCTGTTGTTTTGAGGTTCCCCCTCCCTCATTTACTGTCCCTCCCCTCCCTAATTTGGCCAAATCAGAGGGGTAATTTTGACAGCAGGAAGTCTTTTAACCTGTTCAATGTTTGAATTTGTGCTTTGACTTTGCAAATAAAAACAAGGAGCAATGTCTCTGCTCCATTCAGGGTTACAACAATAACGAAACGTATTGTTTGTGATGTTTTGACAGTTTTTGTCACAGAAGTGATCTATCGCTATATTAAAAAAAGCTACTGTTTCTAAGAGGCCAGGCACCTAAAAAAAATAGCACTGTGGCCTTCCTGGTTTATTGGTTTTTAATCATGTAGTTGTCAGAATTAAACAGCTGCTGTTCCTCGTCTGATGGAACCGAATGTTAAATCGGTCAGAAAGTCTGCAGAGACCTAGCAAGGCTCATATTTATGGGTTGGGAGCTTTATGTTTGTGGTCTGCTCAATTTTTCCTGATTTAGAGCTCAAATAGCAGTCTTGTTCCTGCACACCTGAGAAAGTGAGGTCTTTTAAAATGACTTGATGATGTTCAGGACACCACACTTCTGAGTTCTCTTCAGCCCCTCGGTTCGTTTCCAGAGCCTTTCAAAATTTTATTTGTACCATTGCGTTTCTCTATGTTATTGGAATAATTGGGGAGCAGTAAAGAATGAAATACGCTTAAACACAGTGAGCTGGGCTGCAGTTGAGCTCAAAGCCACATATGTCAAGAACTAACAGCCTCTATGTCGAAATACCAAATCTTTTTCCAGCCACCTCAGTAAGAGATTTGGATGAAGAATGAAAACAAGGCCTGTAACTCCTGAGAGAATGCAGATCAAGAATTATATCAATCTCAGCCGTCCTTCTCAAAGATTATTCCAAAGCTTTTCTTTTTGTGAAATCAATCAATCAATCAGTCCGTCAGTCAGTTACTGAGTGGAAGCTCGGTTCTGCTTATCGTAAGCAGCTCTGAATAAGCTTTTTGACCTCCAAAAATTCCTTCTCTTGTAGCAGGCTTAGAATCCAATAATCTCAAAAATCTGAACTTGAAAAAACACACGAATTAAGTGTAAAGGTATTAACAGTCTGGGTGAAACTATAATCCGTACATAAATTCTGCTATGCTATAGTAACTGTCCGTACTATTCTTTGTATTAAAATGTTTATTTTATTTTTCTTGGGCTCGGGATCACCAGGTTCGATATCTCGTTTGCCTGTCTCTGAAGTAATATATAACATGAAACACTGTATTGACTGCTGATGATATGGTAGAAAGCACCGAACCCTAGAGAAAGTAAATCTTAAGTTTGCAGAATTCCTGCATTTCTGAATGTCTGTTTGACCTACATTAAAGTACAATGGTGCTTCTCTAGCAATTATAAATTCATTAGATTTTAAAGATTTGCTAAAGTTGATTTATGTTACAAGTAGCAAAAAGGATTTAATAATGTCCATTAGGAAAATTTACAGAGAACTATTAAAATGGATTGGACAAAAATAAATGTACTTGAACAATGGCCTTCAATTAAAATCCTTAATGGAGACAAAGTATGAGGTTGTCTACTAAAGCAGAAATATGCCCTGAGATCTTGCCAACTGACAAAAAGGAAGAGTTTTAGGCTATAAGCAGTAATATGCAAAGCTAAAGTTTTGCAAAGTTGCCTTTTAGTCCAAAGGATGGCAATCCATTAATAATAATTATTTTACTGATTATAAGATGTAGCAATTAATATGGACTGAATATACATTATATAGTTGTTCAGATACAGTACATCAGTGGTGGGTTTCAATTTTTTTGACTACTAGTTCTGTGGGTGTGGCTTGGTGGGTGTGGCTTGGTGGGTGTGGCAGGGGAAGGATACTGCAAAATTACCATTTCCTCCCGATCAGCTGGGACTTGGGAGGCAGAGAATAGATGGGGGCGGGGCCAGTCAGAATTTTTACTACCAGTTTTCCAAACTACTCAAAATTTCTGCTACCAGTTCTCCAGGGTCAGAACCTGCTGAAACCCAACTCTGCAGTACAGGCATGCAAGGCCACATGAATATACCTGTATATAATCATAGAAATAAAAACAATTGTTTTATTTGATCTGTTCTTCAGATATTCATAAGCTATGTTTACTTACAAGGTCACATGTTCTTAAGCCATCACTCATTGATTGCTTTCTATGAAGCACTAAGCATTCCTGTAGCCATGGATGGTAATCGTATGGCTTTCCAGATGCTGATGAACTATGGGTCTTGGTATCCTTCAGCATAGGTTTCATGTATGGACGCTGGGAACTAGCTCAGCATAGAAAGAAACTGAAGATGGTTGTTCAATTGTAAGCACAAGAATTAAAACTTACTAGCACAGTGACCTTCATCCCTCCCACTTTTAAAAATTTTAAAAATTCATGTTGGTCTTCACTAGAGGATAGTTAGGGAAGATTTCACACAGGGTGAAAGATTCAAAGGCTGGAATTGTGTAAATGTTTTTTTTTTTTTTGGCTTTCCAAAAGTAAACATTTGCCAGAAATGACTTTTCTTCCTTGCCTCATTTTCCAGACAGTCATCTAATATTTACATACATTCTAGCTTCTGATTTTTTTAAAAAAAGATTTTATTTGTCTCATCTTTTTTATGGGTATGGGTAATCATTAAAATGTGAAATCCCATCTGTGTAGCATATTGCCTAGTCATGTTGAAGAGTGAAACCACTTTTTAATTAAAATTCTATACAGTACTTGTAGTTCACTTTGTCCTTTTTTATTATGAAACACTTCAATCTTTTATCTCAAACACATATGTCTTGCATGCTTCAAGATGTTCCTTGCTGTTCATGCAGAACTGGTTTCTTAGCTCTGTCAGCAGAGCTCCATATGCTCGGAGTTCAATTAGCTTCTCTCCCTGACATTTGTGGAAGAAGTATTTTGGCAGCAAGGCAACTCAACTTAAACTATACCCCCATTATTCTATTTTGGGAAACTTGTCAGAGATAAAAAAGAAACCTCCTAAATGCTGGAAGATAGTCTAGGTCTTGCAGTCATAAAGAATCTACATTAAGTTGACCAATTGGATAATTGGTTTAAATAGGCATATGGGAGTTTCTTAATAATACCATGTGCAGATTGTATGCAGTGGATGAATGCATTAGCATCAGATTCCAGAGCTGAGGGTTGTGGTATAGATAATTTTTGAGTTATGACCATAATGGAGACCTGCCCATCATGGTCAAACTAATGACTATCAATTTTACAACCTTTTTTTCCAGTGGTCATTAAGCAAACCCCCTGGTCATTAAGCAAACCCCCTGGTCATTAAGCAAACCCATGGTTGGCTATGGGCCATTTTTGCCAAAAAATTAAGTAATGCTGGTTTTGGGCAAAACTTGTAAAACACAATCATGTGACCAGGGGAGGCTGCAAACGGTTGTAAATGCAGCCTGGTTGCCAAATACCCAAAGTGCAGTCACATGGCTATGGGGGAGGAGATGATCATTGGAATTTCAAATCAGGATCATAAGTAAACCCACCCAAGGTAGCACTGTGGTATATTTCACATATTATTTCACAATAGTATATATTGTGATGTCCATTGGTGGATTGCCCCTGGTTCGGTCCAGTTCTTGTGAACCGGTAGTAAAACTAGCGGGAGGCCCCGCCCACCCACCCAGACATCATTATGGTCGATCTGCGCATGCACAGAAGCAAGCGCACATGAGCAAGCAAAACAATTGCATGCCCGCAATCCCGTTGCAAACTGGTAGTAAAGGTAAGTAGAACCCACCCCTGGTGATGACCCTATACATAGAGAAAAGACAGTAGTCTTTCATCTTTGTGAAAGCTGAAGATTTCCTAATGGACATTAATACTATTGGAGAATGCTTCTTTGTTTATCATGTTCTTGATTAGAGTCCATTTCCTGGAATGGGATGCCATTCCCTTCACAAAGCTGTCAAAAGGAAAGTGGTATGAATTGTTGCAGGAGAAAACAATGATGTTTCTAGACAACCCCCTAATTTTGAAGACCACGTTTCAGATTTTTCTGATTCCAGGATCTCATTCACCTAGTACATTTGTCCCCATTGGTCCACATCTCTGAGATGGAATATTTTGGGAATCTGTTTACCATAGATAAAACAAGTTGTATCTTTCCATAACACTCTATTTTCTTGTTGAGTGCCACAAAGCCAGACCTATTCTTGAATACAGCTCATCAGTCTGGAACCCACACCACATCTCTGACATAAATACAATAGAACGCGTTCAGAAATATTTTACTAGAAGAGTTCTTCACTCCTCCGAAAACAACAAAATACCTTATACCACCAGGCTTGAAATCCTGGGATTAGAAAACTTACAACTCCGTCGACTTCGACATGACCTGTGTTTAACACACAAAATCATCTATTGCAATATCCTTCCTGTAAATGACTACTTCAGCTTCAATCACAATATTACAAGAGCAAAAAATAGATTCAAGCTTAATGTCAACCGCTTCAAACTTGATTGCAGAAAATATGACTTCTGCAACAGAGTTGTTAATGCTTGGAACTAATTACCTGACTCCATAGTCTCTACTCAAAATCCCAAAACCTTCAACCAAAAACTGTCTACTATTGACCTCACCCCATTCCTAAGAGGACTATAAGGGGCGTGCATAAGTGCACAAAAGTGCCTACTGTTCTTGTCCTATTGTTCCCTCTCTCTATATATTTTCTCAATGATATGTTTTTTTACTTATGACAATGTTTTTGTATACTGTTATGACAAAATTAAATAAATAAATAAAAGTCCATACAGCACATAAGATGAATATCTGAAATTTTAGGACCTCTAGAATTTGCTTTCATAATATGCCTTCTTTCTAACCCGAGTACCCCATTTTGAAATGTATGTAAGATTCAGTCATTTTGGATCTTCTAGTGAAAATGTTGGGGCACACTGATGTGCACGTTGAACATAAGCTGAATTTGCACAAAACATATTTGGAAAATCTGCCTGATACATACAGTAAATATGAGGTTCATGGAAAATCAATGATGGGAATCAAAGAAAAATAGGCAGTAGTTTCAGTATGAACCTGATTGCCCCTTCCTTCCTTCCTTCCTTCCTTCCTTCCTTCCTTCCTTCCTTCCTTCCTTCCTTCCTCCCTCCCTCCCTCCCTCCCTCCCTCCCTCCCTCCCTCTTTTCTTCAGATTAAAGTAAAACATGGGTTCTTCAACTGTCTTTTCCCCCAGAATAACCTTTAATGTTCTCCAAACTTTTTAGCTCTGAGGACTCAAAGAAATTATAACAGTAATCTTACTCATGGCTGTCTGAAAGTCTTCAGAGACAGTGGCTATAGGTTAATAAAAAATTGAAAACGATACTTGTCGGAGCTTCCAGCAGAATGTTTCTTCTTTCATCAGATGTAAACCATTTTGCTGACAGAGAAAATAACAAGTCCCACATGTTAAGTGGACAGAAGGTTTTTTTGTTGCTCTTGTGGAGCTTTTCCTTGCAACTCATATTTTAAACTATTGATAGGGAAAACAAACGTTTTAAAGTAATTGGGTATCACATACACATCCGGGGCCGAAAGCAGAGAAATCATATTTCTCCTTGCATTAAGTCTTTTGTGAAAGAATACGGGTTTTTGATTTTCCTCAATTTTGATTTCACTTAACAGAAAATAAATATTGTAGCAAGCTCTTCTTAAAAATAGTGCTAGGCATTCTGTTCCTAACCCCCTTTTTTTAAAAATTTACATTTATATCTATATAAATGTATATATCTATATATATAGAACATCTAGCTAAGATTCTGTGCAGTTCGGAGAACCCGCAAATCCCACTCCTAGCAGGCTCCGCCCACCCCTCCTCTCCCAAGAGTCCACATGTGCCCCTTTTGGATGCAGATAAGTGCCGGGCATGCATGGAGGCTCAGGGTGGGCAGAAAATGGGCCTACCGGAAGTTCAGGAAGGCTGGAAACGGGCCTGTTTCTGCCTCTAGAGCATGGGGAGGCTGTTTTCACCCTCTTGGAGGCTCGAGGAAAGCTTCCGGAGCCTGGGGAGGGCAAAAAGCCCCCCCCAACGTGGTGCAGGAGGCCGACTAGGCCATGCCCACCATGGCCACAGACACCCAGCAACCAGGCAGAGAATTCCTTGCTAAAATTTTTGAAGCCCACCCCTCATTCAGTCTGATGCATTGTCCTAATTTTTTTTTATTTATTCGCATTTATACCCCGCCCTTCTCCAAAGACTCAGGGCGGCTTACACTATGTTAGCAATAGTCTTCATCCTACTTGTATATTTATATACAAAGTCAACTTATTGCCCCCAACAATCTGGGTCCTCATTTTACCTACCTTATAAAGGATGGAAGGCTGAGTCAACCTTGGGCCTGGTGGGACTTGAACCTGCAGTAATTGCAGGCAGCTGTGTTAATAACAGACTGCATTAGTCTGTTGAGCCACAAGAACCCTTATTTATTTATTTATTTATTTATTTTTATTTATTTATTTATTTATTTATTTTTATTTTATACTCTATCTGATCATTGTGATAAAACAAATAACAAGTGGGAAACATCCATAAGTGTTACATCAAATTGCTCGAACAAATTGCCCACAACATCGAAGGAAACTCTTCCATCTATACACATGTCAGAGTTGGCTGGTGGTTTTAATGGGCAATCAGAGTTGTAACGTGACAATTCCATAGTTACTTCCAGCCCTTTCTGATGAGGTTCACTTTAGCAGCACTGTCCTACCGTTCTGTCAAAGAATCCCTACTCCTTTCATTGCTCTGTAGTTACCTCATCCATTTTGTGCAATTTTGTCATGGTTACACAGGTCTTGGGAAAAGTGTGCAACATTTATTTGTTCTTCTGTGGCTGTGGCAGTTTGAACTGAAAGCTTTTATGAGCTTCATCATCTTCAAAGCAAAAGCAACAGTTTTATACACCCTTGTGTTTCCCACCAGACATTCATACTTATTACCCGGTAAAGTTGATACAAATGAGAAGTCCTTACATTTGTTAAGCTATGCAGATAAATTGCAGGAAGCGGGAAATAAAATGCTGTCAGATGGTTGCCAAATAAACAAAGAGATTTTGGAAAAAGATAAGTCAGATCTCCCTAGAACCTTTTTGGCATCGTGCCGAAATCGGAATGTGTGTGCATGTATGTGCCAGAAACCCAAACACCAGGTGGCTGGTGCACATATGTGCCTGCATGTGCAGGTGCGCTGGCCAGCTGGTTTTCATGTGCACCAGAGCACCGAAACACCTGAAGGCCAGCTGGCTGGCGCACACATGCCTGTCTTTTGGCCATTTTGAGCCATTTTTCAAGCCATTTTCAGGCCGTTTTTCGAACTTTTTTCAGGCCATTTTTTTCAGACCGTTTTTAGCATGTGTGCACCAGAAACCAGAAGAGCAACTGGCGATGGGGCACGTCCCCACAGAAAGGGCTCTGCATGCCACCTCTGGCACACATGCCATAGATTTGCCATCACGGCCCTAGACCTATACCTAAGGTGTAGGATATAGTTTAACTAGGCTGAGCATCTAAGGTCAGATTGTCACCATGGGACTAGCAATGAGGAAAAGGAAACCGGTTGGGTGGGAAGAGATGATTAGCTAGCTTAGAAACAAATGAAAGACCCAAACTGGGATATTGCAAGGGAGAAGAAGGATCAAGAGAAAGAAGAAAGGAAGGATGTTTGAAACAAACAGTGTCAGGAACACATGTGCTCTCTGCTGACCTGAAAGATTGCACACGAAGAAGAGGAAAAAGAAAGAAAGCACAAGCTTTACGCAAAAAAATTCAGAGCATCAGTTTGCAGCTCAGCCAGTGTAGTTCTGTGGCAATTGACATGTTTGCCAACAAAGAGATCTCACAATGGATTAGAGATTTGAACAGCAGAGAGAGAGAGAGAGGAGACAAGCGGAGACCTGACCTGTGAAGGTCAAATCAAAAAGGCAGCTAGATAGGATATTAACAAAGAGAATTTACATCAGCATATCTGCAAAGTGGCTGGCGGCAGGAAGAGTTGGTTTGCTGTAAGTCTGTACTGGTCTTTAGAAATGTGTTGTATGTTTTAGAAGCCTGTTTATTAAAATAGGTTAGAGTTGCTTAAAGTTCCTGTCACTCCTGTGTTTTATACAATTCATGTGTCTGTATGCTGTTTCTTAAATATATAATAAAAGTTGTACAAAGTTCACAATTAGAGGTGGGATATTATTCCTTTTTTTTTTTTTGCATTTATATCCCACCCTTCTCCGAAGACTCAGGGCGGCTTACACTATTTATTTATTTATTTATTTATTTATTTGCATTTATATCCCGCCCTTCTCCGAAGACTCAGGGCGGCTTACACTATGTTAAGCAATAGTCTTCATCCATTTGTATATTATATACAAAGTCAACTTATTGCCCCCCCAACAATCTGGGTCCTCATTTTACCTACCTTATAAAGGATGGAAGGCTGAGTCAACCTTGGGCCTGGTGGGACTTGAACCTGCAGTAATTGCAAGCAGCTGTGTTAATAACAGACTGTCTTAGAAGTCTGAGTCACCAGAGACCCTTCTAATTTTTTTAATTAGATTCCCCAGAACGGACAGCAATTAGTCCATCATGCTCCCCTGTGTAATCTATGTTTAACCACAGGTTTGATGAGAATAAATTCTATAAGAGTCAAAAGAAATTCTGCTTGAGAAATTTCTGGAGGAATCAGCTCTCAAATTCAGTGCCATAGCAGAACCTAATTAAAACCAGCGCACTTTTTCAAAACCTGTAGGTAAATGTTTAGAAGTCTGATTTTGCTATGCTTCTGAAATGCATGAATCTTAAATAATCTGTTACATGAAACAGAATAACATGGACAAGAGTTTCTATTTCATGACTTCCCCCTAGCTTTTTGCTTGTAGCGTTCTCAAAGTTCTCCAGTTTAAGAAAGTATAAATTAAATTCTCCCATGCATGGAACCTGATGAAAAATCTTGGCCCTTACATTTCAATAGTGTCTGGTTTCCAAATCTGGATGCTCTAATTCTTTTTAAGACCGTTGCAGTTACCAGGATGAAAATTAGAGATTGCATGCTGATGAACAGTATCAAACTTTAAAAATAGGTTTTCTGAAAGCAATAGTGGGAACACTTTGGAAGTCCTAATAAACAGTAGCTGAACTTAAATAACACATTACAAACTAGTCATGTTGCTCAAACGAACATTTGTGACATGCAAAACTGCAACTTGGATCATTCTTGCCTGTACCAGGTGTATCATATCACTGCCAAAAAATCTGCATCACCATTAGATGGCAGCAAAGAAACACTGAACGTTATGAGAGCCAGTTTGGTACAGTGGTTAAGGTACTGGAGAAGAAATTAGGGCACCATGATTCTAATCCTCTCTTAGGTATAAAAATTGGCAGGTTGAGTTTGGGTCAGTCATATTCTTTCTGTCTCACAAGTTGCTGCTGTGGGCAAAATAGGAGAGGCAAGCATTTTATATTAATTATTATTATAATTCAATAATGTACATAATTCATAATAAACATTATATATTATATAATATTAATGATAATGATAATTCAGTATTATGAACAGCTTGCCTCCCAGTGTTATGGATGCTCCATTGGTGGAGGTTTTCAAAAAAAGATTGAACATCCACTTGTTTGGCATGATTGATATAAGATCTCTTGCTTTATATCATCCTTCCCTTGGAGGACTAAAAGACCATCCTATGATTCTCTGTTTCTATGCATTCCACTTTGAATTTACGAATAAAAACAGGATGTAAATCTAATAAAAGTAAATTATTATAACTTTTTGCTGCCAATTAGTAGATGTTCAGTTTTTTCCAGCCCAGATACTGTACCTGTGAAACTTTGTCACTTTCTTTTGATCTCTTGAATTTTTATTACTATTTCTCTCCTTGACCTGCAGACATACTTGGGGCTCTCCTTTTGCCAAATTCTTGGATTGCAACTGACGTGTGCATATTCTGATTTCAACTGGTCGCTTCTCAGTACATTCATTTTCATTTTTATGTATTTATTAAACATATATGCCACCCATCTCTTCTAGAGGCAACTCTGCATAGTTCACACCCAGTAAAAGTAACAAGATAATACATTAAGATATTAAAATAATAAATATTAACATTAAAATAGACTTAAAATGAACAAAGACAGCGAGAAGGAGATCAAGATACTCAGTGTGTGGAGGTAGAGTTGTATCGCAGCCTATTAATCATCTCTAATGTGAAATGCCCCCAATGGGGCTGCAGGCCTATTGGCAGAGCCAGGTTTTCAGGCCCTTTTGGAAGGCCAAAGGACGGAGTGTAGATCTCACCTCAAGGGGTATAATGTTCCAGAAGGCGGAAGCCACAGAAGAAAAAGTTCTTCTCGTGGAATTTATAGAAGAAGACAAGAGGTTACTTGGCCTCATGGAGAATTTCTGTACCGAAACTCTACACTGCCGTTGAGCCTTTACTAGTGGGCTACTGTGTCACAAAATATTCCCAAATACTCATGAATATATAGCAATACCAATCATCAGTTTAACCTCTGAATAAATCTGAGTATTTTAAAAAAGAACTGGGATGCAAATCAGTTACATAAATGGTCTCTTAACAACACAGAGTCTTTTATATTTGATTGAGCGTTGAGCACATTTTGAATACTGGACAACATAGATTGTAATGTTGTAAGTGCCTTAACTGGTAAGCAAGTAGCTTATTAATTTTCTGCGCATTTAAAATAATAAATGAAAAGCAATTTACAGACTTGCGGTTCGTCTTCCTTAATTTTTTGCAAATTTGTTTTGCTTGCGTATATAAAAAAATTGCCTAACCAAGCAACTAGTTTGAATGAAATATAACACAATAACATTTTAAAACATTTTCCCAATGAATTAATGTAGTGACATATTTGTAAGAGGTTTGTTGTTAATTTCATTTCCTTTTGCTCAGTCAGCCTGACAAAAAAAAAACCAGCAAGCCATTCATCTTAGTTTAAAAGAAGAACCTTTTTTCCCGGAGCAGCAATGAATGACCTTGATAGATTTGTCAAGAAAATGAATGATAATCATTTGCTGATCGACATAGCCCTAGCAGCAATGATTAGTAAAGAAATATAGATTGCCTTCATTAAAAATGTCTGCTGCCTATGATTTGGTTCTCAGTTATAACTCAAAGCACTACAATTGTTTGCAACATACATGCCACCTATACTGTTGATAACTTATTTTGTGAGATGTATAGAAAAACATAAAATCACAGCAGGTTGCCGTGATTCACAAATGCCTGCATGCAGCTGACGTTTGAAAGTAATATGTGCTCTTAAATTGATAAATACTGAAACATTGTTTGCTATGGTGATACAAGCAGAGCCAGGGTTGAATGTTCTTCAAAATAGTGGTGAAATCCAAATTTTTTTACTACCGGTTCTGTAGGCATGGCTTAGTGGGTATGGTGTGGCTTGGTGGGCATGGCTTGATGGGCATGGCAAGGGAAGGATACTGCAAAATCTCCATTCCCACCTCATTCTGGGGCCAGCCAGAGGTGGTATTTGCCAGTTCTCTGAACTACTCAAAATTTCCGCTACCAGTTCTCCAGAACCTGTCAGAACCTGCTGGATTTCACCCCGACCCAAAACTATGCAGGGAAGAAGTAGCTAAGGTTCTGTAACCTCTTTGATTTGAGTCACTGCTTCAGCACGAACAATAGGTTTAAATAACAGCAATGTTATTGCAGGAAATGCTATCATGGACAAAAGCAATTTCATCATATCTGCTGGAGTGAATTCTAGATTGGAAAATATTATGTCACTATGCATTTTTTCAACTGCATTACTATAGTTGTTTTTGAGAATTTTTCATGTGAGCTTTTTTGGCTCCAAGACAATTCATGTAAATATTACTTTTATACTACCCTTTATTTCTTAAAGGAGAGGCTTATTCATGCCAAAAGGGTTTAGAACAAACAAAGTATTATACAATGACAAGATATCTCTCTTATAAGAACACCTTTGGTATTTATTTGAAGTTTATCTTGTTTTACAAAAACCCTTTGAGGTAAGTCAAGTCTGTTTCTTACTTCACTGACAGAAATACGCAGTTTGAAAACTAAAAGCTAAAAATACAAGCTGACATGAAAAGGAGAGCTTGCTTTTTGTACAAGTCTGAATAGTCTGTTTTCAATCTTTTCAAATTAGGCCAAAGACCAAATAAAAGTAAGCCAGGCTTTGGGTTACAAATCATTACTAGTGCTCCATTTATTGGTCTAAACCAGGGGTCAGTTACCTGTGGCTCTGGAGCCACATGTGGCTCTTTCCCCCCTCTGCTGTGGCTCCCTGTCGCTCAAAATATACGTCACAACCACCAATGTGCAATACCCTCTAGCACACGATTTATTGAGCTTTTCAACCCCCGGTAGGCCAACCATGGATAAATCCAAGAAAAGAAAAGTTTCAGAAGAAAACAGAAAGTTTAATTCAACTACATATGCTAGTTTTGTGGCTGCTCAAGGAATAGTTAGACACGGGAAGGGTTTTTGTGGGTCCCGGTGTTTTCTTTTCTGTGGGAAATGGGTCCAAATGGCTCTTTGAGTGTTTAAGGTTGCAGACCCCTGGTCTAAACAACAATTTATAATTCGTTTCTTCAAGGAATGCCCATTTTTATCATCTAGTGCTTGTGTTGTTCTTTTAAACTAAACCTAATCTTTTGAGTTTCTTTAGGAGCTTACTCAGCTCATCCAAAGTAACCCCATAAAAAGATATTGATAGCTAAAAGAATAATGGCATTGCTATTACAAACAGCTTTCCACATTGGCTCTTCCTTGATATCTGTGAGCTTCTTCTGAGCTGCTGCTTCCTCTTCTCTGGTTAAAGTGGATTTGGGATTGACCGAAATTCCACAGAACCAGAAATAAAGTTTTTTCCAGAAAGGATATTTCACTTCTGTAAGAGAGAAAAGAATAAATTAGTATGCATTGGAGATTGTCCCCACCCACCCCTAGTGCTTATAGACGCACTGGAATAGGCATGTAACATATATTTGAGCATAACATAGCGAAGGATGGATATAAACAGATGAAGTTATACATAATCCACAATTTATGACCATAATTGAGTCCAACATTTCGGTTGCTACGCAAGACAGTTGTTAAGTGAGTCGGGCCCATTTACGACCTTTTTTCCACCGAATGCAATCATGCTGCTTAACAACTAATTCCCACACTATCAAATAATTTATTAAAACTGTATTACTATTATTCTTCTCTTCCTTACTAGTATTTATCTCTTTCCCACTTATTACTATAACTATGTTGCTTATATCTCTCAATTTATATTGTTTTTATTTGTTTCCTAGTACAATTTGACAGCTTATTAATAACCTTGACTGTTACTAAGTGTTGTATCTTTTTATTCTTGATGAATGTATTTTATTCTCCTTATGTACATTGAGAGCATATACACCTAAGACAAATTCCTTGTGTATCCAATCACACTTGGCCAATAAAGAATTCTATTCTATTCTAAATTAGTGCAATTGCTAAGTGAATCATGTGGTTGCTACCAGTGGTGGGTTGTCCCCTGTTCGGACTGGTTCACAAGAACTGGTAGTAAAACTGTCGGGAGGCTCTGCCCACTGACCCGGACATTATCAGGAAGCTTCTGCGCATGCACAGAAGTGCGCACACTGGTGCGGCCCTGTTACGAACCAGTAGCTCCAGGCCCAGACAAGATAACTCCTTCTTGCTTAAAAGTCTGTGCTGACCAATTGCCCCCATCTTCACCCATATTTTCAATGAATCACTAGAGATGTGTTATGTTCCTTCTTGCTTCAAACGCTCTACCATCACCCCTGTGCCGAAGAAGCCCACCATCAAGGAACTGAATGACTAGAGACCAGTTGCTTTAACATCTGTAGTCATGAAAACCTTTGAAAGGCTAGTGCTTTCCTACCTGCAATTTGCATACCGAGCAAATAGATCAACAGATGATGCTGTTAATATGTCTCTGCACTACATCCTACAACATCTTGAGTCTCCAAAGACCTATGCAAGGGTCCTTTTTGTAGACTTTAGTTCAGCATTCAATACCATCATTCCAGACATTCTTCTAACTAAGCTAAACCAGCTACAGGTACCGGAACAGACTTGTAAGTGGATCACAAGCTTCCTAACAAACAGGAAGCAGCAGGTGAAGCTAAGCAAGATCACATCAAATACCTGTACAATTAGCACAGGGCCCCCCCAAGGCTGTGTGCTCTCCCCACTTCTCTTCTCTGTACACCAATGACTGCATCTCCAATGATCCATCTGTTAAGCTACTGAAGTTCGCAGATGACACAACAGTGATTGGTCTCATTCGAGACAATGACGAATCCGCATATAGGCGAGAGGTTGAACGACTAGCCTTGTGGTGCAACCAAAACAATCTGGAACTGAACACACTCAAAACCGTAGAAATGGTGGTAGACTTTAGGAGAAACCCTTCCATACTTCCACCTCTCACAATACTTGACAACACAGTATCAACAGTAGAAACCTTCAAATTTCTAGGTTCTATCATATCGCAAGATCTAAAATGGACAGCTAACATCAAAAACATCATTAAAAAAGGACAACAAAGAATGTTCTTTCTGCGCCAACTCAGTAAGCTCAAACTGCCCAAGGAGCTGCTGATTCAGTTCTACAGAGGAATTATTGAGTCTGTCATTTGCACCTCTATAACTGTCTGGTTCGGTTCTGCAACCCAACAAGAAAAACACAGACTTCAGAGGATAATTAGAACTGCAGAAAAATAATTGCTACCAACCTGCCTTCCATTGAGGACCTGTATACTGCACGAATCAAGAAGAGGGCCGTGAAAATATTTGCAGATCCCTCGCATCCTGGACATAAACTGTTTCAACTCCTACCCTCAAACGACGCTATAGAGCACTGCACACCAGAACAACTAGACACAAGTACAGTTTTTTCCCTCAGGCCATCACTCTGCTAAACAAATAATTCCCTCAACACTGTCAGACTATTTACTGAATCTGCACTACTATTAATCGTTTCATAGTTCCCATCACCAATCTCTTTCCACTTATGACTGTATGACTATAACTTGTTGCTGGCAATCCTTATGATTTATATTGATATATTGACCATCAATTGTGTTGTAAATGTTGTACCTTGATGAACGTATCTTTTCTTTTATGTACACTGAGAGCATATGCACCAAGACAAATTCCTTGTGTGTCCAATCACACTTGGCCAATAAAAAATTCTATTTCTCTATTTCTATTTCTCTAGAAAAGGTAAGTAGAACCCACCCCTGGTTGATACACAAATCTGACATAAAATTAACTGTGCTTGTCAGAAGCTGGCTGGAAAGGTCATTAATAGTAATTGTATGTCCCTGGGGCAGTCCCAAAAGTTCCCAACCTCTCAAGAACAGTATTGTGCCTATTCCAGCAGCCTACAAAGCAGAAGGAAGAAGGAGGAGGAGAAATGTGGCTCATAGAAAAAGGCTCCCTCTGGTTTTTGTCCAGTTCGTCATTGGATCGAACCTTCCATGAAGAGCTTGTTGCCTTGACTGATCTTTCTTGGAGGAAAAATAACCCAAAAACTTTCAAGCTTATTATCTATAGTACATATAAGGAGAACTCTAGTTCTGAACTACTTCGTTAAGAAGTGCAGCTAAATCCTGGATTGCTCATTCAGCCTGGTTTCAGCAAATTCTCTCCAGCAAATTAATTCTATTTACATTCTGATTAGTCTCAGCTGCAACTGCTTACAGAGCATTAACTTTGTGTTAACCAATTATGAGGGTCTCTAATTTTCCATGCATGCTGGCTTTGCACAGTCACCAGGGAATAGGACTGTTGTGCGTTCTCCCGCCCTTTGTCTCTATTGACTCCTGTCCTTTCAACAGGGTCTGCCTGCCAAGAAAAGCCTCATCTGCTGAAGATCTGAATCTCTCTTGGGGTGGGCAGATGAGAAACAAAGAAGCTCCAATATCTTTCCAGAACCATTTAGAGGAAGCAAGTTCTTATGTGTGCATATCAAAGGTCTCCTTTCTACACAGCTGCTAAATACGGAGCCGCCTTGATCCCACTAGCATCTAACTATCTTATTTATCCTACACATTTCCTACAGGAATGAAGGAAGGGAGGGAGGGAGGGCGGAAGGAAGGAAGGAAGGAAGGGAGGGAGGGAGGGAGGGAGGGAGGGTGTTGCCCAGAAAAACAACAAGGCAACCTTTCTTTGACTCATGAGTTATCCAAAATTGTTTAAGGAACTCTAAACTCTAAACTCTATATAACCATCAGTGTAGCCAATGTTGGGAGAATCCCTAAGGTTCAAACTCTTAAGTATAAAAATTGTCATGAAAAAGCCTCATATGTCATTTTTTTTTCCTGCCTTCTAGTCAGTCTTAACTTCTGGTAACTGCCTGAAGAAGTCCATGCAGTTTTTTGGGCAACATTTTCAGAAGTGATTTGCCATTGCTTTCTTCCTAGGGCTGAGAGAGCGTGACTGGCTCAAGGTCACCCAAGTGGCTTTGTGCCTAAGACAACACTAGAAATCACATCCTCCTCGTTTCTACTCCAATACTTTTAATGACTACATGAAGCTGGCTCACTTCTATGGGTATTATACTATAATTCTTAATTGTCAACTTCATTCTCGCTTCCAAGAATCAAGTTCCTCTGCCTTCAAAAGATATCCACTGAGGGATATCTATGTTAAAATGTGTGAGTTACCAAGTGTGACATTATGATAGGAGGCCCATTCCTTTTACAGGAACACTAACATTGCAAGCGCAACCAAAAGGGGCAGGACTTTTACATTTTACAGATTTTAAAATTTCCCTTTCTGCCATGGATGGCCATGAGACAGTTGAAGACAGGGATGTCCAACCTTAAAGTCCAAGCTTTAAGACTTGTAGACTTCAATTCCCAGAATTCCCCAGTCTGGGTTTAAAATCTTATAATGGAGACATGGGTATTTACACAATTTCTGTTAAGCTTCTATGAGAATGGAAACTCAAATGGAGCTTGTGGAACTATGTACGAGAATAAAATAAACACACCCACATACAGTCTTTCTGTAATAATGCAATGATACAGTTTTATGAAAAGATGTTACATTTCTTTTGCAATTGGTGCTAATAACCTAATAATCAAGGTAACAGTTGATCCTCAGATGTGAGGACAGATGAGATGGATTATGTGCAAACAAAGGTGACAAATAATTAACAACTTTAGTCTCAACAGCTGCTTCAAATGTGAATTAAAGTGCCCACTGGAACTTCAGATTACAAAGTCTGGTTTCCTTCTTGTCACTTCTTAATAGCTATCAAATTTAATTCTTTGGAGTGCTCCCAAAATGAAGAACCACAGATTGTAATTAAGATACTTCTTTTTTACTTTACTGTACCTCTGATAATTTACTTACTTCAAGCAATTGGAATTTAAAGTGTCCATAAATTTTAACTTTAGTTCTCAGACACTAAATGATGGGTCAGAGAATTCTAAGTGCACGGTTTCAGTAACGAAAAGTCACCGGTTATAAGTCGAGAGTAGATACAGATAGTCCTCATCTTACAACAGTTCATTTAGTGACCATTCAAAGTTACAATGGAACTTTAAAAAGTGACTTATGACCATTTTTCACACTTATGACCATTGCAGCATCTTCATGGTCATGCGATTTGCATTCAGATGCTTGACAACTGACTCACATTTATGACGGTTGCAGTGTCCCGGAGTCATGTGATCCCCTTTTGTGACTTTCTGACAAGCAAAGTCAGTGGGGAAATCAGATTCATTTAACAACTGTGTTACTAATTTAACAACTGTGGTGATTCTCTTAACAAATGTGGCAAGAAAAGTCATAAAATGGGGCAAAACTTATTTAACAAATTTTTCAGCAACATAAATTGAGGGCTAAATTGTGGTCATAAGTTGAGGACTATCTGTATTTGATCAACTTAGATCGGCAAGAACTAGAGTGGGGAATAGGAAAGCTATTGTTTTATTATAAGTGTTTATACATATACCATCAGTCATTTACTGTGTTTTCAATGTAGAAAATGGGAAACTACATTTGAATAAAATTATGTCTTTAATATTTTTTTAAAATGACTTCAGGGTGGCGAAGAAATGAAACAAGACTATGTACTTTCCCATTATTTATTCAATCTATACACTGAGTATATATGAAAAAGGAAGCTGGATTGAAAGAAGAAGAATGTGGTTTTAAAATTAGAGGAAGAATCATCAATAATATATGCTATGCCGATGACATTTCTCTCATAGCCAAACTTGTGAAGGATTTCAAGGCTCAAGTAATAAAATAAAACCCACCCAAATTGCCATAATTTAGTTTGGATTTTGACTTTGCCCTATGAGACCTGGAAAAAAAATTAACTCTATCCTATAAATCCCTGTGTGATCTACATTTGTGAAGACCTGTGTGTGTGTGTGTGTGTTTAAGGGGGCTTATATTGGCTGATTATTTTTCAAAACATGGTCCCTTGAATTAGTGGGGATAAATGGTTAGGATTATTGTTATTATTTATTTTTTTAAACTGGAGTGGGGAGACAAAGGAAGGGAGGGAGGGAGGGAGGGAGGGAGGGAGGAAGGTAGGAAGGAAGGAAGGAAGGAAGGAAGGAAGGAAGGAAGGAAGGAAGGAAGGAAGGAAATGTTACCGCCATGTTCTTTGTCTGTTAAATCTATGTTCTCCAGTGACGAAATTACTGAATCCTTCTCCTTTTGGGAAGTATGTTCTGTATTTTGATGGCTGCAACTCTCCATGTCTTTTTCAGGTGTTTCACTGTATCTAGTCCACCATGTTAATCTGGCAAGCTGAATAATTGCAAATTAGAAACAAGAAAATAGAAGTTAGAGATCCATCTAAGTCTGATAGTTTGACAAGAAAGAACACAGATTATGTGCCTATCATTTGGCAAGGATAGGATAGGATATACAACAACTGGGTTTGTAGATGCTTAAGCACAATCTTATGTAATTCTACTGAGTTATAAATCCCATCGAAGTCATGGTCTCTCAATATCAAATCAATGTAAACTTGTATCTTAGAAAAAGCCATGTATATCACATTTCTTGTGCAAAAATGGGCCCCAATCAAACACTGTCTGTAGTTTAAACTCAGGCACACTGACTGGAATTAGATATCTTAAATTTTAACCAAAAATGCTAAGCAAGAGGGAAGTATAACATGGAAGAATAGTTAATACTATTCTGTATAGCTTTTCAACAGCGTATAACTTTGTAATTTGTTTGGAATGTATATTTATTTAAAGCTCTACCTTGATACTTGCATTGAAAACTGTTTCTAAAGCTAAGCCATTTCTTTACCTTTCCTTTCTTGGCATTTCTACAGTTTCTAAAATTAAAAAGCTGTAGACTTTTTATTTTATTGAATGACCAGATATCCTTCTTCTGCCTATTCTTTGCTTCAGATTTGCTTCCTCCCAAAGCTGCTTCTATAAAAATATATGGACATTGCGAGACCTCTACATAAAAAGTAACTCTTGAAAGGTGCCTTATAAAAGAAGAGTAGTTTAAATAGTTCGAATTTCAGGCATAAAATGTAGAAGACCGTTTCCAGTTGTCACAAAAAGCTGTACAATCTTCCAAAGATTTATTGCTTTATATAGGATAGGATAGGATAGGATAGGATAGGATAATTATAATAGATTTTCTAATCACTTATAGAAGGCTATATTGGAGACAAACATCTAATGAATCACAAACTCACTCCATAAAACCAGTGATATTTAAATGAAATATTTAGGTACTTGCTGGAATAAAACTTTTTGTGTCTGTTTTAAAGTAGCGAAAGAAATAAAATTCTTTGTAACTAAACTTTGATTGTACAATGTAATCGAGATTGGTTTGGAATGAAATGCTCTTTCTAAATGCCAGAGCTCCAACAATATTAATCTTTTTAGCTCACAAGATTGATTCTGTCTCTATTGAAATACGAAAGAGGGTTCAATTAGCGCCATTACATTTCCTCTTCAGCTGCCTGTTGTAATATAATTTCTTATTCACTGTCTATCTCTCTTCTTGAGAGCATGTGCACTGTGCATTAGTTGCTTCACAACATGGAAACTACGCTGTTCTCTATTTCCATTTAAATTTATATATTCAAAAACTTTGTAGAGCAACCAAAATATATAGTAATATTTACCAAAATATTACTATCCAAAACACAATGCTCTTAAGATAATAAAGCAAGCAGAAACTAAAAAATAGATTTGAAACAATAGATTTCTCGCTAAAATATCACTTACATTTTCTTCTGGAATTGGTGGTGTGCAGAGGCTCACAAAAACTGTAACAGCAACTGTGAGCCCAAACAGAAGAATAGCAAAGTACAAATAATGAACATCTTTCAATACAGATGGTCTTTGATCCTCCTCACCACATGAAGGTGCTGTGTAAATAAATTCCATAACCATTCGAATAAATCCCACTACTAGTCCAAACATTAGGCCCCAGAAAGCTCCCTAGAAAAAATACGAAAAGATAATGTTGTTGACATAAATCTTGGTAACTTCAGCTTATTTACGGCTCCATTGCTGAGTTTACAATGAAAGGGGTTTCTTTACATATTTATTTTGGGTTAAATTTGATTTAAAGTACTTTTATTTAAAATTAAAGAAAATTTACAAGGTTAAAATTGTAACAGAGAGATATTTAAGAAAGCCAGTGTTGTCTCAAAACCAAACGGTGATATATAAATCTAATAGAGCTCCCAGATCAAGAGTGCAGGATTCTCTACTACAAATGTATCTCTTTACTGTCATCTAATAAGAATCCAGATGTTTTAGCCCAGATGTAATAGCCATAAAAGTAGACTGTCATCTATTAAATCTCTATTTTTAAGCCATTTATTTAGCAGTTTCTTTTACTCACAAATTATCGAAAGACTTGCCAAATCTGGGTTGCAAAATCTGGATGGCAGCAAGATATTAAAGTTTTCTATATCCATTTGCTGCCATCTAATGTATTAAAGAGTTTTTCATCCCAGATCCATAGGAGACGCTATGCTAAATTAAAAGAAGATTAAAAATTATACAACAACAGATTCGATCAAACAACCAGAAAATTACCTTATACTTCTAACAGTAGGCTAAAAGAAGGTATTTAACACTTATTCACTTTATTTTTGTTTTTGTTCCTTTTTATAATTTATCATCTTTACCAAAAATAAGACAATGGTTTACTTTTTCCCCACCGACTCTCCATCAGTCAGGTTTTATTTCGTATAGTCAATATTTGACATGATTTCCCCTCCCCCCCACAACTTACTGAACTTTTGTTGCACACCATGGGTTTTGGATGTGCACAACTATTACTCTTAAAAAAGAAACGGCGTGTTATTTGTGAGGGAGGGGTTGCATCATGGAATGACTGCATTGTGATTATTGACTCTCACAGCAAGTTAAGCAGAAATTGACTTGTGGGGAATTATGGAACTTAGTCTGACTTGCTGATATAAGGATATAACATTCTAAGAAGAAAAGCTATTTATTAAGTTTATTGAAAAGAGACTAGTGAAATAGCACTTGATTCCTGTGGATAGATCTCCACATAATTATATAAGGTTGTGCTCTCTTGAAGTCTCAAATCAAAGGCGATTTGATGGCTGGAAGATTAAAAGTAGGGAAATTTTGTGTCAGAAAAGAATTACTTTCTAAACTTTGGGGGAAAATAATAGAATGCAATTCTTTATAATATTTCTTTCTCCTCCCCCTTTCCATTCCTTCCTGAGCCTGTCACTATTTTCCGTTAAACCGGTAATCAAAGTCTTAAGAATCTTTTTAAAGTGAAACTGTGCTCTAATGGGACTAAATTCCAAAGATGTTGCATTCAGCAGTCAATATAATTGTAATGAATGGTCTTGTCTGCCCTTAAAAAAACTATGAAATGATGACATTGGGAAGATACTATTATTCATATAAACCTTCTCATTGATTCTGTACTTACTGGCTCATTGATTCTCCTGCAGAAGATTGCTAGGATAAACAGAGCAGTGATGGGTGGTGCTAGGTAACTGGTTATTGACTGAATATAGTCGAAGAGCTGACCGCTATTGGCTGTCTGGATGATGGGGATCCAAAGGATGCTAATGGCAACGAGAATCAGAACAAACACCCTGAGATAACAAGAGAAAGTACAGTTACTTTTGCACAACTTGAACAATCTAACTTTTTTCACTGAACCTCCTGGGAAATAAAGTGGGGAGGGAAGCATTGCACTCCTGGACTTTGGGGAAACTGAGCAAAAGATAACTTTAAAACTTCAGATACAAAAATATTTCATAAATCAAAATGGAGAAAGGGGAGGAATTTTATTAAAAAGCATATACAAAGCTACTGTCCAAAATGGTTATTTCATACCCCATAAATGTAAGGCCTCTGCGCCGATTATGAAAATTTACATACAGATATCATTTTCAACCCTGCAGGGCTATCCTTTGAATGTTTAAAAGCAGATAACTAATTCCCAGAATGCAGAACTCTGAATGGAGATTGGGAGGGTCATCAGTTCTGGAGGCCAGTGGTTGATATGGTTGTCTGCTTTGGGATCAGAGGCTCTGTAGTTCTATTTGTGCTGCTTCAGTTTTTATTTAAAATTGCGCACAAAGCCCTTGCTAGGATTTATACTTGGTTCTATGAGAACCAAGGCTGCAATCTTGTCATCGCTGTAGAATTATTTGGTCTCCAACAAGATTTTATCAGAAGTCTCTGTGAAGAATGCCTGGTAGAGGGATACATGAGGCTGCCATAGAAGCAGCGAACCAGATGTTGACCTATATAATGAGGAGCTGAACACATCAAATTAACCTTGTCAAATATGCTACCCTCTAAATGTTTTTGGATTTCAACTCCCAGAGCCCTAATCGTTCAAGTAAGTGCACAAAACTCTAGTAAGACAAAAATTACCTCCCAACAATCATAAGTTCTTGCTCTGTAGCTTTCTTACGAAGCCGCTGCCAGATATCTATGGCAAAGAGAGTACTGCTGCTATTGAAAATGGAGGTAAGAGAGCTCATCAAGGCAGCCATGATCACAGCAATCATGAGACCACGGAGTCCTAAGGAGCCAAAAAGAAACTTGAGTTAGCTTCTGTGTGCAAAGGAGCCCTAATCTAGCCGATTCAGAATCTCTTCTCCTTCTCAGAGTAAATGAAGCTTATCTCACCAACAGGCATGAGTTCCATTACCAGCTTAGGATAGGCAATGTTGGAACATCCCACTTTAGCGCCACAAACTTTTTCACAGATTACTGGATCTACACAGCCCACTTCATCTGTAGCAAGGAAACAAAAGCATTGTAATTCAGCTCATGAAGAACAAGAACCCCAAGGACAAAGGTCTTTCATACATTCAGTGTTCAGGCCATTCCCTCCATATTTCTTAGTTCAAATGTTATGAGCTTTTCCTATTTCTGCCTACAACAGAAGTGGGGAACTATGGCCCCTTTATGATTTGTGGACTACAACTCCCAGAATTCCTGAGCCAGGATTCCTGGGAGTTGAAGTCCACAGCTCATTAAAGGGCCATAGTTCCCCACCACTGGCTTAAAGGAAAATATAGAAATTTATAAAATACAAAAACTTATGGGGCATGCTTGTAATATTGGTCTGAAACAGAGGTGGTATTCAGCAGTTTCTGACCACTTCTGGAGAACTGGTAGCAGAAATTTTGCATAGTTCAAAGAACCGATAAATACCACCTCTGACTGGCCTCACCCCCATCTATTCTCTGCCTCCTGAGTCCCAGCTGATTGGGAGGAAATGGGGATTTTACAGTATCCTTCCCCTGCCATGCCTACCAAGCCTTGCCCACAAGACCAGTAGTAAAAAAAATTGAATCTCACAATTGGTCTGAAAGGCTTCTAACCAGAAAAACATTTGTTCGTTAGTTTTTCACCTTCCCTGGCTGAGACCATAGCCTTTTATTGTCAAATATTTCTAGTGCAATTTTGGGGGTGTTCTGGAGACTGGATGTGGAAATATGTGAGCTTCCAACAAAACATCTCTGGTTGCTCCCAGGAGAGCCTTTTCTTACGCTTTCAGCCAAATTTGATATTCCCATGACTAAACCCCTAATAATGTTTGTTCTACCATGTGGGTATCCAATTCTCTAGATCATTGACTGCTGCTCAGTTAATGATAAATGATGTCTGAAAGCACACATGGCTTTCCCACACCCGGAAGCAGCTTACCTGGAAAAAGAGCTCTGCTAATCATTCCTGGCATGACAATAAAAAACATAGGGAGGATTTTCAAATATCCACCCAATACTGATCCACCTTTGGCATGAGAGAGGTTCTTGGCTGAGAGCGACCTTTGCACAATGACCTGCAAGGAGAAACTTGGTGGTAATGGTTTCTTTTGCATTTCTTTGTCCAACCAAAACGAACGGAGCTGTCGTTTTACTTTAACTGATGGAAAAACCTTCCAATCGTCAAAATTTAGAAATTTCTATAGAGCAGGGGTCTCCAACCTTGGTCCCTTTAAGACTTTTGGACTCAACTCCCAGAGTTGAAGTCCACAAGTCTTAAAGGGACCAAGGTTGGAAACCCCTGCTATAGAGTGCCCAGTGATTGTGAAAGGCAACGTCTAACATTAAGAGAAGGTATCTTGTCTAATAAATTTGTAGAACATACAAATATTTAAAAATGCATCATCAATTCAGTTAAAACTTACAAGCACAATGGAGCCCAAAATTTACACAACTTACAAGCACAATGGAGCCCAAAATTTCTGTTGCTAAGTGAGACATTGGCTAAGTGAGTTTTGCCCCATTTAAGACCTTTCTTGTCACAGTTGTAAATCTGTGTAAATCACTGAGGGTCAGAGGTGGGTTTCAGCAGGTTCTGACCAGTTCTGGAGAATTGGAAGTGGAAATTTTGAGTAGTTCGGAGAAGCAGTAAATGCCATCTCTGACTGGCCCCACCCCCATCTATTTTCTGCCTCCCGAGTCCCAGCTGATTGGGAGGAAATGGGGATTTTGCAGTATCCTTCCCCTAGAGTGAAGTGGATACTGCAAAATGGAGATTTTACAGTATCCTTCCCCTGCCACTCCCACCAAGCCATGCCATGCCCACCAAGCCACACCCACAGAACTGGTAGTAAAAATTTTTGAAACCCACCATTGCTGCGGTTGTTAGGTTAGTAACACAGTTGTTAAGTGAATTTGGCTTCACCACTGAGTTTGCTTGTCAGAGGATGCAAAAGATGATCACAACACCCCAAGACAATGAATGTTGTAAATATGAGTCAATTGCCTAGTGTCTGAATTTAAATTAGGTGGCCATGGGGACACTGCAAGGATCATAAATGTAAGAAACATAAGTCACTTTTTTCCAGTGTTGTTGTAACTTCGAATGGTCACTAAACGCATTGTTGTAAGTCAAGGACTGCCTGTATACACATTTTAATGTAGTATTTAACTGAATATAAATGAATTTGTTCCAAGCCTGAATTTTAACCCTCTGAACCAATATACGTGACTTCCCTGCTAGCTGAAGTAGGCAAGATGGAATTGACATTGTTTGTTTCTTTTACATCATCTATGTAATAACATCATTACACAAATGGTACCTGGCAACGTCAATACAATAGAAATCTGAACCCGAAGTGCACTGCACTAAGGTCCATTAAATCAAGGTTACACTGTAATGTATGTTTGACTGTGGCTATGAAGATGCATTTGCTTCTTTAACTATGGTAGTCCCAAAGGACAGAAATTATGTTTTGTATTTCATTGTTTTTCTCTCTCTTCCTGCCTAGCAACAGGAGGCTTTATCCTTCTTTTTCTCCTAAAAGCTGAGCGATACAAATTATTCCGGGTGCTGTAAGCGTAAGGAAGGAGAGCTCTCACATCCTGCTCATGCATCTTTACTGAGAAATTAAATGGCTTTTTGATTCCATTGTAATGTTTTCCATATGTATTATTCAGTAGGAAGCATTGTTAACATCCTTCTGTGGAAGTGAATCATCAATCTAAAAGTTCAAGGGAAAGGGAGAAAGAGATTGATTTTACCTGATCAGTGCACCAGCACCAGAGAGCAAGAACCGAGAGGCCAAACAGAAGCCCAGGCCATGGAATATCCCCAGTGATTGGGTCTCTCATCATATGGAAAGCGTCTTGCCGTGGCAGGTGGCATGTTGTATTTGGGACAGTGATGTTAGGTATTGCCTGACTGTACTTCTCTTGCAGTCCTTCATACCACCCAACCTTCTCAAAACCTGAAAAGAAAAGCCTATTTTTTAAAACATTCATTCATTCATTCATTCATTCATTCATTCATTCATTCATTCATTCATTCATTTCTGCTTTACCTTCCTGTGTAATTTACTCTCTCAGAGCCAACATAGAAGCTACATTTGTTACACAGGATGGCCTTTTGTGTGATGTTTCTTTAAGAAACACCTGACATGCATGAGGCGATGGAATTGGGATGTAACTGTTTATCTTTAATCTTCAACCATTTAATTTGAATCTTCTCTGCCATTCTTAAATGGGAGGCATTTTCAGTACTAACACATGCTTGTTGAAAAATATGGTTATAGTTTAAAACAGAAACACAAATTATAAATAGTGCAATATGATATGTAACACACAAGCAACATGTTTAAGCTTACATGTTATTCAATAACAATATCAAGAAAATTACATTAAATTAATATTTAAATTATATTTAATATGTTTAATATTACTATATTAGAATTTATGGATTGTTGGGTATATAATTACTACAGTGTGGATGATTGTCTGCCAGTCTGAGCCATGAACGTAATTTTTTTCTTGACCAGACCTTCTGATCTGATGAATAAATATTTCATGGGACATTGTTCCAAATTTTGAAGGATTACAGTGCCACATTTGTTTGAACAGTACTTGGATAACACAGGATTTTATACTCGTTTAGGTCATTGTGTAAAAATGAAGTAAATCAGGCCGAAGGAACAACTATGTTTTAGTCTGGATCCCTCTCTGCATATTAAAAAAATGATTTTATTCCAACCACTTTGATTCAGATGAGCCTAAGGGTATAGATAAATGCCCAAGTGGCTTCAGTGACTCTCAGACAGCTAACGACAGACCAATCTTCAGAGTATTAATGCCCAAATGACTGCTAAGGAATATAAATTCTTCTATTTCCCACCATTCAGCCAGAACTGAAGAAGCTTCTTGGATGAGAAGTAAAATGTATTCAAGGAAAAAATCCCAATAAAGACTAGTTGCCTTTTGAAAAACACCTTTAGGATAACCATGACCTGGATGATTGAGAATCTCCATAGATATTCCAACCATAAGATAAACTCATTTTTGCACCATATATTGCTATCCTATGACAACTTTTTTAAAAGCAAAACTCAAGAAATCTATACTATTTTAGAAATGAGAATAAGAAAGTAAACAACACAATTCCTTCTTCTTACTTATGAACATAAGAACCAAAGCACCAAGTACCATAATTACAGTTTGTAGAGCATCTGTGTATATAACTGCAGTCAAACCACCTGCAATATAAAAAGAGAAACACAGGACGGATTCAGCCACAAATGCTTCTAAATATTGATGATCAAAGTAGCAAATTTACAGTCGTTGTATGCTATGTATGTTGTAAACAACTATGTGCATTCATTTTAATTTACTTTGATATGAAGAAAGCTAGATGTCAACCATGACCACCAATTGTAACCCTCTTCCTTTCGGATCCTGTAGACACAAACGTGACATTTTTTATTCCTGTCCCACCCGATGAATGCTCCTAGATTCTGGGATAATGATAGTCTTTCATGGTGACTTTCATGGTAGAAAAAAGGAGGAAGATGGTGGATTGTTCTGAAGTTGTTGTGACTCCAGCCCCCGAACCTGGCCCCATGCCCGGAAATGACTTGGAGCTGGGCCTGCTGCCAGAAAGTGACTTGGACAGTGAGGGGGAAGGGCCATCAGAACTTACCTCGGGAGCACTGGCTTCCCTGGCTCAGCTCCAGGAGCCAGAAGCAGGCCAGGTGGAAGAAATAATGAGGCCTAGGAAGTGCTGAGTCATGGAGTCACACCCCACAGGATATAAAAGGCAACGAGAGCTGGTGTGTCTCTTTGTAACAGGCAAATCCACTGATTGACTAGAGCTGAAGTTTGTGATTCACCAGCGTCATTGAAAATAATGAGGACTCTTGGGAGACGCTGGCTCTTTTGTCGCCAGAGCTGATAGTGCCGGCTAATTAAGCCATAATTTGGACGGAGGCGGAGGAGGACAGAACAGAAGTACTTTGATGACCACTTCAGAACCCAGCTATGAGTTGGGACCATTACTTATATCTTTTCTTTTTATAGAGCGCTCTCATCCAATGTAACACATGGGCTATTTCATAAATATAAATTATTGCTGACCAGGATCAGTTGTTCATGCACTGTTATACTGCTACACATAGAATAGTTACCTGCTATGGTGTAGATAGCTGTCACTATTAACAAGATCACCGTAGAGAGATAGAGATTCCAGCCAAGGGATATTTGGATAAAAAGTGCACCAGAAAAAATATCTGTCTGAAGTAAATAGAGAGAGAGGGAGAGAGGCAGGGAGGGAGAGGAAGAGAGAGAGATGAGGAAAGAAATGTTAATTGTGCTCAGTTATTATAGCTTGACTCTTGCAAGTAAAGCAGGTGCCAAAACTAGAAAAAGTGTCACCTTTGATACTGGTATATGGATGGCATCTATTGCAGATACAAATGACTCATCACTGATATAAATAATAGAATAACAGAGTTGGAAGGGACCTTGGAGGTGTTCTAGTCCAACCCCCTGCTCAGGCAGGAAACCATATATCATTTCTGACAAATGGCTGTTCAATCTCTTCTTAAAAACCTCCAGTATTGGATAACCCCCAACTTCCGGAGGTAAGTCATTCCACTGACTGATTGTTCTGACTGTCAGGAAATTTTTCCTTATGTCTAGGTTGATTAGTTTCCATCCATTGCTTCTTGTCCTGCCTTCAGGTGCTTTGAAGAACAGGTTGGCCTCTTCTTCCTTGTGGCAGCCCCTTAGATATTGAAACACGGCTGTCATGTCACCCCAGTCCTTCTTTTCATTAAATCTACTTTATTTACTTTACTTTTTATCCATTTTATTTTATTTTATTGGCTAGATCTTTAAACTATGTGAGACAGTCAGGTTGGAACAGCAAATCATCTTTAAATTTCGTTTAAGGGATTTGGAAGCAGTGGCAACCTGGACATGCTCTATTAGAACAATTATTATAATTGAGGATAATGGGATGACTTATCCAAGCAAACATCCTTGAGTACTAAGTAAACTATCTATCCCAAGGCTATGATTTTCTCTTGGATACATACCGATATTTTGGTGAATATATACAAAATGAGGGATAGTACAGATAGATAGATTTGAATCCTTTGTCCTCCAAATCTTTTCTTCATATATTCTGGCATGGTAATGACTCCAGAAGAGATGTAAACTGGTACAAAGATCCAACCAAGGACTATCAGTGCCCAGGTGGCCTATCAGGAACAAAAATGAAAGATACAGCATATGCACACAGTGTATATACTTATTTATTGCTAGAAAATGGCAAGAGAAAAATTGTGAAAAAACAAATAATATAAATGACAGTAGATAGATGAGAGAAATGATTCCTTGAATGAATAGCACATCTTCTAAGACATAAGAAACACTGAGGGTAGGTCAAAAGATCTTAATTAAGTGGATGTACAGGGCCTCAGGAAATCTAAGATCAAAATGAATGATCTTGCTCACACTTTTAAAATCACATTTTCACTTGCATTAAATCCCTCTTCCTCCTTTTTTCTGTTGATTTTCAGATACAACTTCTTTTGAACTTTTTTTTCTGTCAGGTTTTCAAAATATAGATAAAGTGATGGAGCTTTAGCATTGGACCTGACTATTACTTTTACTACTACTTTTAACACCACACAAGCGGGGAACAATGCCTAGAAAACTTGGCTCAACTTTGAGAATCAGACCTAGTTAATTCTTAAATAGAAGAACCTCAGAAAATCCCAGGACAGTAAGCTAGATTGTGGAAGTTGAAAAATACCCCAGAAGATTTATTTATTTATTTATTTATTAAATTTTTATAAAGAAGATGACAATGTCTTCCATTTTATCGCTAAGCTCACAACTTAGTTGGCTTCTGGAGATCCCTTTTTTCATTCATTACCATGTAAGTTACTGGACTCCAGCCTTGCTTCTTTGCTGTTCTAGTAAGTGTGCCCTTTATTGCATGAGGAAATGTATTATTGGGTGACCTTTAGCACCAAGAGAAATAATTCATCTTAGAGACAGCTGAGCTCCAGTTTTTTTGGCAGCTGAGAAGTTCAGATATCCCTCAGGACTGCGCTATAAGTAAAGTATTGTAATTGCAAGCAATGTTACTCAAAGCATGGAACAATCTTGGCCTTCAAACAATTCTAAGACAAAGTTGGCTTTTAAATTCACTTGGATTACTACAAAGGCAGGAGTCAAGGGTCACAATCTTGTAGGGACTTCTGTACTGGAGCAATAAACTACGCAATTTAACCTGAATTTGTCATGAGTTTATGTTCAGTATGTTTTAAAATGCCAGTTTGAGAAGAATTCACTTCTGACTATTCAGTGGAAAGCTACCTTTTCTTTAGAACTAGCCCTTTTCTTGAATACTCAGAAAATTCTTTTCACACTGGATTTTCAACCCAGTGGGCTAATTTTTTCCTTGACTCCCACATAGAATCATTATAATCTCATGGAATTGATTAAAATTAAGCATCATTTGCTAGGTGCCAAAAATATTTAGAATATTTAGGAACTCTGCCACAATTGATGAATCAGGCCATATCAATCTGCTAAAAATAATAATCCAAAAATGACATTACTTCTCCATTCAAGTACATTAATTGTGCTATCATATGGGAAGTCCTGCCCCTTTTGAATATAATGTGTGCCATAACACAGTGGATTATATTGTACTGCTTCTAAACATTAGCACGTACATTTTCTGAAACGGACAGTGAAACTACAGTACATGTAGCCCTTGTTTAATGTTCACTCACAACTACCATTCAAAGTTATAACGGCATTGAACAATGGTACTTATGACAGGTCCTTGTAGTTGCAGCTGTTGTTACATTTCCGTGGTCAAGTGATCACAAGGTACGCACCTGGCAAGTGGCTTGCAATTACGACATTGCAACATCTTGCAATCCTGCGATTGCCATTTGCCACCTTTGCTGTGGGCTTCTAACAAGCAGGCCAGTGGGGAAACTATGAAGTCTCAAATAGTGATCATGTGATTGTGGTATGCTGTGATTGGTCAGAAAAAGCAACTTTTTCACATGACATTGCATCTTACAACTGTGTCACTTTAGCAACCCAATAATTAGACCAAACCTACACAGGAGTCCCATAGGAGTCCTCCAAAACAACCCATTTGTAAAAAAGCAAAGTCATCTCACATTCCACTCAAAGCCCCCAACGGCCAGTCCTCCTGCAGCTCCAGTGCCTGCTAGACCAATAAATAGGCCACTCCCCACATTGCTTGACATCAATGATGCGCCAATCTGAAACCATATAATATCCAGGGATTAGCTCAGAAATAGGAAAAATGAACATGCATGCAGTAGTGAATAAACATAGAGGAAAATATCCAGGACTCTTCATCTGATGGTGTACTTTCTCTGTTTTAAAAAGAAAATCTGAATAACCTTATCCCAAAGTTTTAGGGCAATAATGGAAATAATCATTTTGCTCTTTTGTGTAGAATCTTGGCCAACCTATGGACTATTGAAAAATAATTCTGTAGTAATTCATTTTAAATCTGGGTTAAAATGAACTAATCAGAGCCAACTTTGTCTCATTCTTTTTTAAAAGAACTTTATTAAGAGTTTAATAAAAAAAACTATGAGAAACCAATATTTAGAATACAGAAAAGAAAGAAGTAAAGAAAGAAAAAAAGCCAAAAAGCCAAAAGTGTAGGGGAAAAAATAAAAATATTAAGAAATAACTTCTGATTTTCTTTTACAGCAGCTATAAGGGTAAATTAACCTCTTATTCTATAGTTACAGCATGACATATTTTTCTATGATCTATATTTTTGCTAGTCATCAAAACTATTTACCATAAATTCATTTTTTTCTGTTTGCTGCAAAAAGTCTATAATGCGTTTTCAGTCTGCATTAATGTCTTTTCTCTGATTAAAGATATCAATTTGGTCATCTTAGCAAGTTTCATCAACTTCATCAACCATTCCTTCATTCTGGGTCATATCAAGCTCTTCCATTTTTGGGTGTATAATAATCTCTCTGTAATTATCATGTATATATAATAAAAAGTTCCATAACTTTTCCCCCCAATTATCAAGCAAACCTCAAAAGAAACACCTCTGGTTTCAATTATTGTTGTTAGTTGCAAAGTTGTGTCTGACCCATCGCGACCCCATGGACAACGTTCTTCCAAGCCTTCCTGTCCTCTACCATCCTCTGGAATCCATTTAAGCTCATGCCTACTGCTTCAGTGACTCCATCCAGCCACCTCGTTCTATGTTGTCCCCTTTTTCTTTTGCCCTCAATCTTTCCCAGCATTAGGCTCTTCTCCAGTGAGTCCTTCCTTCTCATTAGGTGGTCAAAGTATTTGAGTTTCATCTTCAGGATCTGGCCTTCTAAAGAGAGTCAGGGTTGATCTCCTCTAGGACTGACTTGTTTGTTCGCCTTGCAGTCCAAGGGACTCGCAGGAGTCTTCTCCAGCACCATAGTTCAAAGGCCTCAATTCTTTGGCGCTCAGCCTTTCTTATGGTCCAACTTTCACAGCCATACATTGCAAAGTGTCTATAGCTGAGTCCAAATTATTTTTAGCTTTTTTATAAATCCACCAAGTGTGGTAAAATGTCCCTCCTTGTTGTTCATGGATACGTCCAGATAGTTATCATGAACCAAGTTTAATTCAAAGAAGCCATTATCTTTTATGTGCTTTTTACAAGGAAAAATTAGGTAGAAGCAATAGAGGACAGTAGTTGTAAGAGAACCTGGAAGACCCATGTTCAAATATATCCTTATCATGGAAGGTCACTAACAGTCATGGTCTCAGTCCAACATATTTCAGCAGATCATAATTAGGGGGATGAGGAAACAGCAGATATTGCTATGTATCCTACTATGAAATCCTACATCTAACAAACCAATAAATAAATAGGAACACGGAATTCAGCTGACACGTATTCTGTTTTATTGCTCTCGTTTCCAATTATGTTTTGAAGCATGCTTTTGGTCTGTTGTCTTTTTTCCCCATAGGATCTATAGGCAAATTGTCAGATTTTTGTAATTTATGTAAAGATCACGTATTTTTTTTAAATGCACAAACTAGTTTGATTATTATTTTTTTGTTCCTTTCTTTAATTGCTAAAATGCCCCAAACATTGGAAATGGCAAGCTTTAATTCCTGCTTTAATTATAGCACTTCCTGGTTTGTTCCAGCACAAGAACCACCTCATCATTTCATTATGTTTTAAAATGCTGGTGAAATCTCTGCCTGCTGCCTATAAAGATTTTAAAGGCAAAGACAAATACCCACTGAACTTGGCTTGTGCATAGCATTTAGTATTACTATTGATCTGTTGGTCTTGATTTAATCTATCTATTCCCAACAGAACCTACAAAGCACTTCTTGGACATTCTTATATATAATCCTACAGATTATATGTAGTCTGAACCACTGGTCTCCAAACTTTCTGGATTTATCAGTGCCATCAGAAACAAGAAAAAAGAGCATGAATTCAAAACAGATGTTTTCTTATTTGTTGATATCTTATATGCACGTACTACTGCATATATATTGGTATACTGCAGGTACTATGAAGCATTTACTGTATATTATAAATGCTTTAAAACAGGGGTCTCCAACCTTGGCAATTTTAAGACTTGTGGAATTCAACTCCCAGAGTTCCTCAGACAGCTTCAGCTCTGGGAGTTGAAGTCCACAAGTCTTAAAATTGCCAAGGTTGGAGACCCCTGTTTTAAAGTATCCCCCAAATATATATTTAATATATTCAGTTCACTATTAATGCAGCTTAATTTCCTTCTTTTTAAGTATAAACATTAAATGGAAATAGAGCATTCTAACATTTTCTTCCTATATTCTTGGACTATGTATATACATTTAATCAATCAATCAATCAAATAAATAATTGCACACCCCACTTTGGGGACTATTACTCTAGACAGCTGACATTGGTATGGAAATCTGTAATGCCAGTTCAAGCAGCTATCATGGCCATTTGAAAATTGATCAGAGTCTTTCAAATGTTTCCTGGGTAGCACCTCTGGCCAAGCAGAGGTGACTTTCAAGATTTCCATCAATATGGCATTCCATTCATCAGATTTATGATTCAATTCTAAATTTTGGGGGGCATTTGGAGGAGGGGATGGGGACTAAAAATATCCATATAGTAGGCTTGACTGCATAATAGAAGCTCTATCCCTTTTATTTGTTTGGGTGCACACTTTTAAAAGGGATGGATCTTTCAATCACATGGTCATGTCTACCGTACTGAATTTCTGGATCTCCTGCTAGCAATACGTACTTTAAAACTGGTTGGGCTCCTTAAATATAGAATGTATAAAGTCTGGCACCATCAGACATTTAAAAATAATAAAGCATCATTAACTAAGACTGGGACAAATATGGCACAAATATGTTGAGAACAAACATGCTGATTATTTGGAAACAGAAACAGAAAATCTATCATTTTACAAACAGCGAACAGGCAAGCCACATGACTAGCAAGAAAACCAGGGAATATACTTTTGAAGTCACTGAAGATCTGAACAGGAGAAATTGGTCCTGCTGAAGCCATTTGAGAATTTGTCAAATCATGAACCCAGGGTTTCAGTATTAGCAAAAATCCAGGTCAGACCAAACCTCATAAGCCAGAGCTGCTCAGAGGGGGAAAGGAACTTGCTCTCAGTTTTTGGAAGATGAATTCCTTTGCTTTCCTGCCTCCATTTCTGTATATAACGTTGGCCCCATTCACCAAAGTCCCAAGGGACCTATCATGATAGTTAGCTCCATAAACTTCTGGGTGGTCCCATAAGAAGCAGGAACTTCTCAAGCCAAAATATTTGTGGATCTGGAAGTGCTACAGTAACTGTTCCATGAAAATAGATCTTTGAGCAAATATTTAATCAGGGTGGTTAAAAATTCAGTTTATGCTTCTGTGAAAGACAAAGCTTCCTTGACAAGTAATAGAGTGCATAGTTTAAGTAGCAGTACAGAAGGATGTCTCTTAGTAGTAGCTGTAGTTAAAAATATACATAATGTATATTGTAAGTGATAAGAACCAGGAAACACCTTGGTATTTACTTTAACTGGTATTTGTAAGTTGCAGCAGCAATAATTAATACAGATAAATGCGTAAGATAGCAGATAAGGAGATCCTAGTTTTTGATAGAAGCATAGTTTTAATTAAATAGAAATAGAATGAGGTAATCATGTGCCAAGGTGATAAACTGTGTCACTTAAAGTGAGGCTACTAATTATAAATAATTTGCAAAGTTTACAACTTCCTTGTCAGGTTCTTTTAAAGAATATTGAAGGAAAAGTCTGATCCAGTTTCTAATTTGCTTTGTTTATCTCCTACCTACAACTTGTTTTTCTTATGAAGCCTACAAGTAGTGGATAGCATTTCTCTCCCTTGTCTGGATTAATTAGTATAAGGTCTGGTTAAAACTTGGATGAGAGATTTTCTAGTGATCAAGTGTGTCTTCTAAAAGTTGTGCACTTTTGCATCGTGGCAGGGGAAATCTAAAACATCTACAGAGATCAGTAGATTAGAAGGAAGATCATTTGCTTTCAGTCGTTTCATAATTTCTCCTTGCATTTTGTTTGATGGTTTCCATCCCAGGACTAAAGGACCACTTCTAATATTACAGTACAAAAAGTGTTTCATTGGAACTGAAACCAGAACTTCCTAATGATTTTAGTCCACCAACCACATGCTTAGCCTGTGATGTTTTAAGAACTAGAGGAAAGATTTCTTGAAGATGAATTGTTCCACATCCTACATTCATTGCTTCAGTGTTTTAGTACTGTATATTAGCAGGGAAAGCTGCTTTAATATACAGTACTAAAACTACAGTTTTAGTACTGTATATTAGCAGGGAAAGCTGCTGCTAGTAAGGTATCTAATCTTAGTTTGTACCCCGGCTTTCACGAGTTGAAATTGTTTTTTGTTAGGGTGTGGTTAATGTGTCTTATGGCTTTTTACGGCCCAGTTTGTCTTCGTCCCTAAACAGGTAGATCATATATCTGATCGTTCTTTACGCCGTTGGTATTATTTTGGGTCAAACTTTACTTAAGGCCACCATGGCATTGCATTTTTACTATAAATATAACTTTGCCTGTGTGTGTGTTTATAAAATACAGAATAACAGAGTTGGAAGGGACCTTGGAGGTTTTCTAGTTCAATCCCCTGCTCAAGCAGGAGACCCTATACCCGTGATAGCGAACCTACGGCATGTGTGCCACAGGTGGCACATGAAGCCATATCGGTGGGCACGCAACCATTGCCCTACATAGGTTCAGCACGCATGCGTGCGCTGCCTAGCTGATTTTCGGGCCTTCCAAGCTCACTGGAAGTCGGGAAAGACCCTGTTTCTGGCCTCCAGAGGGCCTCCAGTGGTGGGGGAGGCCATTTTTGCCTTCCCCAGACTTCTAGAAAGCCCCTGGAGCCTGGGGAGAGCAAAAAATGGGCCTACTGAGCCCATTGTGCCATTACGTACCAAAAGTGGGGGGACCACAGCGACGGGGCACATTGAATTATGGGTATGGGCATGCGCACACATGCGCAACCCCCCAAGCTCCCCCCGCTTTTGCCACGCGATGACAAAAACGTTAGCCATCAGTGCCCTATGCCATTTCAGAAAAATGACTGTCCAGTTTGTTCTTAAAAACCTCCAGTCATGGAGCACCCAAAACTTCCAGAAATAAGCCTCTGATTAATTGTTCTTGTTAGGAAATTTCTCCTTAGCTCTAGGTTGGATTTCTCTTTTTTTTTGTTTACATTTATATCCCGCCCTTCTCCGAAGACTCAGGGCGGCTTACAGTGTGTAAGGCAATAGTCTCATTCTATTTGTATATTTACAAAGTCAACTTATTGCCCCCCCAACAATCTGGGTCCTCATTTTACCTACCTTATAAAGGATGGAAGGCTGAGTCAACCTTGGACCTGGTGGGACTAGAACCTGCAGTAATTGCAGGCAGCTGTGTTTTAATAACAGGCTTCTTACAGCCTGAGCCATACCACGGCCCTCTTTAATGATATTCTGCCCATTACTTCTTGTCCTACCCTCAGGTGCTTTGCAGAATAGGTTGATCCTTTCTTCTCTATGACACTGACAGTCCCTCAAGTACTGGAAGACTGTTATCACATTACCCCTAGTCATTCTCTTTGTTAGGCTAGACATACCCAATTCCTGCAACTGTTCATCGTATGTTTTAGCTTCCAGCTCCTTAATCATTTTCTCTGCACCTTTTCTAGAGTCTCAACATCTTTTTTCTATCATGGTGACCAAAACTGGATGCAGTTTTCCTAGTGTAATCTTATCAAAGTAGTATAAAATACTAACACTTCATGTGAACTTGACACTATCCCTCTGTTGGTGCAGCCTAGGACCGTGTTGACTTTTTAGCGGCTGCAGCACACTGCTGTCTCATAGTTTTCCACTAGAATTCATAGATCTTTTTTACAGTTACTGATGTTAAGCCACGGATCACCTGTTCTGTACCTGTGCATTTGGTTCTTCTTGCTAAGTGCAAAACCTTACTCTTCTCATCACTGAATTGCATTTTGTTGAATAGGGCCCAGTGTTCAAGTCTGCTCCTTAACATAACATAATAACAGAGTTGGAAGGGACCTTGGAGGTCCTCTAGTCCAACCCCCTGCCGAGGCAGGAAACCCTACACCATTTCAGACAAATGGCTATCCAACATTTTCTTAAAAATTTCCAGTGTTGGAGCATTCACAACTTCTGCAGGCAAGTTGTTCCACTTATTGATTGTTCTAACTGTCAGGAAATTTCTCCTTAGTTCTAAACTGCTTCTCTCCTTGATTAGTTTCCACCCATTGCTTCTTGTTCTACCCTCAGGTGCTTTGGAGAATAGTTTGATTCCCTCTTTTTTGTGGCAACCCCTGAGATATTGGAACACTGCTATCATGTCTCCCCTAGTCCTTCTTTTCATTAAACTAGACATACCGAGTTCCAGCAACCATTCTTCATACCTTTTAGCCTCCAGTCCCCTAATCATCTTTGTTGCTCTTCTCTGCACTCTTTCTAGAATCTCAACATCTTTTTTACATCGTGGCGACCAAAACTTAATGCAATATTCTAAGTGTGGCCTTACCAAGGCATTATAAAGTGGTATTAACATTTCACGTGAAAACCTATCTTCTAAAGTGTTGCTATTCCCTCCAGCTTGATGTCATCTGCAAATCTGATGAATTCCACTTCTATCCCTTCATTTAAAATTGTTTATTAAGATAATGAGGACCACTGGGCCTAAGACAGAACCTTGGGAGACCCCATTGAATGCTTCCTTCCATGTAGATGTAGTTCATTTCTGAAGACTATACGTTGTGTGTGTTTGGTCAGCTAGTTATGAATCCATGTCCTGATCGTGTGGTCTATCCCACATTTTTCTATCTCACCAAAAAGTAGGTTGTGGTCTACTTTGTCAAATGCCTTACTGAAGTCCAAGTATACTATGTCCATAGCATTTCACTGGTCCGCTAATTTAGTCACTTTGTTAAAGAATGCAATAAGAATTTTCTAGCATTATTTGGTTTTGACAAACCCATATTGGCTTCTAGTAATAATTTTACTTGTTTCTAGCTGTTCACAGAGTTGTTGCTTAATTATCTTTTCCAGGATCTTCCCAGGTATTGATGTCAGATTGATTGGTCTGTTGTTTTCTTGATCCATTTATCCCCCCTCCCTTTTTTGAAGGGAGGAACTAGATCAGCTTTCTTGCAGTCTTTTGAGAGTTGTCCAGTGCTCCAGGATCTTTGAAAAATAAGGTCCAGTGGTTCTGAGATCATGTCTGCCAGCTCCTGTTTAATCCTGCCACAATAAGGATCAGTGTCTTTGGGAAGAGACCCTATTTCTCTAAGATACAAATGCACATTGCACAGTCAGGCTCTTTACATCCCAGCTGAGATGTTGTCAATGCTGGCTTCAGGGAAAGGCTTCTAGTCTTATCCAGTATTAATATTTTAACTATCCCAAAGGTGAGAAACAGGTCAAATTCTATTAGCCTTTGCTTAGGGCTCCAAAGTGCAAAGGGAGAAATATGACTCTCAGAAAAGAAAATGGCTGGGTGGTTGAGAAATCACAGAGAGACCATAAGAGGTTACACTTTGGAAGGAGAAAATGTAATCTTCTAAATGCTAATTTTCTACAATAGAATGGAATGGAATGGAATGGAATAGAATAGAATTTTTTATTGGCCAAGTGTGATTGGACACACAAGGAATTTGTCTTGGTGCATATACTCTCAGTGTACATAAAAGAAAAGATACCTTCATCAAGGATTATAAGGTACAACACTTAATGACATTCACAGGGAACAAATAAGCAATCAGGATCATAAGGATACGAGCAACAAAGTTACAGTCATACAGGCATAAGTGGAAAGAGATTGGTGATGGGAACGATGAGAAGATTAATAGTAGTGCAGATTTAGTAAATAGTTTAACAGTGTTGAGGGAATTATTTGTTTAGCATGCATGGGATGTATGCATCCATAGGCATGCAAGCATACATAGGCATTGAAAGCTACTTGAAGTTGCTTGTATGATTGAGGTTATTTAAAAATGAAAGTTCAGATATTTTGGACAAATGGATTGTATGCTTACAATGAATCTTGCAAAGGTCATCTGTCCAATTCGTTGTTCAAACAAAAAGAAATATTGCTGTGAGATTAGATGACTAAATTTGCTTCTTAGAGGTATAGCATCTCATCAATCTTTCATAACCAATAGTTGGGGTTTTTTTTCTTTTTAAGAACTAAAAACACAAAGCAACACTTGGTCTTCTTTAGGGCAGAACTCAATTAGTCGGGAGTGGGCCAAACATCAACATGGGGTCTTCATAAAAACAAAGCAACATATCTCTTCTGGGACTCCATTCTCATGAAATTTGCCTTTTCTCTTATGATATATAACCTAGCAAGGAAGTTGTTGGGCACAACTGGCTTCTTGTCAGCCTTATAAATTTCCTACAATATTACTGTAGGTAAACAATAGGTTAAATATCGCTGGGGTACAAAACACATCAAACCTTTATATGTTTGTGTATTTGTGTGTCTGTTAAAGGTATGGGGAAAACATTGTCTATAGAATTTACAGTTCATATAACCCAAAGTTGAAGTTCAAGGTCATATTCAGCTTGCAGTTAAACTCTCAAAAGATCTACAGCATTGTATTTTTGAGGGAGGGTGAAAAAGATATTCATCCCACTGACACTTATTTCTCTGGGCCTTTAAATTACTGTTATATTACCTTTTTGCTCCAAAGAAAATGTGTCCTTCAAAAGGTTTATGCCTTTCCAGTGAATCATTTTGGAGATTTAAATCCAAGTGGTTTAGCACAGAAAGCTACAATCTTTACAAAGTTGCTCAATAAATGAAGAAGTTATTAGATAGCGGGGAGGGGAGTGTTTTTGCCACCGTTTCAGCTAAGAGAATAGTCACTCTTCTGAACCTGAGGGATTTTTATTTTTATTTTAAAAGAAAAATCTTGAAATACTCCATTATTCCCTTGTGGCTATAACTAAGTTTCCCCTTATCCCCATTCTCTTTTCAAAGCCTTGGTGATCATATTTTAAGAGCCAATAATATTTTATAAATCCCAGGTGGCATTGTACATTCGTTTGTGTACAAATATAAAGTTTAGCTATTTAAATCCTCAGTTGGCTGCTAGCAATCTAATGCCGCTTGAGATAAAGTTTTTCATTGCTTTCCTTGGTCTTATTGCGTTTTAAATAGGCTACCTGAGTGGCAATATAGTTGATTTCCCTCCCTCCTCCTTGTGCTTACCATACTAATTATTGGGCCACCAGAAGTATCTATAGAGTGTTATAAAAGGTCAAGATGGTAGCAACAACTGTGTAATTGAAGACTTAAATGTCTTGCACTTTATGCAACCCACATAAACACCAGTGGTCATTCTAGACTGCAACAAGGCTATGATTTGCAGAGTTGAATGTCTCTTACTTGCATATTTACTACAGCTGCTAATATCCAAGTCTACTCTCTTTTTTACTTCTTTTTTTTAATTAGTGTAACATAGGGTTCCCCACCGACCAGTGCAATGGCCTACAGGTGAAGATGCTTGCCTCCCACTCAAAAGGTTGAGAGTTCAATCCTAGGCAGTTGTCTTTCTGTCAGGGCTCAAAGAAAAAATATCTGATGCAAACTCTGTGTAGGCATCAGGCAAGGCATCCAGCCAGCAAATGCTTAGCTCCATTCAGTTGCCACGGCTCCACCCCGATTAAAGCGATTAAAGAGTCGTAAAAAGAAAAAAAAGCGTTCCCCGAAGTGATCAATATTGATACTCAAGGGTCAATGGAATCATCTACGGGGTCAAAAAGGTCTGGTGGGGTCAAAAGAGGTTAATTAAATTCTGGGGGAATCAAGTGGTTGAAAAATGATATAAGATTTATTGGAGTGAATTAATTTGTTTGTGAGGGGTCTCTATCGAGTTCCATTCCAGTCCCTAGTCTTAAAGGGAGGTGGCTAGCAGTGAGATAGTACTCTCTAGGGTTAATTGTCAGCCACTACAACAGCAGCCTTGAGTTGTCTCTGTGTATTGTTGCTGGCCTTGAAGCAGTCATTAAGTGGGAAATTACTGTGACTGTACTTTGCTTTTCTCCACTCCACACCCCCATCTTTTGAAATATTTACCCCAGTTCTGGGATAATTAGCAAGACAGCAATTAACATTCATTTTTACATTCATTGGAAAAGAAAGGACAAGAAGAGACTAAACAGGCACACAATGGGGCTGTGTGCATAGTGTTTTCAGGGCTGCCAGAGACACCACATTCCTTTCAATGTGTATTGCGATGACCTCATGGTCACATGACCATGATTGCCAGTGTTCTCTGCCCACTTCCCACAAGCAGTGCAGAAGTCAGCTGGAAATCAAAAGATGCTCCTGCTCCACTGCTGTTTTGCCCACCTGTGGGTCATTCTGTTTACCTATTTTATTTTTATTTTTTATTTTTTATTATTTTATTTACATTTATATCCCGCCCTTCTCCGAAGACTCAGGGCGGCTTACAGTGTGTAAGGCAATAGTCTCATTCTATTTGTATATTTACAAAGTCAACTTATTGCCCCCACAACAATCTGGGTCCTCATTTTACCTACCTTATAAAGGATGGAAGGCTGAGTCAACCTTGGACCTGGTGGGACTAGAACCTGCAGTAATTGCAGGCAGCTGTGTTTTAATAACAGGCTTCTTACAGCCTGAGCCACACCGCGGCTCAAATATAGACTTATTAAATTTTGCTTACTACTACAATTACTTAAGATATATACTCTTCTTGATGATTATGGAACCATGCAGTATTGGGGGGAAAATATAATCAGCCTAAAATGTAATGGTTTTTTTCTGGTTACATCAGATTCCACTACCTTTCTCTCAAAGGATGACCCAAGAGGTCACAGGATTATCTTAACTTAACATAACAACAGAGTTGGAAGGGACCTTGGAGGCCTTCTAGTCCAACCCCTTGCCCAGGCAGGAAACCCTACACCATCTCAGTCAGATGGTTATCCAACATTTTCTTAAAAATTTCCAGTGTTGGAGCATTCACAACTTCTGCAGGCAAGTCGTTCCACTTATTAATTGTTCCAACTGTCAGGAAATTTCTCCTTAGTTCTAAGTTGCTTCTTTCTTTGATCAGTTTCCACCCATTGCTTCTTGTTCTACCCTCAGGTGCTTTGGAGAACAGCCCGACTCCCTCTTCTTTGTGGCAGCCCCTGAGATATTGGAACACAGCTATCGTGTCTCCCCTAGTTCTTCTTTTTGTTAAACTAGACATACCCAGTTCCTGCAATCGTTCTTCATATGTTTTAGCCTCCAGTCCCCTAATCATCTTTGTTGCTCTTCTCTGCACTCTTTCTAGAGTCTCAACATCTTTTTTACATCGTGGCGACCAAAACTGGATGCAATATTCCAAGTGTGGCCTTACCAAGGCATTATAAAGTGGCACTAACACTTCATGTGATCTTGATTCTATCCCTCTGTTTATGCAGCCCATTATTCTAAAGACAGAATTTGAATTTTGAAAAATGGTAGTCTATGAACCCAATTCAGTTTGATGCAGAAAGTTGTTCTGTTTTGGTTTAGCTCTGTTTTGTTACTATTTAGATGTATAAAAACTAAAAGTATATTGATACTTATATGTAGGAAGATGGCTTTCTATTGTATCTCCATCTCTTGCACTTAGAGTTAAAGCTGTCAAAGAGTCATTTACTGGGGAGATAGGTGGCATATAAATTAGAATGGAAGGGGAGGGAAGGGAAGGGAAGGGAAGAAATGGAATGGAATGGAATGAAATAGAATAGAATAGAATAGAATAGAATAGAATAGAACAGAATAGAATAGAGGTTGCAAAAATCCAAATGACCATGAGGTTAGTATAGCATTAGTTTTCTGTGTCTCTCAGCTGCCACATGGTGGGCATCTAACTAGGATCCCAATTTTGATATTTTCAAGAATATGTAGAACTAATAAAGTATTTGTACTCACAGGCCACCATGTCATGGATCTTCCAGCCAAAAAATAGCCTCCAACTGTCCCTCGACTGGCCCGAAGAGAAGACTAAAAGAAAAAAGAAAAGAAATGCTGAAATAAGGAAAATACTGGCTTGGATTTTAAGAAAATTGAATGATACGACATTCACTGAAAAAGGAGGGAACTGCAATTACTTTTATCAAAGACTTGAATTCCTTTGTGGACTTTTTGCTAAAAATGGATAAAAAATGAACTGATGATTTTAGGATTTATATATTAAAAATGTTTGATTAAGAAAAGAAGGCGACAGCCTTACCAGGTAGATCAGACAGGAAACATGGCCAGATCAGCTAATTTCACTTTATTGTAAAGCTACATTAACAGGATCCTGCAAATCTGAAAAGACAGTTTTTCCATGGTCACCTTTTCAACCTGAGGGTCCACCCTGAGTCTCTTCCTCTGCCCACTATGCAGCTGTGGGCTCTGCTTCCTCTTATCTGATTGTTTCCTAGACAGCATCTCTTTGCCTGGTTTTCCAAGATCATTCCCACAGGCCATTACAGAAGGGAACTATGATATATAATTTGGGTGGGTGAATATGATAATTATGCTTATAACTGCTGCAAAGAAGATTGGAACACATTTCTTTAGATATTTTTATTTCGTCTTTTATTTTCTTACCCCATTTTTGTATTCTTTTTACCTTCTTTTTCCAATTTTTCCTTTATGTTTCTGGATTTTTTAAACCTATGTAAAATCTTCTTATAATAAAATTACTTCTAAAAAAGGAAGAAGTAATTAACAGAATAAGAGATTTATTCCATCCCTTTTTTTTTTTTGTTTACATTTATATCCCGCCCTTCTCCGAAGACTCAGGGCGGCTTACAGTGTATAAGGCAATAGTCTCATTCTATTTGTATATTTTTACAAAGTCAACTTATTGCCCCCCCAACAATCTGGGTCCTCATTTTACCTACCTTATAAAGGATGGAAGGCTGAGTCAACCTTGGGCCGGGCTTGAACCTGCAGTAATTGCAGGCTTGGTGTTCTTAATAACAGGCTTTACCAGCCTGAGCTAAACCGGCTTCTCCTTTCAGTCCTCTAAAAGTGTCTAGGTTGTGGGCCTAGATCAGGGGTCTGCAAACTTGGCTCTTTTAAGACTTGTGAAATTCAACTCTGGGAGTTGAAGTCCACAAGTCTTAAAAGAGCCAAGTTTGCAGACCCCTGGCCTAGACCAATGTGGTTGGCACTGGGGCTACATTTAAACATATGTGGGCCAGGTTTCAGGCACCAATGGATGGGGGGGGGGTGAATCAAAAATATCAAGATGGTGTATGAAACTATGGGATAAAAGCCCCAACTGCTTTTTTATATCTAACCACAACTGTGTAGCTCTTTTAATCTAAGGTTCCATATGAGTCACAATTGAGATTTTCTCTTTATCCTCCTTGGAGTTGGAATTTTTACTTTTTAAAGCCTGTATTGAATTTACTTTGGTACTAAAGACAAAAGGGATCTGAAGATCGAAAAAAGTGGGATGCGGGACGGTGTCATAAGCAGCTTGAAGGCTTCCCTTTACTTTCTCAAAGAGGCTTTTGAAAGGGGTACAGACAGCACAAGAAGAAAGAAAGATAGGAAAATATTCCTTGATGAAGTTTTCTACAAGGAAGAAGTACAGAGAAATATATGGAATAGAATCACATGTTTGTTTTACTTGCTCCACCTTTTTCCCTAAACCTTGATCTATTGATTTATTTATGAGACTTTTATATCACCTCAACTGTATGCAACACATAGCAGGCATGCTTCAATACCTATTCCCTACTGGGGACACTGGCATTCAAGGTTTTATGCCAGAACACAGTGAACTTGAGAGCGATACTGTCTTCAAGATTGGCACACAATACATTCGTCATGTAAGGAATGAATACATTCACTATACACAAGCTAGTGTAGTGTGTAATGAATGTGTAGTGTGTAGTGAATGTGTAGTGTGTAGTGAATGTGTAGTGTATACCAGCGGTCACCAACGTTTTGGACCTCAGGGACCACTAATTCATATTTTAAAATCCCATGGACCACTAATATGATCTGCCTAATGACCGCCTGGTGGGCATGGCTAGGTGGTCATGTGACTGGGTGGGCATGGCCAACTCAATGTCACTCATGTCAAGGGCCACCTTGCCAGCCTCTACTCACCCCACCCCTCCCAGACACTCCTCGCCTGCCCACCTGGGCTCCTTAGTGCCCCAACAGGAAGCAGTTGTTAGAGCTAAGCAGCCACCATGAGAAAGCGTTGACAAAACAGCTGGCTCAGTTCAAATTGGATCTGACCGAGAAGGAGGCTCAGCAGAAGAACCTCACTGAGGACTATGAGCATCGGTTTTCCAAGCAGAGGGAAGACCTGCGGGCCAGGTACCGGTGCCTAGAGGCTCAGTGGGTTGAGATAGTCAGCCAGTTCCAGGCCATGACGCAGTCCCACTGGAACAAGACCCTCCGGCTCTTTGCACCAGTGGTGCTTCCCTCCAGCCTTCACCAAAGGGGCTGAAGCACACTCCAAGTCAGAATTTCTGCCCTCCTCTGACCCACACAAAAAGATCCCGAAGGGAGATACTCTCTGCAGCAACACAAATGTTCATTGCACTTATCTGTCCCAGGGGCTGTAGTTTGATGGCCCCTGATTTAGTGCAAATGCAAATCATTTTTCTGCAGACCACCAACATTTTCTTGCAGGCCAGCAGTGGTCCACGGATCACTAGTTGGTGACTGATGGTATATACAATACATAAGTTAGTGTAGATGGATTGTGATAGATCCAATCACTTCGAGGTTTGTATATTAAATGCAAAAGTACAGAGAGGAGGTTTGGATTTATCAGATGTTGGGTATGAAAGAGATGGACATGGCTGCTAATACTCTCTGAAAGCAGAAAGTTGGAGTGATGGATTCAGAAAAGAGCAAGGATAGTCTTTCAATTATCGAATATCTCCTTTGCATGCAGAAACCTTCAATTGCCCAGCATTTCCAGATAAGGGTTGAAAACCCCTGCCCAAAAGCTTTGGGAGCTATTGTTAGTCATTTGTCAGCAATAGGCTAAATGAATTAATGAGCTGATTTGGTGTAAGACAACTTCTACCAGTCAGCAACTCTTCTGAAACATATTGTTACTACTGCGATTGCTTCTATCAGCAATGTTGTAGAGCAACAGTGAAAATAAAGAATGCTGTGGAGAATATTCCTCTATCTTCTGTATCTGTGGTATATCAGGAGGAAGGTGCATAAATTTACCTGCGAAACTAAACAGTTGTCTGTGCGATAAATAACATAAATAAGAAGCCTCCCTTTTGCAAAGAAAATGATTTATTTCCAAGCTAGGGTTTGTGTTGGGAAGGGAAAAGTCACCAACCTTAATGCAGCTATCAGGCAAAAAAAAAGCAACAACTCCCCATCAAGAACAAGAAGCCTGTGACTTTCCGTAGGGCCATTGTATTATCCACCTAAAGGACACAGACAGACAGACATACAGACAGACAGAGGTTCCCTAATTGCTAAAATGGCCATTTAGGGGACTTACCCATATTCCTACAGCTAGGACAAAGATGAAATAAATGACGACAACAACGATGTCAGGAACTTCAAAGGCAAAACTTTTTTCTTCAGCTGGGGCTGATGTCTGGGTCATGATTGTCGAAAAGTGTTGGCTGTTGCCTCTACAGTTCTGACTGGACTTTGACACGTTTTTCTTTATTACTTTCCCTTAATAAATATTAACAGATTTGAGAAAGCAAAAGTGTTAATGAAACAACGAGGAAATCTATTCAAATATACCACTTCTGGGCACTTGACAGCCTTCAGCTTAGCTGAGCCCATGTTATGGATCTGGATTATGTGTCTGGTACTTCTGTAATGTGTGAATTGATTGCATAACTTTGTTTTAACAACTAGGAAAATTGCCCACAACTCTATCTTGCCTTATGTGATAATGTGCTGGCATTTCTAATATGTTGTAGCAGTTGTACAATTAAGTTTCTAAAGCAACACTGGAGAACTTAAAATTTGGAAGTGTTTAAATAATGAGGGACCTAACCATGGAAGTAGATCCATTCAAAGCATGGTTCAATATTTGAAATGACTCAATAAATCAGCCTGCTGCATTCAAGGAAATTAAGCCAAAATGTGATTTTCCTATTTTGGATTTCTCCTCAGGCATCCCTTTTTACAGGATTAAGATTAGCCCACTAAAAAATACGGAAAAAAAATTGCACTGGAATTTTATACTGGAAAGGAAGATAGATAGAATGCTGACAAATGAATTATTCTCAAATTCGAGGGAAAAAAATCCCCTGCCTGCCATTCAAGATGATAGCTGTGCAAAAGGATTGTGAAGATCCTTTGAAAGAGGTGTTTTGCCACATATAGTAGTACGATGACGTGCGAATAGTCAAATCCAAAATGGAAAGGAGGCTTTGGAGGGGAAGGGTGCTCAGCGCATCTTTGGGCACCACCTTAAGCTTATTTCTGGGTTCATACAGCAGCTGAACCAACATCTCCCCCAAAACACTGTTTTGGATACAAATAGGTGCAAAAATTCCTACAGTGGTGCAAATGGAGCATTTCTTTTCAAATCCCCAACTTCTGCAATTATTTTGGCAGCTGTTCCTAGCTGACCCCAAACCTTTGTGCAGGCATGGTCATTTTGTTTTGCATTAGTCCCAGCCTTCCTGAACTCACAAAGTTATATTTTCTTACTGAATTCAGTGAGATTTAATTTGTAGTGAGTAAATATTAGAGGAGTAAGTTATAATGTACCCATCCTAATAAAACAATTTCAAGAAACGTTTTAGCAATGGTGCAACAGAAATCAGTATGCATTAACACAGCACCATCTTGTGGGTATAAAGAAGACAAAAGAAAGTTTCATATACAGCCAGAATTATTTTGCTCTGGTCAGTAAAACGTTCGTGTTTTTCTCTTGTGTTCCTGTGTCCAGAATTAATGGCTATTGGAGATGTGTTGGGGATTATTTGCATTTAATCTTTCACAATGTTCACAATAATAGAAGCACATTACCAGCTGCGGGAAAAATTGACAGTTAGGGAAGAGACAATCTACAAATTGAGCAAAAATAAATGTCAGTAAGCTGAAAATATCCTCATCCTGACAGCCTACCTAGCATCAAACTGGCTTATACCTGTCATTATTCAACTATCCATTTTTTTGAGTACAAGAAAATTGACCAAATGTTTAATCTCTCTCTCCCCCCTCTCTCCTATCTATCTATCTATCTGTCTGTCTGTCTGTCTGTCTGTCTGTCTGTCTGTCTGTCTGTCTGTCTGTCTGTCTATCCATCCAATGGTGGGATTCAAGTCATTTAACAACCGGTTCTCTGCCCTAATGATTTCTTCCAACAACCAGTTTACCAAACTGCTCAGAAAGTTAACAACCGGTTCTCCCGAAGTGGTGCGAACTGGCTGAATCCCACCACTGTATCTATCTATCTATCTATCTATCTATCTATCTATCTATCTATCTATCTATCTATCTATCTATCTATCATCATTTAATGAAATGTCTTAATGTTGCTTTTAGCCATGTTATCACTTTCACTATATAAAATACATCAAAATGTAAAACAGCATGTTTTACTGCAGAACTTATCTGAAGTTCTGAAGTCAGACACAGAAGTATATTCTCTTCCCTCCTCTATTTGTCTTTCTGGAGAAAGATACAGTTTTTTTCAGAAACCCTCTTGGTATCTGAACCACAAACAGACATTCTGCAGTGTGGTCAAAAAAAGTCAACTTGGCAGCTGCCATAGTATGATTAAAACAACACATAAAAAAACAGGTGGAGCTTTGATTGCACTGTCACAGTTGCCATCTCCGTGTTTGTTATTTAATTGTATCCTGAAGACACTCCTGAATTTAATTTAATTCTAGAAATGTCAGAAACCACAGAAAAGTCTGAAGCACTACTCTTTCTTTTGTGGTGTTCCTGTTTTGCCCTTCCAAATACAAGTATCATTAGAGATATAGAAGATTACCAGAGACCCATCTAATTCACCTTCACACTCCTTGTATGCAGAGATGACCCTGAATCTTTCTACAAAGAATGCTATCAAGTAAAGCACAATATAATTCTGGAACTTTTGCAACCGATCCTACAAGTTTGTGACGATGATGAAAACATAAATACCATTCTTAAGCATAACAGAAGCATAAGAATACTATCCTCTCTTTAATAAGCAATTGAAAAACCCAACCTTTCATCCTGACATTTATTTCACCACCACCACCATCATCTGTTCCTGAGTAGCACAATACCTTGAACTCTTTTCCTTCCTTCGTTTGGCTTTTTTCTTCTCAGTATTATGCCTGACTTGCATCATCTCAGTTTTGGTTCATGTCAAAGTGAAAGGAAGCAATAAGCTGCCCCAGGAATCCACCTTTACATTCAAGATTATGTGCACTCCTTCCTGGTACACCCTCCTTCTCTCAGCTGGGTTTCACAACTTGATACTTGGCTGAATGACATTTGCTTTGCCTTGCTTATTTATCATACGGTGCCAAACCACCCACCCCGAAAAACTGGTCGTTGATCATTTCAGCCAGTGTGCTCCACCTAAGACTTTCATCTTTGTCTGGTTGTGATTCTACATAAACAGGCAAAATAATTGAAATTGACTGAGAATTCAAAGCAAATTCAAGACATTTGTAGTATGTGTTGGCAGTTGGGGGACCAGGGCCACACATGGCCCTCAGAGAAGGGTGTTTTTTTTGGTAGCCTGAATGGGTACCCCAAATACTTCTGAAATACATTTCTGCCTCAACTCTATTATGAATTGTGTCCCCCAAAGTCCTTCCCAGATTCAGTTCTCCATGTGATCTGGGAGTTATTAGTGTAATAGCCCATTTTACTAGAATATGCAATGCACACAGTTCAGAAAATAAGATCAGAATTAGAAAAGAGGAACAGAAATGAAGAAAAACATATCGTCTGTTGAAGAGCAAGGAGAAAACAGTAGCCCTACTCCAATGCTCTAAAATAATTATTTAATAAATAATGCCACTTAGTCTTAAGTTGTTCCGTTCATTATAAAGCAGAACATTATAAACCAGATTTGTGCAATTTGGAGGGGGGGAGGAGGGAGGGAGGGAGGGAGGGAGAGAGAGAGAGAGAGAGGGAGAGAGAGAGAGAGAGAGAGAGAGAGAGAGAGAGAGATGACAATGTTTAAAGGAGATAATAAGCAACATGGAGAGACTAGTACCCACATTACTAGTCTTTTACCTCAACATAAACAGACTGCAACACAGATAGCAGTGGAAGCAAGACTTTATATTTGTGACTGATAAAGAGAAGAGAAGAATGTGGTAGTAAAGTTATTTTGCTAGCTACTGTGGGAGAAAGACCATACAGTACATATAGCACTAATGCCACAGAACCCTGATAAACTAAAATAACTAACAGAAGGGTTCAGTGACTTAAAAAAAAAAAAAAGAGTGATGCCGGTTTTAATCCAATACCAAGAGGAAGAGAGTGATTTTTACATCACAGAAGTCGTGACTCATGACTCTGGCATTCTTACAGAGCTTTGGAGAAATTAAAAGAGTCTTTGTATAAGATAGTGCTAGGTATTACTTGTATTATAATAATTACTTATTATACCTAGCACTAGCCTATACAAAGACTCTCTCTCTATTGCCAATGAGAAAATAAATCTAAATTACTTTTGTTCTAAAAAAATTAGATTTCAATACACAGAATTCTTTAAACCAAGAATCAGCACTCTGGCATTATCCACGTATACAGACCAGGTTTATAGGTTTGAATTTCTAGACTGTGTGCTTGTGATGGGGGGAAAAAATGAAATTTTGACTTTGTTTTTTTTTATTAGAAAGGTCTGTCATTATAGAAATGGCTAGTATATACTATTGTATAAAAGTAAAAAGTTGAGCTTGTAATGTTATTATCTTCTAATGTGAGAGTTGGAAGTCAATGCCTTTTTTTCTTTTTCCTTTCCTGCCTTTCTACAGGCTTCTTATTTAAATTAATTTAAAAACTGAGCAATATGGCCTCAATATTTAAGTATTGCAATCTAGAAGAACACTTGAGATCATAGTGTAATACTTCAGAAATTGGTATTACAGCTGAAGAACCAGCAAATAGCTTTTATTGGTAGAGTATAAACTGAAATTTAAGGCAATACACACATGTAAAAATGTAATTTGTAGCAGTATTGACTGCAGTATTCAGAAATATTGTTAAAGCAATGTAATATAATACACAGTAGGAAGATGTACTTAAAGCCTGTTTCATAAAGCATGGAATAACATTCTATTTTCAGCAATAGCCCTACAAAATCTCCCCAGAGAAAGTGTACATTTTTAAACTAAAATGGAAATTCCCACACAAAACATCTCTTAGGTTTTCTCAGTGTTATGGAAAAACTGAATCAAGAGTCAAGATAACCAAAAGAACATTTTTATAAGCAACTGAGACTCCAGGGAATCCTTACCTGGCTGTACTGAAGCACTGCAACACACTTATCCTAATATTAATTGGGTTAGGGGGACACTTTGGCAATTGTATTTGAAGACATAAATGGATGATGTCATCTTCAGATCACCCCTGATCCATCAAGAAGGCAGCATGAACTTGTCTTCTTCTGTTCCAGTTCTAAAGTGGTGTTTTCAAGCATTTCTGGCACAAACTAGGCCATACAAGCTATCCATAGCTTTACATATCTAAGTACTCTTTGGGGTTCCCTGGCTCCTATTAGCCACTCTGGTCTTTGGCCACTGATTTTCGGGGCTTTCAAGACTCTTGGCAATGGGAGAATCAGGACTCACCCACTGTGCCAATAACTCCTCTTTCCTAACTCCTCTTGCCTACATGGCCAGACCTAACAACAGATCCCTAAGTTATCTGTGCTGAGAGGAATGTCAAGAGAAGTTGTGTATCTTGGGTGGGGAAGCATCCCTTTAGCCATCAGCAGTTCTATCCCACAGCAGAGTTTTAAAAAATCATGGAACTGTCAAAGGGAGAGAAGTGGTGTAGTACTAGAAGTTGTGATGGGGATTATTTGATGAGGAAAAGGGTACAATATTTTCCGTCAAATGAATAATTGGTACTACTCGTCTGAGAGTTTATACACAGTTCCAGCCATTGAAATATATAGCTATTCTCAACTGATTTCATGTGCCTACTCATAAAGCCAGGATGTCAACAAGAGTCTGTTCTTGTTTTTCTTGTTTCTCCTGGAAAGGATTTGAGTATAGCTTATGAGGAAATACGCTCCAGTCAAAATCACTTCCTGGTAGAACAGCTCTGCACATATTATTTAATACATTCACTTTTTCAACCTCAAGGAACTCAGAACAGTAATGTAATATGTCTCATATATTCCCTCTCTTCCTCCCTCATTTTCACTCATGGATACGCAGAGGCAAGTTCTATAGGTAAGCAGGGATATAAAATCTGTTCCTCTAGACAAATCTAATTCTTAAGTCCCTACACCACATTGGTTTTGATTAAGCCTATCCCTAACTTTAAGGTATGTCAGGCAACATACAAAAGTAGTCTAATAGTAGTTATAATTCTGGTTATTTCTAACGAACCATGTCTTGATCGTGCAGATAGTAAGCAAAAAGAACCCAAATATTTACCAAATCAGCTTTTTTTTTTAAAAAAAGCTTATATTCCAACCTTTCTTTGAATGGACTTTAAAACATTGTCCTTTGACTTGTGGTTTATTTATAGGCAGCTTTGTAACTTACTTAACTCAGAATTGCCAATTGCAAAAAGCTCAAAAGTTTGACGTATCCTTGTTTATAGCAATTCACTAGCCTTTTTCGGAACTCTGTGCTTTTTGCCTTTTTCAGTTGTTATATCTATTACAGCATACTTGAGTTTATGGTTTTATTTTCACTGTAAGCACTACATAATAAGAGGCAGGCATAAGAAGAGTTTAGCTGGATGAAGAATGTATGTTCAGAAGTGGGACTGGAGGATAATAGCCCCCTTTCTGAGGCAGCTGGTACTTAAGTTATGTTGCCTATAAACCAGAAGGTTTATATTCATCTATCATCAATGATTCAGAATCCCCTATTGCCAAATCCCTTTTTCATAATTCTAAATTATAAAAATGTGCTGTCATTATTATTATTTTTTAAAAATAAAATCCATGTAATTTCTCATATTGGATTGTGCATGCGTGTGCATCAGAAGTGGGTTTCAGCAGATTCTGACCAGTTCTGGAGAACCGGGAGTGAAAATTTTGAGTAGTTTGGAGAATCAGTAGTAAAAATTCTGCCTGCCCCTGCCCCCATCCATTCTCTGCCTCCCAAGTACCAGCTGATCAGGAGGAAATGGGGATTTTGCAGTAACCTTCCCCTGGATTGGGGTGGGAATGGAGATTTTACAGTATCCTTCCCCTGCCATGCCCACCAAGCCAGGTCCACCAAGCCATGCCATGCCACCAAGCCACACCCACAGAACCGGTAGTAAAAAAAATTGAAACCACTACTGGTGTGCATGTTTAAGTATAAGTTTATGCTGAACAGTGAGGATTGGCAACGTGAAAGGCTTCTGATAAACCCCAAACAATTATCACACAACCTTAAGAAATAGCATGTAAACATTATTATGCTACAAAAGATTCATTTTCCTTATTGGAGGAAAAAGCGATTAGTGCTGGAAATCCAATTAAAACCAAGATATCGCCATTCTGCTCCATTAAAATCTCAAACTTCTACGTTCTAAGTGATACTTGGTTTGTTCGCTGGAACCTATTTCAGTTGCATAATTATCAGTTGCTTTCTCCATTGAGCAAGAAGCAGAGGAATTTAAAATCAGAATCCCAGCCTAGATCTGAAATCAATCTATTACATTGAGCACCGGTGTGAGTGAGGTTGAAATTAATTCATTTAAATTAGCAGAAATTTCAAACTAAGACCAAAAGATCCCCATGGGATGTTCTTTGCCACTTCATAGGATAGCCTTTATTAAAAAAAAATTCCCTTAAACAACAAACTATCCAATATTTTCTTCTTCTGCCAAAGATGCTGCCTCATTTGCAGCATGTTTTAGAATTGTTTTTAATGGAATTGCTTTCAGAAATCTATTTACATTTTATCACAATATAGTACATTTTTCCTTTTATTTTTAACTTTCTTCTACCACTCTCTGGTCTCCTTGCTTTTTGAAAGCAATCTTAAAGAAGAATTTGCATGTTTTGTTTTCCTTTCAGATTTAATTTAACCAGTTTAGCTGCAGATTAATTGAGTAATGACTATATAATTATAAATCAAACAGTCACTCTTTTTCTGCTCTAAGATTAAGGTAAATTTAAGGAAGCCATATTCTACCTAGGAGAAATTTTCTATGAATAAATTTTCTATGAATTTCTCCTAGGTAGAATGTGGCTTCCTTAAATTTATCTTAATCTTAATCTAGTTTTCTATTAAATTGATGGGGAAGGGATTAAAATGCAGAATAATATTTTGGCATATCACAGTAGTACATTTATTTCTTTGAGATTTCCTGAATTCTAAAACGTAAGGTTTCAATATGCATCCCAATGTTCACAAAGCTCTTTTATTAGGAACACCTAAATCAGGGGTGGAATGCTACCAGTTCGGACTGGTTCTGCCATCCGGGTAGGGAAAATTTTGACTGGTTCGGAAACCGGTAAGGAAAATTTCAATTGGCCCCACCCACCTGCCCTCCCCCTCCTCTCACCTCTCTTATATTCTGTTGTTTATTAGCTCAGCTGATTCCTGCGAAAGAACAATTGCCACCTCAGCTGACTAAGAAACAGCAAATGAGTCTTAGTCTCATTTGCCCACAGCTAGAATAATAAAAGGAAACTTTCTGCGGCTTTTTTTCCTCCCCCCCCACAAAGCACGGAAAGGAATACTAGCTTTAATGAGATGTCTGGGCGTTCAGCCAAGAGCAATTATCACCTCCTTACAATGTTGCAAAACTGCAAACCACCTTGCCTGAATTGAGAAACTGCCTCAAAAGAAACTGCCTGTCACTGTCAGAAAGTTTCTTCTTAGTTTTAGGTTGCTTCTCTGTTTCTTCAGTTTCTATCCATTGCTTCTTGTTTTGCCTTTTGATGCTTTGGAAAATACATTGCCCCCCCTCTTTCTGGCAGCCCCTTAAAAGCCTGTTGCCTATCACACTCTTGTGCAAAGCATGTGAGCCATTTCCACCTTTCAGTGGTCCATGAAAGTATATCTATAGTATGTAGATAATAAAGTTGAAAAAAGATGAACAACATTTTTACAGAACTATAGATATGTTGAGGCTGGGTGTGACTAAAAATGGCTGGGAGGGAAGGGGCCAGATGAGGCACCCCTTGATGTGAGTTATGTTGAGTTGGCCACGGCTACCCAGTCACATGACCACCAAGCCACACCCACCAAGCTATGCCCACAGAACCAGTAGGGAAATTTTTTAGATTTCACCACTGACCAAATTATGCTTAAAATGAAGACATTATTGCCAACTCTCCCTTCCATTGGTTCTATTTTCGGAAAAATTAATTTGAGGAAAGGACCTAAGAAAAATTCTTTTTTTACATATTTACACTATAAAGTCTGGAATGGCTGCCTAGATATTTCATATAAGCTGTGGCATCTCCAAAACTAACTATGCTTTAAGAAATTGCTTGGGTACAAAATGGATGACTGCTTTCCACAGTTAGTTAAGCTACATGCAGAAGATAAGCCTTTTGAGGGGGCATGTACATAACTGTAGGTTCTCCGATATAACTTACTTTGCTGATGCACCAACAGCTGAAAATTTTGACTCACTGATAACATAACAGCCTGACATAAATCAAAGAAATTATAAATGCTATCAAGTGAATTTGCCTTGACTTGTATAAAACTGGGAGTCAATTGGAAAATCTGGCAAATTACTAGCTTCAGGCTCTAGCATAATTATCACACTAGAAAGATGATACTGGTTGAAGACATGTCACTCACTGTCTCTCACACAAAAGCAATTAGAGCAATTTAAACAATTTCTCTCAGCTCTTTTTTTTTAATGTGGACATGTTCTAACTGAGGAGACGACAGAGAAATCCCACCTCTGGATAAACAACTATGGGATTTCTTGGCACTATACTTCTCTGCACCAAAAACACACATAGTTAGCAGGAGCATGAAAACAGGAAGGACTAATTACTATCTTGCCAAGTGAGGTAGGGCAGGATAGATACTCATCATGACTTGGGATATAGCAGAAGCAACCACTTCTCTCAAAGCTAAAAGACACCTTTATCTCTAATTATTTCTAACTATATGCAGATTAATACACATGAAAACAAATATTTGTGTCAACCCAGTTCTATCAACTTTCTTTGCAAAAGCCTTAATACTCTATTTCAGATCTATAGATAGGATTTTCCAAGATTGGTTTCTGCAGCTGCCTTACATCCCAGAAAAGATTGAAGTGGGCTGTGAGCAAGCAAGAGCATATCTCCACCATCTTGTCTCTGGCAGAGTATTATGATTTTGCCTTGAGCTGATGAGGTTTCTGGGTAAGCAGGTCTCCCACAGAGTTAGATACCTCCGTGTTAATAAAGGTAGACCTCAACTTACGACCACAATTGAGACCAAAATTATGTTGCTAAATGAGACTGTTGTTAAGTGAATTCTGCCCCATTTTATGACCTTTCTTCCCACAGTTGTTAAGTGAATCTGGCTTCCCCACTGATTTTGCTTATAAGAAGGTCACAAAAGATGATCACATGACCCCTGGACACCATCATAAATATGAACCAGTTGCCAAGCATCTGAATTTGGATCACATGAGCTCATTGTGTGACAAGCGGACATGCCCCTTCAGTTCAGTGATGGTGTAACTTCAGTCACTAAATGAACTGGTATAAGTCCAGGGCTACCTGTATACAAATAGACTTAGTCAATGTGGTCTCCCCATTTACTAATTCAACTTTTATTAGCCAATTGGGTAGCTTGGGCTAAAGAGAATGTTAATGCATGGAGATGTTTATATCTACTCCTTATAGTTGCACATTTAATTTTTAATTCAGGTTCTGTGGATATTCCTTTCTGAATACAGAATTATACCGGGGTAAAATGCTGCCGGTTCACACAGGTTTGGGTGAACCGGTAGTAAAAAGAGCTACCAGTTTGTCCAAATCAATATTTCTGACAATCAGCTCTTCCGTGCGATTTATAATTGCTAGAAAGCAGGAAATCCTGCTTTCTAGCGAATCTAAATTGCACGGTGCATCTATAAGGAATAGATATAAACTGTTGTGGTCCACCAGCAGCCTGCAGAGCTGTCAACGGAGTCGGACAGTGATGAGGCTGAGATGAGGCCTGGGCCATCGGGGAGTGAGGTGTGGACTCCAGAGCCTCCAGAGACTGATAGTACTGAGGTAGAGGAACAGGGGGAGCCTGTTTCTAATGCATGCATGAGAAGAGCTGCCAGAAGGCAAGAGCAGCTCAAGCAAAAAGGACAACTTGGAGTAGGTGATTGGCCCCTCCCATAAGGCTTAAAACAGACCAGTAATGGCGTTTGGGCTTTGCTGGAAAACAACATTGGTAGCTTCATCTTCTGCTTCGTCTACGTCTTGCATTTATTTTTGTGACTTCTGAACGTTTGCCAAGAAAGGCCTTTGGCAGTTTGCCTAATTGCAATAGGGCTGAGGAATTTGTGTTGGGAGGAATTTGTTTTAATTTGAATTGAACGACACTGGGAATGAAGTAATTCTCAGCTGTTCGAATAAAGTTTGTTTGCTTTTTCCTACTACCTAGTTGGGTCTGGGTCACAACATAAACATTTCCATGCAGTAACATTCTGTTGCCCCCCTTGCTGTTCTACTTACCATCTTAAGCCTCCTTTTTCTGCACAAAGCATATGTTTGGTGCCCACTGTGCATGCGCAGACAGCAAACCGGTGGCAACCCGCGGAGGATTCCACCACTGAATTATACTATCTTATTTTTCTGGAATCCGTTTGCTTTGCTAATCTGGAGCTCTCCATAGATGCGGAAGATTCAGGCTTGGTATTAAATTGAATCCCTTAATTCCTTAAAACAGCCTTGCATTTTCCATAAATCAGTGCTTGTCTTGAATAAGTGAAAGGCATGTTCCCACCACTGTGTTAGAATACTATCATCACCTTCTTCAGTCATAGAAAACAACATTAACATTACATTTGTTGTTCTGATTTTATTTATTTATTCAATTTGGTTTGTATGACTGCCCTTCCTATTAAGTAATCCTGGGTAGCTTCCAACAGTTAACAGTTGGAACAGTTAACCACATGTTTACTGGACCCGTGCCCCTCCTGGTTGGTGCTGGCCACACAGGAAGTGACACGAGGCTGGCTCCGGGGGATTATAAATGCTTCATTGTTGGAGGGGGTCGTCCCTGCTGCCTTGAAAGAGGCGGTAGTGAGACCCCTCCTCAAGAAGCCTTCCCTGGACCCGGCTGATTTAGATAAATATCGTCCGGTCTCCAACCTTCGCTTTGTGGCGAAGGTTGTAGAGAGTGTGGTGGCATGTCAGCTTCCCCGGTACCTGGATGAAACTGTCTATCTAGACCCGTTCCAGTCCGGCTTTCGACCCGGATATAGCACGGAGACGGCTTTGGTCGCATTGGTTGATGATCTCTGGAGGGCCAGGGATAGGGGTCATTCCTCTGCCCTGGTCCTATTAGACCTCTCAGCGGCTTTTGATACCATCGACCATGGTATCCTGCTGCACTGATTGGAGGGATTGGGAGTGGGAGGCACCGTTTATCGGTGGTTCTCCTCCTATCTCTCCGATCGGTCGCAGACGGTGTTGGCAGGGGGCAGAGGTCGGCCCCGAGGCACCTCACTTGTGGGGTGCCACAGGGGTCGATTCTCTCACCCCTCCTGTTCAACATCTATATGAAGCCGCTGGGTGAGATCATCAGTGGCTTTGGGATGAGGTACCATCTGTACGCTGATGACACTCAGCTGTACTTTTCCACCCCGGGCCACCCCAACGAAGCTGTCGAAGTGCTGTCCCGGTGTTTGGAAGCCGTACGGGTCTGGATGGGGAGAAACAGGCTCAAGCTCAATCCCTCCAAGACGGAGTGGCTGTGGATGCCGGCACCCCGGTACAGTCAGCTGCACCCACAGCTGACTGTTGGGGGCGAGTTATTGGCCCCGATGGAAAGGGTGCGCAACTTGGGCATTCTCCTGGATGGACGGCTGTCTTTTGAAGATCATTTGACGGCCGTCTCCAGGAGAGCTTTTTACCAGGTTCGCCTGGTCTGCCAGTTGCGCCCCTTCCTAGACCGGGATTCCTTATGCACGGTCACTCATGCGCTCGTGACATCTCGCTTGGATTACTGCAATGCTCTCTACATGGGACTCCCCTTGAAGGGCATCTGGAGGCTGCAGTTGGTTCAGAATGCAGCTGCACAAGTGATAGAGGGAGCCCCTCGTGGCTCCCATGTTACATCTATCCTGCGCAGTCTGCACTGGCTACCTGTGGCCTTTCAGGTGCACTTCAAGGTTTTGGTTACTATCTTTAAAGCGCTCCATGGCATAGGGCCGGGTTACTTACGGGACCACCTACTGCCACCGATTGCCTCCCACTGACCCGTACGCTCTCACAGAGAGGGACTCCTTAGGGTGCCGTCCGCCAGGCAGTGCCGACTGGCAACACCCAGAGGAAGGGCTTTCTCTGTGGGGGCTCCCACCCTCTGGAACGAGCTTCCCCCAGGACTTCGCCAACTTCCCGACCTCCGAACCTTCCGCCGCGAGCTTAAGACACATCTATTTATTTGCGCAGGGCTAGCCTAGGGTTTTTAGTTTTAAATTTAGTTTTAATGGGGTTTTATACTATTTTAGTGATATTTTAATTTTGGCCTAATTAATAAGTTTTTTAATTGTTTTTATTTGTATTATTCTTATGTTTTTATTTGGCTGTACACCGCCCTGAGTCCTTCGGGAGATAGGGCGGTATAAAAATTCGAATAAATAAATAAATAAATAAAATAAATAAACAGCAACAATCTAATAAAACAGTCTGTTAAAAGTGATGTACAAACATATCAAATCACCAACAAGTACATTAAAGTAATACCATGATTACTTTAATGTACTTGTTGGTGATTTGATATGTTTGTACATCACTTTTAACAGACTGTTTTATTAGATTGTTGCTGTTTATTTATTTTATTTATTTATATACCATGCAATGCAAAATCCATTATTACATCAAACTCAACACACCATTGTAAAAGCTCCCAACTATTGCAGATCATTGCCAAGCATGATGGCACAGCCAAGTCTTCCTTAAAAGCTTGGAGAATCAGGCCAACCTAAGATCAGGAGGAATAATGTTCCAAAGACCAGGCATCACAGCAGAAAAGGCCCCCTACCTGAGTCCCACCAAATGACACTCCTTTGGAGACAGGACTCATAAAATGCACCTCCCCTACTGGACCTGATGGGAGATGTAATTGGGAAGAGGTAGTATCTTAGATTGCCTGGTCCCAAGCCATATGGGGCTTTACAGGTTATCACCAGCACCTTAAATTAGACCCCAAAGCATACTGGCAACCAAGGCAGCTCGGAGACCAGTATAAGCATATCCTGATTTAGTGCATATAACTGCCCATGCCACTGTATCCATTGTCTCTATTCCTAGTAATTACCAGTTACTCTCCAGGGTAATGGGTTTAAAAGCCTAAAGTGTTTAAGCGCTGTCTTTGGATAGTGCCCAAATAATCAGAAAATATAATACCAGCACATGTCTTTATTATTTATTTATGTATTAAGGTTATATAGCTTCCCATTTCACATTTGTGAATCTTAACACTATTTGATTGTTATCAGAGATATCACAACAATGTCATGGGCACAAAGATGACATTACGATCAGAATTGCTAGGGCATAATAGAGCCGTGGTTAGCCAGGGATGGTTAGTGTTTAGGAATGTGAACTGAAACAGACACACACAGTCTCCTTTATTATAGACTGATTGTTCAGAAGGATCATGGGTTGACCACATTAGTTTCTGAGGTTGTTATATTAGAAATGTGAAATCCAAAACTAGCAATCTAGATCTGCTGTATGATCTAAAGCATCTTAACTGGAGCTATCTGCAAGTTACATAATCATTATGTAAATAATGTAACAGTTAAATAAACAGTTTATGTAAATAAATAGTTAAAAATTATTCAGGAAGTATACTTGTTGAGCTTTTTTTCAAAGAAAGAAAGAAAAAGAAAGGAAGGAAAAGAAGGGAGGAAGGAAGGAAGGAAAGAAAGAAAGAAAGAAAGAAAGAAAGAAAGAAAGAAAGAAAGAAAGAGAATGAATGAATGACTGTATGGCTACAGCATTTTTTGTATCTATAAGGCTTGCTTTGTTTTGTTAAACAGCAGCCAACAGAATAATCATTCATTAATTCAGTACAGTAATACTGACAGCAGACTAGTTTCTCTTAAATTTAATGATTAGACACTTCTTATCTAGTGTGAGAAGGTCTAAGATCTTTTCAAAACAATTAAAAGCCATTTAAAAAACACACCACCCAACCTGTATGAGCTTGAACCAAAACAATGTCTGCTAGTTAAATCATATGAAATACTTATGTAAGAAGAAGGAATCTAGTGGAAAAGCAGTGGAAATCAAGGCACCTATCATTAGGAACTGAAACTGAGAATATTTCTTTCCATCTACAGCACATTATGGAGAAAATATAATTATCATCCCTTTTCTGCTGGTGGACTGCAGAAGAATCAGAAATAGGAGTGGTTTTCTATGGTATTTTTCCAACAATTCCTCAGTCAGCCAAATTCAAGGGCAACCCATTCAACAACTGAATTGTTAGTAGACAAGAAGAATGATCAGTAAATCTAAAAGTCTTGTTTGAAATGAGTATTGGTGCCAGATCATATTTTTCAAGTAAGCAGTTTCTGGCAATAAATTTGTTCCAGTCAATTTATACAGCAAATAAGGAACATTTGAAGAAAAAAAAAAAGTTCAATTTTTTCTAGAGTCCAACGGTAATTTTCATTTGTGTGTGCATTTTTGGGGAAGAAAATCCTACCTCTGGATTGCATCCTTTGCATCACATGAATTTGTAGTTTGTGCCATAAGCCAGCTAATTAAAAGAAGTTTCCATTGCTCTGCGTTTCAGGTTTAAAGTTTGAATCTGGCGTGTAATCTGATCACAACATTCCACTCAGAGCCTTTGTTGGTAGTTCCACTAATCTTCATTAGACGAAGTCTAATGTTCTTAGTGAAGTCCTGGTTCTTCACTGGACCAAATCAGCATTCCTCTGCAGAAAGCCAAAGCTTTGTAATTTCTGATTATAATCCCTGGAGACCAAGATATCTATCTAGCTATCTGTCTGTCTGTCTGTCTGTGTGTGTGTGTGTGTGTGAGTTTTCTGAGATTTTCGCGGGTGTTTGTATGTAGGTCTTTGGTTATTCGGGTTTTCTCCCGCGTAAAATTGGAAGTGTCTTGGCGACGTTTCGACGAAATCTCATTCGTCATCTTCAGGCTTCAGCTTCGTGCTTCTGGCCTGAAGATGACGAATGAGACTTCGTCGAAACGTCGCCAAGACACTTCCAATTTTACGCGGGAGAAAACCCGAATAACCAAAGACCTATATATATATATGTGTGTGTGTGTGTGTGTGTGTGTGTGTGTGTATAATTAATTAATTATATTTATTTACTTCATCAAATTCTTATGGCCAACATCTCGTGGAAAGTGCTCTGAGAACAATCCAATAAAACAAATAAAGCAATCATTTACACATACCCTTTATATAATAATTATCCTAAGAGCTTTTAATAATATAAATGCAGAACTGGAATAGGGAAAGAGCATAGCAGACAGAGGGATGTTAGCAATAAACAAAACATATAGTTGTAATACAGTGGTGGGTTTCAATTTTTTTTTTAGTACCAGTTCTGTGGGTGTGGTGTGGCTTGGTGGGTGTGGCCTAGTGGGCGTGGCAGGGGAAGGTTACTGCAAAATTCCCATTTCTTCCCAATCAGCTGGAACTCAAGAGGCAGAGAATAGAAGGGGATGGGGCCAGTCAGAATTTTTACTACTGGTTCTCTAAACCACTCAAATTTTCTGCTACCGGTTCTGCAGAACTGGTCAGAACCTGCTGAAACCCACCTCTGTTGTAATAGATTGTCTGCGTGACCAAATTGTACAAAATATGCTATTTATGGTATTTCTTTAGAGGTAATTAAAGCACCAATTTATTTACTCATCACAACTATGACTAAATGTAGAAGTTTTGTCTGCAGGACAACTTTCCCCTACTAGGGGTCCAAATAGTGTTTGCTTCATTTTGATTCTTCACAACTGTCAAGTGTTAGCTTCTCATTTTGCCATTCTTGGTAGAATTAGAGAATCTTTCCAAAACGGGGTTGCATTTTACGGAGAGGATGAAGCCTGCCAAACTTTAGTTAGGGGCAGGAATTCTGAAATGGGGGATTTTCTAAGATTAATCTGTCTCCTTCTAATAACAGAGGTCATAGCTGTGCCAGGAGAGCAGCAGTAGTGCCTTATGATAAATTACAGGACCAGGAATTTCCAGCCATCAGGGCTAATAAGGCAATTACTGACTTGGTGAGTTTCTTACAAGAATACGTGTCAAACATAGGTCACATTTTTTGGTCAACAGGGGCTCTAGAATGGTAAAAAGAGAGTGGGAGAGAAAGGAAAAGAAAGAGCCTAAAAGGACAAAATGTCAAAAAACTAAGATGGCAACTAAATCTGCAAGATGGAAGCCCTGTCCCTGCATGACACATAGAGTCATGGTGGCGCTATGGTTAGAATGAAGGTTGACTCTGTTCACTTCCAGGAGGTCAATCCTGACTGGCACAAGGTTGACTCAGCCTTCCATCCTTCTGAGATCAATAAAATGATCAGAAATCAGAAATGATTGTTGGGGGCAATTGTTCTGTAAATTGCTTAGAGAGGGCTAAAAAGCTCGATGAAATGGCATATAAATCTAACTGCTATTGCCGTAAAAGGGGTGAGGTGCCAGTCACATAATTGCATTTGCTATCTTGGTTTTTTTGCCCTCTCCATCTCATAGGTGCTACAGTACAACTGAATGGCCAACAACTGTCCACCATTGGACTTTTCCAGACAATTGTTTATCTTCCTTTATTTATTGAAAACTAAGAATCCAGCAGCTATTGCTCAATGTCATACTTTGTATATTTTGCAATCTCTCTCTCTCTTTTGTGGAACATCTAAATTATCAGTTCCCTGCTGGGTTCTCTCAGAGATGTTAAAACATGGCTGTCTGACAGCATAAGAGAAACTCTAAGGTTTGATCTTATGGGTAATATTGCTATTGTTTTTCTTGAGTTCACATGGTTAATACTTTGATGTTTTAATTCCTTTTTTTTTGATGATTGTACACTGTTTAGAGCCTAAGGAATGGAAAGGATGTAGACATTTTAATAAGCATGCAAACAAACAAAAGGACTAGAAGTTTTATGGGAAAAATAAAGCTTTATGGGGCCGCGGTGTGGCTCAGGCTGTAAGAAGCCTGTTATTAAACACAGCTGCCTGCAATTACTGCAGGTTCTAGTCCCACCAGGCCCAAGGTTGACTCAGCCTTCCATCCTTTATAAGGTAGGTAAAATGAGGACCCAGATTGTTGGGGGGGCAATAAGTTGACTTTGTATATAACTATACAAATAGAATGAGACTATTGCCTTACACAATGTAAGCTGCCCTGAGTCTTCGGAGAAGGGCGGGATATAAATGTAAAAAAAAAAAAAAAAGATCCAGAGTTAGTTAGAACTTTGGTTCAGTCCATAAGATTTGCCTTTCTCATGAATATTCATACTTGAATGACCTTTGATGGCATGTATGCAAATCAAAAAATTCCAGACTGCTAATAAACACAATACTGAATGACGCTGCTGAAGCAAAATACTGTATCTCTGTGAAAGTTTGGGAAAAAAATGTATTTTAAATGTTTTCAATAAAATTAAAGATCTATTTCACTCACAGCATATTTTTGTAGGATGCTATGCTTACCTTATTCCCTGGATGGCTGAGAAGAGATGATTGGATGCCTCAGTGCTCAAAAGTCAGGTAATTAAATCAATTTTTGATTCTACCTTGAAGGAATGATGTACAGATGAACTCTCTGTGAATTGCAAATTGCTTAAAATGCTAAAATTAAAGAGCAAGTCTCAGTTTCTTCTTGATACGGATACTTTGTGCCTTGAAATGATTTGATTGTATAATTGGGCCAAAGAAAATAAACCAACAGCAATTTCTTTGGCTTGGAATATTTCCCCCCTAAATTCATCAGAAGTAAAGAACATTGTATGAACATTGGTATGTAGTTTCATAAAATGAAGCTCTGTGTTCTATGTTTTCATTGTTTTATGAATTCATTATCCAGAAAAGAGTGTCTCTTTAGCTTATATCACCTAAGATAATACAGAAATCAAGTTTAATGACTCATTATTTAAAGTTCTTGGATTAAGAAAATAAACACTTGATATCACTTTTTAAAAAAAAAAGTTTTAGGTCACAGGGAGACTGTCCTGTTTTCTTGATTAAAGAATTGGACACAGGTCTACGGGTAGTCTTTCAAACTATCCAAATCTTTTAAAATTCCAACTCACTTTGAGATATAAGTACAGGAAAGGAAAGGAAAGGAAAGGAAAGGAAAGGAAAGGAAAGGAAAGGAAAGGAAAGGAAAAGACAAGACATCACACAGTGATGATTCTATCCCTTTCCATTTGGTAATATCATCCATACTGGTCTATTTTGCAACAAGAAAACATTGGAGAATCCTTTCATTTAAACTTTTGATCTCCAAAGCATTGGTTCTTATGCCAAAGTGGATTGTGCGATGAATGGGATGTTCCAGAGCTGGACTGTTCCCACATAGCATATTTTACACATGTCTGGGAATAAAGGCATTACGAATTCTTCATTATCCTGTTGCCTGTTTCCAACTTGTGTACGAGGCACTGTATTCGTTTATTTTGTCATATGTTTCAGTTCATTTCTCCAATTCCACATTTATTGGAAAAAATAGACATTGAGTTGCATCACAAGGCAGCTCTGCTCTGAAATAATGTGAGGCAGCTTCTCCAGGGACATTTTCTGTAGATGTTTGGGGAAAGTAGCCATCATTCTCCTGCAGCCTCATCTTTGTTTTTCTGTTGAATATAGAATTGTGGATAATATCATCTGCCTTTGTCTTCTCACCTAGACGTGGTTGCCCTCAGGTGAGGTGGAAGATTTCTGCCAGAAACCGGAGACCACTCTAGTTGGTTTCTGTATATGGAAAATATACAAAAAAGACACCACTTGGCATTCTGCCTCAATCATCAAAATATCACAAGATGCCTTTGGACGAAAGAAATGGAAAGCTTCAGAAAACAACACATGCTTTTCAAAATTAATTTTAGAAATGTTTATGCTTAAATGCAGCAAAAATGTATCTGAGGAAAAGCCCAGTTGGGGTTCTTAAGGGATGCAGTCTGGTGTTGACAGCTCTATAATGTGTCTTGTTCTTGTCAGCTCCAGAGATTGGAAGTCTCAATCCTCTTAATGGTATTTCTGTTCCTGGCGCTAAGAGAAGATTAAAATTTTCTTATATTCGTACTTCAATAAACTTACTGCAATCAGAACTAGAGTAGAACTGAAACTGATTCTCTTAACACCACAATTCTACATATTCATGAAAAGTATGTCCCATTAGGTTCAGAGAGTCTTACAACATAATAAGGGACAATTGGACTGCAGACTTGGAAAAATTTTGGGATTGATGGACGCGTCAGCACTTGGCTTCAAATAGGCCTAAGATTTCATACTCATCCCCTGTGGTACCTTTTGTTTGCACTGCAAAGAGACCTAAAAATATTTTTAAAGTCTACTTTGGAGCGATTTTGCAGCACTGTGCTTATTTATTTTTCTGTGCTGCTGTTAGTTTAATGTTGCTGGCAGAAGCACAGGTTTGAGACTGATGTCCACCAGGACCCATTGCAAGAAATACCTTTCCCCGTTTCTTTCCTAATATTTTAACTCTGTCTGTGCAGGAGGTCCTTGACTTATGACCATTTATTTAACAGCTGTTTGAATTTACAACCGTGGTGAAAAACCTGACTAACAATTGATCCTCACGCTTACCGGTTGCAGTGTCCCCATGGTCACATGATCAAAATTTAGGCACCTGGCAACCGGCATGGATTTATGATGTTTGCAATCGTTTGTGAACTTCTCAGGGTGCTTCCAACAAGCATTGGGAAGCCAGATCTGCTTAATGACCATATGATTTGCTTAATGAAAATGTTGTAAAATTGGGTGCAACTCACTTAAATGATGGCATCAGTTAGTGGCTGAAGCTTCGGTCCCTATTGTGACCATAAGCTGACAGCTACTTGCATGGATGTTCATTTGTGTGCATTGTACCTGATTGTGAAGGACAGTTTGTGCAACAGAGCTATTTGCCTAAAAAAGTGGTCAAAATAATACATATTTTCTGTTGCTCTACTCTCTAATAGGAAATTTTGCCCTTCTTAATTTGTAACGTGTTTTTATGCTGAAACTCTTAAAAAAAACTTAGATATTTCCAAATGTTGCCTTTTAATACCACATAGTATCTTTTTTTCTACTGACAATATTTATTTATCTATCAGTTGGTACCACGGGTGAAATGAACCGGCAGAAGAAATTTTGAGCAGTTTGGAGAACCGGTAGCGGAAATTTTGAGTAGTTCGGAGAAACGGCAAATGCCACGCCAGAGTGGGGTGGGAATGGAGATTTTGCAATATCCTTCCCCCAGGAGTGGGGAGGGAATGGGGATTTTGCAGTATCCTTCCCCTGGAGTGGGGTGGGAATGGAGATTTTGCAGTATCCTTCCCCTGCCACACCCACCAAGCCACACCATGCCCGCCAAGCCACGCCCACAGAACCGGTAGTAAAAAAAATAGGATTTCACCACTGGTTAGTACTTATGTTGACAATATGATGAGCATGTAAGTGTGTGTGTATGTGTGTTGCTGATCTTAAGTACACATTTTATTATATGCCAGTATACCAGAAAAGTATGTCCTAAAGCCTGCAATTGCATTTCCTCCAAATTCCTTGTTCCCTGTCTTTTAGGAATGGCTTGAAAAAAGTATTACTGATTAAAAACAGGCGCCAATAGCAAAACCAATTTTAAAATATATAGACAATACATTTTAAAACCACAGTGTCTTATAACTTTCCCTGTAACGGAGAAAACAATATGTATAAATGGAAGAGTTAGAAATATACAGTATTTCTGAAAAATACATAAAATTTTCCATCTCCATCTTCTGCTTTTAACATCTGAATGAGAGGCAGAAACTTAAGACCTACACTTTTGCCAACATGGAAATGCAAAGATAATTGCATTTATATTTGCTAAGTTGAGTGGGAAACAAGAGAATTGTGTAGAGTGTGCATGAGGCATATATCAGTCTCCCACTGGCGTTTTTAATGTAGCACTTCTTTTATCGTGTTGCTTCTGTACTCATATCTTCCTGTTTCAGGATAAGCTTATTCAGGCTGCAACAAAAATGTGTCTTCTCCATTAAAACATTTTGTCAAGATTGTTCAGAAGCATTGCTGGATCATCAATGAGAAATCCTCATTCTGATTGGTTTCGAATTTTTAAACAAGGAACGTAAAACACAAATCTTATCTTTCCCTGTGTTTTCTTTTTACTTGTATGGCATAATTTTAAACCATCGACATAGAAAGTACCCTGGAACAGCATTTTATCATGCTCATAGCAGAGACTGCTATGTAAATACTCAGATCCAGGGATTTTTCTGAGTTTTAGACATGAGATAAAGTAAAAATGTCCTCCAAAGTGTTGGGTTAAATTCAGTGGTGGGATTCAAATAATTTAACAACCGGTTCTCTGCACTAATGATTTCTTCCAACAATCAGTTTGCCAAATTGCTCAGAAAGTTAACAACCGGTTCTCCCGAAGTGGTGCGAACTGGCTGAATCCCATCACTGGTTAAATTGTGAGAGAATCAAGAATTCCGAAAATTTTCAGGATTGGTTCACCTTTAAAGCAAACTGACTGAGAATTTCATTCATTCATTCATTCATTCACTCATCTGTCTGTCTGTTTGTACTTTCATACCTAACAAATATTGAAGTCTTATTTAATAATTCCTTTTCCTTTTATTGTCACTATACAAGACAACCTATTTTGTGTGCCAGCAGATGGTGCTAATGTTTCATAAAGCACATATCTGTGGAAGGAGTGCTGCTGTTCAACTTTCCTTCATAGGAGAGTAGGAGAAATATCTCAGCAGCATATTCTGTGTTGTTTGTTCACATGATGCAGGGCACAGAATTGTGTTTTCTTGTCAGACGATGTGATTCTCTGGATAATGTTTATGACTCTGTCTCTCTTTTGGCCACACTTACAATTTCATGGAGTCTGGCAACTTGGAGAAGGGAAGCAGGAGTCAAGGGCTGTTTACAACCAGAAGTGATCTGAGCAACAATCTCCCCATTGTCTATGTCACATAATTTAATATCCCTCTTTTAAAATATTCAACTTAGAACTGAACTGCACTTGAAGCTTGAATAAGTAGAAGAAATTTTGATTCGTAAGGAAATCACAGATGCTGTTGAGCAGTTCACCTTTTAAGGATAGGGCTCAGTCTTATAATCTTATCAACTAGGCTTGTGTAGCCAATGCTATTTACCTTCTTAAAGTACAACAATTATGGTCTTCTCATCAAGGCTGATCTCAGGCAGACTCATCTGTCATGTCCAGTAGTTCACTGGAAATGCACAAGGCACTTTGGCACCTGGATAGTACATGTCAGAAGTCTCTTCTGGTTCCTGGAGGACATGACAAAAGGAGTTATTGAAATAAGACATCAGCTTTGTTTTACTCTTTAGAAGCTTGCTGAAAGGAATGGCATTTAATAGATACAAGGGGAAAAGAGGATATGAGGTACAATTATCCCATCCCATCCCATCCCATCCCATCCCATCCCATCCCACCCCACCCCACCCCACCCCATCCCATCCATCCCATCCATCTATCAAATTTAGTTACTGCCAGTCTCACTCTCCAAGAATGCCTGGTAGAAAAGGGCCTTCCTTACTCAGAGAGCCCTGAAGACAAGAAGGATAAACTTAGGTTTGTGATCTATCCCTATTCTAGAAAATGCTCTTGTTTCCTCATGACTTGATTTTCAAGAGGAATAATTAAGGAAGAAGGGAGGAAGGGGAAACATTTAATTGTAATACATTTCTTAATAAAAAGCCAGTTGTAGGACTAAGTGCAACATAATCTTCCTTTTGAAGATGGAAAGCCTTGAACAAATGCTGCATTACATTTCATAGAGCCAATGGACACAATTCAACCCCAGAATACATAGCAGCATAGATAAATGCATGTTAGTAAGAACATTTCTTGGTCTGACTACTAAGATATAGAGGTTCATTGTGCGAATAATGGGGGAGGCATTGAATATTTTTGAGCAAATATCCAAACAGAGTTCTTTACGTTTCTGATGACAGCTGCACAAACACAATTTAATATAGTAGATCCAACAATTAAAATCCGGTGGCCTTCATTGGAGGAAAAATAAACACAGGCCCAGTGCTGTGTGAGTGGTTTTCAAAAAGAATCAGTCTGAGAAGAGACAGCCTTTTCAATTCATTGCAACCCTAAAAAGGAGAGGGAAAAACCCATAGCCATTTTATTAGTGGTTCATTGCTGCCTTCTCCCGGCAGTTGACTTAACCAGAGGAAGAGTACAAGTGAGAAATAGGTGAGAAACTAGAATGAAAGTACAAAAAGTAATTATTTTTATTTCCTACCTCATAAGGGCTCTACCCAGGAATGTTACATTTTAAATAATCATGAAGTAATCATAACTGAAAAATCAAATCTTTGATCATTCTGTAGTGAAATAACTGGTAGAAGACTGAGTTTAATTGACCACAACAGTAGAATTTAGAGAGAAATTTTCTGCTAGGCTAGATTGACTAACCTGCTACTCTCTGCCACATAATAGTTTGCAATATTAGAACTGGGTAGATGTTATAGTTCAGGAACTCTGAATGCAGTCGATTGGAAAAGGATCATAAATAGCAGGTACTGAATCTCATCCATTTTGGGGGCAGAAACGGTGATCATTTTATTTAACAGTAGAGCCCCTTTAGTTGTACAAAAAGGTACATTTAATTTCTCTAACTACAGTTTGTTGTGAACATGCTCCCAATATTCCTGTAGACTGGTGCTGTGGACTGGAAGAATTATCAGAATAATTTATGGCCTAAATTCCATAATAAATCTGAAAGAGTCTGTCAAAATCAGAAGTCTGCCTTATAGAGCAAAAGCATTATCTGCTATCATTCAGGCTTATAGGCACATAGACTTTTTCAAACATCATTGCCAGATACAATCCAGTTTTCCCCTGTGTACCACCATTTACGTCTCTAGTGCATCTTTTTAAGATTCCTTCAGGTGTCTGGTTTTCACAAAGAATTGGGCCTAAGCCTTGTGTCTTGCAACTGACAAAAGCAGAATATGCCCGCCATTGTGACTTTCAGTGTACTGCTATGTATGATTTTTCAATAAATACTTTCATGTGTACTTTTAAGACCTAACACTGGAAACTGGGTTGTTTGCTTGGCAGCTGATACCTTTGTCTATTATCTGCTTGGATCATTCCACAACCCTAATGCATTTATTACTCCAGTGCATGGATTCACAGAGGGAAACCACCATTCAGTGATGTGCAAAAGGAAACTTTAGCAGGTGAAATTCAGTCATGCAGGAAGTGGAACAGCTGACATTCCTTTTTTCTACATAGCTATTAAAATTCATGATCCTTTTCCTCCTGAACAATTCACCACTCTCTCTGGACAGGATCATGTTACAAAGTAGGAGACTGCTCAGGTTGACCAACAGCTCTCTTTGCAGTTCCACCTCCAGGCCTACATCACTGCCGTTCCATAGCATAGATACCTCTGTATGGAGAATGCCCCTGAGTCAAATGATTTTAGTGGGCAAACAGATGTGCACGTAGAGTAAAAGCTATTTGCCACTCCCTTCTACAGATGATAGAGGAAATTTATGTTATGTTGTGTGAAAGAGGAGATTGTCATGAGCTGAACTGAAAGCAAAGAGAGGGGCCAACATATATCATCCCATGCCCTTTCAATGCTAGCGTTTGAAAATTACTTCTGGCATCTCTGTATATACTGACACCCACATATGTAACATTTTCATTTTGATAGAAATTGCAAGAAATTGCAAGCAAATTGAATAAGTTACTTTTTAAATAGAAACACAAGAGGATATATGTTAATTTTCTAAGTGTCCTGTTCAATAGGTAAAAAAAACTTTTAAAAAACCCCTAACTTAAAACTTAAGAAAAAGAGCCAGCTTGGCCACCTGGTTAAGGCACCAGGCTGGAAAGTGGGAGATTGTGTGTTCAAATTGCACTTTAGCCATGAAAGTCAGCTGGGCGTCTTTGGGCCAATCATTCACTCCCAGCCCAACCCAACCCACAGAGTAGTTGTTGTGGAGGAGGAAAGTGTATTGGATATATTTGCTGCCTTGACTTATTCGTAAAAATAATAAAGGTGGGATATAAAATAAAAAGTAAATAAAAAATAAAAATGCTAGTTAACTAACATGCCACAAGAGCCTATGTGCAGATATCAACTACAAGTACGGTAGATTTCAGAGCATGAATGGCTCAGGATTGTAGTCCAATATCCCCATCTGATGACGTTTTGACTTTCTGGACTTCAGTCCTCAAAATTATCAACCAACATAGCAGAACATGGATTAGCCAGATTTTTTGTCAATGCTATTAAAGTATCAGTTAGCACAGTGATGGCTAACCTTTTCCGGACCAAGTGCCCAAAGGGCACGTACGTGCATGCGGATGCACACGTGCTTGCTAGAACCCCCAAAATGCAATGCGTGCATGCCTCCTGTGCATGCGTGCATGGTCCCTGCATGCACCCTGACCCATTGTGCACATGTGCGTGGAGCCCCCCGCATGCGCCCTGCCCCCCGTGGCAGAGACCCAAAGACCAGGCAGCTGGCAGGAGGCATGCGCGCAGGTGCAGCAAGCTGAACTGGGGTGACGACTCGTGTGCCATTAGAGAGGGCACTGCGTGTCACCTCTGGCACGTGTGCCATAGATTCGCCATCATAGGGTTAGCAAGTTCAATGCCTCACAAGTTTCCTCATTCCCAAGTAACAGTTTTAAAATCTGCAAATTTAAACATAGAGAATGAAATATAACTTGCATCCATCTCCCAACACAGGATTTCTGTCAGCAGAAGATGAAGACAGATTTTTTTTTAAGATATAGAAAGGCTTGGGGGACAGAATCCACTTTTGTCTTTTTATTGCATTCTGTGTTAAATATTTCCCCCCAGTGGCTCAGCAAATATTGGGAACCTCAAAGTTTTGAAGGAACTATTTGGAATTATTTTGGAGGAAATAGATGACATCAGTATACAGAGCTTCCCTTCTCAAAGATATGTCCCTTGGCATCATTTCATTTGGCCTCTGAGTAAGATGGGATATTCAATTCTAGAAATTAGCAAGTGAAATCTATAACTATAGTAAAGAGATAAAGCTCAGAGCACACATAATGGCATCTTAAACAGTTTAATAGTGTTATCCAGATGTGGTTCAACATTGGCTACATTTTCCCACCTTAGCTAAAAATTAACATTTCTGATCATGCCATGTATAGTTCTTAGAAAATAGGTAGCAAGTACAATCTTTACTGTATGGCAGCTCATATATTTTCCCAATGTTAGTAGATTTTTTAAATATTTTCCAATAGGAATAGTCTGTAACCTGTTTGTGATTTATCATTCTATTAGTATCTTTACATGATACATAAATTAATATAATTAATGTAAATTGCTGATTACAGTTTAAAAATAAGCTCAATGACATCTAGTATGAATTCAATAAAAAACATTCTTTGCATAGAAACAAATACTGGCCTCTTGAGGAACATGTTACTCCTAATGATGCCATGCCAATCTCAAGGAACAGTATGAGAAGAAGAATGGACTTGATTCCAGAGGAGGATTTCTTTGCTTTTGCAAGTTGTTCTATTTTGTTTTTTTCTCCCATAATGGAAGTAGAGTTAAGGAAGAACCTTAAAAATAACAGTGAGTGAGCAAAATATCTTCTTTCCTTCAGTTCTCTACTGGGAAACTGGAAAGGGAAAGGGAAACCTGACTTGTTTCTCCTCCACAAGCAAGCAGAGGGAATAGGGAGTACTAGGAAAGATAAAAGAGCAAAATAGAATCAATCTCTTTTAAATAAGTTATATATGAAGCAGGGTAGTATTCAGCAGGTTCTGAAATTTTGAGTAGTTTGGACAACCGGCAAATACCATCTCTGGCTGGCCCCAGAGTGGGGAGGGAATGGAGTTTTTGCAATGTCCTTCCCCCCGGAGTAGGGAGGGAATGGAGACTTTGCAGTATCTTTCCCCTGGAGTGGGTGGGAATGGATATTTTGCAGTATCCTTCCCCTGCTACGCCCAACAAGCCACGCCCAACAAGTCACACCACATCCACCAAGCCACACTTACAGAACCGGTAGTAAAAAAAATTGAATTCGATCACTGATCTGAAGGCATCTTGAATGAGCTTTATCAATGGATTACTTTGGTTAAGCAAATACATCACCTTTAACTTCAGGTTTGAAGAATAAACCTAAACTGGAAAGACATATTCAAAAATAATATTCTTGAATAAACCTAAACCTGTTGTGGTCTTTGCCTGCTAAAAATGTTAAGTGTAGCGATTTCAACATTTGGGATACGTGTAACAATTGGTGTTCAGTTTTTCAGCCTTAAACTTTCCCTCACCACGTCTCTGTCTCTTTTTCTTTGATTTCTTCAAATAATCTGAAAAAACTATAATTTGTTCCCGCCAAGAGAATGGCATTTGAATGACTATTTGAATGACTATTCAAAATTAATGAGCAGTAGTTTTAAGGATAGGTACACTGTGGCTCAGGGGCTAGGACGTTGAGCTTGTCGATCGAAAGGTCGGCAGCTCAGCGATTCGAATCCCTAGTGCTACCGTGTAATGGGGTGAGCTCCTGTTACTTGTCCCAGCTTCTGCTAACCTAGCAGTTTTGAAATCACATAAAAATGCAAGTAGAAAAAATAGGGACCACCTTTGGTGGGAAGGTAAAAGCGTTCCATGCGCCTTTGGCGTTGAGTCATGCTGGCCACATGACCACGGAGACGTCTTTGGACAGCGCTGGCTCTTCGGCTTTGAAACGGAGATGAGCAACGCCCCCTAGAGTCGGCAATGACTAGCATGTATGTGCGAGGGGAACCTTTACCTTTACCTTTAGTTTTAAGGATGGATAAGCAAAGTGCCACTCCCAATGGCAATCTTGTGCTGAAACCTTTGCTGATTCCAGTAGAAGCTAATAATAACCTGACTGTTGCAACTTGATTAAAGATAATTATAATTTTTTTGCAATGACATTGCTTTTTTCCTAATTTACTTGGTTATACTGAGAAAAAGCATGTTAGGAGGAAAAGCAAACAGACCAGAAACCAGGGTGTGCTGGTGACATACATGTGGTGGGCAGTCAAAAAGGAATTTGAAATTTGGTATGGAGGGAACCCATATTCCTTGACAGAAGAATAGTAACTAAGTGAGAAGGACTATTTGAATGATTTAGTTCAGATGGAAAAGTGTGGTTATAAATAAAATGGAAGCACTATAATGGTCCAAATGCTATTATGCACGAGAGGAGAAAGAAAAATATATAATGTGATCAACAGCAGGAAAATAAACCATACATGTGCATTTTCAAGATTCTGTACTCAAATATATGTTGACACTGGTTATGAAAAAGGAGAACTTTCTGTGGAGAATTATGGACCAGGAAATCTTTGGAATCTGGGGCCTTTGCCATTAAATTTGGTGTAAAGTTTTTGATGGCATGGCTCTGTTTTGTTGAGGCCCTCCAAGATTAGGAGGCAGTTTAATTCAAGAGATGTTGTCTCCCATTACTCTAGTCCAACATATATGGATAGTTTATTTGTCAAAAACAGCTTTTTGCCCATCCATTTTGTAAATACATCTTCAGAATTCGAAGTTGTATTACTTGCTCTTAGTGCTGGAATAAAGATTGCAACACTGTAGTAATAATATGATACTGATACTGCTTTATTCACATTGGTAGATCTCCTACTTCAGAAAATAGGTGGAGAAGAACAACCTTATGGTGTGCTCAGTAGCATTGGCTCTGGTATTTTTTCTGGGCTGTGTGGTGTGGCTGGGGCTTAAGGGCACTGCATTGATTCTGGTTCTTCCTGATGAAACTTGCTTAGAATGTCGTGATAAGGAGTTAGTGTCCAACAACTCCTGCAGGTCATTGGCAGTAGTGGGTTTCAAAACCCGTCGCTGCTGGTTCACTCGTGAGGGCATGCACACTCATGTTCACGCACAACACTTATGCGCATGTGCAGAGATGTCTGGGTGGGTGGGTGGAGTCTCCCACTGGCACTGCTACCAGTTCGCCCGATCTGGGATGAACTGGTAGCAACCCACCACTGATCATTGGCCAATATAGTTCTACAGCAGGGGAGTCAAACCCGCGTCATCACAGCGGGGTACCGTGACCTATCGGGACTTTTTTTTCCCTTTGCTAAACCGGACAGGGGCAGAGCCAGCACGTGACGCATCTGGCCCATGGGCCGTGAGTTCGATACCCCTATTCTACAAAGTTTTACTTTGTCTCCTATATTCTCCATGAGATTCATAAAACTGTTGATGGAGGTTCTTTGGAGCTTTGGGGTGGGACATGACTGATATGTGATGACATCCAGCTTGATTATTGACTATGGCCTAATCTCCCCCCGACTCTCTTTATTGTATTTTTATTAAGTATTTTAAGAAGAAAAGGATAAAAAAAAAAGACATACCAGAAAAAAAAGAAAAAAGCACGATGTGAATAAATGTGGAATTTCAAAGCATCACTAAATTAGGTTAAAGTTTAATTGATTCATTTTGAATAACTAAATATGTTATATCATTTTAAAAACTGTAGATCGCTGTTAAATTCCAGGTAATATATTTGCATTAATACTTTGCATTAAGAGAAATCCAAATATTGTGGTTCAAGCCTGTATATAGAGTTGTATTCCAAAAATAGTTTTCAAGTTGAGCAAAATTCTGTGTTGGCTTTACTTTTGCAAAGTTGTTGTGGACATCATAACATAGTCTCACAATTTAATTACTTTTTTCTTCCCTGGGGGATGATAATTTTGTATACTTTGCAATAGGAAGTGTGATGTGTTCTTTCAGCAGTTAGAAAAACACTGACTATTCTTGACAAGTTGCTGAATGAGGAAAAAGAAACCAAATTGAAAACCGAGTAGATCTTACTAAGGGAAAACAAAAAACAAAAACAAAACCCAACCAAAACCCTGAAGTATGAAACTAAGCAGTTTACAGATTGAAAATAGTTCTTGACACCCCTCCCCACAACTGCTGTTGGAGTGTAAGGTGGTGTGTTTGGCAACAAATATGTCTGCATAATTTGACTGTGTCAAACTCAATCTTATTTATTTCCAGTCCCAGCATGACTAGTGTTGCGACTGTGAGTAATAATTATCAAAATCCCAGTTACTATTCATCTTACTATTTGACATTCGTGCATACATTCAATTGCCTATCAAGCACACTTTGATTTTTAAACTTCTAAATGGCTTAAGACCTAAATATCTGTGCAACCATGAACGTGCTCAGTTACTTAAAACAGCAGAAGCCTGTCTCTGTTGCCAGGAACTCAGGTTCTCTGGTCTTACTCTCAGGCTATAAAATGTGCTTTCTAAGATCTGTTTGGCTTCCATTCTCACCATAATTGAGAGGTTAGTTGTCTTTATTTATTTCTCTTTTTAATATAAATATCTATTTGACTTACTTCAGATTGTCAGAAGTCAACTAGTTCGTTGAAATAAATAGAAAGGTAGGCTATACATTAAATAATAAAATAAATCATATGTTCTTTAAAAGTTTATTTTGATTGGAATAATGAATTCAATGGAGCAGACTTTCATACAAACTTCATACATTCTTAACTTATAATGATGTGATGTTTCCCTAAATGTTCTTATCTATCTAGGAATAGGCAGCACAAAACTTGAATATAAATACTCAATCCTCATACTAACAAAGCTGCGCTGCAGGTGTCTAGTCCAAAGTTGGGGTTTTTTTAAAAAAAACTTTAAATAAAAAATATTATAAAAGAACAGTTCTTTGAATTACTGTCCTTTGCTGCAGTCACAACTGGCTTGCCTGCATCTGTAATTTCCATTGTTCACAAAAAAAAACCAACAACCTAGAATTACACAAAAAGGGGAATATGTGTTAATAAAATGCATACTACAAACTAGCCACTGTGTAAATAAACACAAGATTTTTAGAAAATAGAATAATAGGATTGGAAAGGACATTGGAGGTCTTGTAGTCCGATCTCATGCTCAAGCATTAGACCATGTACCATTCTGGACAAATGGCTGTGCAGTCTCTTCTTGAAAACCTACACTGCAAGCATCCGCAATTCCACTGATTAAATGTTCTCACTTAGATCTCCTTAGCATGAGAAAATTTCTCCTTAAGAAGTTTCTCCTTAGTTCTAGGTTGGATTTCTCTTTAATGTTCTTCCACCCACTACTTCTTGGCCTGCCTATCAGGTGCTTTGAAGAATAACTCAACCCTTTCTTCTCTATGACAGCCCATAAAATACTGGAAGATTGCTGTCGTATCACCCTTAATCCTTCTCTTTGTTATATTAGGCATACCTAATTCCCTCAAATGTTTTAGCTTACAAACCGATTATCATTAGATTATCAAAGAGCATCATTGTTCTTCTCTGCATTTTTTCTAGGGCTGCAACACATTTTTTTATTGTGGTGACCAAGATTGAATGCAATATTCCAAATGTAGTTTCACAGTGGAGTATAAAGTGGTACTATCACTTCACAAGGACTTGGTGGCTCAGGGGCTAGGATGTTGAGCTTGTCGATCGAAAGGTCGGCAGCTCAGCGGTTCGAATCCCTAGTGCTGCCGTGTAACGGGGTGAGCTCCCGTTACTTGTCCCAGCTTCTGCCAACCTAGCAGTTTCGAAAGCACGTAAAAAATGCAAGTAGAAAAAATAGGGACCACCTTTGGTGGGAAGGTAACAGCATTCTGTGCGCCTTTGGCATTGAGTCATGCCAGCCATATGACCACAGAGACGTCTTTGGACAGTGCTGGCTCTTTGGCTTTGAAACGGAGATGAGCACCGCCCCCTAGAGTCGACAACGACTAGCACTTATGTGCGAGGGGAACCTTTACCTTTACCTATCACTTCACAAGACATTGAATTTATCCCTCAGTTTATGCAAGCTAGGACTGCATTAGCTTTTTTCTTGCAGCTGCAGCACGCTGCAAGCCATACTTAACTGGTGGTTTTATAGGACAGTGGTCTCCAATCTAGGCAACTTTAAGACTTGTGGACTTCAATTCCCAGAATTTCTCAGCCAGTTTGCTGGCTGAGAAATGTTGGGAGTTAAAGTCCACATGCCTTAAAGTTGCCAAAGTTGGAGCCCCCTGTTATAGGACACATAGACTGCTCTCAGAGTTACTAGTGTTCTACCATCTACCATCTATTCTATATCTGTGCATTTGGTTTTTGTGAACTATAAGTAGGACCTTACTTTTCTCACTGCATATCACATTTTGATGGATAGGAACAGGTGTTCAAGCCTGTCAAGATTTTCTTGAATTTCAGCCTATCTTCTAAAGTATTGACTATTATGAATAGATTGGTGTTTTCTGCAAATTTGACCAGTTTGGCTTCTATCCATACATCTAAATAGTTTAAGAAAATGTTGAAAAGTAATGAACCTATGATATAAACAAGGGTCATTTGTAAAGTATTGTACTAAAAAATGAAGACTAAGCAGGCTCTGAAAGTCAGCAGTAACCTAACTATTTTCCTCTCTAAATTCCAAGGAGATGTAACCCCAACACTAAGTGGATTTACCCTGCAAAGGGATTTTTCCATGTATTTTATCAGTAAACATAGAAAAGGTAGCCTAGAAAACTCAGCACCACCCTACACAGAAAAACATGCTATGAATCTGTTGGTAACGTCCATTCAAATTCGTGAAGATCTAACACTAACTGAATTTGCTTCCCTATGGGATTTTTCCATCTATTTTACCAGGAAATGTAGAAAAGTTCCTCCTCCTCCTCTTTCTTTCTTTCTTTCTTTCTTTCTTTCTTTCTTTCTTTCTTTCTTTCTTTCTTTCTTTCTTTCTTTCTTCCTTCCTTCCTTCCTTCCTTCCTTCCTTCCTTTTTTCTTTCTTTCTTTCTTTCTTTCTTTCTTTCTTTCTTTCTTTCTTTCTTTCTTTCTTTCTTTCTTTTCATAAATGGGTGGGACTTTCCACATATCCATTGTTAAACTGGGAACACCGACTTCAATGAGATTAAGCTAGTTTGAATCAAGATAACCTTTCAAATGATCTGCAGAAGATAATGATGACCAACCGCACTCAACGTGTAGTCCTCAACGGAACTACATCCACATGGAGGGAAGTATGCAGTGGAGTACCCCAAGGCTCTGTTTTAGGCCCAGTACTCTTCAACATCTTCATCAATGACTTGGACGAGGGGATAGATGGGGAACTCATCAAATTTGCAGATGACACCAAGCTGGCAGGAATAGCCAACACTCCAGAAGATAGGCTCAAGTTACAGAAAGATCTTGACAGACTTGAACATTGGGCGCTATCTAACAAAATGAAATTCAACAGTGAAAAAAGTAAGGTTCTACATTTAGGCCAAAAAAACAAAATGCACCAGTACCGTATATGTGGTACCTTGCTCAATAGTAGTACCTGTGAGAGGGATCTTGGAGTCCTAGTGGATAACCATTTAGATATGAGCCAGCAGTGTGCAGCAGCTGTTAAAAAAGCCAACACAGTTCTGGGCTGCATAAACAGAGGGATAGAATCAAGATCACATGAAGTGTTAGTGCCACTTTATAATGCCTTGGTAAGGCCACACTTGGAATATTGCATCCAGTTTTGGTCGCCACGATGTAAAAAAGATGTTGAGACTAGAAAGAGTGCAGAGAAGAGCAACAAAGATGATTAAGGGACTGGACGATAAAACATATGAAGAACGGTTGCAGGAACTGGGTATGTCTAGTTTAACAAAAAGAAGGACTAGGGGAGACATGATAGCTGTGTTCCAATATCTCAGGGGCTGCCACAAAGAAGAGGGAGTCGGGCTGTTCTCCAAAGCACCTGAGGGTAGAACAAGAAGCAATGGGTGGAAACTGATCAAAGAAAGAAGCAACTTAGAACTAAGGAGAAATTTCCTGACAGTTAGAACAATTAATAAGTGGAATGACTTGCCTGCAGAAGTTGTGAATGCTCCAACACTGGAAATTTTTAAGAAAATGTTGGATAACCATCTGACTGAGATGGTGTAGGGTTTCCTGCCTGGGCAGGGGGTTGGACTAGAAGGCCTCCAAGGTCCCTTCCAACTCTGATGTTATGTTATGTTATGTTATGTTATGATGGTACATGCCTGAAATACCACCTAAGATGTTTCCATAATGCTATGTCTCTGAGCGATTCCAGAGCTTTCCCTCCAAATCAGCTTTACTGTGAAGCATCTGGCACACACTCCAACACTAAACCAAAGTAGATCATGTTAAATTACAGATGTCTCAGTGATGTCATTATCTTTAAAGCGATGTTTACAGTCTAAAAATTGTCTCTTCTACTAAATTATGTAAGATAGGAATTATCTCATGGTTGATTCTGTATGATAAAAAAATTAGGTGGATTTCATATGCTTCCAACTTTTAGAAAATATCTTTCTTAATCATATATACAAAATGTATAGACAAACACAGTCAGACATATATGCTGTTTTGAGTGGAATTTCTTTCCAAGATTCTTTTTGATAATTCATGAGTTGAAAGTTGTAATGAAATGCCATGTTACAGCCTGTAAAAAGGCTTGACAAAAACTATTAATATATTTTACATTTTCCTGAGATAAATATTACAGAGCAGTCCTTCACTTAGGGGAAAAATTCCAACATTAGATGTGAGCAATTTAAATCCTTGCTAGATTTGTTCAACAGGATCAAAAATAAGGAAGATGGGCATTTGTATTTTTGTGTACTGTGCTTTTCCTGTATATTCTGTGCTACCACCAAAACAAATTATATCAGAACTGGTTCTACAAACTTTCTTGGTTTTCCCATGGAATGTCTTTCCTTTGCCTTTACTGTGTTGTATGGCACTTCCACACAGGAATTGTTTTATCTCCCATCTGCATTCACCAATATATTTTCATGTGTTACTGAAAAACACAATTGACTTTCATTGACTTAAATATTGGAAAGTAAATTAAATCCTTAAATACATTGCCTCTACTTTTTCAGTTAAGTGTGCCTGTACAGAAAAATTGCTCATAGATATTTCTTTAGCTGCCCAATTTAACATTTTCAATGGATCAGATGACATGAAACCTAAAAGAGCAAAATGCAATAAAAAAAAATCAAAAAGGACTTTGAATTCTAGCCTTCTTTTGCATTTATTTGTAGCATGATAATTTCTGCGACACTAAGAAGATGCAGTTGTCACTTCTATTATTCTCTCTATAGTCTGAACTGTTGAGGCTGACTATCATCTTTACGAGCTGACCAGTACAAGACTGGCAGTGCCCTGTGCCCTCTTCTTGTTCTAAAATGGGCTCTTGGTTTCTTTTTCTTGCAATGATTTATTTATTTGTTTGTTTTTAAAAACATGAATGTCCACTTTGACGGAAGATTGCAAAGTTGCCCTCTGATTCATTTTAAAAATAGCAGTCAAAGGTTAGAGTATACCATGTACCTTAATCCCAGCTGAAAAGAAGAAGAACAAAACAGTCAGGAAACAGTAAGTGATACTTCCTACCAAGGGAAAGCACATCCCACCCCCCACTTTCAAACTGGAATCTCCCCTGTGCTCAACAAATCTATATGTCAATCTCTGGATGACCCTGAATAGTAGATGACCAGCAATAGTGCCAAGAGGCTGCATAGCAAAGTGGGAAAAGCAGAATAGGGTCCCCATACTTGTTGACTACCATTCAGCCTGCTTTTGAATGCAGGTTTAATATTCTTCTGGAATCATGCTTAACTCATGTTCAGCTCCTTTTGAACAGGGGATTAGAGCACAACTTGTGGCTCATGGGCCACATATGGTCCTGGACAGCTAGTAATGCAGGCCCACAACATCATAAACATTTAATATTATTATGTGATTACATATTAACCATATTATGTTATTTTATATGTAGCCCAAGACAATTCCTCTACACTCAATGTAGACCAGGCATGCCAAAAGGTTGGCCATTCATGGTTTAGAGTTCTTCCACAACATCAATAAACCACATGTAGAAGAAGCCCAGCTTTCAGTTTATATCTTTGAAAGCTCCTGAACAAAACGCTTGCATAAAATCAAAGCAAGTTTTGAGTAACACATACCATCCTCATCCAAACTGCCTTCTCCACTCCACATTAAAAAGACTGATTTGTAGATATTTGAGCTCCAGCTAGTAGCTTCTAGTGCAAGAGGGTGGAAGCCTAAGAAATCTGCCAATCCCTATCTTTAATATCCCTTGTATACCATAAATAACGACAGGATCATTTCCAGGCATCATTTGCATGTGGCGCAATATGGATTGTGTTGCAATTTTTTTTTTTTGCTGCTTTAATTTTTTGCCTGTTAAAGGGCTGGTGGAAAGCACTTTAAATCAGTCAACCGAGAAACTTAAGAAAAATTTTGAGCCTTTTGTATCACTTGAAATAATAGTCCCAAATAGCATAACACGTTTTGTTTCTTCTCCTCGGTTTCTGCTGTTAGCTCAGAAAACTCCATATAAAACCCTTTAGGCTATTGCAAAAGCAATAGCACTTAGACTTATATACTGCTTTACAGGGATTTTTACAGCTCTCTCTAAGTGGTTTTACAGAGTCAGCTTATGGTCCCCAACATTCTGGGTCCTCATTTTATCCACCTCGGAAGGATGGGAGGCTGAGTCAACCTTGAGCCTGGTGAGATTTGAACTGCCAAATTGCAGGCAGCTGGCTGTCAGCAGAAGTAGCAGGCAGCACTCTAACCACTGTGCCACCATGGTTCATAAAAGCCAATAAATTATAAAATGGAAGAGTCAATGTATCATAACTGGATGTCAGCAGCATCCTGAGCAATATCTATTAATAAACTATAAGACCAGGCTTATAAGATGGCTGGGGATTGCCTTGCATAAAATATACAAGAAGGCTGAGGGGCCTGTTCCTTTTTTTTTTAACCTTTCAAAGCCTTGTGTCCTTATAGTGGTGTGAGATATTTAAAAATAGTATTTTCTTTCCTTGTGTTTCCTAGGATGGTTAACTGAAGCCAGGTATGAAATCCCTGCTCTTCAAAGAAAAGGTCACTGCTGCAATCATATTGGGCTTTTTAAAAACTAAGACGGGTAGAAAATGTTCTCAGACACATTTCAGAAAGGAAGGTCAATCTCCCACTGCAGATTTTTTTTCCCCAGGCAGGACATTTCTACATCCAAATTCATTTATAGCGAGAAACATTGCAGAAATAACATTTAATTACTATTTCTAACTTGAATATCTGAACCGTGAATTTAGATGAAGAAAAGGTGTTTGCAAAGTATGATAAAAAAATTGTCAAAGGGATCTGTTTGAAGTTCTGTCTTTTTTTTTAATGTAAAGACAAACTTAACAAATGGGCAGAACTTCAGTTACACTATTGTGGCTGCCATCTTGACTTTTTTGACCACTCCATGGATACCCTGAGCAAAAGCAATGGCCTTTGGTCATCCTCTACAAGCAGCTTAAAAATAAATGACAGTCAAGTTACAACAATATGCAGAAAATATTTACAAGATGAGAAGGAGACTAAAGTATGCTTTACCCCAAATAAATAGTTACATCTCTGCATTCCTCTGTATTTATGCATTTATGGAAAGCTCTGACATTTAACATTACTTATGATTCAATGCATCCAGGATGCATTTTGCTGTTCTTAGGATAACAAAAATGTTTGAATGATTTAACTACAGTCAATCCTGCCCTGAATGTGTAAAAATAAATTATGGATTGTCCCACGATTTTAGCTGTCTGTAAAGACTAGTACAAAAATTGTGAACTTCTGTTTCTATGAACAAAGTGTTATTCCTAACAGGCAAGGGAAATATTTACCTTGAATGTCATTAAGTAGATCTAGTAATGGATCTTTTGCATAACATATACTTTGGCTTGAAGGGCATGAGTTGTAGAGGTATAGATCTAAGTAAGTGTTTGTTTACTCCTAGTATAAAATCATGTCTAACATGATTAATTCTATAGCTGTCTTCTCTTTTCAAACTGATTTTATGAACCTGAAGCAGTCAATCAACATGCCTTTCTTTCCAATCTGGCCCTAAACCTCATAAATCATATCTTAGTGTAAATATAACCAAACAAGCATTTTGTAATCAGCAAAGAGGGAAGTGGATGGATTCAGTAACAGACTGCCTAGGTAATTGCCAGCTGCTTTTGAGATTAGTTAGATTTTGGATGTCTCCATGATTGATTATCTTTTCTCTTTCCAACAAAGAGGAAATCATCTTTCACACAATGTTTAATATACTGTCACGGTAACATAGCACTGTCCACTTACATGCATAGTTTTGTTGTAGTAGCAAATGGGTCATGACTGGATGTCACTGCTTTGAAATGTAGGCTATATTCAAATTAAATCAAAAATCAACTATACATTATTGAAAGTAGGCCCTCAAAATAGTCAAAAGCATATAACATCTGCATATTATTTTATAAGCATGCACGATATGAATTGCAAAAAGAATTAACATAATTATCGCAATACAAAATATTTATTTATTTTATTGTTTTCAGTTAGCAAATTTATAGAGCTACCCATCTCACAAAATATAGCTCTGGGTGGCATACAATACAAAATACCGTAATGTATCTTGTAGAAAAGAAGAATGTTACCATGTGATAAATGCTCATCTACGTGTCTAGATGCTAATTTTGATGGCTATCATTAAGCTTCTGGTTAATGATAAAGACTTCTTCAAAACATATCTGACTTCTGTGGATTCATGTACTTCTCTTGGTCGCAATATGAACATGGCTATCAATTTCTTCTTGGACATGTTTTTCAATTTCCCAGTCTACACCCCTGGAATTTCTAGGATGCTTCACAGCCAAGCAAGACAAACTGCTTAATTTGTGAAGGTCAGCAAAAGTGCTTCTAATGGTACATTAGCCATGAATTGGATCTTTAACCCCTTAAACAGAAGACTGCTTTGTAAGAGTCTAACGGAGGACTAAGATGAAAAGACACAATTAAGCAGAAAATATAGAGAGTAACTTCTTTCGGGAGCTTCTTTTTCTCTTTCTATCTTGCCCAGAATTATCATCTCCATATCCTACACAATGCACCCAAGGTATGATAGTTTTATGTTTCATGATCCTTGATTCCAATAAGCATTCAGGGTTGATTTTCTCTAGTATGGAATCTTGACTGTCCACGGAATGTATCAGCTTCCTCCACCACTGGAGTTCAAAGTTCTTTGTCCTCTTGTTCTCATGCAGAGTCCAGATCTTGCATCCATATATCATAACAAGGATGATTAGTGGAAACATCAGCACCAGATGTGTTGATGTACATTGTATAATTATCAGTGATAAATTTTAATGCCATTTTGATAATATTGCATTTGTACATACAATATTGTACATCGTTACAGAAAGCTAAGTATAACAGTTGGATCATAATTACCATTACTGAATATATAATAACTGTTTCTTCTGTTACATTAATATGCATTCAGTCAGCCTCCTTCAAATTAATGCAAAATCTATTTGATTCAATGGGTTCTTACATAGCCCACTCCTCCTGAATAAATAAAGTTTCAGGTTGCAAGTGGGACTTTGAAGACTTCAGATATTTAATTTTGTGTGATGCAGTTAGTGGGTCAAGCTTTCTTATATGCATTGCCAAGGTAAGCATTTGTTGCAGTGTGTATTACTCTGTGAGTTGTATATATTTATTTAAAGCGATGTAAGTTGGAATTGTCATTTTTGAAAATTCAGCATTATATTCTTCCAATAGTTAGAGCTGTTTCCAAATGTAGCTAAAATCTAAAACATTTGGAGAAAATCTAAAACATATTTACATGATTATTAAGTGGGCTCTGGATTCTGTCACATTCACTCTTAATTTAGAGCACATTCCAAGAGTTTCTCTCTTCCTTTTGCATTCTGTACTAATCTGCTACAGAAATACAACACCAATGCTATAGAGAGGAAAATAAATTATTTTTTTTGCAAAGAATGTCATGTTAGGTATAGATCTTAAATGCACTATTTTGGACAGACATTTCTGTTAAATGGTATCAAGATAACTTGCTAAGTGTTATCAAGTGTTTCAAGTATCTCATCTTATGTAAAAGGAAATGTGTTCATAAATACTTACGAGCACTAAGTTTATAAATATAGGTAATCCCTGGGTTATGAGTATTCCTTTAGCGAATGTTCAAAGTTACGTGATGAGCGCACCTAGTGTTTATGAACAAGTCCTTAAACTACGAATGTAGCAGCACCACAGCTGTTGTTCGCCCATACAAATGACAGCAGGCTCTGTAACATTTGCCCTGCCTATTCCACTGCCCCCCCCCCCCATGCTGGGTATTCATAGGCACTAGGCGTGCGGCTCCTGTACTCACCTTGCAATTATCTAGAGGTCCTTTGCTTTCTCCTGTTTTGGCGCTTGAGGCCTTCAGTGAGTATGCAGAGGCCTAAAGTACTGTAAGATCACACAAGATCAGTAGCACGAAATCTCATGCTATTGATCTCTCGTAGTCTCACAGTACTTTAGGCTCTGTTATCTGCAAATGCAGGTCTGGATGAGATCTGGAGCTGAAGGCTTTGTAAATGGAGGGAAGGCCTGAAACATCAAAGCTTTTCCTCCATTGGCAAAGCCTTGTGACATTTTTGCAAAAAGCCTTTGCAGCCCAAAATGGAGCTCCGCAGCTCTGTTTTGGTGTGCCCAGGCCTCATCTGGCACTTTGCAGCCCAAAACGAAACTGAGGAATGGCGGGCGCGCCCCTCCAAAGCTCCATTTTGACATGTGCAGGCCTTGTCTGGCACTTTGCAGCCCAAAATGGAGCTTTGGAGGGGTGCCCCCCCCCCGGAGCTCTATTTTGGCATTTGCCAGCCTCACAACATCTTTTATATTTATGGTAGCATTCCAAAAGAGCTTGGGTTTGGTTGTGTTCTTCCAAAGACCTAAAAGCTTCCTCATAAACTACATTAGCTGTCATGGTCAAAATATAAATAGCTATAAATTACACCCATTGTTTTGAAATGATCTCTCATGCCAAACACCTAATTTTTTTAACATTAAATTTTGTGTGCTTGCAGAAATTCTATTTGACTCCTTAAGTGAAACAAAATGATTTTTATATTTCCCTCTCTATTTAACAGACAGAGAAATTCTGTCTATAAATCTGAAGTACTGTTTAGTCCCTAAATGATCTTCTTAGGTTTTAGTACTGTTTCCAAACTTCACTAATACTTTTTGCATGACAATCAATAATGGCAAGAAATTACCCGCCACTACCTTACATAATTTGTTCACCTAGTTGAGAACTGGCATTGACTGGTAGCAGCCAGGCAGTAATATTTCTCACTAATTAAAACTTTTAACTATTGATACTAGAGGGTTGAATTGAAGGCTCAGTTCTGATTATAAATCATGTGCTCTACAGATGTGCTTCCTCTCCAACAGATAATGAAATAACAAGACTTTTATTAGATGATTAGATGACTAAGCTCCAATTCCTAGGAGGGGACCACAGGGAGTTTAGGATTATTTCAATTTCCCACTCCAAAGAGAGATCTGATTTCAAAAATACCTTTTGCTCCCTAGTCCCCAAGTCTTTATTTATGTACACATTTGAGCTAGGAAATAATCACGTGGCAGGCTATCAGATGGGTTTCCTAATGAATTCCTTGGCATGACATTCACTAAAGAGAAGAGCTCTGTTTCAATAACTTGTCTTGCTTCACTAACTCTGCTTCACTAACATGCAGAGAAGAGCAACAAAGATGATTAGGGGACTGGAGGCTAAAACATATAAAGAACGGTTGCTGGAATTGGGTATGTCTAGTTTAATGAAAAGAAGGAGTCGGGGTGACATGATAGCAGTGTTCTAATATATCAGGGGTTGCCACAAGGAAGGGGGAGTCAAGGTATTCTCCAAAGCACCTAAGGACAGGCAGGATAAGAAGCAATGGATGGTAACTGATCAAGGAGAGAAGCAACCTAGAACTAAGAAGAAATTTCCTGACAGTTAGAACAATTAATCAGTGGAACAACTTGCCTCAAAGAAGTTGTGAATGCTCAAACACTGGAAGTTTGTAAGAAGAGATTGGACAACCATTTGTCTAAAATGGTATCAAGATAACTTGCTAAGTGTTATCAAGTGTTTCAAGTATCTCATCTTATGTAAAAGGAAATGTGTTCATAAATACTTACGAGCACTAAATTTATAAATACAGGTAATCCCTGGGTTATGAGTATTCCTTTAGCGAACCTTCAAAGTTACGTGAGGAGCGCGCCTAGTGTTTATGAACAAGTCCTTAAACTACGAATGTAGCAGCACCACAGCTGTTGTTCGCCCATACAAATGACAGCAGGCTCTGTAACATTTGCCCTGCCTATTCCACTGCCCCCCATGCTGGGTATTCATAGGCACTAGGCGGCTCCTGTACTCACCTTGCAATTATCTAGAGGTCCTTTGCTTTCTACTAATTGCTATGATGAATACCCTTCCCAGGAGTTCTTATGGAATTAAAATCCTATCAGCAATTCTTTTCTAGTCCCTAGCAATTATTTTCTAGATTTTAGGTCTACAATCAAACAATAGGCAATTTTTTCTAAGAAAATGTCTTTCTACCATTCATAATCAGCATAGATACCGGAAAGTCCAGGTTTACATAATTTTGTTCTAGAAAAGACTACAGCAAGAAGAGCTTCCAACAAGAGCCTAGTGGTACAGTGGTTAAATTGTAGTATTGCAAGCAAACTCTGCCCATAGCCTGGAGTTTGATCCTGATGGGACTCAGGATTGACCCAGCCTTCCATCCTTCCCAAGTCATTAAAATTAGGACCCATATTATTGAGGGAAACATGCAGATAATTCGTTGACATTGTAAACCACATAGAGAGTATTGTAAAGTGCTATGGGTCAATCAATATATAAACCTAAATGCCATCACTATTGCTTTGATATGTGTGTATTATCAATCTTTCTCACTGGATGCAGAATGGCCCACAGGTGTGCATCATGTTACCTGAGTGTAATTGAGATGGAATTGCTGCCCTGCCAGATAGATGATACACCTAAGGTAGAAAATTCAGTGGGAACACATTCTGAGACAAATCCTAATTTGTAATAGAAAACCACTGTATAACTGGCCTAGTTATGGACTTGTACATCACAGAAAAAGCATTGTTATTTGCAAAGGAAATGCCAGTATTTGAATATTACTGGTGGAACAGATTGTGTTAGCATACATTTGCAAAATCCACAGTTCCTACTAAATTTACCTAATTGTCTAAAATGGTATAAGATTTCTTGCCTAAGCAGGGAGTTGGACTCGATGACCTCCAAGGTCCCTTCCAACTTTGTTTATCCTATTCCTATTCCTATTCCTAGTCCTATTCCTAGTCCTAGTCCTAGTCCTAGTCCTAGTCCTAGTCCTAGTCCTAGTCCTAGTCCTAGTCCTAGTCCTATTCCTAGTCCTAGTCCTAGTCCTATTCCTATTCCTATTCCTATTCCTAGTCCTAGTCCTATTCCTATTCCTATTCCTATTCCTATTCCTAGTCCTATTCCTAGTCCTAGTCCTAGTCCTAGTCCTAGTCCTAGTCCTAGTCCTAGTCCTAGTCCTAGTCCTAGTCCTATTCTATTGCTTGTTTCAGCATAAGGATGCTCTCTTCAGTACTACTAATTGCTATGATGAATACCCTTCCCAGGAGTTCTTATGGAATTAAAATCCTATCAGCAATTCTTTTCTAGTCCCTAGCAATTATTTTCTAGATTTTAGGTCTACAATCAAACAATAGGCAATTTTTTCTAAGAAAATGTCTTTCTACCATTCATAATCAGCATAGATACCGGAAAGTCCAGGTTTACATAATTTTGTTCTAGAAAAGACTACAGCAAGAAGAGCTTCCAACAAGAGCCTAGTGGTACAGTGGTTAAATTGTAGTATTGCAAGCAAACTCTGCCCACAGCCTGGAGTTTGATCCTGATGGGACTCAGGATTGACCCAGCCTTCCATCCTTCCCAAGTCATTAAAATTAGGACCCATATTATTGAGGGAAACATGCAGATAATTCGTTGACATTGTAAACCACATAGAGAGTATTGTAAAGTGCTATGGGTCAATCAATATATAAACCTAAATGCTATCACTATTGCTTTGACATGTGTGTATTATCAATCTTTCTCACTGGATGCAGAATGGCCCACAGGTGTGCATCATGTTACCTGAGTGTAATTGAGATGGAATTGCTGCCCTGCCAGATAGATGATACACCTAAGGTAGAAAATTCAGTGGGAACACATTCTGAGACAAATCCTAATTTGTAATAGAAAATCACTGTATAACTGGCCTAGTTATGGACTTGTACATCACAGAAAAAGCATTGTTATTTGCAAAGGAAATGCCAGTATTTGAATATTACTGGTGGAACAGATTGTGTTAGCATACATTTGCAAAAATCCACAGTTCCTACTAAATTTACCTAATTGTCTAAAATGGTATAAGATTTCTTGCCTAAGCAGGAGTTGGACTCGATGACCTCCAAGGTCCCTTCCAACTTTGTTTATCCTATTCCTAGTCCTATTCTATTGCTTGTTTCAGCATAAGGATGCTCTCTTCAGTACTACTAATTGCTATGATGAATACCCTTCCCAGGAGTTTTTATGGAATTAAAATCCTATCAGCAATTCTTTTCTAGTCCCTAGCAATTATTTTCTAGATTTTAGGTCTACAATCAAACAATAGGCAATTTTTTCTAAGAAAATGTCTTTCTACCATTCATAATCAGCATAGATACCGGAAAGTCCAGGTTTACATAATTTTGTTCACCTAGTTGAGAACTGGCATTGACTGGTAGCAGCCAGGCAGTAATATTTCTCACTAATTAAAACTTTTAACTATTGATACTAGAGGGTTGAATTGAAGGCTCAGTTCTGATTATAAATCATGTGCTCTACAGATGTGCTTCCTCTCCAACAGATAATGAAATAACAAGACTTTTATTAGATGATTAGATGACTAAGCTCCAATTCCTAGGAGGGGACCACAGGGAGGTTAGGATTATTTCTATTTCCCACTCCAAAGAGAGATCTGATTTCAAAATACCTTTTGCTCCCTAGTCCCCAAGTCTTTATTTATGTACACATTTGAGCTAGGAAATAATCACGTGGCAGGCTATCAGTTGGGTTTCCTAATGAATTCCTTGGCATGACATTCACTAAAGAGAAGAGCTCTGTTTCAATAACTTGTCTTGCTTCACTAACTCTGCTTCACTAACATGCAGAGAAGAGCAACAAAGATGATTAGGGGACTGGAGGCTAAAACATATAAAGAACGGTTGCTGGAATTGGGTATGTCTAGTTTAATGAAAAGAAGGAGTCGGGGTGACATGATAGCAGTGTTCTAATACATCAGGGGTTGCCACAAGGAAGGGGGAGTCAAGGTATTCTCCAAAGCACCTAAGGGCAGGATAAGAAGCAATGGATGGTAACTGATCAAGGAGAGAAGCAACCTAGAACTAAGAAGAAATTTCCTGACAGTTAGAACAATTAATCAGTGGAACAACTTGCCTCAAAGAAGTTGTGAATGCTCAAACACTGGAAGTTTGTAAGAAGAGATTGGACAACCATTTGTCTAAAATGGTATAAGATTTCTTGCCTAAGCAGGGAGTTGGACTCGATGACCTCCAAGGTCCCTTCCAACTTTGTTTATCCTATTCCTATTCCTATTCCTATTCCTATTCCTAGTCCTAGTCCTAGTCCTATTCCTAGTCCTATTCCTATTCCTATTCCTAGTCCTAGTCCTAGTCCTAGTCCTATTCTATTGCTTGTTTCAGCATAAGGATGCTCTCTTCAGTACTACTAATTGCTATGATGAATACCCTTCCCAGGAGTTTTTATGGAATTAAAATCCTATCAGCAATTCTTTTCTAGTCCCTAGCAATTATTTTCTAGATTTTAGGTCTACAATCAAACAATAGGCAATTTTTTCTAAGAAAATGTCTTTCTACCATTCATAATCAGCATAGATACCGGAAAGTCCAGGTTTACATAATTTTGTTCTAGAAAAGACTACAGCAAGAAGAGCTTCCAACAAGAGCCTAGTGGTACAGTGGTTAAATTGTAGTATTGCAAGCAAACTCTGCCCACAGCCTGGAGTTTGATCCTGATGGGACTCAGGATTGACCCAGCCTTCCATCCTTCCCAAGTCATTAAAATTAGGACCCATATTATTGAGGGAAACATGCAGATAATTCGTTGACATTGTAAACCACATAGAGAGTATTGTAAAGTGCTATGGGTCAATCAATATATAAACCTAAATGCCATCACTATTGCTTTGATATGTGTGTATTATCAATCTTTCTCACTGGATGCAGAATGGCCCACAGGTGTGCATCATGTTACCTGAGTGTAATTGAGATGGAATTGCTGCCCTGCCAGATAGATGATACACCTAAGGTAGAAAATTCAGTGGGAACACATTCTGAGACAAATCCTAATTTGTAATAGAAAACCACTGTATAACTGGCCTAGTTATGGACTTGTACATCACAGAAAAAGCATTGTTATTTGCAAAGGAAATGCCAGTATTTGAATATTACTGGTGGAACAGATTGTGTTGGCATACATTTGCAAAAATCCACAGTTCCTACTAAATTTACCTAATTGTCTAAAATCTTGGTTTACACTGACACCCTCCTGTTTCATTTATCCATTAGAACAGCTTCTACAAGTCTTGAAACATCTAGGAAGTAGTGTCTCTTCAATATTTAGACATGCTTTATTTCATTAAAGAGCTTTAATTTTCAGGGTAACGTTTGTTTTGAGTTTTTTAATATTAAATTTGCTTGATTTTTTTCAGAGCAGTCATTAAGTATGAGTCTGGAGCAGCCTGGCCCATTTAATAAATTGTCATCAGATCTGGGATTGGCAAAGAGACTCAAAGCAAGTTTATATGGAATAGAATCACATTTGTTTTCACTGCAATTAAATTCCAGGTTACGGTGGCATTACTTATACAAAGTGCAGATATTGATTAAAAGCTGAATTGTCAGGCAGGCTCCACCTTCCTATTCACTCTCAACAAACAAGTGTCAGAGTTGACCAAAACTCTAGCTAAGCCATATGGAAAATATGTGTATAACTAGGAGCCTGAAGAAGGAAGATTAGCCAAAGTCTTCCCTTCTGTATGGAATGAAATGTGTTATCTTTAAAACATCCGAAACAAAATTCTAGGAGGAAATGTGTCAAGATGGGGACGAGGGGTAGAGAGTACCAGATTTTATTTCCAATCTTCAAATTTAGCTGTTCTTTTTAAGGTATTAAACACTAATTGTTCTCCATAGGAATAGGGAAAACTTAACTAAGCACCGCATTTGGTTTTGACCTTTAATTTGTCCATTTGTGTTAGGTATTATATTTAATTGTCTATGACAATTCATATTCTTTGTACATAGTCAGTACGTTGCATGTTTATTTGCAATTTGGAATATCTTTAAAGAGTGTTTCCTTTACACCAGAAAGAGATCTATCCTGTCTTATAATTTGCTTTAAGATTATATCCTTATATAATGTCACAAAGAGGAGGAGGTTAATTTATTTTCCAAAGCACTAGAGGGCAGGACAAGAAAAAATGGATGGAAACTAATCAAGGAGAGAAGCAACCTGGAATTGAGGAGAAACTTCCTAACAGTGAGGACAATTAACCAATGGAACAGCTTTGCCTTCAGACGTTGTGGGTGCTTCATCCCAGTAGGTTTTTAAGAAGAGACTGGACAGTCAGTTATCTGAAATGGTATAGGATCTCCTGCTTGAGTAGGAGCTGGACTAGAGGTCATAGTCAGGTAAGGACATGAATGATAGACAATAATAGCTACTTAGTATTCATACCAAAGCAGAAACTGAGGCAAGAATATAGAGAGCCAGAGGATTTCAGCTTTTCACTTGTAGCAAGTTTTTCTAACAAGCTGGTGTTTTAGCCTTGCTTCTACAGCAGGCTGTCCAACTTTGGCAACTTTAAGACTTGTGGACTTCAACTTCCAGAATTCCCCAGCTAGCATGGCTGGCTCAGGAATTCTGGGCGTTAAGACCAGGGGTCTCAAAGTTGCCAAGGTTGGATACCCTGTTCCACAGCTTGTTATAAAGCTAAGTTAAACTATTAACCTAGAGGGGAACTCTGAAACCCATTTGGATTTACTTATAACTTTAGATGGTTTCCATACTGAGTTTTCCTAGAAATCCTAAAACTTTAGAGCCAAAATTCACAATAGCATAGCCAAACAGCTGACGAGGCAGATGGTTAAGTAATCAAATTTATATCAAAGAACTCCAATGCTCAGGATATTTTAACCAATATTTTAAATCTTTGAATTAAAGATAGCAATACAATTTGGGGATTGCAACTGGCAGGTTGGTTTCAATAAATATCCAGCTTACTAAGTCCTTTTCACTTTGTTCTCTTTGACACTAAATAAGCCCAGTGTGAAAAGTTATAATAGTTGCTACGAACTATTAACTCTTACAAACAAACTCTTACTGCTGAATGGCTAACTAACTGGTACGTCCCTAACCGGAAGCCGGTGTTGTCGTCTTTCACCAGCTGCAGATCCAGACTAGAAAAAAGAAACAACCTACTTGACAAAGTTTTATTACATCAGTGGCACTGCTTATCACAGAGATGGACTGGACAAATTTGAAAAGCAAAGCAAACATTCATCTTGTTTTTATTAAAAGGCACAAAAGGTTTGTAGTGTAGTTGACAGAGGCCATATGTGACCTGCTTAGCGCTTGTCAGGGATCATTCCAGATAAAAAGTGAAAGGAGTGTCCTGTGAGGTAAAGTTATACTGCACCTTAACAGCAGTAAAAACAAGGAGGAAAATGATTGGATTTGCATGACCTGTGGTTCAACTTCCTACTTCATCAGATTTATACCCAGGTTGTTGAGAAAAGCAGTTGACCAACAGAATAGTTTTTAAAAATATGGAACTCCTGAGGGCTGTTTTTCATCTGACTGAGGGGCAAGGCCCACCTCATCTTTCAAGTTGCTTACAGCTGGTTGTCCAGGACTCAAAGAAAATATTTGATTGTTCAAGAGCTCTCCACTGAGGTGGGATTTTAGAAAGTCATTAAAAAGAATGTGAGGATTTAGAAACTAAAATTGGAGGATAGAAAGCATGCACATGTCTTTTTAATAACTTTAGGGTCAGCACCTGCCAGAACCCAGCAACTGGCTGATCTCCAACCTGAGTAGGAGGTCAATATTGATTACTGGAGGGGGAGCACTTGGGAATTCTAGAGCTGCAGGCAAGACTGGAAAGTTGAAGAAAATGCATGGAAGAAGTCAAAGGCATGTCAATTCCATATCGATGCCAAGAATAATGCATGGATATAGTTATCAGGAGTTGAGTTCAACTTTAGGGCAGAGTTGTCTTCTTTTGATACAATTGTTCTAAACTTTATTTGAGAAAAATGTTGGAGCTTAGATGCAGAACTTTTAGATCTACTTCTAAATTATACTTTATCTTATTCCGATGTGTGAATGGTAATCAACTACACCAAAAGCCCATACTTGGCATTGACCAAATGGAGAAAAGGAGTCTTATTTTCAGTGGATGTGTTTTTTATTAAGCTGGTTTAGTCTTAAACTGCCTGTCCACTTGACAGGAACAACTTAAATCAGGTGTCTCCAACCTTGGCAACTTTAAAACTTGTGGACTTCAACTCCCAGGGTTCCTCAACCAACAAAGCTGGCTGAGGAACTCTAGGAGCTGAAGTCCACAAGTCTTAAAGTTGTCAAGGTTGCAGACCCCTGGCTTAAATGGTAAATGCATATATGCCCTATATTTTTATACAGCTGTGGCATTTTCTGTAACCTTTAATCAGTCATTTGGGACCTGTAAATATGCAGTCATCATGAACATTGTTGGCAATCAGCAAAGTCCCCAGGTGGCATGTTCTGCTTAGAATAATGTGAGATGTTTCCTTGGGCATTCATAGAAACAGCAGCTATTCTATTTATGATGTCCAATTCCTTTGGAAGAAAACCTATCCATGCAGCAGTCGTTGCTTCAGATTGAGCTTGCTGTGAGAAAGCAGGGATAGTCCTCTCACCCCTTCAGATTTTGTCATTAGTGCCTGTACAATGCTTTTACTCTGTGGTATAACTGACATAGTTTCCTAAACCTATGTAAGCAGAAAAAGGTGATCGCTCCGCCCTTTGTAAAAACAAAAAAAGACCAGGAGCATTTTTACACAGGGTGGAACTTGTTTCTTAAATGTGTATCTGGCTGAATGTTCTCATGTTCTGCTGAAAATTCCAGACTTATTGTATGAGGAAGCCTATACTTAAAGCAAAAATTATTTTTCCCCTGGAGGAGCTAATACAAATGAGGGGATCCAGTGTTGTTCTTATTATTTATTGTGTTTTTTTCCCCCAAGTAGCAGCTTTTAAACAGTTCTGTACCTCTTTGACCCTGGATTTTATTTGACATAATTCATGTGGACACTTTATACAAGAGCAGCAGAGGAGTGGAAAATATCCCTGGTAGCAGATCCCATCACCGTAGACCATATTTTAGTGATGCCACCCTCTACAAGCCAGGCTACAAATGGAGTAGTCATAAAATTTTGCCAATGATTAATTGCTTGAAAATGAACAAAATTAATGTTCTTGGGCAATAAAAGCAATTCCTACCATGTTTATTTTTCTAAGCTATAGATTTGCTGTCCCTGTGAGAAAGTATTTGAAAAAAAAATCTTGAAAGTTTAAAAGGAAAAACCCTTTGCCTACATACTTTACTTTGGGTTAATGAAAGAATAAAATTTAAAATAATTGTTTTTCATTCTCATCCTCTGTTATTAATAAAAACCATACCTCCTAAGTATTTCCCCTGTCCAGTCTTGCTTATTGGTGGATAACTTTGACTGGAATCACACCACAGAGACCCGGTTTGGCCTTGTATATTCAACAGTTTCTCTCCAAAATCTAAATATATGACACAGCAAGAATATAAATTTTGTATAATGTTCTTTAGTAGATATTTTTAGGATACTTTACATAACGGATAATTCAAAATAACAAGAAAACCCCCCTAAAGTGTAGTTCTGAAAAGTGCCTCCTTGAATTGTGGTACTTTGCTAGAGCAGGGGTCTCCAACCTTGGCCAAAGCTGGCTGAGGAATTCTGGGAGTTGAAGTCCACAAATCTTAAAGTGACCAAGGTTGGAGAGCCCTGTTCTAGAGCATTAAAATTGTAAAGCTGATTCCCCCAGGGAATAGGGATGCTTGGAGAAACTCTCCTGAATGCTCTTCTGTCTATTTGATATGTGTACAGAGCCACAGGTGGGAGTTGAGGCATCTATCTTAAGAAGCTGTGAGGTGTGTTCCCTATGATTGGCCCCAGTTATTTACTTTTATCACAGCTAATGGATTCTTATGTCCATGTGTTACACAGCAATTGTTTTATGTACAGCCTTTGCCAGACTTGTACCTTCCAGATGTACCAAAAACATTAGTTTGGAAAAGGCAAGGGTTATTCACTTGTAACTAGATCCGAAAAGGAAAAACTAACTTTAGATTAAAGAATAGATTTGTGGCTTGTAGAGATTCTGTCTACCATATCTTCTGGAGTACAAGACGCTCCGGACTATAAGATACACCTACCTTTTTTGGTGAGGAAAACAAGAAAAAGAAATCTGCCTCTGCCTCCCAGCAATTTTGCCTCATTGCAGCAAACAGCAAATAGCCTGGTTTACTTTCATTTTCATTTTGTGCTTGATTAGCACAAGAAAAAAAATGCTCCCAGCAATTTACCTTCTTGCAGCAAGCAGCAGAGGCCCACGCAGCAATAGGCAATGGCAATCCTTGTAGTCTGAAACAGCTGAGAGTCAGGAACAATCAACTTGTGCTAATTAGGCTGTGCTGAAGCTGAAATGGGCTGTTTCTTCTTGCTGCTTGCTGCAAGGAGGTAAATTGCTGGGAGGCAGAGACCAGTGGGTGGGAGGGGCTACATTTAGTGTATAAGATGCACCCAAATTTTCATCCCCTTTTAGGTGGGAAAAAGGTGTGTCTTATACTCCAAAAAATATGGGTATATAAACCAAGCCTCAGACTCAAACTGGAACTATTTAGGAGCTAAAAATTTCTGTCCAGAATCTTGAGGAGAGTGGATATGTCATTACTAACAGAGCTATGATGCCTCATAGGCTAATTTCACACCACATCTATCTCATGTCCCAACCTCCGGTTAAAAGATCTGAGGACACTCAAGAGCCAAATATCTTCCCTTTTTTCAGGAGGTGATAATTACTGTATGTCTTACCTGCATGCCTTTGCTTCTCTTGTGGTACTTATAATAATGACTGCTTGAACCTGTTATGATCGTCCTCGACTTACAGCAACTGAGCCCAAAATTTATGTTGTTAAGCAAGACAGTTGTTACTGTAAGTGAGCATTGCCCTTTGTTATGACCTTTTCTTGCCACCATTGTGAAGTGAATCACTGAAGTTGTTACGTTAGTAACATGGTTGTTAAGTGAATCTGGCTTCCCCATTGACTTTGCTTGTCAGAAGGTTGTCAAAGATGATCACATGACCCTGGGACACCACAACTATCACAAATATGAGTCAATTGCCAAGAGTCCGAATTTTCATCACCCCACCTGATCATGGGGATGCTGCAATAGTCGTGTGAAAAATGGACATAAGTCACTTTTTTCAGTGCCGTTGCAACTTTGAATGGTCAGTAACTGAACTGTTGTAAGTCGAGGACTGCCTGTAGCTCTAAGGTGATGTAATTTCAAAAGAACAAAAAAAAAAAAAGGGCAGGGGGACACATACCTACACAACTTCTTCGTACTACAAATAAAATGCACCTGATCTTCCAAACAATCTTATTTGGGGATTTTTTTTCCTCCTCCAAAGTGAACAATTAAATAAAGTCTGTTTTACCATCCTGCACCAATCCCCTCCTTGTAGGCATAAATATACCTGCAGAAAATCCCACTGCTATTTATTAAGCATCTTGGCTCTACCTCACCTAATGGGGGAAAAATAGAAAGCTGATGTTCTAGGAATCTCAATAGTCATATTTAGTATCCAATATTATTTACGGATTTCATATGAACCTGCAGCCAGTGCAAAAACATGTAAATGGTTGCTAAATTAAGTCTGGTGATTTAGAATAGAATAGAATAAAATAGAATAGAATAGAATTTTTTATTGGCCAAGTGTGATTGGACACACAAGGAATTTGTCTTGGTGCATATGCTCTTAGAAATAGGCCCACATGAACAGGAAAAAAAATGTACAGGTAAAGCTTGAGGTGATAGGAAGGCGTAGCCACATCTTTCTATTTCCCTTTAACTATTGGAATTCTGAGAAACGAGTCTGTGAAGAAGGTAATAAAATAAGTGACACGGGCTTGCCAATCAACTCTTCCTCCCCTCCCCACCTAACACTCACATAAAGGTTCTCTACGTGAGTTACATGAAGGTTTATAATCTTCTGAGGTAATCAGATCCAGTGATTTCTACCAAGTGGATAATAGTTATCAACAACCGAGTCCATACTTCTTCCAGTAATTACATTTCTCTCTAAATATCAGCATTCAAATAAACAGAGGTCATTGAAAATGATTTGGGAAGAACTATTCAGTTACTGTTAACAAAAATCCATTACAGGTTTGGCTAGCAAAGACTTGTCAATAACACGGGAGGTGTAGAGTGATGGGTTTTTGGAGGTTGTAAAGAAAGACAAAGCAGCTGATGGAGACCATGTGGTGAGGAGATGAAGCATATGGGGGATGAGGGGAGGAATGCAGCTAGCTGAGTCAATTTCACCTGATATAGTGAAGGCCAGGGATACTCTGTCCGGAACAGATGTTGTTGGTATTGGAGGGAATTTTCAAAATATCCGCAGGGGCTCTGCACAGAGAATCCATGTCCAGCATCCCGGCATGAATTTATGTTTCCTATGCTACTATCACTCATGAAAAAAGCAGCTTGATTATCTTAGCTGGAAGTGTTAAAATGAAAAGGAATAGTTGTGTCTTTTTCTCAGACTGAAGGAATGTAGATACATTCCAAGCACTATAAGTCAATTCAAATCTCCCTTGAGTTAGCCTTGACTTCTGGTTAAGTTTGACTCCATGTTGGCTTCTTGGCAACCATAAAGAAATGATTTTACCATTGTGTTCGTCCCCCACCCCACCCCCACCCTGTTCCTAGGCAGTGTCTGCAAGTCTTTCTAGGGTTGGCTCAATTGTTATGTTTCATGTGTACTTTCTAACTGATAATTATGCACTTGGTTGGAAAGGATTTCCTATGTTGGAAGATAAGTTATTTCTTGTTTAATTCATAATGTGCCACTTACTTGTTCTCTTTGCTGCTACCACCCACCACTGTCTGAAAGTTCTTCATGGGAGATGTTTAGTAGACATAAATAGAAGAATCTTCTGGATTAGAGGAAATTTTAGCATCTTATTTTCCTAAACTGATCAACCAAGTCTGCTTGAGAAATCAAGAAGCAAAAAGTAGAGGAAATTGTTGCTCTGAATAGTTGGTTTGTCTGGTTTAATTTTGTTTGTTAGTGACAATATACCAACAAAATGGATTTAAAGCCAATCACAGACAGAAAAACTACTATTGTTTCATGTCTGATGTCAAACACAAAAGAAGGAGTAGATGGATCCCTACAGCCAACCATAACCCCATCTGTTTCTAGCTGAACCTTCTAGTTTGTTCTGAGAATTTGTGTTACAAAAATTAAATCTGTCAATTTTGATTTCTCCCAGATATGATTTTCTGTTAATCTCAAGTCATTTCTGCTTCCTTTTATGATGAAATTGCTAAGATTTGCTACAGAAAGGAAGTTAGGAAAGGTAAATTCACCCAATGTAGCAGCCAAGGACCTATTAAGCTAGTTGCCATTCCACTGCTAAGAATAAAGAACCAATTCAGCATCAAAAATCATGACTGAATAGAAGCTAAGTATTCAAATATTCTACTTGAATAGTTAAATCTACATATTTTGCTTTTCAAGTTTTTATTTAATTAAAAAAAAACCCAAAAGGCAAATCAAACACCCACAACTTCTGGAAGCAGGTCGTTCCATTGATTAATTATTCTCACACTCAGGAAATTTCTCCTTAATTCTAGATTGTTTCTATCCCTGTTAGTTTCCATTCACTGATTCTTGTCTTACCTTCAGATGCTTTGGAGAATAGGTTGACCCCCTCTTCTTTGTGCCTTTAGATATTGGAACACTGCTATCACTAGTCCTTCTTTTAATTAATCTAGACACATGCAATTTCTGCAACCGTTCTTTGTATGTTTAAGCCTCCAGACTCCTAATCATTTTTGTTGCTCTTCTCTGTGCTCTTTTTAGAGTCTCGATATCATTTTTATATCATGATGACAAACAAGGGTCCATATCTTGACTATATCCTAGTTGTGCTTTGGGGCAGTGGTATAATTCAATTTTTTTTTACTACTGTTTCTGTGGGTGTGGCTTGGTGGGCATGGTGTGGTGGGCATGGCTTGGTGGATGTGGCAGGGGAAGGATACTACAAAATCTCCATTCCCACCCCACTCCAGGGAAAAGAGACTGCAAAATCTCCATTCCCACACCACTCTGGGGCCAGCCAGAAGTGGCATTTGCTGGTTCTCCAAACTAATCAAAATTTCTGCTACTGGTTCTCCAGAACCTGTCAGAATCTGCTGAATAGCACCCTTGCTTTGTGGGCCAACTTTGACAGATCATTCCTTCCAATCTCCAATTATCTGTTAGATTTGAGTTTTTACTTATACATGGTTTTTCTCCGATATGCACATTAGGTTATATTTTACCCAGGTAAAGAAAATTTCAGTAGCTCTTTTCATTCTGTATTAATCTTTTCTACTAACTTGCATTTTTAGATTATACCAGTGTTTTGTGTTTCCTCTTGTAAATTGCTGTTAATTACCTAGTTGAAAAACAGAATCTTGTAATATTTTTCTTGGTTAACAGCTTCTATCCATCATGAAAGAGTCATGATGTTTTTCTTGGATATGTTTAATGCTGTACACAATCATTATTATTTAAATATATTATGTGTGATATAAAGGAGGACGCTGCAACTCAGATATATCTTTATAATTACATGTTTTATAGGTGTCTCTCGTTGGGCGGATGTATTTTGGAGCGGTCCTTGGTGACTATGAAACCCGGTCAAGGTTGATATCTCCTGGCTTGGATGTTATGTTTGGATGAATGGTCCTGATGCACATTTATGCTCCTTAATTATCCTATTTGTAATTGGATATTATAACTATAACCCTTCACAGAGCATAAGACCTTAGTATACATTTTGCTAGTGAATCATGTTAATTTTAATCACGATCTCTCTCTCTCTCTCTCTCTCTCTCTCTCTCTCTCTCTCTCTCTCTCTCTCTCTCTCTCTCTCTCTCTCTCTCTCTCTCTCTCTCTCTCTCTCTCTCCTTTTCTTTCTCTCCCTCTTTCTCTTTCCTTTCTCTCTCTCTCTCTCTCTCTCTCTCTCTCTCTCTCTCTCTCTCTCTCTCTCTCTCTCTCTCTCTCTCTCTCTCTCTCTCTCTCTCCTCCCCTCCCCACCTAACACTCACATAAAGGTTCTCTTCGTGTAACTCTAGAGTTACACGAAGGTTTATAATCTTCTGAGGTAATCAGATCCAGTGATTTCTACCAAGTGGATAATAGTTATCAACAACCGAGTCCATACTTCTTCCAGTAATTACATTTCTCTCTAAATATCAGCATTCAAATAAACAGAGGTCATTGAAAATGATTTGGGAAGAACTATTCAGTTACTGTTAACAAAAATCCATCCAGGTTTGGCTAGCAAAGACTTGTCAATAACACGGGAAGTGTAGAGTGATGGGTTTTTGGAGGTTGTAAAGAAAGACAAAGCAGCTGATGGAGACCATGTGGTGAGGAGATGAAGCATATGGGGGATGAGGGGAGGAGTGCTGCTTGCTGAGTCAATTTCACCTGATATAGTGAAGGCCAGGGATACTCTGTCCGGAACAGATGTTGTTGGTATTGGAGGGAATTTTCAAAATATCCGCAGGGGCTCTGCACAGAGAATCCATGTCCAGCATTCCGGCATGAATTTATGTTTCCTATGCTACTATCACTCATGAAAAAAGCAGCTTGATTATCTTAGCTGGAAGTGTTAAAATGAAAAGGAATAATTGTGTCTTTTTCTCAGACTGAAGGAATGTAGATACATTCCAAGCACTATAAGTCAATTCAAATCTCCCTTGAGTTAGCCTTGACTTCTGGTTAAGTTTGACTCCATGTTGGCTTCTTGGCAACCATAAAGAAATGATTTTACCATTGTGTTCGTCCCCCACCCCACCCCCACCCTGTTCCTAGGCAGTGTCTGCAAGTCTTTCTAGGGTTGGCTCAATTGTTATGTTTCATGTGTACTTTCTAACTGATAATTATGCACTTGGTTGGAAAGGATTTCCTATGTTGGAAGATAAGTTATTTCTTGTTTAATTCATAATGTGCCACTTACTTGTTCTCTTTGCTGCTACCACCCACCACTGTCTGAAAGTTCTTCATGGGAGATGTTTAGTAGACATAAATAGAAGTAGAATGACTGTGGCAAAGAAAGCAAAGGTAGTACCAATAATAATAAGCACCTTTGGTGCAAATTTTAAAACATCTGCAGCACCACTTGAACATCATTGATATTTAAAAAAAATCACCATCAGTCAATTGAAATAAAGGAGCTTTACTTGGAACAGCTTACATCTTGCAACAGCGCCTTTAACTCTGTCAAACAACAACATCTGCCTATCCCTGGTTTTTGGGAAGGACTCAGTAAGTAGATAAAAATGCCAAATCTAACCTAAACATCTGGTTGACTAGGCAACCAACCATAATAATCCTAATGTTCTTTGCTTTAATCTGATGATCAAACAAGTTTCAAACTGAATGAAAAGATAACCATAAATGTACCTAGTTGAAATTGCTCAGAAAGGTGATTGGAACTACCCTTTAATTGGAAACAATTAAATTTGGCAATTTGCTGGATTGTTAAATGTTTGATTATGTGCCAGTGCAAGCATCCTCAAAGTCACAGGATCTAAAGAGTTCCTACACATAAAGCAGTTTTTGCGTCTGTATGTTATGAACTGAAAAGACTTTGGCTTTCATTTTATACTGATTAAAAAGTATCTGGTTGATCCCATAGTGTTCTTTGAGCCTGTCAACCAAAACCTGCAGGGCGATAAACTTCTGGGTACTTGTCTGGATTAAGCATTATCAATTTCTTAGCTTGAACTAATAAACAAAATACACAATTTTATTTATTTATTGAAGTTTCTTTTATGCTGAAAGAATCATCTTTATGGCTTAATTTTCTATGGTTTTATAGTTATGTCCTCTAATGTAGATGTTTCTTAACTTCAGTTTATCATTATTTCTCTCTCTCTCTTTCTCTCTCTCTCCCCTCCCTCCCCTCCCCCTCCCCCTGCCCCCTCTTTCTCTCTGTCTCTCTTACATGCACACACAAACACACCTGCTGTCTTAACCTTAATTAAGGCTATCTAGGATAGGAAGGTTACCTAGGGTAGGACTATGATTGAGGTGACCTATAAATTTGATTAAACAAATAAAATGCAGAGCAGATTAAAAACACTATCAGATTATTGCACTAAAGAATAGCAATCAGAAAACAACTTCTTCACTATAGGAGGCATCAAACTCCCAGAGGATCTCTAGACAATCCAATTCCTTAAAGGTTTTCTGAAACTATCACAGAAGTGGTGCAAATCTAACTTTGAAGGGAATGCTGTTTCAGAATGGAATAACAGTGACAACAATAACAGAGACAATTCTCCCCAATATGTACACCACCAGTTGGTTCTATGGCATTGACAGCAGCCAATTGGATAACTGAACTATGGCATTATACCCAGACAGTCGGATAACTGAAGGTTCAATTCCATCACTAAGAATTAATGATTCAAAGCTACACATATGAACTCTGCTCTTCGGTGAGACTTATTTTAAACGGATACCTATGGAACATTAGGGAAGCTTTGGGGGGGGTAATTGCTTTATAGTTACCTAAATTGGGGCACATGAACAAAACGGGTCCTACTGTAAGTTCTCTTGTGAGAGCAATTTTCTGTAAAAAGTATTGCCTGCCCTAAGTTCACTCAAAATATTTTGTTTCACTTATTGAAACAGATGGTTTGAAAAAGGACATTAGTTGAAAAAACATAGGTAGAAACCATCAACCTGATCCTGAACTTCTGATAGGAGAATAATTTTCATATGAGTAATTAGTAAATACTTCAAAACAGAAAACTGCCGCGCTTAATCGAAAACTGCATCAGTCTGCATCAAACAATATTTTCCTGCGTCTATTAGATTCTTGCTAGGAGCTCATATGCTCATATGCAGTCCAAGACTTAAGAAAATAAAGAAAAAGCACAGTTCTGCATAGGTAGAGACAAGGTTTGTATGTTTTGTTTTTTGTTTTTTTGTAGGAAAACAAGTACCTGTGATTGAAATTCAGGAACAGTTTTTGCCACTGCCAAATGAGTCACTAAATAAATGTCACTTGATCTCCTAAATTTGCCATGTTCAGAAATGTTTATTCCTTCAATTATTTCTACTTCTCTGTAACTTTTCTAAATTTGGAGGGGGGGAAAAAAACTTATTTGCAAGCTGGTTTTGGATACACCTGATGGAATTCCTCAGTGTTCCCTTAGCAAATAGCACTGACTGCAGAGATGTATAGATCTGTCAAAAGTAAGATCACTGTTCACTGAAACTCCTTACTTCCTATGAACCAGGATAATTGCAAGGAAATTGCGTCAGAACAGATCAAGATAGATAAGAAATCGCTTCTTTACCTGGACCAAATATGTAATGTAATATCAGATAAAACCTCTTTGTGATATTACCCATCTATAGAGCTAATCAGACAATCTATTCAGAGCTTGGACACTTGTGAGAAATTCTGCAGGATTTTAAAATTTTAAGTAGATTTTTAGTGGTCAGTTTAAATTGTCTTTCTCTGGTCACTCTAGCTGCAGGGGGAGGCATACAAATCTCTCGGAGGGTAGCTATTCCAAAGAGCAGGGATTGTGACAGAAAAGATACATATTTTTAATAGATCGATGGTTGGTTGGATCGATGGATAGTAGTGTTTAAATGAAGAGAACTGAAGTGCGCCTACTCTGCCCAATCTTATGGGATAAAGAGAAACTATTGGAGATAAGCAGCCCGTCGTATGAACAGGTGCTATGTAAAAGAAGGGCTTCCTAAATGTTAACCTGTGCTTAAGTTGCACCTGGAAGCTAACTGTCAACCATTGTGAAGCAGTGGCGACACATGGATATAACAGAGTGTGCCTGTCACTGCTTGTGTTGCTGCATTCTATCTGCTGGACCCTGCATGTGGCCTTCAAAGGAAGCTCCATGTAGACTACAGCGAACCCTTCTATCAAGTGGTTTAATGATCTGGTAGTAAGAGATTTAGTGACGTTACCGGTGTCATGGTCAGATCATTTTCTCCTCCGCCTAGACTTTCAGACTGCTACTCACCACCGCAGGGAGACGGAACCAATACGTTGGTTCCGTCCCAGGCGCCTGATGGACCCTGAGAGGTTCCAGACGGAGCTTGGGCCGTTTCCTGAGGATCTTGCCCACGGCACGACCGAAGAACTAGTTGCGGCCTTGGGCGTTCTCCTGGATGGACGGCTGTCGTTTGAAGAGGAAGCTGACACACACACATGTGGCGGCCGTCTCCAGGAGAGCTTTTTACCAGGTTCGCCTGGTTCGCCAGTTGCGCCCCTTTCTGGACCGGGATGCCTTATGCACGGTCACTCATGCTCTCGTCACTTCTCGCCTGGATTATTGCAATGCTCTCTACATGGGGCTACCCCTGAGGTGCACCCGGAGACTTCAGCTAGTCCAGAATGCAGCTGCGCGGGTGATTGAGGGAGCACCACGTTGCTCCCGGGTAACACCACTCCTGCGCAGTCTGCACTGGCTACCTGTGGTCTTTCGGGTGCGCTTCAAGGTTCTGGTTACCACCTTTAAAGCGCTCCATGGCTTAGGACCCGGGTACTTACGGGACCGCCTGCTGTTACCTTATGCCTCCCATCGACCCGTACGCTCTCACAGAGAGGGTCTTCTCAGGGTGCCGTCCGCCAAGCAATGCCAGCTGGCGGCCCCCAGGGGAAGGGCCTTCTCTGTTGGAGCTCCTACTCTCTGGAACGACCTTCCCCCCGGTTTGCGCCAAATATCTGACCTTCGGACCTTTCGTCGGGAATTAAAAACTTATTTATTCATCCAAGCGGGACTGGACTGATTTTTTAGATTTTTTAAATTTCTAAATTTTAAATTTTTAAATTTTCTGTAATTTTATATGGGGTATTTTAGGTTGGTCAATTTGACGGTTTTAATTCGGCCATTATTGAATAGGTATTTTAAATTGATTTTTTAACTTTGTATACTTATTGCTTTTTATCTTGGCTGTACACCGTCCTGAGTCCTTCGGGAGAAGGATGGTATAAAAGTTTAATTAATAATAAATAAATAAATAAATAAATAAATAAATAAATAAATAAATAAATAAATAAATAAATAAATAAGTGACTACAGTGTCAATGAATGTCGGAAAAGCTTCCTAGTCAAGAAGTGAATGCAATTGGTGCACCAAGTAGATCTGTAGAAAGATCTTCCTGGCCACAGCTGCTATTTGATCTTTGAAGAGGAAAGAGTCCTGAAAGATGATGAGAATTGGGGGCGCAAGTCATGCAGCCTTGTAGATTCACAGAGATGTTTCCAGGACTGTCCACAACTGCGATGAGAAAGATCAAGCTGTGGGCTGTAACAATGTGATAAAAGCTCTGCCCAGTTTAAAATATGTGTAAGGTGCATAAAAAACAGAGTTTCGTCATGATTTTTTTTTACTGTACTTTGTGAATGGTTTTCTCACTGAAAGTTAAAAAAGAGACCAACAAAAATCCCATAAGGAGAAAGTCCACAGGATTACTTCCTCAGGCTCCCTGTGTCAAACTTGATTTTATTGAGGGCCGCATCAGGGTTGTGTTTGACTTCAGGGGGCCATAGCTGGGATGGGTGTAGCCGGGTTGGACATGGCCAGCTCAACATCACTCATTGAGGCTCCGTTTTTGGCCATGACAGCCTCCTGCAGCCCTCTGCCAGTGAAAATGGAACCCTGGGTGTTAAGTTCGGGAAGTAACGAGGCTGGAGACCAGGGTAGTGACAACAGCTCTTTAATATATGGTGAACCCAGCAACCAGGCTGGGGAAAAACCTCTCCTTATATACAGTCTAACCGGCGGCTTCAACCAATCAGCAACGTGCTTGTTTCCCGCCAAAATATTTAAAGATACATTACACTCCTTCCCTCCCAGAAAACACTTTACCCCTATTTACATGATATTTACATATTATTTTTCAACGTAATCACGCAAATAGACTGGGCGTCTCCTGACTCTTTCGGACCTGCGCAGTTCATTTCCTGGGAGTGGGTTGAGCTGACCGGAGGGGCTGTTTGCTCCTCTCAGCTCCTCCTCTAGGCCATCCGGCCCTGGATTATTTGCAGAGTCGTCCCTGCTGCTTTCTAATGGAACCTGTTGGCGTCGCTGGACCTCCCGGAACTCAGATAAGTCCTGTGATTTTCCCGGGTTTGAGTCAGCTGTGGATTCAAACATTGTATAGTCAGGGCCTGTTTCGTCTAGATCGGTTTGTTCGGCTATGCGTTTTCGTATTTGGTCTATGTGGCGCCTCCATACTCGGCCGTCCTTTAACTCCACCAAGTATGATTTTGGACCTGTTATGTTTAAGATTTGTCCTGCTACCCAGATTGGGCCTTCACCATAGTTGTGTGCCCACACTTGGTCGCCTATTTCCATCCCTCTAGTTTTTTCAAGTCCCCCCTTGTAATCCTCCGGTGTATAGTTTGGATTTAACCGGTCTAGTGGGCACCTGAGCTTTCGGCCCATTAATAATTCTGCTGGGCTTCTGCCGGTTGTGACACAGGGGGTTCTGTGTTGGACGGCCAGGAAAACATCGATTTTTGTTTGCCAGTCGCCTGGCTTGATTCTGGACAATGCCTCTTTTGCGCTCCGGACGAAACGCTCTGCAAGGCCATTCGTCGCAGGGTGGAAAGGCGCCGAGAGGGCATGTCGGATGCCCTCTTCTGCCAAGTATTCCTCAAACTGGGTTGCCGTGAATTGCGGGCCATTATCGGAAACTAGTGTGTCGGGCAACCCATGGGTTACAAATAGGTGCCTGAGAACTGAGATCACGGCCTCGGCTGTCATGGATCTCATGAGAATGATTTCCAGCCATTTGGAGTAGGCATCGACTACTACCAGGAAGGTTTGGCCGTGGAAGGGGCCAGCAAAATCAATGTGGATTCTCGACCAGGGCCCTTGGGGTCTCTCCCATTCCCGAACCGGGGCCGTTGGGGGTAGCGGTCTGGACTCTTGGCAGGCCTGGCATTTCCCTACCCTTTCAGCAATTTCCGAGTCCATTAAGGGCCACCACACATAGCTTCTCGCTAGACCCTTCATCCTTACGATCCCTGGGTGACCCTCGTGGAGGAGATCCAACACCCTTTTCCTCAATTTCTCTGGGATCACCACTCGATCCCCCCATAGCAGGCACCCCCCTTGAGCCGAAAGTTCCCCACGTTTCTTTACAAACTCTTTAAAACGCTCGCCCGGCAGCGGCCACCCTCTTTGTACCCAACCAAGTACAGTTCTCAAAATAATGTCCCGGTATGTCGCCCTAGCCACCTCCTTAGACGTGACTGGGCCAGAGTCCAGAGAGTCTATTAACAGTACGGGCGTCCCCGGAGTGGGGTCCTCGATCGCCCCTGGTAGTGGGCATCTGCTTAATGCGTCCGCATGTCCCAATTCTTTTCCTGGGCGATGCCGCAGGTTGTAGGAGTAGGCGGCCAAAAAGATAGTCCATCGGGTCAATCGGGGCGAAAGTGCCACAGGCGTTGGGCGGTCGCCAGCCAGTAACCCTAACAATGGTCTATGGTCTGTAACAATTTCAAAGTTTCTACCAAAAACATATTCGTGAAACTTTTTTACCCCTGACACTATAGCTAGAGCTTCCTTATCTAACTGACTATAGTTCCTCTCTGTCGAGGACATCGTTCTGGAGTAGAAGGCTATTGGGGCTTCTGTGCCATTTGGAAGCCTGTGGCTGAGCACAGCCCCCACTCCGTAAGGGGAAGCATCGCAAACTAATACCAATGGCATTGTGCTATGATACTGAATTAGTAAGCTATCGCTCGAGAGTAGGTTTTTTACTGCTTCGAAAGCCCTAGCTTCCGTCTTTCCCCAAGACCAAGCAGTATTCTTTCCCAGTAACTTATGTAGCGGCTCGGCGACGGTTGCCTTATTTTTCAAAAAGACCGCGTAAAAGTTCACTAGACCCAGGAATGCCTGTAGCTCTGTTTTGTTTTTGGGCGCTGGAGCCTTTCTTATTGCCTTGACCTTGCTCTCAGTGGGGTGGATTCCTTCCTTGTCTATTCTGTAACCCAAGAACTCTACGGATTCTACCCCTATTTGGCATTTGTTCACTTTAACCTTTAGACCGGCTGACCGGAAAATGCCCAGAACTTTTCTCAATCGTTCCCCCAATTCTTCTAAATTTTCGGCTGATACCAATACATCATCGAAATAGGGGACTACCCCCGGGAGCCCTTGCAGAAGTCGCTCCATTAAATTTTGAAATAGACCAGGAGCCACACTCACCCCAAACTGTAACCGGGTACACTTGAAAGCACCTCTGTGAGTCACAATTGTCTGGGCTTCGGCTGTGTTGGCGTCTACGGGCAGTTGTTGATAGGCTTGGGCCAAATCTAATTTGGCAAAAACGTGCCCTTGCCCCAGCGAGTGCAGCAAGTGTTGCACCACGGGGACCGGGTAGGCGCTTTTTTGCAAGGCTTTGTTTAACGTTGCCTTGTAATCAGCGCAGATTCTAACTGACCCATCTGGTTTCACTGGGGTGACGATTGGCGTCTCCCACTTTGCATGATCGACTGGCACCAGTATCCCCTGACTGATGAGCTTGTCTATCTCCCTGTCGATCTTGGGTTTAAGGGCAAAGGACCCTCCTTGCTTTTAACCGTATGGGGCTACCTGGGGTCTAAATTGAAGGAAATAGGGGTTCCCTTGTACTTGCCCAGGCAGTCCTTGAACACATCTTCGAATTCGACCATGAGTGTGTCTTTTAGGTTAAAGTCACTTCTGTAGATGCCAGTCACTCCCATGCCCAATGCACGGAACCAGTCCAGTCCCAACAAACTTGGCAGGGTGCCCTCGACTATCGTGATGGGCAGGGTCTTCTTGTGTGGTCCGTACTCGACGCGGACGGAGGTGGTCCCTCGAACAGGGATGCGATTCCCTTGGTAGTCGTGAACTCGTAGCCGCTGTGTTTGCAGTTTGCGTTTGGCGATTCTCGGCAAAGCTTTCACAAAAGTGTCCCAGGACATGATTGTGATCGCTGACCCTGTGTCCACTTCTAGTTGGCACGGCACTCCTTCGATTTTCGGTTTTGTGAAGATTTTCTTCTCGACGCGGGTTGCTGCGGCCTATTATCACGGTCGTTCGATTTGAATTCGCGCCCTTTTTGTTTTGACCAATCGCGGGTCGCCTTGCCGATCCCGCGCTCTGATTGGTTGGTTTGAATTTTCGGCGGGAAGGTTGGGGTGCTCGACAGACTTGAGCCAGGTGCCCCTTCTTCTCGCACCGCCGACATGTAGCGTCCTTGAACTTGCATCGTTGACGCTGGTGTTGCCCTCCGCAACTTCCGCATTCATCCCGGTCTTCTTTGCCCCTTCTCTCGGTGAGGCAAACTCCTTCCTCATCCTCGCCGTCTGATTCGGTCTGGATTTCTTCGTTGTGGACCGGGGTTGATTTCGCTCGCCGTTGGCGTGAGTGGCTTTTGTAGGGTTTCCGCCGCTTGGGTGGACATCTCATGAGCTCTGGCTTCGTCCAGAGCGTTTGCCAGCGTTAGATTGCTTTTTGATAGCAGCCGCCTCCGCAAACGAATGTCTCTGACCCCACGGATGAGTTGCTCTAACAGCTCCTCATCCAAGTCTCGGTACCCACAGTCCTTGGAGGCTTTTCTCAGGGCGGCCATGTAATCGCTGATGGATTCGCCCTCTTGCTGTCTGCGCTCTCCAAATTCAAAACGCCGTACGTATTTGGACGGTGTTGGCGCGAAATGGTTCTTCAATAGATTTTGCAGAGTTTGCCACGATACCGATTGTACCGGCGTTGGCTCTGCCAGGGCTTCCGCGATGTCGATGACCTCGGGACCGCAGTGGCTCAGGAAATATGCCCTTTTGCGGTTGTCTGGAACTCCTTGCAGTTCGTTTGCCTCTAGGAAGCTCTCGAAACGGGTCATGTACGTTCCCCATTTCTCCCTGGCTGGGTCAAACGGCGCGGGCGGAGTGTAGCTGGCCATCTCCGCGTTTCTGCCCTGAGTTTGCTGGGTTCGGTTCTTCCGTGCGTTCAGCCCGTTCCTGGTGCTCTTTAGCCTCGAGATCCCACCTTCGTCGCCAGTGTTAAGTTCGGGAAGTAACGAGGCTGGAGACCAGGGTAGTGACAACAGCTCTTTAATATATGGTGAACCCAGCAACCAGGCTGGGGAAAAACCTCTCCTTATATACAGTCTAACCGGCGGCTTCAACCAATCAGCAACGTGCTTGTTTCCCGCCAAAATATTTAAAGATACATTACACTGGGGGCTGCATACGCGGCCTGCCCAGGCTCCGTTTTCGGCTGTGATGGCCTCCCTGGGCTCCATTTTCATTGGCAGAGGGCTGCAGGCTGAAAACGGAGCCTGGGTGGGCCACACGTGACCTCCCTGGGCTCCATTTTTGCTAGAAGAGGCACTGTGGGCCAGTCCTTTGCTGTTTCCAAGACAGCCCCATGGGCTAGATCTTGTGGGTCGGATCCGGCCTGCGGACCTTGAGTCTAACACCCCTGCTGTAAAGTTTTCTCTCTCCCTGCTCTATCCATTTCTTGTTTTGATAGATAAGCATCATCTGTGCATCACCTAATTCTGTATTGTCATTTTTATGCCTCAATTTTCATAACACTGCTACTCTGTAGATACTATAACAATGGATGGTCTTCTTTCCACTTTATTTCCAAATCTTATACTTTTCCTATCCTAATGGCAGCATTCTTGGTTATTTTTTTTTTATTCTGTTGGCTGCTGATTCCTAATCTACTAGGCCTTCACGTTTCTTGCCAAAACTAATACTCCTGCAGCTGCTACAGACAGCTCTGATTGGCACTTCATTAAAGGCAGCGGGGTCTAAGCTCAAAAATCAAATAAAGCCCAGCCTCTTCAGTTATTTTTCTGGCAATGTTATTGATTGCATGATGTTACTTGGCACTTCACCCTCGTTGCTAGCCTGTAACTTTGAAGATGATCTTCACATTTTATGCTAGTCTAGCCAACATATAAAATGCCTGTATGCAAAGATATGCTTTGCAGCCTGCCATCATTGGCACTGTAACTTTTAAGAACTTCATCAAATTTCCTTCCAGCCAGATTAGGATGATAAAAAAATCCTGCATTCAATGGCTTTTCGCCTTGTTATTTTTAACTTACTTTTCATATACTTCCTTTAATTACTGAATGAATTCTGACTGGCAGGATCCATGAAGACAGCCTTCTCTGCCCTTTTCCCCACCCTCTGGCACATTCTTCTCCCCACCCCAAGGTGAAGTGGACCCCAAGTCTCCTCATCTTTCAAAAATACCTAAGATTTGGCTCTGCACTTCACATGGGGTTTGCAGAGGAGCACACAGCCATGGGACTGGTTGGCACCCAGAAACTTCTCCCTCCACTTTTTAATTAACTTTCAATGATGAACTTTAACTGTCCTTGCCTCTATTTTAAATTTTTATATGGCTGACTAGACATCATTGTCATATTAAGGTCACAAGTCCAAATGTGTATGTTCACATCACATGGAAAACATTTGAAAAAAATAAGAAGATTGGTAACATGGGGACAGCTTTATCTCTGGCAAAAGTTCCTAAGAAGACAGTTTGACTCAGCTTTTTCACTGAATATGCTTCCACTCAAAACTTTTGTTTTTGAGTTGTGCTTTAAAGTATACACAAAAGGAAGTATGAAGGAAGGGGAAACTACATGCTCAAAAGACTGCCAGGTGGAGCAATTGCAAATTATCTTAAACAAAACAGCTGCAAGAATGTAATATGTGATAAGCTTGCAGACTGAGGAGGTCATAGGAGTATTTTTAAAATACAAAACAAATACATTTAATGATAAAGTTTAGGTAATTGGAAGTGTTTTGGATTGCGATATTTGATTCTGAATTTTCCCTAAGGTTCACTGTTATTTGATTCTTGGGTTTATGGCTTAATTTATTCTACAAATGGACAGACAATGTGGGTTCAATTCTAGTTTCCAATATTTCATTATGTTCATATCCGAAAAGTTGGCTTAGGTTCATGATCTCGATGTGACTTGTCTAAGAACCAAAGAACTTTTGATATTGTGTTGGGAGATTTGCTGAAGGATGATATATTTTAATGCGGTACATATTCATAGCTCTTGATATTTGCAAAGTTTGTTACTAGTTTCTAGACTTACATGTTCCAGTGAAACTAAGAGCTTAGATATATTGTAAAAGTGAAAACTGTAATGCTGTTAGAAACAGTAAGAACCCAATTCCTAAAATAATAATCTGTATGGAATTCTAGATAATGAAAAGAATCTATGAATCTATGAAACAAAAAATCATATTAGCAAATGAAGCTTTGTTCCCAATTTGAGAAAGAGATAAGATAAGAGATAATGAATAAAAATTCTATGGCTTTAATGTAATCCATATTTCTCTTCAACCTGACCGTGAATATCTCATCAAAGTCTGTTCTAGCATTCCTTGATATTTTTCATACATGAATACATTTCTTATGCTTGAAAACCATATAAGATACAACATTAGATTTCCTTTATAATACATAAAATACCAACATTGCCAGAGATGTTGTGTAAATCATTGTTTCCTTCCCATTATTTTGCTTTTGAAGTTAGACCTTTCAGATAAAGTCAAGACTATATATTTTTTTCTAATTTGTTGGTAGATACATTTGGAGTTCCTCTCTATTCAAGATAAGAACCTTACAACTCCAATAGCTATTCATGACCTAGAAATTTCATGGATTCATGAAAGTTTTTTCTATGATTTCCCACAAAACTCTGTCAGAATTGAATGTTCAGTTTTTGTATCATGTCTGTTGGTAGGATTCATCTCAATCAATATAAAGTTGTATAAGTGTGTATCACTATAGAAGGAAGGGCAAGGAAGCATGGTTAGGTCATTCAGTCCCACTTGAATTGCATGAGGAGCACCCACAATGACCTGAATTTTTCTGACATCTGTCTTCCAAGAATGCTAAGTGTAGAAGAAGTCTAAAGAATTTGCATTGCCATTTGGGATCTTTAAAACAAATTCAGATAAGCTGCTGGAGCAGATGTGTGTAAATCTCTAAGGGGTCAATTGTACTTTGAAGTTCAGCTTGAACTTTTCTGCAATTCTGTGTCATAATTCTTCTAACTGCTAATTGCAAGTCTTGAGAAATTTCCATTATTGTCAAATCCTGAAACATAAGGTTATGATTTTTGTGATGTATTTTTTTTTTGCATTTTATAAACATTTGTAAATTTCCTTAATAACACCAACCCTATTTATAGCGTTGTGTCAAATGCATTTCAACATACCTTCTGTTATATTGTAATATTTGCCCACAAGAGAAGACGATAGTCAAATGCCCAGAACCCCAGAAGTCCAATAATACATTTTCACTGCTTAGCTTCCAAAATAGTATATTTAATTATTCTTGATTACGGTCACAATGAAATTATAGGTGCGCATAATCTATTTAAAGCAAAACAAAGAAATAGCAATAAAAGCAATAAAGAGAACAAAGGTAAAAGATTAATACAAAGATATAAGAGCAGCAGACTAGATAGAAGGAAGCAATGAACTTTTTTAACAAGTTATTATTGGCAGGACAAAGTTAGTAGAAATCTTTATAAGACGGCCTTGAGAAGGCATTCATTAGTAGTTCAAATTAATACTGGCTCAGACAGATGTTACTAGATAGTTATGGTCAACATAAGTAAATTTGGGTTACACTGTTATCAAGTGAAATTCAATGAATTTGATAAATAATGAATTTGAATGATCTTGTTGTGAAAAACACTATCATCTGTCTATCATCTAATTTTTATTAAACTATTTTTAAAAAAAGATGCTCTTGATGTTGATGGTTATCACAATGACAATGACAATGTTGACAATTGCGATGATAATGATGATGATGATACCTATTTAGTCGTGTCTGACTCTTGGTGATCCTATGGGTCAGATCTCTCCACATTTTCCAATCCTGCACTGCTTCTTCAAGTTTTTCTATGGTTCAGCTTTGATAGTGTAAAAAAAAAAGATAAAAACTAATATAAATTAATATAAAGTAGGAAAACGAAATCAGGGGAAAAAGAAACAAAAGAGCAAAGAAAAAGTGGAAGAAAGGAAATGAAGTAGAAGAAAAATAGAAAAGACGAAAAAGAAACAAAGTAGCTTCCAATTTTCTTTACAGCAATTATTTGTGTACTTATAAGTTTATTTATTATTCTATGATTATGGCATAATCTCTTCTTTCGGTTTAATTATAAATCATACGTTTCTCTGTTTCATACAAAAAGTCTATAAAAAGTTGCCATCATCAATACATCTAGACAATGATCTTTAATTAAACAGATCAATTTTGCTATCTCAGCAACTTCTATCATCTTCATCAACCATTCCTTCATTGTAGGTATTGCTGATTGAAAACAATGGAATTGAATATTCTGAAAGTAGAATTCAACAGAAGAAATGTTCATGGAAACCAGCATTTCTTGATAATTAACATCTGAGAGGCAAAATGTGGCTACAAATTATCTTTATAATAAAACACTAGTATAGCTTTTGCAAAACATTTCTATCATGATACAATATTTAAATGAATTAAGACCCATGGTGGCACAGTGGTTAGAATGCAGTACTGCAGGTTACTTCTGCTGACTGCTGGCTACCAGCAGTTCAACAGTTCGAATCTCGCCGGCTCAAGGTTGACTCAGCCTCCCATCCTTCCGAGGTGGGTAAAATGAGGGCCCATCTTGTTGGGGGCAATACACTGACTCTGTACAACCACTTAGAGAGAGCTGTAAAGCACTGTGAAGTGGTATATACATGCTATTGCTATTGCTAATTTACTTGCATATAGAATACTTTGGAGGAAAGCATCTAATTGACTAGAAGAGGATATTTTCTCATACTTATAAACTTGGCCTGGGGGGAGGGGAATCTAGAATCCAGGTTATTTGTAAAGTTTTTATTTTCCAATAAATTTGCTCACTCTTCATTAGTACATGAGTCAGTACTAAGTTAGTATTGCCCTGTTATAAATGAAAAACAAATTAATTTTCATTAAAGAAGAAATTGATGGGCATGGGAACCCATCTGATTAATTAAGGCTTTTTTTAAAAAAAAAACTTTCTTTTTTAAAAATAAATTTATCTGAAGGCTTCTAGGCAGAAGGTTCTAATAACAAAAACAGCCAATAATAACTCAGTCAAAATGATATAATTGCATGACACACTTTTCTCTTTGTGAATTTACTTGTTGAAACCCTAAGAACTTGAGCACACAAGAAGCACAAAAAATTGGCTCAGCTATTGAAGACATTGATCTTCTCAATGTCAGATTGATCAGCCAACAATTATTTTAAAAATATGAAGTAGTCCTATTATATTAGATTGCTTGTTTTCTTCTGTGGACAATCAGATGCCTTTGTCCCATGATCTGTCAGAATTATGTCCATTGCTTTTCTTTTTTCCAGCCAAGGGTATTTCAGAGTAAATAATCTTTGCATGTCAAGGTGACTTTGATGACCTGGTAGTTGATAGTCTGACTCTCCATGAATTTGTCTAATTGCTACTTCATTTCATATGCAGTAAGCACTCTAAATTAGTTTCTTGAAATTGTTGATTCCACTAGGTATGAAAGCTATTGCATTCAATTAAATTTTCAGTTGTCAGAAGCTCAGAAGCTAAAATCATACTAATTTCAAATTGATTGTCTGTCATCTCAGATGCTTTGAGTAGCTTTGCATTCTGAATCATTTCCAAATATTTAATTACAAATGGAATCATGTAGATGACAAGTCTTGAAGCCAAAGTGGGTCAACCTGGCATTTTGATCTGTCTTTTATTCTACCACTTACTAATGTCCATTGTAGGGAGACTGACAGCTGCCATCTACTTCTGAATCACCCTTTATGTATATAGCTTGGAACCAATGCATCTAACAACCATGAAATCCAAGGCTTGAAGATGACTGATAATGTAAGAGGAAAGAGGTATGGAAGTTCCATATTCATGTCTGTTATATGAATAAGTATATACAAGAATGTATAATGCAGATAGTCCTAGGTTTATGACCACAATTGAGCCCAAAATTTCTGTTGTTAAGTGAGACATTTGTCCCATTTTACGACTTTTCTTCCCACAGTTGTTAAGTGAATCACCAGTTGATAAGTTAGTAACCTGAATGTTAAGTGGATCTAGCTTCCCCTTTGACTTTGCTTGTCAGATGGGGTTGCAAAAAGGGGTCACATGACCCTGGGACACAGCAAAAGCTGTAAATATGAACCAGTTGCCAAGCATTTGAATTTTGATCACACGATCATCGGGATGCCACAAAGGTGATAACTATGAAAAACACCTTTTTCAGGGACGTTGTAACTTTCAATGGTCACTAAACAAACTATTGTTAAGTCAAGGACCACCTGTACTTTTTTCTTATATTGTTCCTTTGGGATGGAGAGGGAAATCTAATGAGTTGATTTAGAAGTTCTGAGAATTTTGCAGAATCAAAAGTAGAAGCGAATAGTTTATGAGTTTATGCTAAGAACCAAAGTGGGAACATTAGAACCAACTTACCCTTCTGTTTCTAATCATTTCTTCATTACCATAGCTTCCTTTTCAACCTAGGAGGGTGTAGCATGATTTTACAGCAAAACCTAGATGTTTTAGCAGCAGCTGATTGACCAAAGGTAAACATTGTGATGGAAAAAAAATATATTCAGTTATAGGTTCATCTATTGCCATTACTCTCCATTTGTGACAGATTCAGAAACTTAAGGAGAGTTAGTACCAGTAATACATCCTTAACTGCTTAATAGCAGTTCTGGGGTTGAGAACACACAAGAACTTAAGCTAAGCTTTTCATGCATTTAAAAATATATATATATATATATATATATATATATATATATATATATATATATATATATATATATATATTTATATATATATATATATATATATAGGAGCAAAGACATTTATTCTAACCCTTAAGTGAACTCTGTGAATGCATAATGTATATACAGGTAATAGCCAAGAAAAGTTTTTTTTAAAAAGTACAACATTTTCTTTATGTTCTGAACTGAAATAAGTATCTCTGAATCTTTGAAACCACTATGAAAAAGCTTTTGAGTTCATCAAATATTTCCATGTGAGAAAATATTACAAAAAGCGGGTTTGAATAGAGGATTGAAGAGTAAAAAAGTTAATAATGACGTTTTGGAAAGGTTCATGGACAAAAGCTTAAGACGGAGATAAAGTGTTGCAGCTTTAGGTTTTTGGGAGAAAAACCTTTTGGGGGGGATAAAGGTGGGATTAAATTCAATAGTTACTTGGATTCTTGGAATCTTTTCAGATTTTGTTCAGCTGGATGTGACATTTTTTTTTTTTTTATTCAAAAAGTTTTACAAAATTTTTTCCCCCCTTTCCCCCTCCCCTCCTTCGCAACCCTCCCCCGACTTCCCGGAACGAGCACAAGGTATAGTTAAAAATAAAACAAACATATGCTAAAAAATTTTCGTCCCAACTTAATTATACCCCTACAATCATCAATTCCTAACTTCCCCCAAAAGCAATCAAAAATAATACATCATAATCATTCAAAAACAGTCTGATAACTCTTAGTCTGATATCTACGTTGAATATAGTCAATCCATTTTTTCCATTCCTTTAAGTATCTTTCTTGCGTATTGTCTTTCAAAAAGGCTGATATCTTCGCCATCTCAGCCAAATTGGCAACTTTCAATATCCATTCTTCTATTGTTGGTACTTCTTTTTTCTTCCAATATTGTTGGATGTGACATTTTTGAAAATGGAAAATTTGATTGTCCTCAAGAGTCCAGAGTATTTAATCTATCTGGACATTTCTTCAATTCTTCTAATAATCTGATCATGCAACCTAGAATTTTATAGTTTCCCCTGACTGCCCCATTTCCTTTTAGTTACATCTTGCCTGATTCAAGCATTTAGAACGCTTGAAATCTTGTTCACAATTTAATTCATACTTGGATTCCCTGATTTTGGATTCTGATAATACAAATAGCTGTAGTTGTAGTTTGCCACTAGATGGCGTTAAACTGCAACTCAAGGAGCCGTACTAGCTGACGGTCTGAGTCCTTATCAGCTTGCAAACATTCAACAGCGATATTACATCAGGTCTCTTAATATTTTCTTCTTATTCATTCTCAAAGGACAACCTTTCCAGCTCAGCACCTTTCACGTGAATTGAGACTCCCGGTACGTCATGTTAACTTAATTGAGATAATAGAGAAAAGAAGCAAAGTTCTTTTTAAAGTGCCTGGAGTAAAGTTTGCAGAGAGTGAAGGCAATGGGTGGAAACCACACCATCTTCATATTTCAGGAGTAAAGCTTGCTAAGTTTCTGTTTTAAGGCAAGATTTATGGTATTAAAGATTTTTGATGGGTGGAATAAAATACAGGTTTTTAAAGGTTTGTAATTAGTATATTAGAGTAGTATTTTGTACAAGTGTTGTGCCTTGATGAAGGTATCGTTTCCTTTATGTACACTGAGAGCATATGCACCAAGACAAATTCCTTGTGTGTCCAATCACACTTGGCCAATAAAAATTCTATTCTATTGTATTTACAGGGCAGAAAACCTAAAGATTGTGGTAATTTTTAAAGAGGAATGAATAAACATGACTTTAAAAAAAAAAGGTTTCAGAGAAACAGATTGAGGCTTTTTTTTTTTTGCTTTTAGAACCTGTTTTCCTCCAAACAATAAATAAAATAAAATAAATCACTTTTCTCAAAAAGTCCTTGTTTTTCTTTTTTTCAAAACCCTGAAAGGTCAGCAACAGCAGATAATTTGACCCATAAGTCCTCGAAGCAGATCCAAATCAAGCTTGGACGGCAGAACCAGAACCACGACTGGGTGTTACGGGTTGCAACGCAGTTGCAGGAGAAAATGTCCCACTGGTAATTCAAGTTCAGCTTTCCCAAAGGAATGAGATTGTCCTACCCGGAGTGACAAAAGATTGCCAAAACTGTGTTGTAAAAAGAAGCGGGAGCTGTTTTTTTCTTCTTCTAAAAATGAGAAACACATGGGCTGGTTTGCAACAGCTACGCCATGGCTGCTTTTCTAATTATTCAGTTCTGCCCACTGGCATTTCTGGAGGTGCCCCTTTAAGAAAGGTAAATGCCTCAGTCACTTTTATAGCTTTCGTTAGACCTGGCAACCCCTGTGTCAATGCAAGTGTTTTACTAGAGAATGACCCTGCAACGGCTTCTCTGAGGAATAACTCAAACATTTCTTCCCAAAGAATGTCTTTAATTATTGCACGTCTTTTTGTCAGCTTCCCTTTTCTTTTTACCTTAACCACGATCGTTTCTTTCATTAGCTAAGTGATTTGCTTCCCAGAATCTGCTACGGATAAACTACATAAAGGTAAAGGTTCCCCTCGCACATACGTACTAGTCGTTGCCGACTCTAGGGGGCGGTGCTCATCTCCGTTTCAAAGCCAAAGAGCCAGCGCTGTCCGAAGACGTCTCCGTGGTCATGTCTCCGGCATGATTCAACGCCAAAGGCGCACAGAACACTGTTACCTTCCCACCAAGGTGGTCCCTATTTTTTCTACTTGCATTTTTACGTGCTTTCGAGACTGCTAGGTTGGTAGAAGCTGGGACAAGTAACGGGAGCTCACCCCGTTACACGGCAGCACTAGAGATTCGAACCGCTGAGCTGCCAACCTTTCAATCAACAAGCTCAACGTCCTAGCCCCTGAGCCACCGCGTCCCTCATACTACATGCTTTATCTAATTTAGACATCACTGGTGCATGATACAACAAAATTAAATGAGCGCTTTCAGAATTCCTGGGACAAATTCAGTGAGGTTGGCAATAAATAGTTGGGCCTGGAGCAGAACCTGAATGCTATCTTTGGACCATAGTAACCAATTCAATTTGGAAGACTCCTTCAACGCTGTTGGCTCTTGAAGACTTTCCCTTTCTTTCTGCAATAAAAAAACTGATGGAAATCATTGATTCAGCTGCTTTGTTTTCTCACCCGTGTCAGAACTTGGTCCAACTACTTCTTGGAGCTGTGATGGCGAATTTATGGCACTTGTGTCAGAGGTGGCATGCAGCACCCTCTGTGGACACACAAGCCCTCGCCCCAGTTCAGCTCCGCCACACATGTGCATGTGCCCGGCCAGCTGGTCTTCGGGTCTCTGTCGCACATGCACGGGGGGGGCATGGGCATGCACGGGGGGTCACACATGTATTGCATTTTGGGGGTTTGGATGCACACGCATGCATTTGTGCATTTGCTTGCTTGCTTTGGGCACTCAGTCCGGAAAAGATTAGCCATCACTGTCCTAGATTATGGGTTGCAACCTATCGTCATAAAGCCCTTTGTGCTCCTTCCAAGGCACTTAAGTATATTCAGTTATTTTAAGACTTGATGAAGTAAGAGAAGATGAATAGGGGGTGTTAATTTAGAAAAAAGGGAGAAAAGTTTAAGCACAATATGCTTGGTGTTGTTGTTTTTTAAAGAAAACAGGATGTATGGTCACTTTTCTTTGATCTCCCAAATCTCCCCCTTGTTCTTTTCCCATCCCTGACAGTGTCTATAAGACTCTGAACAAAATTGTTTCGAAAACCAACCCAAATTCTCTTTTCCAATTTCAAGACTTCCGCCTAGCAATTTACTAAACAAAACATTCCAGATCATTATTACTGCACACCAACACAACCAGATACAAGAACAGTTTTCCCCCCCGAACACCATCACTCTGCTAAACAAATAATTCCCTCGATACTGTCAAACTATTCACATTAGGCTCATTACTATTGCTATTGGTCTTCTCATCATTCCTGTCGTCCATCTCCTCCCACTTGTGACTGCATGACTGTAACTTTGTTGCTTGTATCCTTGTGATTGACATTGATATTGATTGTTTCTTAGTATGATTTGATTGCTTATTGTACCGTATGACTGTCACTGGGTGTTGCGCCCTGTGACTCTTGATGAGTGTATCTTGTCTTTTTATATACACACAATATGCACCAAGACAAATTCCTTGTGTGTCCAATCACACTTGGCTAATAAAGAATTCTCTTCTCTTCTCTTCTCTTCTCTTCTCTTCTCTTCTCTTCTCTTCTCTTCTCTTCTCTTCTCTTCTCTTCTCTTCTCTTCTTGTTGTGGTCTCCAGCAGCCTGCGGAGCTGGCAGCGGAGTCAGACAGTGAGGAAGCTGGGGAGAACAATGGTCAGTCCTGGAGTAGGGGGAAGGCCCTGACGAGGGCTCTGTGTCGGAGACAGAGATGGGGCCAGGGCCATCTGGGAGTGATGCGCAGCCTCCAGAGCCTCCAGAGGTGGACAGCAGAGAGGCAGAGGAACAGGAAAAGCCTGTTCCTAGTGCACTCATTCGAAGAAGCTGCCAGAAGGCAAGAGCAGCTAAAGCAAAAAGGATGACTCGGGAGTAAGGCCAGAAGATGATTGGCCCCTCCCATAAGGCTTAAAAGAGCAGCAACTCTCTTGGGTTTTTTGTAGGAAAGCAATATTGCTACAATTGTTTCTTGTCTCCTATTTTTGAACTTTGTGGAGTTCTCGCCAAGAAAAGCCTTTGGCAGGGTGCCAAAGAAGACAAAGGTTTGTGAAAAGGCCAAAGGACTTTTTATGAAGGACTTTGTTTTGGACTTAATTTGGACTAAGCTGAGAATGAAGTAATTCTTAACTGTTCTAATAAAAAATGTTTGTTTAGGACTGATTGTGTCTGGTAATAACTACTTGGGCCTAGGTTACAGCAATTCTATTCATTGGGAACAGACATATTGAGTTTGCATGAAGAGGCATCTGTTCCTTATTAGATTTGTCAGAACGTCATTTTCGGAAGTGGCACAGAACAGAGAAATGGGCCATTCTGTTACTCCAATAAATCTATGGGTCTTCAGCTGTCAGAGCCAATCAACCAACAGCGCTTCTCCAGTGGATGAATTGGACAGTAATGTAGAAAATCCATATAGGCTGCTATTCAAATATGTCTCCTGCAGAGACAGTTTTTAAAAGCTTGCACCTTATCATTTATGATTTATGCTGAAGTATAAAATGAGTTTAGGTCAACCCACATCAAGGACTCAGGGCAAAACTATGAAGTTAAACAAAGATACAGAGATTTTATTAAGAATATATTCATTAAAACAGTAAATTAGATAAAGAGCAAAAATATTTATGACCACAATTGAGCCCAAAATTTGGGTTGCTAAGTGAGACAGTTGTTATGTGAATTTTACCCCATTTTATGACCTTTCTTGCCACAGTTGTAAGTGAATCACTGCAGTTGTTAAGTTGTTAAGGAGATCTGTTGTTAACACAGTTGTTAAGTAAATCTGGCTTACCCATTGATTTTGCTTATCAGAAGGTCGCAAAAAGTGATCACATGACCCCGGGACACTACAACCATCATAAATATGAGTCAATTATCAAGCATCCGAATTTGGATCATGTGACCATGGGGATGCTGCAACGGTCATAAGTGTGAAAAATGGTCATAAATGCCATTTTTTAATGCCCTGGTAACTTTGAACTAATGTCACTAAATGAACTAATTGTAAGTCGAGGACCATCTATATTTATTTTAGGGAAATTTAGTTCACCATAAATTTTGATGAATTTGTTCAGATCAAGCAAAACATTTATGCATGAGTGTAATGACTGTCATTTTACACATCGAAGTTTCTCTGGCTTTAAAACCCCAAAACGGTATGTAACATTTGCTCATAGCATACCAAGACTTTTTTTTTCCTCCCTAAAGAGCTTTGTGTTCCTTTGCATAGATCTATCACTCAAAAATCAAATCTTTTTCTTGGAAAACCAACAAGGTTCCATATTTATAAAGATATTCCTGTTCCATATTGCAAGACATATTTAGTGATCTCATGGGCCACAGAATTTCTGAAATTTAGCCACGTTGTTTGGCTTATTTTCAAATTTAAAATATGCTAGATATCTATCCAGCTGAAAGATAGGAACTGGCTGAAACTAATACTGTTTTTCCATAATTAGCTGCTTGCTATTCTAGGTAGGGCTGCCAATTGTTACACATCTTCATAATATTACCACCCCAGATGTACCTGTTTCTTATTCCTTCCCAATATTTTTATTCCCAAGAAAAACTATGCACCACCATCATCAAAATGTCAATGTTCATACAATATATGGAAATAAAAAATAGTTCACTAAACTTTAATAATATAGAGTGGCTATTTCATTATCTACTGGACAAATTCTGCTACATAGCATTACTTGATTAAATTATTAGATCCGTTTGGGCAATTAATAGGAGAAGCCCTCCTATTCTATCAGCAGTAGAAATCCTTCAAGTTTTGTGGTTCCATAATCTCCCAGGATTTGAAATGGATACCTAACATTAGAACCATCATTAAAAAGGCACAATAAAGAAAGTTCTTCCTGTGTCATCTTAGGAAATTCAAACAGCCCCAGGAACTGTTGATACAGTTCTACAGAGGAATTACTGAGTCTATTATTTGTACTTCTATAAATGTCTGGTTTGATATAGCAACTGAAAGGACAGGCACATACTTCAATGGATAGTTAGACTACAGAAAAAACAATTGCACCCAGCCTGCCTTTCATAGAAGACCTGCAAGTCAGAAGGAGGGTTGAGAAAACTACTATAGACCACTCACATCCTGGACATAAATTGTTTCAATTCCTCCTTTTGGGACATGCCAAAACAACTAGACACAGGGACAGTTTTTTCCCCTCATGCTGTCACTCTGCTAAACACCTAATCCTCACAGTATTGTCTTATGTCTAAGTATATTCACCCATAATGTATGACTGTAGTCTTATTACTATCCTTCTCTAATCTTCTCTATTATCCTCCTCTGATATCATTATTATTATTATTATTACTCTGTTGCTTTGCATGTACACTGAGAGCTTCTGAACTGGAGACACATTCCTTGTGTTTCTAATCACATTTGACCAAATAAACTATTTTATTTTATTCTATTCTATTTAGAATAGAATAGAATTTTTATTGGCCAAGTGTGATTGGACACACAAGGAATTGGTCTTGGTGCATATGCTCTCAGTGTACATAAAAGAAAAGATACGTTCATCAAGGTACAACATTTACAACACAATTGATGATCAATATATCAATGTAAATCATAAGGATTGCCAGCAACAAGTTATAGTCATACAGTCATAAGTGGAAAGAGATTGGTGATGGGAACTATGAAACGATTAATAGTAGTGCAGATTCAGTAAATAGTCTGACAGTGTTGAGGGAATTATTTGTTTAGCAGAGTGATGGCCTTCGGGAAAAAACTGTTCTTGTGTCTAGTTGTTCTGGTGTGCAGTGCTCTATAGCGTCGTTTTGAGGGTAGGAGTTGAAACAGTTTATGTCCAGGATGCGAGGGATCTGCAAATATTTTCACGGCCCTCTTCTTGATTCGTGCAGTATACAGGTCCTCAATGGAAGGCAAGTTGGTAGCAATTATTTTTCTGCAGTTCTAATTATCCTCTGAAGTCTGTGTTTTTCTTGTTGGGTTGCAGAACCGAACCAGACAGTTATAGAGGTGCAAATGACAGACTCAATAATTCCTCTGTAGAATTGGATCAGCAGCTCCTTGGGCAGTTTGAGCTTACTGAGTTGGCGCAGAAAGAACATTCTTTGTTGTCCTTTTTTAATGATGTTTTGATGTTAGCTGTCCATTTGAGATCTTGCGATATGATAGAACCCAGAAATTTGAAGGTTTCTACTGTTGATACTGTGTTGTCAAGTATTGTGAGAGGTGGAAGTATGGAAGGGTTTTTCCTAAAGTCTACCACCATTTCTACGGTTTTGAGTGTGTTCAGTTCCAGATTGTTTTGGTTGCACCACAAGGCTAATCGTTCGACCTCTCGTCTATATGCGGATTCGTCATTGTCTCGAATGAGACCAATCACTGTTGTGTCATCTGCGAACTTCAGTAGCTTAACAGATGGATCATTGGAGATGCAGTCATTGGTATACAGAGAGAAGAGAAGTGGGGAGAGCACACAGCCTTGGGGGGCCCTTGTGCTAATTGTACAGGTATTTGATGTGATCTTGCACGTTGCATAATCCTTCAAGTTTGAATTGAGGGAACCATGGGTAATTTAACCATGGGTAATGCATTCTGCAAATACAGGCCACGAGTAGTGCATGTTATTCGTTAGCAACATATTTCTTTACGGAATAGGGCTTTGCGTGATAGGAGGTCAGGGTATGTGACCTGAAGCACGAGAACAATTCATAAATAATCGGTTGAGAAATATGGAATGAAGAAGGTCCACACTTCCCTATGATTTCCCAGTGATCCATGAATGTTTATTGGGATGTCATGGCTTTGACCTATAATGGGACTGAAGCCAACATATATAAAAAGACTTCCTTATACCTGGCAGAATTCACAGAGTCCAGGTTCCACTGAATGTTATGTTTTACATTTGGAATTACAGAGCTCTGTGTAGGAGTTTGATGTCACATATTTCAGTATTTATTTGGCCTAGTTTTACAATCATTATACAGAAACAGGATGATTTTCTGAGGGAGGAACCAGTCCCGATAATCTGAATGTTTAAGCCTATGTTCATGTTCACATATATATCTACAAATACACATCATTCTTTAGTAAACCGTACATTTAATTCCTGCAATGGCAAGCTGCTCAACAATCCACCCTTCAATTCTTCATTCATTTCAAATGTATATTTTGAATTTGTACAGATAGATCTTTACTGAAGTTTGTTATATTAAAATAGCTTAGCAGAAGAAGTACGGTTTGAACAAGTCAGTCGATATGGTATTAAGGAATGGCCCAGAGAGTTTATCCAGCAGCCTACATCTGGACAAATGTCTCATTGATAAAGAGAAGAGAAGTGGGGAGAGCACACAGCCTTGGGGGGCCCTTGTGCTAATTGTACAGGTATTTGATGTGATCTTGCACGTTGCATAATCCTTCAAGTTTGAATTGAGGGAACCATGGGTAATTTAACCATGGGTAATGCATTCTGCAAATACAGGCCACGAGTAGTGCATGTTATTCGTTAGCAACATATTTCTTTACGGAATAGGGCTTTGCGTGATAGGAGGTCAGGGTATGTGACCTGAAGCACGAGAACAATTCATAAATAATCGGTTGAGAAATATGGAATGAAGAAGGTTCACACTTCCCTATGATTTCCCAGTGATCCATGAATGTTTATTGGGATGTCATGGCTTTGACCTATAATGGGACTGAAGCCAACATATATAAAAAGACTTCCTTATACCTGGCAGAATTCACAGAGTCCAGGTTCCACTGAATGTTATGTTTTACATTTGGAATTACAGAGCTCTGTGTAGGAGTTTGATGTCACATATTTCAATATTTATTTGGCCTAGTTTTACAATCATTATACAGAAACAGGATGATTTTCTGAGGGAGGAACCAGTCCCGATAATCTGAATGTTTAAGCCTATGTTCATGTTCACATATATATCTACAAATACACATCATTCTTTAGTAAACCGTACATTTAATTCCTGCAATGGCAAGCTGCTCAACAATCCACCCTTCAATTCTTCATTCATTTCAAATGTATATTTTGAATTTGTACAGATAGATCTTTACTGAAGTTTGTTATATTAAAATAGCTTAGCAGAAGAAGTACGGTTTGAACAAGTCAGTCGATATGGTATTAAAGAATGGCCCAGAGAGTTTATCCAGCAGCCTACATCTGGACAAATGTCTCATTGATAAAGAGAGAGAAAGAATGATTTCACAAACACAACAAAATCCTTGTAATTTCGAACTGAAAATCAGATATGCATCAACTAAAAAGGTAATTCTATGGTCACTGAGATTCAAGTGGTTCTAGATGTTACATTATATACAAAAATAAAACTGCAATGTTATATATAAACTTTTCCATTACGATATTGCATAACCAATTCACTCCTTTGCCACTTCCATAGGAAAATGTTTTATTTAACTAGACTGTTTATCTGCCTGTCCAACATTGTTTTATGGGCTTTTTTTTAATGTTTGCAATATTGTATGCAATATGATCATTTCATTTATTTGATGAAAGACATCTTTAAAATATTTTAGAGGATGAATAAAACCGTAGCTAATAAATAATTTAGTGCCATATTTATATCACATATTACATCCAAACAAACCATGCCTTATACTTTTGAAATCAAAACAGCCTACTCATACATAAATTAAATTTAAAGAACATCTTCCTTCTTCATCGTTTGCTGACCGCTCACAATAATAAGATACATATGCTAGAACAGCATGAAGCATACCAAATAAAATACACCCTGTACGCCAAAGATTATCATACCAAACAGTGGTGAACCTCTTTATGTTGCCATATAAAGGATTGCAAAAATAATTACCATAGATCGTCTTAGAAGCTGTCATACTATATAGATTAGACCACAACCTTAATGTCAGACGTCTCTCCAGGTTTATTCAGAAATTTACATAGCACTTGTGTTAGGCAGTTCTGGAACAGTTAACTTCACTGAAGACTTACTAAACTTTGAAGCATGGAAAACATCCCAAAATTATCTCAAAGTTGTTTATTCAAATGTCTTGGAAACATTTGCAATAGATATTTCCATGGATAAACCATTGTTTTTCCTAATGAAATCAGCAGTATTGTATTTCTTTGTATGCTATATTGTATGTATGTATGTATGTATGTATGTATGTATGTATGTATGTATGTATGTATGTCTTTGGTTATTCGGGTTTTCTCCCATGTAAAATTGGAAGTGTCTTGGCGACGTTTCGATGAAGTCTCATTCGTCATCTTCATCAACACCCGCGAAAACCTCAGAAAACACATACACACACACACATATATACATACATATGCATACATTTATTAAAATAATTAAACATTTTAAAATATTAAAATATCTAATAATGAAAAGTATTATCCGAGTATGTGAATTAACCAATTTCTGTGGATAGCTGAGGCTGAATTGTATTTCACAGAGGGCATAAATCCAGATATTCATATCGACTGCTATACTGCTTAATACAAGAGATGCTAGAAGGTGCAATTTGAATATTTTATCTGAATCAGGTACTTGTTTTTAAAGTCCCTTATTAAAAATATCGCAGTTGAAATAGAACAAGGAATCCTTAGAAATATCAAAACACAAAAATATGGAATTTGGGGGTGTTAAATATGATGTGTCTTATTTGCACTGGTTTATGAATTAAATATAATTTTTATGAGAACACCTCACGTCAGTGTCAAGAGATTTGTATTTTTTATTTGAATTAGTTTATTTATTAAAATAAATGTTCATACAATTTGCCTACTTGTGTAAACAGCATAATACTGTGCCAACTGTAGTGGCACAGTAGTTAGAATGCAGTCTTTGGGACAAACCCTACCCACAGCCTGGAGTTCGATTCTGATCAGCTCAAGGATGACTCAGCTTTCCATCCTTTCTACGTCGGTAAAATGAAGACCCAGACTGTTGGAAGCAATATGATGACATTTATAAATCGCTCAGGGAGTGCTATAAAGCATTATGGAGCGGTATACAAGTCTAAGTGCTATTGCTTCTAAAGGAGGAGCATAATACTAAAGGAGGACAACTTGAAAAACTTGGTCACAATGTATGTCAAAATAGAGGACCATTACATGACCTAAAATACCTTGCAATATGCACAAGCATAGGATTATTTTGTTTCTAAGAGCAGATTTATACCTATTTTATGGGCTTCATGCTTATTGTGCACTACTCTATACATTTTGAGTAGCTTTGTCCAAAATCATCATTAACCCTGAAGAAGAACTTTAATGCAATTTGTATTGTGATGACATGCAAAACTTAAAAAGCTTTTGTGATTTCACAAGACACATACAAAAGCAGCAGACCTTACACCATGGTGGTATGCTTTTGTTATTTGCTCTGGCTCTCCAAGCAATCCCAGAAAACAAGGAGAATACTTTTATAGTTCTGCTTAATTATCTTCAACTTCATTGTCAACTAGAAAGGAATATGGAGGCTCTCCTTGACAGTGAGTTGCTAGTAGACCTTGATGGATTGCTATCTATGTACATGTGTTATGTTCCAGCAGATGCATCGTTCAAATCTGCCTTTTTTCTCCCTTACAATGTAATGAGGGTTGCTATTCAGCAGGTTCTGACAGGTTCTGGAGAACTGGTAGCAGAAATTTTGAGCAGTTCGGAGAACCGGCAAATACCACCTCTGGCTGGCCCCAGAGTGGGTTGGGAATGGAGATTTTGCAATATCCTTGCCCCAGGAATGGGGAGGGAATCGGGATTTTGCAGTATCCTTTCCCTGGAGTGGGGTGGAAATGGAGATTTTGCAGTATCCTTCCCCTACCACACCCACCAAGCCACGGCCACAGAACCAGTAGTAAAAAAAAAACCTGAATTCCACCACTGAATGCAATGTAATGCAATCTAATGCAATGTACCACACACTGAAGCAAATGAGCACATTAACTGAACTTGAACTCCTTTTGAAAAAAATTAATCAAATGTACTACAATAATCTTTTCTAAAACTGTGTGACATTTTTTTCAAAAAGTAAGTTTTAAAAAGTTCCCTCCTGCTTGTTTTACCTTGGCTAGTACCACTAGAATCTTGTACCGTCCTTTGTGAAGGTTTACTTGAGTTTTCTTTCTCCTTCATCTATACAGCACTTTTTTTTTGTATAAACCACTATCTGACTTAAATCTTCTTGACACATCCAGAGTGCCTAAAGACACATTTCTGACAATAGAAGTTAACATGTTATAAATCAGGAGATCAGAGACAATGCTTGTGGTTTTGAAAAAGCTTGGGGGGGCAGGGACATCCAGAACTTCTGTGGGAACTCTGTAACTCGATACAAGGCAAATGGGTTTCCCCTCTTCCTTAATTATGTATTATGCACTTATATCAAAAACAATTTGTCTGAACTATGGATCTTTCCTTCAAAGTTGACAAAATGAACTTGAAACTGAAATGATTAAGAAATGCAGTTTCTCAGAAGACGGCTACAGCAAAGCACTTCCATTGTGTATGAATCTGGGCATGGTGTCATGGTGTCAAACTGATATAGATTGTTACCTAATTGCAATTTTAATGGGACAGAAGAGTATGTGTGTTTTCACAGTAATTGTATTTAATTATAAGAATAGAATAGAATAGAATAGAATAGAATAGAATAGAATAGAATAGAATAGAATATAGATGTTGATTTAATCTTTTGACCAAACTCTTCTGCAACCCAACAAGACAGATACAGACTTCAGAGGATAATTAGAACTGCAGAAAAAAACAATTGCTACCAACCTGACTTCCATTGGGGACCTGTATATTGCACGAGTCAAAAAGAGGGCTGTGAAAATATTTACAGACTCCTCACATCTTGGACATAAACTGTTTCAACTCCTACCCTCAAAACGACGCTATAGAACAAGAACAACTAGACACAAGAATAGGTTTTTCCCAAACGCCATCACTCTGCTAAACAAATAATTCCTCAACACTGTCAAACTATTTATTAAACCTGCACTACTATTAATCTTCACATTGTTCCCATCACCCATCTCCTTCTACTTAAGACTGTATGACTGTAACTTTGTTGCTTTATCCTTACGATTTATATTGATATTTATTGTTTCCTGATTGCTTCTTTGTATCCTGAGACTATCAATAAGTGTTGTACCTTATGATTCTTGATGAAGGTATCTCTTCTTTTATGTACACTGAGAACATATGCACCAAGACAATTTCCTTGTATGTCCAATCACAGTTGGCCAATAAAAAATTCTATTCTATTCTATTCTATTCTATTCTATTCTATTCTATTCTATTCTATTCTATTCTATATCAAAAATATAAAACTAATACAAATATACAAATAGATACAAAGAAAACAATAGGACATGTTCATACTAATTCATCACCCCAATCGGATCTGTCCTCTTTGAAATGGCCCTTGAAGTAAAGAGGGCAGTCTTACTAGCAATATGCAGGTTCATTCGCTGCAAAAAGTAAGAATTTCTCCTAGGAACCCCGGTACTTTTTAGTTTTTAAATAAGAATCTAAGTGGCCAAGCCTCTTCTGTGCAGTGCAGTTTGCCATCATAAAAGATACGTCCAATATCTTCAATGGCTGGAGCTCCACTCTTTCTTCAAATGGAAATCCATAAAGCCTCTCATGTCCTACCACAGAGTCTAGTTCAAAACAAGCTCTGGAAAAAAACTTATCTGTAGATGCTGAGGCATATACTATAAGTTATGAAATATTTTTCTGAGTGGCTGATTTGTGTTGAGCCAGCCACCTTAAGGTTTTAACTTGCAGTTAAATAGAAATGAAAACATTTTCTTTTTTTTCTTTTTTTCTGTCCCGAATCCCCAATACCTTTGGCATGTGGTCTTTGAATTTCTCCTAGAAAAAGTTACACATTTTTGGTGTAAGATAACTGGGGGTTCTTGAGTTTGGCCTTGAGGATAGCTAAGATAATGACCATCTCGTGGTTCAATAACTCTTTCGTTATATGAATGCCAGAACACCCATTGTCCACTTTGGAGTCAGAGGAAAATTCGGTGACCCATTCCCATATGGTCTATAAAACACTTCTGATGGAATTGCCAGCCAAACAAAACAACTTGAAATATATACCTAGATGACTTGGATCAGCCACACTGACCTTACAGAGACCTAGCTTTAAATCAGATGTTTTGCAAATCAGTTTTTTTTTAAAAAGCCTTACAAATCCTTGGTGATGATTTCAGAATTGAGAATGCAGGAAATGTTATCCAAATCAGCCCCGTGAGATGCACTCTCTGAAAGTACATGCATTAGAAATAAAATGTTTAGAAAGATTTGCCTGGGTGTGATATTGATGTAAATTAAAATTGCACCAGGCAAACATTTCCAAGTACAATAGCATTCTCCAGCTTGGATAAACGTAACCCCCAAGGGAAAAAAAAAACCCAATTAAACATTCACATCTTTTTTTAAATGTACATGGTATATATGTGTGTGCTGTAAAGTTTTTCTAAGGCTAAGTTTTCATTGGTGATGAAAAAAATTAAAACGAAAAGAAAGAAAAGTACAAGGTTTAGTAAGACCACACCTGGAATACTGCATCCAGTTTTGATCACCACATTACAAAAAAGAGGTTTTCAAAAAAGAGGGGAAAAGTGCAGAGAAGAGTAACTATGATGATTAAAGGCCTGGAGGCTAAAACATAGGAAAGAATGGTTGGAAGATTTAGGTTTAGCTAACATAGAGAAAAGAAAAACTAGGGGGGACATAATAGCAGCATTCCAGTATTTGAGAGGGCTGCCACAAAGAGGAGGGGGTCAATTTATTTTCCAAAGCATCAGAGGGCAGGACAAGAAACAATGGATGGAAACTAATCAAGGAGAGAAGCAACCTGGAATTTAGGAGAAACTTCCTAACAATGAAGACCCAGTGGAACAGCTTGCCTTCAGAAGTTGTGGGTGCTTCATCACTGGAGGTTTTTAAGAAGAGACCGGACAGTCACTTGTCTGAAATGGTATAGGAACTCCTGCTTGAGCAGTGGGCTGAACTAGAAGACCTCCAAGGTCCCTTCCAGCTCTGTTCTGATTCTGAAAAGATCTTCTTTCAAACGTTCTTAAAAATAGCTCAGGAAAGTTAATGGAAGTAAGAGGTCCAGACCTACACCCTTTATCTTCTGCCTCAACTGCTCTGTGTTGATGAGGAAAAAAAAATCTATAGTGAGAATGTAATAATGGTTAGCAGAACAAGATTAGATCATTTTTATAGACCCGTCTCATTAACAAATGGTAGCTGAAAGTAGAAGGGTGGGAGCAGGTGATTCTTTCCTTGTTTTTTAAACTAGCGCCTGGAGAAGGGCTGGGATCTCTCAAAGCTCTTCTTTGAGACTGCCAAAGTTTTGAAATTCATTTGCAGCTTGTTTACAGAAATAGGTTCCTTAACCAGAAAAGAAAATTGCTCTGGTGATAATGTGCTAAATTGCCTTGGAAGCTGGGGTGCGCGGTCAAGCACATGGCATCCTTGAACTATTAATCACCTGTCAACAGCCTTTGGGGCTGTCTTCTACAACAAAGATCTTGATGTGGAGAGCAATAAAACAAGGGATGCTAGTAGACCTTTGAAAAGTATCAGCAGAGACATGGGAGCTGCCACATCTGTAGCTGGAATTTAAACCAGATCTGGTTCAATGGCAAATCAAAATAGTGTCAAGAACAAAACAGAATATTCATTCATAGAACTTAATGTTTAGGAGGAATAATACTTTTTGACCCAAAGTATTATTTTGACCCTTGGTTTATATTAATACATATAATGTAATAATTGCTTTTTAGAGTGATGTCCGGTTCATATCAAAGTATCCAAGTGACAGAGAAATCTGGTTTTATTGTTTTGATACTGGAGCTCTAAATAAATTAAAATTTACCCTAAAGGTTTATGGCATTAGTTACATTCCAGGAATTATCAGCTATGCCCAATACAAGAGGTTGTATCAACATTTTTTTTTTTTTTTTGCCAATACAGTATACATCCGGCTCGCTTGGTGAGAAAACAGGTTGTTACATGTTAAATCTAAATCAAAGTGGTTAAGATACATCATTACCTTGACAGGTAATTCCATTTTAAGTTTAGGAATTAACAGCAGAATTTGACATGGCTGACTCAAAACTAGTTTTGCTGATAACTCATATTTTTTTGTGTGAATGCCAAGAGCGGCATTTACTCTACTTTATTCTAGAATAAAGTTAGAATAAATAGCCCCACTTGGAATATGCAATTGAAATGTTTCACATGCATTGTGTTATGATGGAAATAATTATGTATGTGTGCTAGGTTCACCCTGAAAAGCACTCAAAATATTGACCACTGGAAATCATGGAAACATAAAACTTTCCTTTCCTTTCCTTTCCTTTCCTTTCCTTTCCTTTCCTTTCCTTTCCTTTCCTTTCCTTTCCTTTCCTTTCCTTTCCTTTCCTTTCCTTTCCTTTCCCTTCTCCTTCCCCTTCCCCTCCCCTCCCCTCCCCTCCTCTCCCTTCATTTTCCCTTTTTCATTTCCTTTCACTACCCACTCATCTATCTGCCTGCCTGCCTAGGTGGTAGCTTAACACCCTCTCTAGAAAAATAGTAGTCAACCTTTTTATACCTACTGCCCACTTTTGTATCTCTGTAGTAGTAAAATTTTCTAATCACCCACCAGTTCCACAGTAATGGTGATTTATAAAGTGTATCGTCGTCTGCACATGCCTCTCGGGCATTGTGGATTGGGTTGGGGGGGGGCACCAGCTACCAGCTCAGCTTGTCTGTTACAGCTGGGTGGTGTGGAGGGAGATGCACGAGCTATTCTGGGACGAGGCTCTTTTGTTTGCGGTCGCACTATAGTGCCATTTAGCTTCACTTACGTAACGCGAACTAAACTTATGCGTGGATGATACAAATAGTATATTTTCAGAAATTTAAATTGTCACAGGGAATTTTATGAAAACCTAATGAAAATGTTTTTAAATAATGCTATGAAATTTTTTTAAAAATTTTAAAATTAAATTTTAAAAAAGGAAAGTGCTTTAGTATCAGAAAAAACCCCTACCGCCCACCATGAAAGCTGGAATGCCCACTAGTGGGCGGTAGGGACCAGGTTGACTACCACTGGTCTATGGGATGATTTTTAAAAAGAGAAATATTTTACAATTCTCAAAGCAATGGGAAAAAAGTTTGAAACATGATTTTTCAGCATGAGAGCACAATGAACTCAGCACGAAAAATGGCAATAACACTTGGCTTTACTTCAACAGACTCCTTGAATAACAGCAATTATTATTACTAATACTATCTCAGCATTTCTTTCTGGTTATGCTAAGCTTAAGAGGAGCTTTTTTCAATATTCAATTGACACTGCACATTTTTTTATGTTATGAATCTAGAATGCCTGGAAACAGCTCTCAAAAATCAACACAACTGACAGTGCACTGACTCTTCCAAAGGAAACATTTAAGTTCTTCATCAGTAGACCCAGTTCTGTTATTTCCAGTGTTATGTTGCCAAAACTCAACACTCTAAAATCACAGACTGATCAAATATGAATTTAAAAACATCAAGCAAATCACACAACTTGCAACTTTTAGAACACTTAAAATAATGTGATTTAAAATAGACCCATCTTGTCATAAGCTTGGAACAATGCCAATAAGTTTTGTTCTGAACTTGGGAGAAGCCTTTTCAGAATAGTTTTCATTCTGAGCTCTAAACATTTGGAAAGCACGGACATTCAGATTTTAGGACTCTTGTCACCTCGAAATATTTTGTATTTTCTATATTCCTCCATGCTTTGCTCCAGGGTACAATATAGCAACTGCTAGTTGAGTTGAGTTATGCTCCATATGTCCAATATTCTCTTAGTTTGTTTTTCATTATTAGTATAGTTATTTTATTGAATGTTAGCTACGCAGAATCACATATTGATTGGGAAGCCATAGGAGAGCTAACAAAAACAAATCTTTATATAAGCAGAAACAAATCTCATTGAATTCAATGGGCTGACTTATAAGTAAATATATAATGGTTGAGACAATCACTCTGAGCATTTCTTCTACAATCACCTCCTGGGAAGTCTTCATAGTGGCTTCATTTCAGTGTAAAAAAACATGATCAGGAACATGCATCTGAGAGCTTTTGCTCAGGATAATTCATAGTTTCAAGGCTGTCAAGATAACAATGCAGCTTTAGTTTCTTTTATGTCTAATTAGCTGAGGTCAAAGGATACCAGCACTTCAAGGCTAAGTTATGCTCTCAAACTAATATCCCTTCCATTTCTCTTTTTTATCTAGACAAGGTTATGGCCATTCCGATTAAGTAGAGCCTCAGATCCAAAAAAATTCCTTGGTTTTGCGCAATACAATATTACAACATTATTAAAACAAATACAAAATTGTATCAACAATTGTATAAATTATACAATGTTTAAATAAATTGTTCATACCAATGTTTTATTCTCTTGAAAAATTTGGGGTTTTTAAACTGGCTTAGTGTTTTACAAACATGGACTTTTTTTTAAAAAAAAAGTTTAAATCCACTTAATTTGATATGCCCTTCATTATAATTAAATGAAATATAATTAATCCCCCAGGTTTTAATAGTTTTCCTCTTTAGTTACATAAACAATTGGCTACAATTCTCTGGCATTTCTATACTGAACTGAAGATGCAAAATTGGAGAAGGTTAGTTAAATCCCCTAACCGAATCCAGAATTAATGCATCATCATCATCACCATTATAGAGTATCTCGAAAGAACTGTAATCATTTTACATCACAATGCGCATAAGAATGATGTGGCACTGATCACATGATTGTGGCTGATGATTTGACTTTTTTTTATTTCTATGCGGACACCCTGATTTTAACCTGCAGTTGTAGAATTCCTTGGAGATCTCTCATCCTAGCACTAATCTCCTTAGTTTCTTAGCTCAGACATTTATTTATTTATTTATTTATTTATTTATTTATTTATTTAGTCGAGTACATATTAGATAATATATATGCATAACCATGAATTGAATACATAAAATGAATACAATTAAAGGGAACATTAGGACAGGGACGGTAGGCATGCTGGTGCTGCTCTTATGCATGTCCCTTACAGACCTCTTAGGAATGGAGTGAGGTTAATAGTAGACAGTCTTAGGTTAAAGTTTTGGGGGTTTGGGGTTGAGACCACATAGTCTGGCAATGCATTCCAGGCATTAACAACTCTGTTACTGAAGTAATATTTTCTGCAATCGAGTTTGGAGCAGTTTACTTTAAGTTTGTATCTATTGTGTGCTCGTGTATTGTTGTGGTTGAAGCTGAAGTAGTCATTGACAGGTAGGACATTGTAGCAGATGATTTTATGAGCTAGGCTCAGGGAAGGCGGCGTAGTTCTAAATTTTCTAAACCCAGAATTTCAAGTCTAGTGGTATAAAGTATTTTGTTATGAGCAGAGGAGTGGAGGACTCTTCTGGTGAAATATCTCTGGACTGTCTAAATTGTATTAATGTCCGATATGCAGTGTTCATGGTCTGAACTGCCAATAGCTAAGACAAAGACATCACTATTTAACCATCAATTGTCACTAATCTTTTCAGATGTCTGTTAGGGCAAACAAGAAATGCAGTGGTATTGGTAGAGATTTACAAGAGTGAGACAGAAAACAGATCAGTGAAAATGGGAAGGACTCCATTATAGGTTCTATAGAAAGCAACAGGGCATTTCATATTTGCATATTTTGAGGGTCTGAATTGAAGCTAGTATGATAGCTTTCTGATACAAGCAATCTCTCTGTCAGTTGCAAATAAATTTTTAGGACTTCAGGGAATTCTTTTTAATATTTGGCGTTCTATAACTTGGTGTTTCACCCAGTGGTTCTTAATGGAATCCAATAGTTTTAGGATAACATAACATAACATAACATAACATAACATAACATAACATAACATAACATAACATAACATAACATAACATAACATAACATAACATAACATAACATAACATAACATAACAGAAGTCAAATGTATCTAAAAAGACATCCAGTTATGATTTAAAGATTTCAAGTTACAAGTTTCAAGTGGGAAGAATTTACAATGCCTCTCATTAAATTACTGCAGTGTTTAATTGAGCTCTATTAAAAGTTGGAGTATTTTATTTCTACTGATAGATTCTTTAAACTCTGTGCTGCTTGTTCACATTTATTATTAATAAAAGTGAACAATACAGAACTATGAAATTCTGTATTAACTTTACATGTGAAAAATCTTCACAAAGCTTCATCCATTCAATTATTCAATCATTGATTTCCAGAAACATTTACTTTAAGTACATTGGACAAGCTCTGTTGGTTTAGACAATGGCTATTGAACTTATAACAACGTATAGTGATGTTTTTTACCTTTGCTGGGGTGGGTGTGGCCTGCATGTGCCGTAGCTGGCCGGCTGGCCCCCAGTTTCACAGGCCTGGTTTAGACCACCTGAAAATCCTCTCTCATTGGCTAGAAAATGTATTCTGTGAAGCTCATGAAACCTCCTTTAATTAACTCTTCCAATCGCTCTACTACCAAAGGTCATTTCATGTGTGAAATTGTAATATCAAATCAAATAAATTATTATGAAGAGGGGCATCTTCCTTCCATTATCAACAAAAACTCTACATTCTTGAACTGCCAAATGAAGGAGCATTTATTCTCCCAAATTGCTTCATGTGTGTGTGTGTGTATATGGAAGCTTATTTTCATGTTACAGTCGTATTTATTCTAAAAGATTAAATTAAAAATAACTTGTCATATCCACAGTTTCTTGCACTAAACCCAAAGTTGGAAGAAAAAGTGATGTCTACTGATTTATTGTTATTCATGTCCTTAACAGTGATGCGCATCTGCATGCTTACAATGTATTTATAGCTGTTTTGAATTACTAAATTAATGTGATTAAACCTGATCAAAGCAGGGATTCAACAGCTGCTATTTTCTGGTTCACAAACAATCTAATATTTGATACGGAGATTGTTTCTATAATCTAACTGGAATCTTCTACACAATTATGTGGGAGTAAATCCCACTAAATTTCACAAGAGTTTCCAAGGTGGCATGAACAGAATCAAGTAAAATCAGACTCCAAAATAATGTTTAATGATTGAGTCATCAGTGATTAATTACAGATTTTGAAACGTTTTGGGAGAACAAGATGTTTTGCAAGATATTATCTGCAATTATGTTTTTCTATCCCGCCCTAATATCTAGCCAAGTGGAATGATATAGAATTTTTTAATATATTACAACTAATTCACTAGTTTATTGGGGGAAATGAAATTATTTTCTACCTTGCAGTAGGTAGTTTTCAAAAGAGGAAAACATTAACAAAGAAGTATTGTATAAAATTTTGTAAAATGTACTTTTTATTAATTTATATATATAAATGTAAATTTAGAAATAATTAATAGAAGGGACTTAATTTAATTGTCTAAAAATAAAATTTGCAGATTTTCCTCTCCTTTCTTATGGCTCTTTGAGCCATAAGAGCCCAATTTTTTGCCCCATTTTACGACTTCTCTTGCCACAGTTGATAAGTGAATTACTGCAGTTGTTAAGTTGATAACACAGCTGTCAAGTGAAGCTGGTTTCCCCATTGACTGCTTGTCATAAGGTCGCCAAAGGGGATCACATGACCCTGGACACTGCAACCATCATAAATATGAGTCAGTTGCCAAGCATCTGAAGTTTGTTCATGTGACCCTGGGGATCCTGCAAATGGCCATAAGTGTGAAAAACGAACATAAGTCACTTTTTTCAGTGACGTTGTAACTTTGAACGGTCACTAAATGAAGTGACCATTGTAAGTTGAGGACCACCTGTGAAAGTTCCATCAGACTGAATGCCTCTTGCAAATGATTAGGCTCTGAGGACCATTCTAAGTGGTGGCCAAAATTGTGGAAACCTTTTGGGAAAAGAGTATTTTCTAAAACTAGCTAATAACACCACTTTTTTGGGGGGAGTAGCACCATAAAATTATATATCGATGGAAATATAATTTAATCAAGAATATAATGCAATAACTTTTATGAAGGATTTGCTATGAGAATAGCAGTTACAGTATAAAGAAAAAAAGTGAAATATGTACAAAAACCGAGAAAATTATCACCATAGAAAAAATGAGATATACAAAAAATATCACGTCAGTTAATACTTAGTTGGATAACCTTTAGCATGAATTATGGCCTTACAACGTCTTCCCATGGAGTGAACCAAGTCTTTTAGTTCTGCAGCTGTTATAATGTGAAACCAAGATTGAACAATGGCTTCTATTAACTGGGTTTTATTGTTTCTGACTAACAAGTTTCTTTAGTCAGCTCCATAGATTTTCAATTGGGTTAAGGTCTGAGCTATTCCCAGGCGATTCCAGCAGTGAAATAGGATGATCTTAAAACTCCGAAAGAAAAAAAAAGGTGTTATTAGCCATTGAACCTCAAAAATACATTTTTCCCCAAAAGGTTTCCACAATTTTGGCCATTATTGTACTTTTATCTTCACTTTTTAAAAAGCAACACATATTCTCTCTCTTTCTCTTTCAAAAAGAGTTTCAAATTTATTGATTGAAAGTTCAGAACAGGCCTGAAGTATCACAGCTGAAAAATATGCATAGAAATGGAAAAATTGATTCTTTAGCTTTTCCCATTTTTATTTGATGTATGCTCCATCTTTCCTCCAGAAACTGAAGGGGATGAATGTAGCACTCTCTTTCCTATTGCTTCTTACAACAACCATCCCCTGAAGGCTGAGAGAACCCAGTGGGGTGAGGAGAAATCCTGTTCTTACTCTCATTACTTCACTATTACACAACACTGATGTCAGCAATTTTTAGTAGAGTCAAAAATGAACTTTGAACTTTTCTTGGATGTGCAGTTATAATTCCCCAGGAAATCAGTGAGTTTCATTAAGGGTGTGGTACAAAGCCTGGTATTTTCCATTAGAAGATACCTGCCTATTACTTTTTCCAAAGGTGGCTATTTATTCCTGCTATTCTCTTTCCTTGAAGTAAAGGTAAAGGTTTCCCTCGCACATATGTGCTAGTCGTTCCCAACTCTAGGGGGCGGTGCTCATCTTCGTTTCAAAGCCGAAGAGCTAATGCTGACAGAAGACGTCTCCGTGGTCATGTGGTCGGCATGACTAAACGCCAAAGGTGCATGGAACGCTATTACCTCCCTATTTTTCTACTTGCATTTTTTACGTGCTTTCGAACTAACTGCTAGGTTGGCAGAAGCTGGGACAAGTAATGGGAGCTCACCCCGTTAAGCGGCACTAGGGATTCAAACCACTGAACTGCCGACCTTTTGATCAACAAGCTCAGCGTCTTACCCACTAAGCCACCACATCTCCTTGAAGTAGAGTCTGATAAATTATATTGGCTAATGATCACACAGCAAAACACATAAAGGGCAGCATGTATTAAAATCAAAGCAAGAAAGATGTACAGAATCGGAAATCAACTTTTCAATTCATAAATTGTACACAAACCAAAACGCATAGGGCAGCTTTGCACAGGTGGCGGCTAAAATCTGCATCAACTTGAACTTGTGAATGAAATATTTAATACGCTAACACCAGCAAGAATCTTAAAGATGTATTGTGGTGCACTCTCACTGACACAATGTCTTCCAGGTATGAATACATGGAAATTGTTCTTAACCACTTCATTGATGCTTGTCCTTACAGTGCCATCTGGTGGCAGTTCTAGAAATAAGTATAGAACAGCTTTTAGTAATTTATTTTGCAAACACTGTATGCACCATTAGTCACATGACTGGTGAACTCCAAAGCTTGAAAATACTAGTGTGGGATTTCAGAACACATTTTCCTACACTGAGATGATTAAATAAGAAACTGATACAATAGCTTCCAGCATGTTATTTCTTGCATGCTTGTCTGGAATGGTATTTATTGCTGTCCCATTCAGACAGGAAAGGCTCTGTATCCTTGATACCACTATGCAATCCTGCTATCAATTATACTTCATTTTTGTGTTTTGATTCCTTAACCATTTATGGAATTGAAAGATAACTGCTAACTGCTAACCAGTAATTTGAACTAGACTTAGGCACAGTAATCAATCAGAGCGACATTCTCCATACTGATCACCCAAACTGGTTGACATTCTAGACATTACATTCTGGAAAACTTTAGTTTCCCTCTAAGTAGCTATCAGAAAACGCCCATCAAGTATTTATATGTTCTGATCTCAATGTGATTAACAGACCTTCTTTCCTTGACATGCTTAATCCTGATTTAATTTTATCAATGGTTTTGACAATACCGTAATTGTGTCATAAATTATCACTGGAACCACCCAAAAGTAGCTAACATTCTGTGAGACACTGCACCCAAAACCTACCGGCAAAGCTTATGACATCACTCATCCATCTCCATAAGTCAAGACAGGAAACAATAAATGTGACTCAATCACTACAACCAATCTTGGTTTGAGACTTGACTTCAGGGATGGCAGGTTTTAGGAGTGAGTCCCCAAGTTTGCTATTCAGCCTCTCTTTGTCTTCATATTTCTTTCTTGGAAGACCTGATATGTAAAAAAAGATCAGTTGACTAGTTGTAAGTGCTGTACAATACAACTCACTGGGTACATTAGTTAATTCTATTCATGACTGGGTCAGCTAAATGTAAGCCTTTGAGGAATTTTATTCTCTTTCTCTTTGGTAGCACATGAATCATAGTGTTTCAGTAACATATTTCATTGATCCAGTTATTATGAAGCCAAGACTATACTATAAAACAGGGGTTTCCAACCTTGGCAACTTTAAGCAAAGCTGGCTGGGGAATTCTGGGAGTTGAAGTCTGCCAGGCTTAAAGTTGCCAAGGTTAGAGACCCTTGCTATAAAATGCTGCAATAAGCCTTGCTGAATTCAGTGGGATTTTAGAGGGATTTGGGACTTTATTCTATCGGATACATCTTGATAAGTGTTTTTTTCCCCTCTAAGTGCTGATCTCTGCTACTAGTTAAAGTACCTTAACTATATAACAGGATAACTATATTACTATGATGTCTCCCTTCTGCAAGAGCTTTACACATTTGCAACTGCTGCCTTATTTGTAGGAATACTGAAAGTTGTAACATAAAATGCTCCCAAAGAGAAGTACAAGTCTGTCAACCTTTCATTTTACAACTTTTGAATAAAAGGGATGTAAGCATATTTAAATTATAGCGCAGGGAGGGGGGGAAGAATGGAAAAGAACTCATAATTACTTGGCAAATAAGGTTGCCAGAGGGTGATTGCTATATATTGAATTGGATATTAAGTTTTCTTTTCCTGTTTCAAGTTGAGTATTTGCTTTATTATGGTCTCCCCCGGTTTTCATTTTATTTCATTTGGCAACTATCCTTTAGGGATTTTTTTTTTTAAAAAAAGGTTCTTCCATACTGTGATTCAATGCTAAAATCAGCCCCACTATTATAAGAAGAAGGTGCAAAGTGGAATTTATTTTCCTGCCACCCATGAAAATTATTACCATGAGTAATAGTCAAATTGGTTAGGGAGGTGTTACTTCCTTACCTGTTGTTCAGAAAACAACAGGGGATATGGCTTAATTCAAATATAGAACAATCACTGGATGGCTTACAGATTACATTCAAACACTTTCTACCTCCCTCTTCAAAAATATGGACATTGTTATAGACGTGTTAAAAAACCATTTTAGAATCTTGGGTATGTCTTGCATCAGTGGTGGGGTTTCTACCGGTTCACCCCAGTTCGGGAGAGCCGGTAGTGGCGGCAGTGGGAGGCTCTGCCCACTCTCCCGGATGTTCATCATAGACGCTCTGTGTATGCGCAGAAGGTTCTGTGCATGCACAGAAGCGCTGTGCACGAGAGAAGCAAGCACACATGCGTGCTCCTGGCTGCAAACCAGTAGCAAAGGTAAGAAGAACCCACTACTGCCTTACATGAGTCTCACTAATTAAAACTGATAATATTTATATTTCTTTCTCCAGTGCCATAAACATCTAGATAATCAAGGAAGCCCCAAAATAGACATACACATAAACGCAAACACACCCACAAATACACACTCACCGTACCTCCTACTGCAATAAGATAAAATTAGATTTTCCCTTTATATCCTGATGGAAATTTCTAGTTAGCTTGAGAAATGGCATGAATTTGGGGGATTTCCTATTGTTTTATTTGATCATATTTATATACCGCCCTATCTCCCGAAGGACTCAGGGTGGTTTACAGGCACTTAAAAACACATAAATACAATATAAAAGCAATTAAAAAACTTATTCTAAAAGCCCAGTAATTAAGAATTAAAAAATATAAAAATAAAACCCAATTTAAAACCCATAAATTTAAAATTTAGCTCAGTCCTGCACAATTAAATAAGTATGTTTTAAGCCCGCGGCGGAAGGTCCGAAGGTCCGAAAGCTGACGAAGTCCGGGGGGTAGTTCGTTCCAGAGGGTGGGAGCCCCCACAGAGAAGGCCCTTCCCCTGGGTGTCGCCAGACGACATTGCCGCGCTGACGGCACCCTGAGGAGACCCTCTCTATGAGAGCGCACGGGTCGGTAGCAGTAGGCGGTCCCGTAAATAACTCGGCCCGATGCCATGGAGCGCTTTAAAGGTGGTCACCAAAACCTTGAAGCGCACCCGGAAGGCCACAGGTAGCCAGTGCAGTCTGCGCAGGATGGGTGTTATGTGGGAGCCACGAGGGGCTCCATCTATCACCCGCGCAGCCGCATTCTGGACTAACTGCAGCCTCCGGATGCCCTTCAAGGGGAGCCCCATGTAGAGAGCATTGCAGTAATCCAGGCGAGACGTCACGAGTGCGTGAGTGACCGTGCATAGGGCATCCCGGTCCAGAAAGGGGCGCAACTGGCGTACCAGGCGAACCTGGTAGAACACTCTCCTGGAGACGGCCGTCAAATGATCTTCTAGAGACAGCCGTTCATCCAGGAGGACGCCTAAGTTGCGGACCCTCTCCATCGGGGCCAATGACTCGCCACCGATGGTCAGCCGCGGATTTCGCTGACTGTACCAGGATGCCGGCATCCACAGCCACTCTGTCTTGGAGGGATTGAGCTTGAGCCTGTTTCTCCCCATCCAGACCCGTACGGCCTCCAGACACCGGGACAGCACTTCGATAGCTTCATTGGGGTGGTCCGGCGTAGAAAAGTACAGCTGGGTGTCATCCGCATACAGCTGGTACTTCACACCGAAACCACTGATGATCTCACCCAGCGGCTTCATGTTAAACAGAAGGGGCGAGAGGATCGACCCCTGCGGCACCCCACAAGTGAGGCGCCTCGGGGCCGACCTCTGCCCCCCTGTCAACACCGACTGCAACCGGTCGGAGAGATAGGAGGAGAACCACCGATACACGGTGCCTCCCACTCCCAATCCCTCCAACCGGCGCAGCAGGATACCATGGTCGATGGTATCGAAAGCCGCTGAGAGGTCTAATAGGACCAGGGCAGAGGAACAACCCCTGTCCCTGGCCCTCCAGAGATCATCCACCAACGCGACCAAAGCTGTCTCCGTGCTGTAACCGGGCCGGAAACCGGACTGGAACGGGTCTAGATAGACAGTTTCATCCAGGTGCAAGGGAAACTGATATGCCACCATACTCTCTACAACCTTGTGAATTAAAATGCAGCCAATCAGAGGAGTTTGGCCAATGCTATTATTGTGCCTATGGATAAAAGAAGGCCATTCCCATTGAATTATTTGGCTATCAACATCAAACAAATTTCTGAATGAAGCGAATTGTTAACATGCCATCAAACTTGCTGAAATAGAGACCACTATTACAGGTAACATGACTTATTTTATAAGTATAACATTTTATACTTATATTTTATAAGTGAAACAATGTTGACTATAAATAAAGAATTTTTTTTCATTTAATAATATTTGTTAGATCAATGAGAACTTTCAAGACAATGATTAGCTCCTGCACTGCTTCACGTGATGTGACCTACAGAAGCTGTGTGAGAAGTAATATAACCACTCAGAAGGTATTTCTGAAGTTATATTCAGACACATGTTCAAAAGCTTGTTCTGGTTTCCAGATGTGTCAAAGTTAGCAATCAGTGTGGCATGGAGCATCTCAAAGAGTTGAATAGCATGAACTCCATACAACAGAGTGCTTCCCTGCAGTGAATTATACCTACAATTGCTACCTCTCTAATCCTTGTGGAGTACACATTCAAGAATAATTGTGACCATAAACTAGTGAAAAAAATCCAGAATGATAGTCTTAACATACAGAGAGATAGATTCCACATTAATGTGAGGCAAAAATATTTTAAAGAGTAGCTAGAAACAGTAACTTAGGGAACGTCTCTTTCTTGGATAGAAAATGATCAGAAATGCTTTAATTTGAAATACTGCACAAAGTATTGGACTCATTGGGTAGAATAGACCTATTTAACTCAATAATTTTATATTTTAGCAAACCAATAGGTAATCCTGTGCTCCCAGATGTTTTGTATTACAATTATCACAATTCTTTGCTGACTGGGCTTGATAAGAAATTATATTCCATATATCTGTCAAGTTGAATATTTTTGTTCAAGAATGTTATCTTAATTAAACAACAAATGGTTCCGGCAATAATTCATCATCTTATCCCTTCATAATGAACAATATCAAAGCAGCTAATAACCAAGACATATGCACGTGTCTTTAAAATGTATTTTTATCCTCTAACAAAGATAAAAAAATACAATGCCAATAAGTTAAAGCAGAGTTTCTTATATTTTATGCTGCCATGAACTATTAACATTTCAAACAGGATCCACTTTTTTCAATATCTTGATTTCACATATTCAAGTATCTGTTTTTAATAGTAAAATTTGATTCAATGAAAATTCAATAGAAACCCTTGAGAAATAGAAAGGTTTGAGAATGTAAGACTGGCAGGGGGAAAAAATCACCCATATGAAAAATTCCTTTAGAGCTAGATGGCATTTCTTAACAATAAAGTGTTAGAAAGTTTTTATCCTGGTTGGTTCACTCAAAGAACTGAAAATAAAAGAAGAAATCTCTTGAAACCTCTTGAGTATTGATGGTGAATGTTTAGAGAAAATGTTTCTCCCTATTTAATCCACCCCTCTCTTTTTTTTTTGTAATTTTGATGATATGACACACAAATAATAAAACAACTGTAAAGGCTTTACTAGTTAAAAGCAGCTGCAATTCTCAGCTCACTGGCTACATTTCACCCTAAGCAGAACTAGCTTAATATAATATAATTTTGTTACATACTTTGTCACAGATTTTACTGAATAGGTAAGCGTATATATAAAACTTCATCCAGAGAATGAAGTTTTCTTCATCCAGAAAAATTCATCCAGAAGCCACAAGGATGCACAATGAAATTCTATGTGAAAAGAATCAATGGATGTTAAAACCTTTATTAGGTTCTTCAGTCTCAGTATTTTAATATGATTAAAAGTAAGATAAACTCAATCATTTCCCCCCCTACTTTGTCTGGACAAGCTGGCTGTTTCCAAAACATGATCCATTCAGAGGTTTGACTTTGCCTATGCATGCAAGGCCTGATCCATGCCAGATTTGCTTTGGGCTGTCCTCCCTTTTCTTTTTCCTGGATCACCCAGTTTCACCAAGGAATTTTTGAGTTAGTTATAATATGTTTGACAATTTAGCAGTATCCCTGAAGCAGACTGGGCCAGCTAGATAACCTTCTCACCTTACCCCTGTCACTGAACACATCCAACAAGATTTAGGATATGATTTAGCAAAGAGATAATAAGTTCATTAAAATTGAGGAGAATTTTGTTTTTGACATAATTAATATCATACTGAGTTGTATATTTCAAAAAGTCACACACAGAATCATCAATTAAAATACAATCATGCCTGCTGGTTTCATCCCTAATTTACATACATTTATTTTAAGGTTTCAACAGAAACCAATCATATATGAATTGTATATTCAAAAATACAATATATGCTACCAGGATTCCTGAAAATTTCTCAGTCCCTAATTTAGGATCCGGTCATAATGATTGTGCTATGTGGTTTACTATAACAATAATACTGGTTAAGTTACTTCTTAATCAAGGCACACAGTCTATCTTGTATTTTTGTTATGGCAGGGCCAAAATGGAGAGAAACTGAAATAAGCATGATTTTTTTTTTAATGTATAAAAGGATTTGGAGTATCTAAATCATACAAATACCTGCAAACCACATAAAGAATGGCTAAGATAGATTCCAATATGGGCAATCTCGAGACACATGATAGAAAATATAAATATATATCAAAAGATGAAGGTAGTTACCTATAAAGAACTTCTTTGTATGGAAAAGGGGGAATTACAATTAAAATCCAGAGAAAAGATGGGGGAAGAAGGGAAAAATTATACATGGTTCCAATATGGACAATTACAAGCTAGATGGAAATTAGATCAAAAAATAGGTGTTAAGCAAACTGAGGATAATTTGTTAAAACAAATGAGAGATCAAGGCCAACAGCATATTAAGAGGTTGTATAATGTATTAGTAGAAATAGACTCAGAGACTGAATTGGTTAAGGATTGTATGATTAAGTGGGCACAAAATTTTCAGCAACCAATAATGTTGGAAACTTGGGAAAGAATTTGGGTGAGGAATGTTAAATTTATACAAGCGCAAAATATGAGAAAAAAATTTTATAAGATGTTTTATAGATGGCATTTAAACCCCAAAAAGTTGTCATGTATGTATCCTAATGTACAGACTAAATGTTGGAGATGCGATTGTGAAGATGCCACTTATTACCATATATGGTGGACTTGTAAAAAAGTTAAAGCATTTTGGATTAAAGTATGGTGGTTCATGCAGAATATTTTGAAAAAGAAGATTAAGTTTACTCCGCAGTTCTTTCTACTAGGAATAATTATGGATTGTACAGCTATAGAGACTAAATTGATTTTGAACATAATAACAGCCGCAAGACTTTTGATTGCTCAATATTGGAAGAAAGAAGAATTACCTACAATTGAAGAATGGACACTCAAAGTATCAAATTTGGCAGAAATGGCAAAAATTTCTGCTTACTTGAAAGACTATACACAAGAAAAATATATTTTAGAATGGAAAATGTGGATTGATTATATTCAAAATAAGTATCAGATAAAAAAATATCGAATAGCATATGAGTAAATTTAGGAAATATTTTGTATTAGATTTATTTCTGAAGGAGAGGGGAATTGAGAGTGTGATTATGTGTGGAGTGACTAGAGATTATAATTTAGGAATTATTTTGGATTATGATTGTTAGTTTTGATACCCTGCATTTTGTTCTGGGAAGTCGGGGTGGGGTGGGGATGGGGGAATTGGGGGTTTGAGGGTAGAGGATGGAGTGATGGTTAATGTACAGGGATTATTGAAGATGTATAAATATAATTAATGTAGGGTCGGGTCTGCCCAGTTACCATTTTAGAACGGTGGGAAGGGAGAAAAGAGGAGAGAGTAGGAGGTAGGAAAGAGGAGAAGAGGAAGGAAGAGGGGTAGAAGAGAGAGAAGGCAGGTGTAGGGTGGAGGGAGGAGAGGATGTAGATAAGAGAAGAAGAGGAAGGTCTGGAAAGCAGAAGAAGGTAGAAGAGGGAAGAGTGTTAAAAAGTGGGGTGGTGACTGGGCAAACCCGACTAATTATATATAACTGTACATTGGATAAGCTGTTTGATATGATTGTAAAAATAAAACTTTTTTATGAAAAAAAAAAAGAATGGCTAAGATAAATTCAGAACCAAACAATATTTCTTTAAAGTTTAAATCCAATAAATAATAACTAATTCTTCCATTCCCTGTTTATTGTTAATGTTCTTTCTTTCAGTGATATTTCTCCTTAGTAAAGCATTCAAAGCCACTATTAGACTATGTCTTATAATTTAAGACTGTGCTATGGTTGTGTGCATCCAGAAATGCATGAGAAATAAAATGGCTGCTCAAAGAAGTGAATAGATCAACCCCATTCTGCCTCTACAAATAAAACAGGAAGGAAAGAAAGCACAGCTTACCTTAAAGCAGTGGTTCTCAACCTTTATACTGCTGCGACCCCTTTAATACAATTCCCCACGAAGTGGCGACCCCTTTAATACAATTCCCCACGATGTGGTGACCCCAACCATAAAATTATTTCGTTTTGAATTTATCGTGCCTGAAGCCGTATTGGCTAGCGATCTGAACTGCTTGCGATTGCCTTAAGGACAGAGGCATTAAAGCGGAGACTCCTCCCCTATTAAGTCTATTGCACCTGAAGCCAGATTAGGCTAGGGATTGGGAGTGATTGCAGCTGGCTTCAGAGGGAGACATCAGAGCAAAGATTTCTCTCTTTTTTAATTCATCGCGCCTGAAGACGAATTTGGCTAGCGATTTGAAGAGCCTGCAGCTGGCTTGTGGAGTCAACCATTGGAACGCGATTCTTCGACTCGCAAGTATACTTCCCATATTTCCGATGGTCTTAGGCGACCCCTGGCAAATCATCATTCGACCCCCAACGGGGTCCCGACCCACAGGTTGAGAACCGCTGCCTGAAAGGGTCTCCTTCCCTAATCCCATATTTTATCATTTAATGCCATAACAATTGGAATCAGTTATCCCCTCCACACTGTCCTTTCCTGGCAGGCCATATTTTTCCTACTCCTGGCTCAGAAGAACAGATCTCCTGTATGCCAAGCCACTGTGTTATAACTAGAAGCTAAAACTGGGTATGTCTAGTCTGATGAAAGGAAGGACTAGGGGTGACAAGATAGCAGTGTTCCGATATCTCAGGGCTTGCCACAAAGAAGAGGGAGTCACACCAGCAGTGAAATCTGGCCGGATCTATCCGGCTTGCGCGAACCTGTAGCACCGGTGGCAGGAGGCTCTGCCCACCCACCAGGATATCATTGAGTCCCATTTTTGACCCTCTGTGAATGCGCAGAAGAGGCACACGCTCACTCTCTCAAACTGATAGCAAAGGTAAGTACATTTCACCGCTGAGTCACACTAGTCTCCAAAGCACCTGAAGGCAGGACAAGAAGCAACGGGTGGAAACTAATCAAGGAGAGAAGCAACCTAGATCTAAGGAGAAATTTCCTGACAGTTAGAACAATTAATCAGTGGAACAACTTGCCTCCAGAAGTTGTAAATGCTCCAACACTGGAAGTTTTTAAGAAGAAATTGGATAACCATTTGTCTGAAATTGTATAGGGTTTCCTGCCTAAGCAGGGGATTGAACTAGAAGACCTCCAAGGTCCCTCCCAACTTGTTATTCTATTGATCATAGTGTTGATGGGAACTATTGTCATCCATGATGCCGTAATAATATTGTATTTAATATTATAAATAAGCATAAAATATCTATCCCTGGAAAGCTGGAGACAACCCAAAGTAATAGTTGCAAAGGACAATGTCATGCAAAGAAGAATGGTAAAGATGATTGAGTGGTGGGATTAGGGGTGGAGAACTAATCCTACATAGTTTAGCCCATTGAAAATCCCAGCCTGCCCCAATTACATTAGCACATTGTGTTATTACTCCATCAATGGTGGCCCTTGGTAATAAAAAATCATATGAAAGTGCGTGCACTCACACACACACACACACACACACACACACACACACACACTCTTCTGATATAACACCTACATAATCTTAATAAACAACATTGTTTCTGCAAAATAGTTGAAACTGGACTATGTTTCATTTTGTTAGCAGAATATACCATTTTTTAAAATCACAGATAGAAAGAATGGCCTTTTAATAATGATGCATATTGGTTTTGTTTTGTTTTTGACATTTTTAATCTTAAAAAGCTAATTACTCCCCCTTGTCATAGCCACATGAAGTTCCCATGCTATCCGTAGTTCTTTGCAAAATGATGAGTTTTGACACTTTCAACATTCAGCTTGCAAAATCCCACGGCATCTCTGCAAACTTTCTTGAACTTTGATGCCATTATTTTTCACTGGAAAACCATCAGTGCTGGCCAGGGTGGCTGGAACCAACCGCTTGGCTCTTTCCCAAAGAATATAAACCAAAGCTTGTTTTTATGCTGCATCTTTTCAGAGATGTCTTTGACCACATGCCTGTTTTGAATCTAGGCAGTGTAACTTTAGATTTCCTCTCTTCTACCTGAGGATCGAATTGTCCTGTGGAGTTTCATTTCGGTTCTCAGTTTGGAAAGAGGAAATAAAATCATGCAGGATTCTTATTTAGTTCTTCTTTAGCAGAGGGGTAAATCATGTGTTTAATGGAAGATCCCCAGTAAGCTGATTAAAAGAAACTGAGGTAAAAGCATAGCTCTGAGGGGATATGAGCAAGATGGGAGAATGGGAAACTTTTATGACTGCTTTATAAAGCAGGATAACCAAATAACAGACAAGTCTATTTCTTGCTGCAGTTTTCCCCTCCTCCTCAATTTTGCTACCGCTTGGCTACAGTTGAAACATTTTAGAGTCACCCAAAATAATCTACTGTCATGGCAGTGAAATCATGTCATATAAACAGCTTTGATTTTCTGCAGAGAAAACAAAAAGATTTTTTTTTTTACCAGAATCTTTTTCCCCACCCGCTGGAGCTGCCCCTCGAACATGATGGCTCAAATAAAACACAACAAGGGAAAGTAAACCTTAAATAAACAGAAATGTGAGTGTTATTTACTATCCCCTGGTTATTTGCCAAGGGACATTAGCTGAGCAGACATTAGGAAAATATTTATGCAAGCATTAATATATTCTTTATACATGACACGTAGCAGGTCATTAGTTAGCTGGACTGATAACGGGGGTGCCTCTTGTACCAGCATATTTCTTTTCTGGCCTTAGAAGTTTCTTAAGCCTGCTGTTGAATAACATCTGCATCCTCAGATATAGTCTTTATATTCCTCCATTCTTCCCACAGAACTGGCATTCTAACTTTATGGCATGGCCTCAACTAGGAAATTACAATGGTTTTAAGGATTTTTTATGCCTTGTATTGTGGCTGCCTTACCACCTTAGCTCTGCCTTTTATTCAGATCCTGGATTGAACTAGAAGACCTCCAAGGTCCCTCCCAACTTGTTATTCTATTGATCATAGTGTTGATGGGAACTATTGTCATCCATGATGCCGTAATAATATTGTATTTAATATTATAAATAAGCATAAAATATCTATCCCTGGAAAGCTGGAGACAACCAAAGTAATAGTTGCAAAGGACAATGTCATGCAAAGAAGAATGGTAAAGATGATTGAGTGGTGGGATTAGGGGTGGAGAACTAATCCTACATAGTTTAGCCCATTGAAAATCCCAGCCTGCCCCAATTACATTAGCACATTGTGTTATTACTCCATCAATGGTGGCCCTTGGTAATAAAAAATCATATGAAAGTGCGTGCACTCACACACACACACACACACACACACACACACACACACACTCTTCTGATATAACACCTACATAATCTTAATAAACAACATTGTTTCTGCAAAATAGTTGAAACTGGACTATGTTTCATTTTGTTAGCAGAATATACCATTTTTTAAAATCACAGATAGAAAGAATGGCCTTTTAATAATGATGCATATTGGTTTTGTTTTGTTTTTGACATTTTAATCTTAAAAAGCTAATTACTCCCCCTTGTCATAGCCACATGAAGTTCCCATGCTATCCGTAGTTCTTTGCAAAATGATGAGTTTTGACACTTTCAACATTCAGCTTGCAAAATCCCACGGCATCTCTGCAAACTTTCTTGAACTTTGATGCCATTATTTTTCACTGGAAAACCATCAGTGCTGGCCAGGGTGGCTGGAACCAACCGCTTGGCTCTTTCCCAAAGAATATAAACCAAAGCTTGTTTTTATGCTGCATCTTTTCAGAGATGTCTTTGACCACATGCCTGTTTTGAATCTAGGCAGTGTAACTTTAGATTTCCTCTCTTCTACCTGAGGATCGAATTGTCCTGTGGAGTTTCATTTCAGTTCTCAGTTTGGAAAGAGGAAATAAAATCATGCAGGATTCTTATTTAGTTCTTCTTTAGCAGAGGGGTAAATCATGTGTTTAATGGAAGATCCCCAGTAAGCTGATTAAAAGAAACTGAGGTAAAAGCATAGCTCTGAGGGGATATGAGCAAGATGGGAGAATGGGAAACTTTTATGACTGCTTTATAAAGCAGGATAACCAAATAACAGACAAGTCTATTTCTTGCTGCAGTTTTCCCCTCCTCCTCAATTTTGCTACCGCTTGGCTACAGTTGAAACATTTTAGAGTCACCCAAAATAATCTACTGTCATGGCAGTGAAATCATGTCATATAAACAGCTTTGATTTTCTGCAGAGAAAACAAAAAGATTTTTTTTTTTACCAGAATCTTTTTCCCCACCCGCTGGAGCTGCCCCTCGAACATGATGGCTCAAATAAAACACAACAAGGGAAAGTAAACCTTAAATAAACAGAAATGTGAGTGTTATTTACTATCCCCTGGTTATTTGCCAAGGGGACATTAGCTAAGCAGACATTAGGAAAATATTTATGCAAGCATTAATATATTCTTTATACATGACACGTAGCAGGTCATTAGTTAGCTGGACTGATAACGGGGGTGCCTCTTGTACCAGCATATTTCTTTTCTGGCCTTAGAAGTTTCTTAAGCCTGCTGTTGAATAACATCTGCATCCTCAGATATAGTCTTTATATTCCTCCATTCTTCCCACAGAACTGGCATTCTAACTTTATGGCATGGCCTCAACTAGGAAATTACAATGGTTTTAAGGATTTTTTATGCCTTGTATTGTGGCTGCCTTACCACCTTAGCTCTGCCTTTTATTCAGATCCTGGATGCAAGAGCTGGTCTTTATTATGAGCTGACCAAAGAGATAATTAAAACCACCGTGAAGGATTCCCTAGTTCAGGGTTTCCCAATGAAACAGGAATCATAAGGGCAATAGGCTGCTGTAAGTCAGGCTGATCCTTCTAAAATGCTTTAGTCTACCTGACTACCGATTCCTTATCTTTTTTCCTTATCTTTTTGCCCTTCATCTCCTCCGACAACAATGTAAAGGGAGGGACTTTGGATGTGACTTCCTGGGCCTAGAAGAAAAGAATTTCATATTACATGGGTCCATCTTGAAATGCAAGGCAATGACAGTACAGTCTTGCTTAATAAGCGAATAGCTTTTAAAAGAATGTTTCTTTAAAATGATATAACCAACACAGTACAAATAAACATGAGTTTATGGTGAAAAGAGGAAGAATAAAGGAAAGGTAACTGCATATCACCTGCTTAAAGAAGATCTCAGGTTTTAGAGTAGATGGCAGAGATCGTTGCTTGGAAAATGATTTCAACTAAATATTCTTGGTCTCACTCAATGTTGTTAAATAGATGTTATTAAATAGATTCTCCTTGCTTCTTGCATGATTTTATAGAATACAAAAGATAAATAAGTGGGCATAAGTGGTTTTAGTGGGCAAAACACCACTTAGTCTCCTCAGACAACCAAAGCATTTGAACTTTGCAGTCAGAGGTCTACTCAGTGAATGTCCATGTTTTCTAATGACATTGACTGAATAATAAGATGCTGTTCAGTATGTATGTATATTTTTGACTGATATCCCATCTTTCTCCAGTAATATATATATTGATTTCTTAACCACTAAAGCATAAATCAATTGTTCCCTTGGGAAAAAAGATACACAGTCTGGGAGAGGCATTTGGGCAAACAAAATAAAATTTATAGACTATTTTGACTTCTAGGATGAAAGACAATTTATCATAGGTTCTTGGGTCATTATTGTGCCATATCAAAATATTGATCTGTGAGGAATCTATGAGAGTGAAAGGGCTAGGAAGTAGCATTTTGGATTGCTGGTCAGAATCCAGACCACCATTAGAAATTGGGTGATGTCAGTCTTGCTGGGTAAACCAGATAGAAATCATAACCAGATAAGCTAATTCTACTTTATTGTAAAGCTATATTGACAGGATTTAGCAAGCGTGAGAATACACTTTTTCTCTTGTCTCTTTTACTGTCCAAGAAACTAGGGAGGGCCTCTTCTGAGTCTCTTGCCCAATTTATTATCCATCTGTGAGCTATGCTGCCTCTTCTCTAATCATTCTCTTGTCAGTGTCTCTTTGCCCAGTTTTCCAAGGTCTTTCTTACATTCCATTACAGGTAAGTCACAGCATCATCACTGATTTTCTGCAAGGTTCTATTAATGTCTCTCTGAATGCCCTGCTGAGATTGGGTTGACTCCAAATGGCCAGCTGAGATTGGGTTGACTCCAAATGGCCAGCTGAGATTGGATTGACTCCAAAAAGTTTGAAACTACCTATGGTTATGACAGAAGATTAGAAGTAGTGGAATGTAACAGCTGTTCCAATAGTTCTCATTGAAAATATTTATTTTTTTTTATTTTTATTTATTTATTTATTTATTTGTCACAACAGTATATATAAGCATAAGCATGAAATAACTATACGATATATAAACATAAATATCATCATAAGTATGTAATAACTATATGAAATTGGATACAATCAAAGGAAACCTTAGGACAGGAATGGTAGGCACGTTGGTGCTCTTAGGCACGCCCTTTACAGACCTCTTAGAAATGGGGTGAGGTCAATAGTAGATAGATTTGGTTAAAGCTTTTGGGATTTTGGGAAGAGACAACAGAGTTTGGTAGTGCATTCCAGGCATTAACAACTTTGTTATTGAAGTCATATTTTATGCAATCAAGATTGGAGCGGTTCACTTTAAGCTTAAATCTATTGTGCGCTCATGTATTTTGTGATTGAAGTTGAAGTAGTCTTCAACAGGAAGGATGTTGTAACAGATGATTCTATGAGTTAAACTCAGGTCATGTCGAAGGCGGCGGAGTTCTAAATTTTCTAAACCCAGGATTTCAAGTCTGGTGGCATAAGATATTTTGTTGTAATCAGACGAGTGGAGAACTTTTCTTATAAAATATTTCTGGACACGCTCAATTGTATTAATCTCTGAAATGAGGTATGGGTTCCAGACAGTCACGCTGTATTCAAGAATCGGTCTAGCAAATGTTTTATATGCTCTGGTTAGTAGTGTAGTATTTCTGGAGAAGAAGCTACGCAAGATTAAGTTTACAATTCTTAAAGCCTTTTTTGCGATGTAGTTGCAGTGAGCTTTGGCACTTAGATCATTTGATATGAAAAAACTCCAAGGTCTTTAACGGGGTGGGGGTCATCTACAAGCTAATGTTCATCGAGATTGTATTTAGTGTTCAGATTCTTTTTTCCAATATGTAAGACTGAGCATTTGCTGGTTGAGATTTGGAGTTGCCAAGTTTTTGACCATTCCGACACAAAGTCAAGGTCTTTTTGAAGGGTAGCTATATTGTTGGTAGTGTTAAATAGTTTAACATCATCAACGAAGAGAACACAATTACTTATAATATGGTCACAGAGATCATTAATATATAATATGAAGAGTGTTGGTCCAAGAACGCTGCCTTAGGGAACACCGCTATTGACAGGAACAGGATTTGATAGGGCACTGCCTATTTTGACCATTTGTTGTCTGTTTGACAGGAACGCTGTTATCCAGTTGTGGAGGGGTCCGGAGATGCCTTAGGATTTTAGTTTTAGGAGAAGTTTGTCATGTACCACAGAGTCAAAAGCTTTACAGAAGTCTATGTAAATTGCATATATTGCTTTGCCCTTATCAAGATTTGTAGTCCATATGTTTTTGCAGTGCAGAAGTTGTAAATTACAAGATAATTTTTTTCTGAAACCAAATTGTTTATTAGAGAGTAGGTTGGTTGTTTCTAGGTGGAGGGTAATGGATTGGTTGATGATTGATTCCATTACTTTGCAGGTGACGCAGCATAAAGAGATCGGTCTGTAATTTTCAACTAGGCTGGGGTCTCCTTTTTTGAAGACAGGGATGACCATGGCTAGTGACCAAAATTTGGGAAGGGAGCTGGTCGTGAAAGCTTTTTCAAAAATTATGCTTAAGGGTTCTGCTATATTAGTGGAAAGCTTTTTTTAGAAGTATGCACATAGGCCATCAGATACAATAGATAGCGATGGTTTCAGTTTGCGAAGGGCCTTTTCAACATTATCTTCTGTGAATTCTATTTGTGTTAGGTCATTGTACTCGTTGCTGGTACGACTGGGGAATGTTGGGTGTGAGCCATTACTGTTAACAAAGACTGAGCCAAAGAATGTGCTAAAGAAGTTTGCTTTAACTGTTTCATCATTATATTCTTTGCCGTTAGATCCTTTTAGTGGTGGGATGGATCTCGAGTCTTTAAGTTTGTTGTTCACAAAATTATAAAAAGCACGATTGGATTTTGTGCACAGAAGGTCTTCTTCTTGTTTGGTGTGGTAATTGATGCATTCAATTTTTATTTGGTTGCATATATTTTTGTAGCAGTTTCTGAAGTTGGCTACATAGCCAGTTTTGTTTCTTCGCCAGAGGGATTTTTTTTTTATTGGAGCTTTTTTATTGATATGGGTAATTTGTTTTTTTCTGATTTTGGTGGTGGTTTGTGGTACGTATAATTTAATGACTCTATTGACTTCAAGTATGAAAACTCTATAGTGGTCTTCAGCAGTGATGCAGGTTGAGAATAGATTTTGCCAGTCAAGAGATGAGAGGTAGGTGTTTATAAGGTCATAATTGGCTTTTTTGAAATTGTAGTTTGGAATACCATTATTATGAAGATTTTTGTAAGGGCGTATATTGAGACAAAAGTCTATCATGCTGTGGTCACTGTTGGAAAAGAGTTCTTTTATTTGTAGTCCATAAAATGAGTTTGCTTTGTTGCAGAAGATGAGGTCAAGGCAGTTGTTGAGTTTTGTATTGTTAGTTACTAGTTGATCAAGACCTAGATTTGTAACAGCATTGTACAGGGTAGTATGGATGGGTTCAGTTGTACATTCATTTATTATCCAGTTAATAAGAGGTAGATTGAGGTCACCCAGGAAAATGAGAGGATATGGGCGAGAGGTAGCCCATGTTAGTAGTGTGGTTAACATGTTCGCAAGTGCGATGTCGTAGTCAGGGGCTCTGTAGAATAGCAAGAAGCGAAGTGTGATGTTAAGGGACAGTTTGCATACAATAGTTTCAGGAAGAGAGAGTTTATGTGCAACTTGAATATTTTTTAGATTCAGTGACTTTTAGAAAAAGATTGGACTATTGGACTACCACTCTCATAATTCCAAACCATCAAGCAGGCTATTCTTCTAACTCTCTCTCTCTCTCTCCCTCTCCCTCTCTCTCCCCCCTCTCCCTCTCCTTCTCCCTCCCCCCCTCTCTCTTTCTTCCACATTTGAACTATTTAGACTTGAAGAAACAGTGAAGCCAAAGAATATCTCAGTTATCACAACATTTCCCACAGAAATGGAAAAGGGACAAAAATGAAAATGGTGGAGGACATCATTTTCAAGAAGCCAAAGTTATATAAGGAGAAGTATGGCTGATGCTGAGAAAATGCGCTGCATATCACAGTGAATTAGTAGCAATTCATTCAGGATTAGATATGCATCGAAATAGACTTCTCAAGGTCAGTAATATTGGGATAATGACTCTCAAAATATGTTGGGTTAGATATCAAATTCCTCAAATGCCCCCACAAAAACCAGCCCATACTTCACTCTTATTTTTCATATCTTTTTGCCCCAAAAGTCTTTTTTAGAATCCAAAGCTGGAAAGACAAATGTTCAACATACCTGCAGATGGTAAATTAGTGCAGAGCACATATTCATTAATTTCATGGAGTAAAAGTAGGTGAGATTAGATTATGAGAAGATAGGAAACAGGTTAGGTCAGTGGTTCTCAACCTGTGGGTCAGGACCCCATTGGGGGTCGAATGACGATTTGCCAGGGGTCTCCTAAGACCATCGGAAATATGGGAAGTATACTTGTGAGTCGAAGAATTGCGCTCCAATGGTTGACTCCACAAGCCAGCTGCAGGCTCTTCAAATCACTAGCCGAATTCGGCTTCAGGCACGATGAATTAAAAAAGAGAGAAATCTTTGCTCTGATGTCTCCCTCTGAAGCCAGCTGCAATCACTCCCAATCGCTAGCCTAATCTGGCTTCAGGCGCAATAAACTTAATAGGGGAGGAGTCTCTGCTTTAATGCCTTCCTCAAGGCAATCGCAAGCAGTTAAGATCGCTAGCCAATACGGCTTCAGGCACAATAAATTCAAAACGAAAATAATTTTATGGTTGGGGTCGCCACATCGTGGGGAATTCTATTAAAGGGGTCGCAGCACTATAAAAGTTGAGAACCACTGGGTTAGGTTAATCATTTCCTTTCACTTTCCTCTTCTTAATGTGGGAAACTGATACCTCTTTCTTTAAATCAGCCCATTCTAAAGCAATGACAAAACCCTCAGTAGTGGAGGGTGGGGAGATTCAATGGCACCAAGCAGGCTAAAGTCTGAACATTTAGGAGATGGAGATTGGGTGTGGGTTTGTGTGTGTGTGATATCTGTAAAACTGGATTACCAAGCAGCCATGTGTTGGGGACCATAAGCTACACCTTATCTTGGAAGGGTTTAACATTCTACTTTTAAATGCCAATGCAGGCCTTAGAAAAGAGGCTTTAATTCTAAAACCTCCATGGATTCTTCCACAAATCTGCAGCTAAAAAGATAGTACAAGTTATTTGATGTGGAACTAAGACTTAGACACCAGAACAAGAATGAGTATGATTGATTTCTGAGAGCAGCTCTTTGGTACATTCCTTCTCCGCCCCCCCACCTTCTTTCTCCAGTTTCTCCTCAATAAAATAGACACACAATCAGAATACCTTGAAATCACACATATATACATACATTTGCATACAAATAAACAGACACACACACACACACATCTGCATGTATTGTGGCGATTACAAACAAGTTCTTTCATTATGAGGTCAGCAGGGTTGGTTGAGGGAAAGCTGATGATCTGGAAATGTCAAAATATTTCTTTACTGATTTAGAACAGGGGTTTCCAACCTTGGCAACTTTAAGATTTGTGGACTTCAGCTTTGCTGGCTGAGGGATTCTGGGAGTTGAAGTCCACAAATCTTAAAGTTGCCAAGGTTGGAGACCCCTGATTTAGAAAGTTATAATGCAACAAGGCGAAATTTGGGTAGAAAATTAAACAAAATGTAATATTTTGTCAAAAATTTGTAATGTAATGTACCTCTCATATTCGAGATTTTAAGGTTAATAAATAAATAAATAAATTTGATTCCACATCTATTAGTAGAGTAATTGTAGAGGAAATATGGTTAAATCTACTAAGTTGTATTAGTAGATTTAATCATATTCAGTTTTAGAAATTAATTGAGGCAACATGCATGTCTGTTTTAAATAAGTATGTTATTTCTTTATTGTATATTGTTATGGTTTGATTTCTGTATGTGGGTATGAATTTTCTAATGTTACACTGTGATGGAGAAAATAGTTTCCTCTGACCTGAGACATCTGTCTAAGGAGACTAAGACACTGGTTGACATCTAATAAAATAATGAATGATCAGCACAGCATCTGGTCCACACTAGAGTTACAGGAATGTAATTAGTAGTTTACATTGTATTTTGTTTTCTTGGAAATATGTTGTTCTATTGAATTTCCTCAACCAATTTAAAGGGTAATCCCCCCGCCCCAAAATACTGAGTATCTTAGCTTCCTTAAAAAATTATTTGAATTTGCAGGCATGAAGTGCCACCCTATCTGTATAACATATGTACCTATTTTTCATCTGTTAACCATGTGTTGATATTTTCAATCAAGCACATTCTTGATAGTTTAACCCCTGCCTCCACCTAGGATTTCTATCTGTAATATAAATTAATAGAAGATTGGTTGACAATGAATAGGAAGCAGTGAATAGTTTAATATCTATGACTCTGAAATATCAGTCTTGTTATGTTTAAAAAATATGCATGACTGATATGTAAACTATGGATTAAGGGTTTGAGTTAATGACTGAGATCAGTCAGCCCCTTGAGGCAAATGCCTTCCAAAGTTGTGATTAATTACTAGTGAAGACTAATTTTATTGAAAGTGTTTTGTAAATGAAGCACAGATACGTTGTACATAAATGTCGGTATTCATTAGGTACCAAGGAAAAATGTGACAGTTTGCCAGAAATGTAAGATAATTTTATAAGTTACCCAAGAAGGTTTTAATTACTACTATTAAAATATATATGAGAAAAATGTGTTGAGAAAATGCAAGCATTTACTTGAGGACAATATTCTGGATACATGTTCACTTTTTGATTAAGGATTTTAGAAGGAAGAGGGGAGATATTAAATTGTACTTTTTTTAATGAACTGGGGAGAAACAGTTTGTCTAAAACCAGGGGGTTGGACTAGAAGGCCTCCAAGGTCCCTTCCAACTCTGATGTTATGTTATGTTAAGATCTACTGTAGTTAATAATGGTCCTTTTGTACAGTCATCATTTCCCCATTTTAACAAAAACATTTAAGACCTCTCTTTACCATTTGTCCTGAAAATCCCCAGATTTATGTCTTTGATGTGGTAATCCCTGAACTTTTAACACTAAGGCATCGTAAGAAAATTGAGTTTAAAGAATCGTTTAAAAGGTTAATTATTTACATATACAGGAAAATTTAGTGTAAATAATAAAACATACTGGGAAAAATATTTTGCTTGTTGTACTGTTATTTTTGAAATCCTCACTGAGTCCTCCAACTTTTGAGCCTGGTTCAAAAACATTCTTATTAAAGTTTAAAAGTCTTGTGGTCAAGCCATACCACTGGCATGCATGAAAATATTCTTTAAAACAAGTTATAATACATGAAATAAAGGAACTCTTATTTTTTCTTTTTCTGTGTAAGCAATGCAACATCATATCCTATTCATATTTCCTCAGGTTCTTTTCTTTCTTTCATATTTTCATAGATTCCAGAGTGTCTGATGGTCAGGTATACTAGACTTAATTTTTACTAACAGATACTAACTGTGGTGGCACAGTGGTTAGAATGCAATACTGCAGGCTACTTCTGCTGACTGCAGGCTGCCTGCAGTTTTGCAGTTCAAGTCACAGGCTCAAGGTTGACTCAGCCTTCCATCCAGTGGTGGGATTCAGCCAGTTCACACCACTTTGGGAGAACCGGTTGTTAACTTTCTGAGGAGTTTGGTGAACTGGTTGGATGAAGAAATCATTAGGGCAGGGAACCGGTTGTTAAATTATTTGAATCCCACCACTGCTTCCATCCTTCTGAGGACAGTAAAATGAGGACCCAGATTGTTAGGGGCAATATGTTGACTCTGTAAACCACTTAGAAAGGGCTGTAAAAGCACTGTGAAGCGGTATGTAAGTCTAACAAACACAGATAAATACACACATACACATTCATTTTTACAGTTATGAAAATATTTTAAAATCTAGCAAGATCTTAATAAAGAAAGAAACATTGTATCATATTAATTTATATAAAATGAGGAGAGAGATAAATTCTGACTTCATCTATCAGTCTCTCAGCTTATAAGTATATAAGTTAAAGTGCCCAAATAGAAAATCAGCTTGCAGCATGGAAACCTAATTGAATGAATATATTTAATCCTGTTTAAATCAATAATACTTAAAGATATTTCATGGTGTGTTAATTATACATATGCATTTACTACTACTACTACTACTACTACTACTACTAATAATAATAATAATAATAGAAAATCTGCATATTGACAGCATTTCCTTCTGTCAATTACAAAAAGCCACACTGCTCTAACCTATACATATACACACCAATACATTATGACATCCTCAGTTCTTTTTGAAGAATTCAATGCATATGATAGTCAACACCAGGCAAAAACTGGGGGCTGTGACTTCATATTGTTATGAACAGAAAATTATTATGAAATAATTTTTATTAATGGATCTGTAATGACTAATGGATTAATTATTAGTTTATTTATTTATTTATTTATTTATCACATTTATATACCGCCCTATCTCCCGAAGGACTCAGGGCGGTTCACAGGCAATTAAAAACATATAAATACAAGTTAAAATAACAATTAAAAAACTTATTCTACAAAGCCAATTATTAAAAACAGTATAAATAATAAAACCCATTTAAAACCAATAAGTTTAAAATCTAATCCAGTCCTGCGCAGATGAATAAGTGTGTTTTAAGCACTTTAGGTTCGGAGGTCCGGAAGTTGACGAAGTCCTGGGGGGAGTTCGTTCCAGAGGGTGGGAGCCCCCACAGAGAAGGCCCTTCCCCTGGGTGTCGCCAGACGACACTGCCTCGCTGACGGCACCCTGAGGAGTCCCTCTCTGTGAGAGCGCACGGGTCGGTGAGAGGTATTCGGTAGCAGTAGGCGGTCCCGTAAATAACCCGGCCCTATAGTGGATTATTAAGTGTGAATAACTGAGTAGATTATCTACTCATATTAGTAATAATCATCATCATTTATATGTTGCAAGATACTAGCAGTTTACAAAGTGTTAAAACATTTAATCTTGAATTGATCTCAAACTAACATTTCAGTCTCTGTATAACTTTCCCAAACCATTACATATCTACAGGTATCTCAACCACCATCAACTCTGTCTTTATACCAGGATGGGGAAACCTGTGTCCCAGGCAACAAAACCAAGGCCAAGACTGCTTGAAGTTGCAATTCATCAGCATTTGAATGGCCAAACATTTCCTATTCTGCATTAGATAAAATTAGGTGGCTGCAATTAGATACTAGACAGCAAAGGCAATGGAGTACATGACTATGTCCATCACCATCTCCATCTGTTCTCAAGTCAGGAAACTCATTTCACTATTAAAAATATTAAAATATCCATCAATTCTTGCTTAGTCAGCTTCTGAATCTCAACTGAGAGTAGGGAGGGAGACTTTTTTTATCTTATCTCAGACCTAATCTTAGCTATAGTAACTTGAATCTTAAACATACCGTAATTCATTTCAAGTTCATTCTGGTTGAAAGCCAAAAGAAACGTTGGTGAAAGTTTTGGAATTTTTTCCCAACATTGTGGTAAAAAGAAAAGAAAGAGAAGAGCAAAGATAAGAAAGAAAAGAAAAGGAAAGAAGGAAAGGAAAGGAAAGGAAAGGAAAAGAAAGGGGGGAAAAAGGTCAAATCCTTAGAACCTTAAGATCTCAAAAAAGTAGACTATAGTTTGTTATTTCTTCTAAAGAAGTTGGGTGATCATCTCTTAGAAAACACAGACTTCAGAACTTTCATTCTTGCCAGGGATCCAATGTTCTGTATGATTACAGTATTACAAAGAAAAATGTGATTCTTTTTATGCCAGCACCTTTTATTTGTAGAACTTGAAAGAAAGTTATAAACTACTTTGGGGTTTTGTGTGAATTACTTGGATTTGTGCCCAACAGTTGGGTTCACTTCTCAACATTTTTGACTGCTCTTATAGAAACAAAATGAGATAAAGTAGCAAAAACAAAGCATACTTACCCTATCCTTGCCCTCATTTTTTATCTTTCCCAGAGCTGCTATTTTGGGTCATTTCAAAGTATCAAGTGTAAAAGAGGCAAGGCAAATACATATTTCTAATTAAGAAATGAGTATGAACTTTCATTGCTATTTGTATGACTCACAGCTTATACCATTTTTATGAAAATATGTTATAATTGCAGAAGAATAAGGCTTACACTTTTATGAAGAAGAACCTGCTTATTTCCCAGCTAAGTGAGTAGACCTATATAGTTATGGCCACATCAAATAATAAGAAAAAAACAACAGCTTCCAGCCTTGGCACCATATTTCTAAACAGATTTGCTAGTAATTTTAACTAGACTCTACAGGCATCCATTATATGGATGTTTTGCAGGGCAAATGTAACATCACAATGGAGTAGCCATGAGCTATACTAGCTGCTGGGTACAATTCAAGGTCACTTTTAAAGCCCTACATGGCTCAGGACCAGATTATCTGAGGAATCATCTTTTTCCAAGAGTTTTTACTTGTCCAATGTAATCTAACAGATTGGGCATGCTGCAGATGCCAAAGAGGAAATTAAAAGACAGGCCTTTTCTGTTGTCACCCCTGTTTTATGGAATATTATCCCCTCAGAGATTACAATGGTCCCAACCCTGATGGCTTTTCACAAAACGTAGCTATGTATCCAGGCCTGAGGTTCAGAATGTGTTAAGGGCCCCATTATTTGGTTTTACTATTAGTTGATTATTTATTTATTTATTTTTATTTATTATTTTAATTTATATACCGCCCTTCTCCCGAAGGACTCAGGGCGGTTTACAGCCAAGTAAAAAACAAAAATCACAAAAGTTAAAAAACATTTTTTTAAAAAAACAATTTAAATTAGACCAAAAAGACTAAAACTCTAATAAAACCCCTATTAAAACTAAATTAAGCCAGCCCTGCGCGATAAAACAAAAAGGTCTTTAGCTCGCGTTGAAAGGTCCGGAGGTCGGGGAGTTGATGTAACCCCGGAGGCAGCTCGTTCCAGAGAGCAGGAGCCCTCACAGAGAAGGCCCTCCCCCTGGGGGTCGCCAGTTGACATTGTTTGACTGATGGTACCCTGAGGAGACCCTCCCTATGGGAGTGCACGGGTCGATGGGAGGCAATTGGTAACAGCAGGCGGTCCCGTAAATAACCCGGTCCTATGTCATGATTAATTAATCATCATGGCTGCGGTGTATTTATTTATTGTGTGGATATTTTTATTGTTATAATGCTTTCTAAGTTGTTTTAATTGTTTTATAATTTTAGAAATGTAAACTATTCAGAATAACTTGGTTGACTTGGGTGGCTACAGAAATTAAATGGATAAATAGATGAAAGGACGGACGAATGGATGGATAAACAAACAAATAAACAAACAAACAAACAAACATATACATACATACATACATACATACATACATACATACGTACGTACGTACATAAATTGAGTATCATTTCAATTAATGATTTGAGACATTTGATTGCAGCTTGAGAAGTTTGGGGGACCATATTTATTTTTATGACATTGTGAAGCATATACAACAACATTATCTCAGTATATATAATATCTAAGCACATGACATGTGTTAGATTCGGGCAATAACGAGGCAGGAGACCAGGATAGTGACAACAGCTCTTTACTATATGGTGAACCCAGCAGCCAGTGCTGGGAAAAACCTCTCCTTATATACAGTTTAACCGGGGACTTCAACCAATCAGCAACGTGCTATTTTCCCGCCAAAACTTTTAAAGATACATTACACTCCTTCCCTCCCAGAAAACACTTTACCACTATTTACATAAAAATTTACATATTATTTTTCGATGTAATCACGCAAGTAGACTGGGCGTCTCCTGACTCTTTCGGACCTGCGCAATTCATTCTCTGGGAGTGAGTCGAGCTGACCGGAGGGACTGTCTGTTCCTCTCAGCTCCTCCTCTAGGCCATCCGGCCCTGGATTATTTGCAGAGTCGTCCCTGCTGTTTTCTGACGGAACCTGTTGGCGTCGCTGGACCTCCTGGAAGTCAGATAAGTCCCGCGTTTGCCCCGGGTTTGAGTCAGCTGCGGATTCAAACATTGTATAGTCAGGGCCTGTTTCGTCTAATTCGGATTGTTCGGTTATGCGTTTTCTTATTTGGTCTATGTGGCGCTTCCATACCCGGCCATCCTTTATCTCCACTAAATATGATTTGGGACCTGTTATTTCTAGGATTTTTCCTGCTAACCAGGTCGGGCCTTCGCTATAGTTGTATGCCCACACTCGGTCGCCTATTGCCATCCCTCTTGTTTTTTCGAGTGCCCCCTTGTACCCGTCTGGTGTGTAGTTTGGGTTTAAACGGTCTAGTGGGCACCTGAGTTTCCGACCCATTAATAACTCTGCTGGGCTTCTGCCAGTTGTGACACAGGGGGTTCTGTGTTGGACGGCCAGGAAGGTATCGATTTTTGTTTGCCAGTCGCCTGGCTTGATTCTGGACAATGCCTCTTTTGCGCTCCGGACGGAACGTTCTGCAAGGCCATTCGTCGCAGGGTGGAAAGGCGCCGAGAGGACATGCCGGATGCCCTCTTCTGCCAAGTACCCCTCAAACTGGGTTGCCGTGAATTGCGGGCCGTTATCAGATACTAATGTGTCAGGCAACCCATGGGTTACAAATAGGTGCCGTAGGACTGAGATCACTGCCTCGGCTGTCATGGATCTCATGAGAATGATTTCCAGCCATTTGGAGTAGGCATCGACTACCACCAGAAAGGTTTGGCCGTGGAAGGGGCTGGCAAAATCGATGTGGATCCTAGACCAGGGCCCTTGGGGTCTCTCCCATTCCCGAACCGGGGCCGTTGGGGGTAGCGGTCTGGACTCCTGGCAGGCCTGGCATTTCCCTACCCTCTCAGCAATTCCCGAGTCCATTAAGGGCCACCACACATAGCTTCTCGCTAGACCCTTCATCCTCACGATCCCTGGGTGACCTTCGTGAAGGAGACCCAACACCCTTTTCCTCAATTTCTCTGGGATCACCACTCGATCCCCCCATAGCAGGCACCCCCCTTGAGCCGAAAGTTCCCCTCGTTTCTTTACAAACTCTTTAAAACGCCGCCCGCAGCGGCCCACCCTCTTTGTACCCAACCAAGTACAGTTCATATTGTAATGTCCTTATACGAAGCCCGAGCCACCTCTTTGGATGTGACTGGGCCAGAGTCCAAAGAGTCAATTAGCAGAACTGGTATTCCTGGAGTGGGGTCTTCAATAGTCTCTGGTAACGGGCATCTGCTCAGTGCGTCTGCATGCCCTAATTCCTTTCCTGGCCGGTGTAGCAATTTGTAAGAATAGGCTGCCAGGAAGATAGTCCATCGGGTCAGTCTTGGCGAAAGTGCCACGGGCGTTGGGCGGTCGCCTGCCAGCAGACCTAGCAAAGGTCTATGGTCCGTGATGATTTCAAAATCACGACCAAATACATACTCATGGAATTTCTTTACCCCTGCGACTATAGCCAAGGCTTCCTTATCAAGCTGGCTATAATTCCTTTCAGTTGGTGACATGGTTCGGGAGTAGTATGCAATGGGGGCTTCTGTGCCATTAGGTAACCTGTGGCTGAGCACAGCCCCCACCCCGTAGGGAGATGCATCGCAGCTTAACACTAGAGGTAGTGTGCCATTGTACTGGATAAGGAGGCTATCACTCGTTAGGAGATTTTTTACCCCTTCGAATGCCCTAGCTTCCGCCTTTCCCCAAGACCATGCAGCCGACTTAGCTAATAATTTATGCAGCGGCTCAGCTACTGTTGCCTTATTCCTTAAGAATACTGCATAGAAGTTGACCAGACCCAAGAATGCCTGTAACTCCGTTTTGTTCTTGGGCACCGGGGCCTTCCTGATGGCCCGTACCTTGCTTTCGGTGGGGTGAATCCCTTCCCTGTCTATTCTGTAGCCCAGGAATTCCACACACTCAACCCCGATCTGGCATTTGTTTAGTTTAACCGTGAGACCGGCAGACCGGAAAATGCCCAAAACTTTTCGCAGCCTTGCCCCTAATTCCTCTAGGTTTTCAGCGGATACCAGTACATCGTCAAAGTATGGTACCACCCCTGGCAAGCCCTGCAATAGCCGCTCCATCAGGTTCTGAAATAACCCTGGAGCCACACTAACCCCAAACTGTAATCAGGTACACTTAAAAGCCCCTTTGTGAGTCACAATTGTCTGCGCTTCGGCTGTGCTGCTGTCTACGGGCAGCTGTTGATAGGCTTGGGCCAGGTCTAGCTTGGCAAAAACTTGCCCTTGCCCCATTGAGTGCAGTAAGTGCTGTACCACCGAACGGGTAAGCACTCTTTGCAACGCTTTGTTTAGCGTTGCCTTATAGTCAGCGCAACCGGACCGATCCGTCCGGTTTGATTGGGGTGACTATAGGGTCTCCCACTTAGCATGGTCAACTGGCACTAGAATTCCTGGTTTACTAGCTTGTCCAGTTCCCGGTCAATCCTGGGCTTTAGGGCTTAACGGGACCCTCCTAGCCTTTAGGCGGATAGGGCAACTTGGGGTCTAAGTTAAAGGATATAGGGGTCCCTTGTACTTGCCCAGGCAGTCTTTGAAAACGCCCCAAACTCCTTCGTGAGTGTGTCTTTGAGGTCGACTTCGTTTCTGAAGATTCCAGTCACTCCCATGCCCAATGCTCGGAACCAGTCCAGTCCCAACAAGCTTGGCAGGGTCCCATCGACGATGGTGATGGGCAGAGTTTTCTTGTAGTGTCCATACTCGACGTGGACGGACGTTACCCCTCGAACAGGGATGCGATTCCCCTGGTAGTCCTGTACTTTTAGTCTTTGTGGTTGCAGCTTGCGCTTTGCGATGGCGGGTAAGGCTCTCACGAGAGTGTCCCAGGACATGATCGTGATCGATGAGCCGGTGTCCACCTCCAATCGGCACGGCACCCCTCAATCTTTGCTTTTGTGAAGATTTTCTTTCTAGGCGAGTTGATGCGTGACCCACTCTCACGATCGCTTGGTTTAGTTTCGCGCCTTTTTTAAACTGCCCACTCGAGGGCCGCTTCGTCGTTCCCGTGCTCTGATTGGCTGGTTTGAATTTTTGGTGGGAAGGTTGGGGAGCTCGACAGACCTGTGCTAGGTGCCCCTTCCTTTCGCATCGCCGACATGTTGCATCTTTAAATCTGCATTGTTGTTGTTGGTGTTGCCCTCCGCAACTCGCGCAGTCGCCCGGTCGTCTTTCTCCGGCCTCCCGTGTGGAAGACTCCTTCCTCCTCCTCCCCTCCGATTCGGCCTGACCTCTTCACTGTGGACCGGGGTTGATTTCGCACCAGCCGCTGGTGTGACCTGCTTCTGTAAGGTCTCTGCCGCTTGGGTGACATCTCGTGAGCCCTGGCTTCGCCCAGGCGTTTGCCAGCGTTAGGTTGCTTTTAGCCAGCAGCCGCCCGCAAACGGATGTCCCTGACCGGATGAGTTGCTCCAGCAATGCCTCATCCAAGTCTCGATATTCACAATGTTTTGAGGCTTTTCTCAGGGCGGCCATGTATGCACTAATGGACTCGCCTTCTTGCTGTCTGCGCCCAATTCAAACCGTTGCACATACTTGGATGGCATCGGTGCGAAATGCGCTTTCAGCAGAGTTTGTAGAGTTTGCCACGGTACCGACTGTACTGGCGTTGGCTCAGCCAGGGATTCTGCGGTGTCAAAAACTTCTGGACCGCAGTGGCTCAGAAATAGGCTCGTTTCCTGTTGTCGGAAACCCCTTGCAGTTCGTTTGCTTCGAGGAAACACTCGAAGCGAGCCATGTATGACCCCCATTTCTCTTTGGCTGGGTCGAATGGCGCTGGCGGTGTGTAGCCGGACATCGCTGCTTTCCGCCCTTGTTTTGCTGGGTTCGCGTCTTCCTGGTGAGTTCAGCTCTTTTCCTGGCGCTCTTAGCCTCGAGATCCCATCCTCGTCGCCAGTGTTAGATTTGGGCAATAACGAGGCAGGAGACCAGGATAGTGACAACAGCTCTTTACTATATGGTGAACCCAGCAGCCAGTGCTGGGAAAAACCTCTCCTTATATACAGTTTAACTGGGGACTTCAACCAATCAGCAACGTGCTATTTTCCCGCCAAAACTTTTAAAGATACATTACAACATGGGTCTGAAATCTTATTTGATGACTTTGAACAGCATTAACTACATTGCCATCTATTTCCATGTTTAATTATTTTTACTTCTGAGAGATATAGTAGTTAGGCCCATAAAGACCAAAGGTCATGTCCATTCTCAGCTGATGAAGCTTAATGAAATTTAACCAATCACTTTTTCTCAGACCAATCCCATGATGCTGTTGAAAAAAATATGGAGAAGAGAGTAGTGTGCATGTTGCCTTGAGTTCAGGAGGCAAAGCAGTACATGTAAATAAAAGGGGGGGGGATATTTTTCATTTTATATCTATGATCATTGTTTTATTCTGTTTGCTTCACTTTATAAATAACTTTTGATTTTGTACACTTTTTATTATTTTCTTTATGTTGGACAAATGTTGCTTTCAGTTTCTTTCCAAATTAATTTGGGCCAGGTTACAAGAAATAGCATCATGTTGAAGGCACTTTCAATTATTCCCATAGCAGTAGAATTCAGGAATTTGTTTAGATTTAAATTACATTTTGATAGGAGAAAATTCCTTGCCCTCAAAAGGAGAAATAGAACTAGTAAAGTCACAACAAAATCACTATATTACAATACCACATTTGGGCCTTTATCATTTAGACTTGGTGCCTTTTCACTTCCAAATCCAAGTATAGTTCTATTTATAAATTACAGTTTAATGATCTTTTGGACACCCTCAAAACTAAATTAGAAATGTAATACCCAAAATAAGCCATTTCTTTCTTAGAATAGCTAAAATAGGACAAATACAGTAGAAACCATTAGCTCCGTGTAGCTTCAGGGATACTTTTCCTCAGCAACACAGACTTTTCATTTATCTTTATTTTGGTTTGTCTAGCTTTACACTACTAACATGACCACCAGTAAATAATCTCTTCAAAGAACAAGGGGCATTCTGAATTAACACACCCAATGCTTTAGGTCAAACTGTACAGGCCCATGGACAGAGATAAGAACTTAAGAGATAAAACAAATCAGGCTAACGATAAGATTCCTTCTCAACAGAGTCCTTGATTTGGGACTCATTTATCTTCTGGTCAGATTTGTGATCAGTTGGCTGGTCTGTCTGTCACGGCATGTCAATGAAAAACATAACATCCCAAAGATAAATCCAGGGCTACACCAGGCACGGTGTCTCCAGAGCAGTGTGATCAAATACAGTCAGACACCTGATTTAATCTCTCCCCTGATAATGTCTTTAAGGTTAAAAGACTTTTCTTTACTTGTGTTTGTTTACCTGCACTAGTCACATTCAATCTTCTATCTCCTTACCCCCACACGCATGGACACAGCTTGAAGCTCAGGGGCAAACTGTGACTGACAGCTGCATTCTCCATTACAATTACCAATTTTTGAATGTTGCCTCTGGGGGGGTCCATCACTTATGAAAATAAATGGAGCTCCAACAGGATTATGCCAGATCCCCTACTGTGTGGTTAAGCCCCAGGAGCCCACCTCATGTGGACTTTCCTTAATAGAAAGATGGGAATAGATAAGTCTCAGTTTCAAAAGAGAACAACGGCAGAGATGAGATCTCCCTGAACTCTGTGGTAAACAAAGAAAAAAAAAACATCCACCTTGATTGCATTTATTTCTCATCTATTTCAGCGATTATCATCTCACAAAGGGGAGAGTTGAACTGGATAGACATGATAACCTAGAGAGAAGCTGAAAGCAAAAGATGCTGCTTTTATTTGCTAGGCCCTAGAGTTGCTTCTTCGCTATCCTTTCCTTTGTGTGATGAAAACTAGAGAAGTTTCTTTTTTTTTTTCATCTCAGAAAATGACTCCCAGTGGAAACAACAAAAGATACATCAAGTTCAAAGGTGTTTCCATGCATTTGAATTGATGGCAGAGTATAGTAAGGCTGATAACTACACCATGGGTGGCCTGGTCTAGACTTCATTTCCTGTGAATGAATGCCTAATTGCAATATTGACCTTTAGCTTTAGTTACCAGAAGTTTAGTTACAAAGAAGCAGTAAGTAAAGCCACTAATATAGCCACTCTGGGCCTATTTGGAAACTGCACAGAGAGAATCATATGGACTTGTATTTTCTCTATTTGATCCCCATTTCTCATAGAGATTGAATATTGGCAGCCTGCTAGCATATTTTAAGAAAGGCGGGAAAAGCAGACAGCATTAAAATTAAACAATGACTTTAAAGATGTCGTCTGAACAACACATCAGATTCTCCTTGTACTATCTACTGTCCTTATGGGGTGCAACATTTTGATCATGAATCCATAATCTCCTGAAGGATAAATAAACAGCAAATATTACAGTTATGATGAAGAGAGAGCATTTTTCTTCTCTTTCCTTTAAAATGATCTGACTAAGATTTCACCTTATGTCATAGGTATGTTTAGTTGCATGAAAGGGAGATATTGACAACAAGCAAAACATTTTATTTCTGTTTAGCTATGCTTTCATTTGGAAGTTAAAATAGAATTTTTCAGTTGGTAAATTAAATTAAAGAAGTTAAAATGGTTGAAGTTCTGATGGTAAACTTCACCCATTTTACACTGTTTTTAAATCTCAAAATATCGCTGCCTGTAATCCTTATAATCAAGAGCAACTAAAATGATCAAAGGCCTGGGGACTAAAACATATGAAGAACTGGTGCAGGATCTGGGTTTCGCTAGTCTAAAGAAAAGAAGAATTAGGAGTGACATGATACTGGTATTCCAGTTTTTGAGGGGCTGCCACAAAGAAGAAGGAGTCAAATTATTCTCCAAAGCACCAGAAGGCAGGGAAAAAAACAATAGTTAAAAACTAATCAGAGAGAGAAGCAACCTGAAATTGAGGAGAAACTTCCTAACAGTGAGGACAATTAACCACTGGAATAGCTTGCTTTCAGAAATCGTGATCACTAGAGGTTTTTAAGAAGAGACTAGACAACCATATATCTGAAATGTTATAGGTTCTCCTGCTTGAGCAGAGGGCTGGACTAGAAGATTGCCAAGGTCTATTCTATTCTATTCTATTCTATTCTATATTGATATTGATATTGATTGTTTCCTGATTGCTTATTGTATCTTATGACTATCGATAAATGTTGTACCTTATAATTCTTGATGAACGTACCTTTTCTTTTATGTACACTGAAAGCGTATGCACCAAGACAAATTCCTTGTGTATCCAATCACACTTGGCCAATAAAGAATTCTATTCTATTCTATTCTATTCTATTCTATTCTATTCTATTCTATTCTATTCTATTCTATTCTATTCTATTCTTTAGAAAAACAATTCTCTGTGTAATTTCAAGAGTCCAGAGTGGGTATCTCAAGGAATTTCTCAATTGAGAATCATGTCTGTGTCTTTTGCTTTTGAAGAAAGCTTCCTAAAACTTTGGATTTCACTAAAAAAAAAAACACTGACGTGTCACTTTAATATCATAGGGCCCATGACAGTCTAAGTACTTTAAATAGTAATTTAGGATTTCAAGCAACGGGTTTTAATAGGATATGCTATAGAAATGTGTGAGACTGTGCTTAGACTTCCAGATCTCTAAGCCTATGTTTATGCTCTGATTATGGTTTTCAACATGGCATTAGCTGAATAAAGGGAAATTATGGGCTGTAAAAACTCAGATAGAAAATGGTTCTATTTCATACTAATGAGGCAATTTTAAAAAGCCTAGTAATTTCCTTTCAGTCTCTCTTTTACAAATGATCCAGTTGAAATCCTTATAATAAATAGAACGCAAGTGAATAATTAAGGAGGTGTGAAATGTGAAAATCCAGTCAGCTTAATATGTCCCATACAGCAAGTTACAAGGTATTAGCTGCATGAGTGAGACCTAGCTGGGCTGAGATTCCCAGCCTTTCTTCACTTCCTAAAGCAGAGGTATCCAACCTTGGCAATTTAATTTTTGTGGACTTCAACAGACTTCAATGACTGGCTGGGGAATTCTGGGGTTGAAGTCCACAAATTTTAAAAGTTGCCAAGGTTGGACATCTCTGCTTTAGGGGATGAAGTAATGCTGGGAATCTCAGACCAGTTTCTATGAATCTGAAACATAACTTCAACATATAGTTGGTTCCAAGCACAGGTGAATACATCTTGTACAATTTGTGGATCCCTCTGGACCCTTAGTTCTTGCATGAAAAGCAAATGGAAAATGGAAAATAGAGTCAATCTAATCTGATACGGACCAGGTTACAAATCACGAGACTGTGAGTTCTAATCCTATTTTAGGCATGAAAGCCGGCTGACTTTGAGTGAATTACTCTATCTCAGTCCAACTTAATTCACAGAGTTATTATGGGGAAGATAGGAGGATCTGAAAAAGGCCTATGAAGAGAATGTCTGAATGTTTCCTTCATATCGGAATTAACTGACACATATAGGAAGCTGAAGACATTGCAGGTCAATAGAGCCAAGGCTGGACAATAAAAGACAAGACCCTCACATATGATCCTTATTCTCCTCCAAATGAAGTATGAGAGCCTTACACTTTATCCATATATTTTACCAGTGCTTTTTAATTCCTTTAAAAAATGCTATTTCTTTTTCATCAGATTGAGTGAGAATGGCACATGTACACTGGTGCAGACAAACACCGCAGCAAAAGAGAAAGAAAAATAATAATATTATTTATTTTTAATAATATTATTAAAAATAATAATATTTCCAAAAATGCTACTCCATTTTGGTTCAGACAAGACCCCAAACTCTGTTAAAACAAAACAAAAAAATGTTCTTGTTTCTAATTCTATTATGGAGCCAGTTGTATCTGCTGAAGATCACAGCTTTTTAGCGAAGGTTGTAGAGAGTGTGGTTGCATGGCAGCTTCCCCGGCACCTGGAGGAAGCTGTCTATCTAGACCCGTTCCAGTCCGGCTTCCGGCCCGGTTATAGCACGGAGACGGCTTTGGTCATGCAGGATGACCTCTGAGGGCCAGGGACAGGGCTGTTCCTCTGCCTTGGTCCTATTAGATCTTTCAGCGGCTTTTGATACCATCGACTATGGTATCCTGCTGCGCCGGTTGGAGGGATTGGGAGTGGAGGCACCGCTTATCGGTGGTTCTCCTCCTATCTCTCTGACCGGTCGCAGTCGGTGTTGACAGGGGGCAGAGGTCGCCTCGAGGGCCTCACTTGTGGGTACCCCAGGGTCGATTCTCTCGCCTACCCTGTTCAACATCTACATGAAGCCGCTGGGTGAGGTCATCAGTGGGTTCGGGGTGAGTTATCATCTGTACGCTGATGACACTCAGCTGTACTTTTCCACCCCGGACCACCCCAACGAAGCGGTCGAAGTGCTGTCCCCGTGCCTGGAAGCCGACGGGTCTGGATGGGGAGAAACAGACTCAAGCTCAATCCTCCAAGACGGAGTGGCTGTGGATTCCGGCACTGGTACAGTCAGCTCCATCCGCACCTGACTGTTGGGGGCGAGTTAGTGGCCCCAAAGGAGGTGGTTCGCAACTTGGGCGTCCTCCTGGATGGCCGGCTGTCCTTGAGGAACATCTGGCAGCCGCCACCAGGAGGGCTTTTTACCAAGTTCGCTTGGTTCGCCAGTTGCGCCCTTCCTTGACCGGGATGCCTTATGCACGGTCACCACGCCTGGTTACGCCTCGCTGGATTATTGCAATGCTCTCTACATGGGCTGCCCTTGAGGTGCACCCGGAGGCTGCAGTTAGTCCAGAATGCAGCTGCGCGAGTGGTAATGGGAGCCGCCGAGGCTCCCACGTAACACCTCTGCTCCGTAGTTTGCACTGGCTTCCTGTGGTCTTCGGTGCGCTCAAGATCCTGGTTACCACCTTTAAAGCGCCCATGGCTTAGGACCCGGTACTTACGAGACCGCCTGCTGTTACCGTATGCCTCCCATCGACCAGACGCCTCACAGAGAGGGCCTTCTCAGGGTGCCGCCCGCCAAACAATGTCGGCTGGCGGCTCCCAGGGTAGGGCCTTCTGTGGGAGCACCGACGCTCTGGAACGAACTCCCCCCTGGCTTACGTCAAGTTCCTGATCTTCGGACCTTCCGTCGTGAGCTAAAAACATACTTATTTATTCAAGCAGGACTGGCATAAATAGTGATTTTAAATTGGGGTTTTAGAGATTTTAAACATTTGTAAATTTTTTAATTTTTAAATTATCGGCCATTTATTAATAGTTTCTTTTAATTTCTTTTAATTGTATATACTCTGTATTTTATTTCGGCTGTACACCGCCCTGAGTCCTTCGGGAGAAGGGCGGTATAAAAATCTAATAAAACTAAACTAAACTAAACTAAACAACAATACTACCACACTGCCATTCTTACTCCACAACAGTTCATCCTAGCCACAGCTAAGCTGGGAACCGCCCGGCCGCCCTGTTTCGGGTGACCCGCTCCCTCCTTCATCAGGAGGTGCGGGATGACCCTTTGCAGGGACGTGCCGAGGAATTTAGTGGTTATCTATATGATAAAATCGCTCAGCTCCGGGATGGTCTGGACCGAAATTGGGATGATCCAAGCGAGAGAGAGGAGGCACGTGTTGTTGAGTCTGTTTAGGATGAGTTTGACCCTGTGGCTCCCGAGGATGTGGACAGGTTGTTGGGGAGGCTCCACGCCACCACATGTTTACTGGACCCGTGTCCTTCCTGGCTGGTACTGGCCACTCAGGAGGTGACACGAGGCTGGCTCCAGGGGATTATCAACGCTTCTTTGTTGGAAGGGGTTTTCCCTGCCGCCTTGAAAGAGGCGGTGGTGAGACTCCTCCTCAAGAAGCTCTCCCTGGACCCAGCTATTTTGGGTAATTATCGTCCGGTCTCCAACCTTCACTTTGTTGTGAAGGTTGTAGAGAGTGCTGTGGCGTGGCAGCTACCCCAATACCTGGATGAAGCTATCTATCTAGACCCGTTCCAGTCCGGCTTCCGACCCGGATACAGCACGGAGACAGCTTTGGTCGCGTTGGTGGATGATCTCTGGAGGGCCAGGGACAGGGGTTATTCCTCTGCCCTGATCCTATTAGACCTCTCAGCGGCTTTTGATACCATCGACCATGGTATCTTGCTGCGCCGGTTGGGGGGATTGGGAGTGGGAGGCACCGTGTATCGGTGGTTCTCCTCCTATCTCTCTGACTGGTCGCAGACGGTGTTGACAGGGAGGTAGGCCGTGAGGTGCCTCACTTGTGGGGTGCCGCAGGGGTCGATCCTCTCGCCCCTTCTGTTCAACATCTATATGAAGCCGTTGGGTGAGATCATCAGTGGCTTTGGGGTGAGATACCAGCTGTACGCTGATGATACTTTTCCACCCCGGGCCACCCCAATGAAGCTGTTGAAGTGCTGTCCCGGTGTTTGGAAGCCGTACGGGTCTGGATGGGGAGAAACAGGCTCAAGCTTAATCCCTCCAAGACGGAGTGGCTGTGGATGCCGGCATCCCGATTCAGTCAGCTGCAGCCACAGCTGACTGTTGGAGGCGAGTTATTGGCCCCAAAGGATAGGGTGCGCAACTTAGGTGTCCTCCTGGATGAGCGGCTGTCGTTTGAAGATCATTTGACGGCCGTCTCCAGGGGGGCCTTCCACCAGGTCCGCCTGGTTCGCAGTTGCGCCTTCCTTGATCGGGATGCCTTGTGCACAGTCACTCATGCACTCGTTACCTCTCGCTGGATTATTGTAATGCTCTCACATGGGGCTCCTTGAGGTGCACGAGGCTTCAGCTAGTCCAGAATGCAGCTGCGCGGGTGATAGAGGGAGGATCTCGTACCTCCCACGTAACACCCCTCCTGCGCAGACTGCACTGGCTACCTGTGGCCTTTCGGGTCCACTTTAAGGTACCTTTAAAGCGCTCCATGGCTTAGGGCCTGGGTACTTACAGGACCGCCTACTGTTACCTCATGCCTCCCACCGACCCGTACGCTCTCACAGAGAGGGACTTCTCAGGGTGCCGTCCGCCAAGCAATGTATGCTGGTGGCCCCCAGGGGAAGATCCTTCTCTGTGGGGGCTCCCACCCTCTGGAACGAACTTCCCCCGGGTTTACGCCAAATACCTGACCTTTGGACCTTCTGCCGCGAATTGAAAACACATCTATTTATTCACGCGGGGCTGGCTTAAATTTTATTGGTTTTAAATTTCTATTATTAATTTTAAGGTTTTTTTTAGTTTTATATATTTTAAAGTTTTTAGGCCAACTATATAATAAGTTTTTTAATCTGTATTTTAATTGTATATTGTACCGTTGTTTTACCTTGACTGTACACCGCCCTGAGTCCTTCAGGAGAAGGGCGGTATAAAAATCGAATAAATAATAATAATAATAATAACATGAAACTCTCTTTCCCCCTGCATTGGTAGTACAACTCTTGAATGGAAGACAGAAAAAGAAGAAAGGAGTAGATCCATCATTGAAACAGGGAGAAGGATTGGGTGAAACTATTTCTTCCTAGTTCTGGGAAAGGGGGACAAAAAGGTAAAAGGATGGTGGGGAGCATCATATTCAAGAGCATCATGTTCCACTTTCTCCAAGCTGTCTAGTCCTTCATAGATTGCCACATCATGGATGCTTTTAATCATTCTTTCTACTTCTATGTGAGAACTGCATGGGGTTCACCTATGTTCAGCGTACAGGCTTTTGTAGATGTTTTGAAAACATCGGACCTATCTTTATATTTGCTTATGCTTCGGTCAGAAGTTGATTTGCAATGATTATACACACAAGGACATTTACATGTTTTAAATATCTAACTACAATAGATTTTGAATACAACTTTAGCAGATCCCATTTTCTTCTGATGCTTGTAAACACACTTACTTATGAATAAGTCTCATTAAACTTAATGGGATACCCTGTTTTCCCCAAAATAAGACATCCCCTGATAATAAGCCCAATCGGGCTTTTGAGCCCATGGCAATAAGGGAAACATGGTATATTCTGAGTAACTCACCTTTGGAATGCTCACTGAAATGTACAAAACTTTTTTGTACCTCTGGGCCTCTGGTGGCTCAGCAGACTAAGTCTGTCTGTTATTAACACAGCTGCTTGCAATTACTGCAGGTTCAAGTCCCACCAGGCCCAAGGTTTCCATCCTTTATAAGGTAGGTAAAATGAGGACCCAGATTGTTGGGGGCAATAAAGTTGACTTTGTATATAATATACAAATGGATGAAGACGATTGCTTAACACAGTGTAAGCCGCCCTGAGTCTTCGGAGAAGAGCGGGATATAAATTCAAATTAAAAACAAAAAACACCAGTGGGGCTTATTCTACTTTCAGGTTCAGGGGAAATGTAGTTTGCTATGTCCCAAAGATTCTTTTTCAAAAAGTAACTGGACTGTCTTTGTTTTTCCTTGAAGACATTTTGCTTCTCATCTAAGAAGCTTCTTCAGAACTTTGCCTTTTGAAAAAGCACCTTTGGGACAACCATGACCTGGACGACTGAGGATCTCCATAGAGTGGTTTCCCATGGTTTAAGAGTGGGAGAATAATAATAAATTTATTCTGCTCATGGGTTTCCTAAAATATTTGTTGGTGACTGTGGGAAGCAGAATGATGGATACCCAGATCATCCAGCAAGGTTGTTCTTTTATTTTTCCGGGATTCTTTTTTTTTAAAGCAACCAACATGAACTACGGAGTTGAATTCCGAGTTTATATATTAAATCACCACTTCTGCATTGAAATAATGGCAATGATCGTTCCATTGGATTGCCACAGTTGTGAAATTAATTTGTGTCATTTTAGGTTGCATTGGACCAGATCCCTGCTGTAGGTGGCAGCTTTCATCTGAGGGTCTCTGTGTTGAATTAAAACTGCCATTACCAACAGCAGCAACACCAACAAGGCTAACAGCCCTGCTGGGTGAATAATGGAACGTGCAGTGAAACAAGTTTAGAGGTTGCTAACTTGGTCAGTCCCTGAAAATCAGGCAAGATTGAATGGCGGGTACGGGGGGGGGGACTGAAGAAAGGCTGCAGCAGAATCCTATTTGGAGTCATTGCAGTTCAGCAGGAATATGTTATAGTATATGAAACATTTGCAAACCTCTCACCCTCACACCCAAAAAGCACATCTATGACATATTCATGCTTTAGTGCTTCTTTAGTGAAGTTTTATTTCCATTGCCTCCAAAGCGGAATATCTGTCCTGTTTAGGGATCTTTGCTGTACTCTATTAGCTCATTGCTATCCATCATTTCTTAATTTCCAGGTTTAATTTTAATGGGGGGGGCTCTCTCACTTATAACACTTCTTCTAGCACTTCAGTAAGCTAAAAGAATGTCTTCAGATTCACTTCTCACCCATAATTGGAGTGTGGAAAGCAGGGGTAATTGTAAATTGACTGAAATGTTTCCTTGGAAGACTATAATTTGAAAATTATGTCAGCTTAATAAATGAAATACTTTACCTTGACTGCAGGATAATTTCAAAACAATGTTCACATTGACTATCTTTGCTCATGAAAGTGATTTCAATGGTATTGGCCTGAATACCAGAATAAGTTAATGTGATAAATAAAAAACTGCTGGTTCCCAGGCCATCCTCCATTCAGAAAAAGGACTGAAGTTGATACATGCACAGGCTTTCCAAAGAAGGATCTTAAACATTTTTTTTAAAAAAAATTGAATATTTAAATGATAAAACCTGAAAAGGATACTGTTTCCAGTATTTGGGTCTCAGAGAAAGCAGTATCTACCCATAATCTTGGCAGCGGTCGAGAATTTTCAGAAGTTGGGCCACATTTGGGTTGATCTGCCATTACCAAGCTGGAATCAAAACTGTAATCTCCTTCAGCATGATGCCATCACTCAGAGCAGGGGTGTCCAAACTTGGCAACTTTAAGACTTGTGGACTTCAACTCCCAGAATTCCTCAGCCAGCTTTGCTTTGCTGGCTGAGGAATTCTGGGAGTTGAAGTCCACAAGTCTTAAAGTTGCCAAGTTTGGACACCCCTGACTTAGAGAAAAGACGATATGGACTTGGCACAAAGAACACACAGGAATGGGATACTGTCATCAGTGCAAGTTACCAAGTCAAATCCCAAGCCAAATGTTCTTGGCTGTGTTTTTTCTCTATTTAAGAAAAAATGAAGAAAGTATTTGAAAGTGGTAGAAACCTGATGCAGTCCAGACAGCCTCCTGCAGAACGGCTCTGGGGAATTCAAATTCATCTCAAGCAAATGTGAAATTTAATTCCTATTTTAAATTTCATGTTTCTGGCGTGCTGGGGGAGAAGAGACCTGAGGTGTCTTCATCCTGTCAGACCAAGTAGAATGAGCAGATATCCCTCAGGCAGAGGAAGTCCCATAAATATCCTGGCCCTGTACCATTCAAAGATTTAAAGGTAACCAACATCTTGAATTACATGTGGGAGATAGAAGACAGTGTCTTACAACAGTGAAACGGGGCAAATCAGTGGTAGGTTGTTACCTGTTCACCCCAGATCAGGCAAACCTGTAGTAGCAGCAGCGGGAGGCTCCACCCACCAGGATGCCCACAAGCACACATGCACACACGAGCGAATCGGTAGTGAAATCTACTACTGGGGCAAACCATGGGACGTCCAAGATTATATGTTCAGTTGTATTCTGGATTGGCTGGACTTTGAGGACAGCCCTGTGTACAGCATGTTGCATTATCCAATTGGGAAATGACCAGGGCATAGTGATCATGAGTCCAGGAAAGGGAGAAATTGGCACATAACCTGAATTTATGCAAAGGCCCTCCCTAGCCATTGCTATTACAGCTTCCATGTATCCAGGAGGAGGCCAAAATTGCACAGCAGCTCAGCTTGAGGAAGTGAAAATCTGGCAAAAGTCAAAGGTAATATCTCACCTGAACCAAGGAACCAAGTCATTCTGTCTTGCTAGGGGTGAGTTGAAGCTGATTCCTTCCCAACCAAATAAACGGGGGGAAAATCTCATTCACCTTCTCTTCCTGCTTCTATCATTTTCTTCTTAGTATAAGACAAAATAGACTGTATTTTTGTCACTGGGGACTGTTGTATTAAAAGTCCCCATTAACGTATCGAATGCATACATTGATGTGAAATCAATATTTCCCAAAGTTGGGAAGCCTCCAGTGGAAAGTTCCATTCCAAAAACATCAGATGGAAAAGAATAGAAAGGAGTTCATTTATTTTAATTTTTCCAACTGTCAATATGTAATTATCAACCAGGGAAGAGAACAAGATGTGTAAGCATGTAGTTTTGTTCTGAATATCTGTTTGAGATGACTGTGATTCATTCTTTAAATGCCCTTAAAAGATGCTATTGTTTTAATAGCACATTAATAGCAGTACTTCCCAAATCACTACCAGTTCTTTTAGTGCCAAGGCAAGAATAAACAATTATTTAGAAATGTAATGTGTCTGCCTGTATAATTGCATAATAAGCCAGCAATTATAGAATGATCAACTTTTGGTGGTAATGACAGATTGAAAGTTCCAAGATTTGGGACATGTAATAAGTGTGCTACAGGGAACTACCAGTTAATAATAAAAGACAAGCAGGGTTAGCAAATTTACAAATCTTATTAATGTTAAGCAGTGGGAGTTGAGGATCCTCAGAATGTCTCAAGACCAACCCAGGTGCCTTGGAAATCTTCAAACCACAAATGACTTGCAGTTAAAACTCCAAACATTGCAATTTCCCCAACCTATTACTCTCTGATGAGTATGATTATTTGTTTATATAAGCATGATTATTTGTTCAAATGATTTGTTCATTCAATTGCTTAATCAAGAATGCAGGTAGCTGGGCAAACTAACGTTTCTTTTTTTCTTGATCATGCTGTCATAGAAAGCTTCCTTCCTTCCTTCCTTCCTTCCTTCCTTCCTTCCTTCCTTCCTTCCTTCCTTCCTTCCTTCCTTCCTTCCTTCCTTCCTTCCTTCCTTCCTTCCTTCCCAATGGACTCCACTTTCTATCTCCCAAACCCTTGCTAAAATAATGAATTTTCCAGCACAGTAGGGCCTGTCACTGGCCTTAGGATTTTTCTGTTTTTGGCAATGACTGTGTTGGCATTGCTCCATCAGCCTCTGAGACCTGCTGTTGATTGATCCCTGTAATCCAATCCATTTTCAACAAGGCGCTTCAGTTCCAATAAAAACACGGGGCTTTGCTGATTGCTGGTTTCAGTTGCAGCTGCTGAAGCCACAAATCCAAAGAGAAAAAGTTTAACTCGATTTAATAGAGGGAAAACTCTACTCTTTCAAGGAAATACACTTGTGATTTTATTAACTTCATGTCAAATGGAAGCGGTATATGGTCCAGTTCCTAGACATCGTGGGCTATTTAACTCTACAATCAGTGGGGCGGGGTGATAACCAGCAAAATGGTTAGAACCAGTGGTGGGATTCAGCCAGTTCGCACCACTTCGGGAGAACCGGTTGTTAACTTTCTGAGCAGTTTGGCAAACTAGTTGTTGGAAGAAATCACTAGGGAAGAGAACCGGTTGTTAAATTACTTGAATCCCACCATTGGTTAGAACCAAGAATCTACCATTGCATGGCTTCTTTCTCTTTCCACTGATAATACTGTATATCTGAGATCAGTGAAACAGGAAAAATAATATGGGTTATAGAATGGACGGGCAACCTGCTGTCTGCAGGCTATAAGTTCTTTTTTTGAGTTCCTGTTCTGCACCTCCCAGAATTATATTGCTCAATTATGTCGCCAACCACCAAATCTTAGAGGCATAAGAGCAATATTCTCCCTGCCCTCCCCAATCAACACGGTTCTTTAGCGTCAAGGCAAGAATAAACGAAAGTAGTAATTTAATGTGTCTGCCTGTATAATTGTGTAATAAACCAGCAATTAGGAAATTATCAACTTTTGGGGGCAGTGAGATTAAATAAGGATATATAATCCTTCTCACACCTATGGGTGGTATCTGTCTTCCTTAATCTCAGGTCTTCTACCAGACACCTGGCAGTTTGGAGGTTCTATATAGTATCTGAGTTGTTCTTCTGGACAAAGAGCTCTGATGTTATTTCTGGGATCTGTTGGAGCCAATTTCCCAGCTTAGCAGTCACAACCTGAGTGTCCCTACCACCACTTTGGTCTTTATTTTCCACATTCTATCCAGTTCTTCCTTCAAATCCTGGTATTTCTCTTCTTCTTCTTCTTTCTGATGTTGTTATCACTTGGCACTACTACACCTTCCATCTCTATTGTCTTCTTGTCCTTATCCCTTATCACAATGTCATATGGTAGAATTATTGAGTGATGTCACTATGGTTTCTGGCCATAAAAAATAAAAATAATAATCCAATAATATGTTTCTAATAATGTTTTTGTACTTGCTTCACAAGCATGGTCTCTTTTCTTACCCATTATTACTTTGCCAGGTAAGTGAATGTAAATGCAACTTTAAACCAAAATATAGAAATAGAAATAGAATAATAGAATAGAATTTTATTAGCCAAGTATGATTGGACACACAAGTAATTTGTTTTGGTGCATATGCTCTCTGTGTACATAAAAGAAAAAAAAAACCTTCATCAAAGGTACAACATTTACAACACAAATGATGGTCATAGGTTGCAATTTAACCCTTAATGATAGCAACAAAAAGTTACAGTCATACAGTCATAAGTGGAAAGAGATTGGTGATGGAAATAATGAGAAGATTAATAGTAGTGTAGATTTAGTAAATAGTTTGACATTGTTGAGGGAATTATTTGTTTAGCAGAGTGATGGCCTTCGGGAAAAAACTGTTCTTGTGTCTAGTTGTTCTGGTGTTCAATGCTCTATAGCATCATTTTGATGGTAGGAGTAACAGAGTTGGAAGGGACCTTGGAGGTCTTCTAGTCCAACCCGCTGCCCAGGCAGGAAACCTTACACCATTTCAGTCAAATGGTTATCCAACATCTTCTTTAAAACGTCCAGTGTTGGAGCATTCACAGCTTCTGAAGGCAAGTTGTTCCACTGATTAATTGTTCTAGCTGTCAGAAAATTTCTCCTTAGTTCTAAGTTGCTTGTCTCCTTGATTAGTTTCCACCCATTGCTTCTTGTCCTACCCTCAGGTGCTTTGGAGAATAGCTTGACTCCCTCTTCTTTGTGGCAGCCTCTGAGATACTGGAACACTGCTATCATGTCTCCTCTAGTCCTTCTTTTCATTAAACTAGACATACACAGTTCCTGCAACCATTCTTCATGTGTCTCCTAATTATCTTTGTTGCTCTTCTCTGCACTCTTTCTAGAGTCTTCACATCTTTTTTACATCATGGTGACCAAAAAATATAGGATTTGGTCATGTATTATCTGATCCCACAGATATTTTTTTATTTGTGTTTATTTTTTTAACCATGAAGGTGCAAAAGCCTTCCAACTATGTCATATTTTATCTATTTGTTGGTGCCATACTCCAACAAAACACACTCAAGTGTCTGAACCTAGCATGTCAGATGATTTGTCAGACCAGCACTTAGATATAGAATGAAAGCTGAAATATATGAAGGTGTTCAGGATTACCAGAGGAAGCACCACAAACAAGAAAATGGTCAGCTAAAAGAAATTTGAGTCTGAGGCAGAAAGATAATTTGAGAAAGCATCTAAGACTTGACCCTCCCTAATTCTCTTGTAGATAAAAAGAATGGAGGTGCACTCAGACTTGTGAAATTTATTATAATAATATTAATATTCATAATTTTGGTTTTCTAGTCTGATCTACCTTGAAGGACTGACACATTCTCTCTTGTAGGCAGATTCCTAGCTGATATTGTATTGATATATGTACTGATATATAAAGTACTTGGACTTACTGAGACTAGTTGAGTAATTTAAAATTAAGTACATTGGTCTAAAGCAAGGACTGATGCAACTCTATTTAGAGTATTATCTACAGATAAATCAAATCCTTTCTTTTGTCTTGCTTGGATTGAGTTTTGCTTTATTGGCTCTCATGCAGCAAATTAATAAATCCAAACAGCAATACAGAATAGATACTGTCTTGTCTGAATTTAATGAAAAGGAGATTTAGAGAAGACATTCCCCACTCCTCCTCCACTCATCTGAAGAAATATACATTCATTGATGTTCTCCTTTCTTGACAGTAAAAACAAATTTGATTAAAACCTAGGAATCTACATTATCATTTGGGCAGAGCAACTAGATGGTTTAATAAACAGAGCTAGATATGTGTCTAGTACGAGAATAGAATAGAATTTTTTATTGGCCAAGTGTGATTGGACACACAAGGAATTTGTCTTGGTGCATAGGCTCTCAGTGTACATAAAAGAAAAGATACGTTCATCAAGAATCATAAGGTACAACACTTAATGGTAGTCATAGGGTACAAAGAAGCAATCAGGAAACAATATTAATATAAATCGTAAGGATACAAGCAACAAAGTTACAGTCATACAGTCATAAGTGGAAGGAGATGGGTGATAGGAACAATGAGAAGATTAATAGTAGTGCAGATTTAGTAAAATAGTTTGACAGTGTTGAGGGAATTATTTGTTTAGCAGAGTGATGGCGTTTGGGAAAAAACTGTTCTTGTGTCTAGGTGTTCTGGTGTGCAGTGCTCTGTAGCATTGTTTTGAAGATAGGAGTTGAAACAGTTTTTGACTCATGCAGTATACAGGTCCTCAATGGAAAGCAAGTTGGTAGCAATTGTTTTTTCTGCAGTTCTAATTATCCTCTGAAGTCTGTGTCTGTCTTGTTGGATTGCAGAATGATGAGTATAGTTGTAGTCTAGTATGAGTTGTTCTACAATTACTTCAATCAAAAAATAATTATACTTTTTATTGTCTATGAATCACATACTGAAACACAATTTTCTAGTATTATATTGCTTTTCTTGACCTCTATGCAGCTTTCAATATCATCAACCACTGACTCAGGGAGATGGGGAAGGGGGGCACAGTTTTGTACTGGTTCACCTCCATGCTCCAGGGTCAGTCCCAGTTGGGATTGATAGGAAGTGAGAGGTCCACCCTATGATCCCTCTTCTGTGGGGTGCTACAGGGTTCAGGGCTCCCTTCTCTCTCTTTTAACTTCTATATGAAACCATTGGATAGGTAGTGGCAGTGGTGAAATGCACTTACCTTCGCTACTGGTTCGGGAATGTGAGCACGTGCTGTTTATAGCCCTCCAACCTCTCTTTTCCTCCTACTCCCAGAGTTACTCAGTTTAGGAATAAACAAAGAAGATTAGATATTAATGAGGATTAAAGAAGGAAATAGTTATTTAATTAGGGTTAGAGCTAGAAAATTGAGTAAATGTGAAGAGCTATCTTATCTAAGCAGCCTCTCTTCCAGGTGTTAATTGAAAGATGCAAGTAAGTCACAGGATATGGACCTTTTTTGAAACTATTCCAGATTTCTCTGAATCCTTCATTATGTGAAGAATTCTATGCTGGTATCATAGAAGTGTAAATAACTACCATACAGCTGTTGGAGGAGTGTGGTCTTAGATTCCTTTGTGGAAGGGTGATGCCCAGCCATACAAACCAGGACTCTTACACATTTTAATGTGCAATAGCATTACAATTCTTTCATTTGGGAGACAAAGCCTGGGAAGCTGTGGGTTAACGACTTGATACCCTAAGCCATGAGAACTAGCCACTTCCAACACAGGCAAATACTTGTCTCACTGATTATGGGACTTAAGGGAGCTTAACATTTTCTGATTGTGCCCAAAGATGAAAGCTAAAGTTTTATAAGACTTTCTGCCATCTGTAATTGGCTTGTTCCCAAGGCATAACTCAGCCGTAAAGTATGCAAATAATTTATAATTCAAAGAGAACATTACTCATTTCTGCTCTGGTAGTAGGTATCAGGAAAGCCATAACTGGAATCTCCTCACAGCAAAAAGCTTATCCGATTCATCTTCACAAGTCTTTGGCTTCCAATGAAGCTCAAAATGGCTAGCATCTACTTTAAATTCAGAACGGCTTCTTGGATGAACTGTTCTTTTCTTGAGGACCATGAATGTGTCTTCTTCCCCCCCCTGTAAATGTGATATATATCTGCAAGCATGTGTGGAACCTGATCAGTTTCACCTTTTGTATTTCATCTTGGAACAGTTCAGGCAGCTGGAGCTGACCAGCACTGCATTTTTTGCCTTGTAACTCAATTTATGTACTCCTTGCCAACAGTGAGATAATTGAGGAAATTATGCTGTTTATAAACAATTGTATACTTACTCATTTAAAAAATGTTTTATTCTTGGTTGCTTTACTGGAAACTGTTTTTCCCTTTGGGGTTTCTACTTTCACTCAGATGAGGCCCAGAAGCTGTGAGAGTTGAAGGCAATTGCCCCCCCCACACTTTTTTTTAGCAAAAATACAACAACATATGCTAAACTTTTTTGCTTTCCTTTTTTTGAAATCTGTTCATGCTTTGCCAGTAATGTTTTGCACAGTAATGCACTATGTAATAACTTAGTTCAAACATTCTGTCGCAGGCATCTAATGACCACATCTATAATTTGCATTGTGAATGAAGCTGGGATGAAGATGAGCAGGTAAGAGTGTTAGCTGGACATAATCCAACCAATTTGAGCATGGCTCAAGAGCGTGACAATAAAATCCATCAGTGACTTCAATTGAAAGCTCTTATTCCTGGAGATTTTGTTTGAAATTCTCTTTGTAGGTATATGATTGTGCACTTCCTATGGAAGATGAAATAAAGGTGCTGTGTTAACTATTATGTGACGCCATCAAATATTTCTTTTCACATTTTATAAAGCAAAGAGAACATTTGGCACCATTCATATTCAGGTATTTACATCCACATATTTAAGAATTGCTGCTTTTGCAAAGACTAATAGGCCAGTACATTGTGGATTGAAACCTCAGCCTTTAGGGGTGCACAGTTTTTTAAAAATGCGTAGATGCTTGCAGACAGGGAAGGATTTACTTCCTCCATTGGAAAAAAAAGGGAGCTGTTTTCAAATGCTTATCTGACTTCAAAATAAGTTAATATCCTAATACACTAATAGATTATTTCCAATAGACTAAACATAAAGAAAAAAATACAGAAACTGCAGAATTCAGCTAGACCCCGCATTTTTGTATATTTAGTTTAACTCTGTTAGAAATATTACATCGGCCCAAACATTAGGAGGCTGGTATACCGATGAAGACACTATTCTCTTTTGCCACAATCAAACCCAGACAAGAAGGTGCATGTTTAAAATGTCCTGATACTGAAATGGCTTTGCTAGTGCTCTTCATTTTAGAAATGCTTATCTGCCTTTGCTCAATTCTCATTTCAGCTGAGTATGTTTACACTTTAATGCATTTTAGCCCTAAGTGTAATTTAGTATAGAAAGATTTGGTTAAATAGAGAATGGATAGCAAGATAACTAGCTAATGATATATGATATATGAGAGAAAGAAAAAAAAAGAGAAAAACTCATGAAGTGAATGCAATGGGTTCTTTTTGATCTGCTGTGCCAAATCTTCTGAGTCAGCTTTTCCTTTCCTTGACTGACAGCATGTATACTCTGTAAGACTGATTCAGTGATCCAGCGGGAAAGGCCTCAGTATGAGAAATGAAATTATGGCTCCAGATTTCCAGCTGAGAAAACAGTTTAGTCAACGCTACCACAGAGACGTTTCTGCTATGCTTGCTATTCTCAGATGCCTCAGAAGAAGGAGGCACAATTCATTTCATGTCCACTGGAAACGAGAGGCAAAACAACTGGATTTCCAAGGTCAATGAAGCACAAAGGACCCACCTACAATGAAGAGCAATGTTTCGTTTAGAATGAAGAGAAAGATAATAAAGTTAATGGGTGGGACATAAACAGTTATTCCTGATGCAATGAGCAACCTAACTAAAACAGTACTATATTTTATGAACATGGGGATTCCATTTGCAACCTTTCAAAAATAAGAAAACTAGAGAATCAGTTAGGTTTAAAAGTCATCTGGGTCAGGGGTTTCCAACCTTGGCAACTTTAAGCCTGGAAGACTTCAACTCCCATAATTCCCCAGCCAGCTTTGTTTAAGTCCTCCAGGCTTAAAGTTGCCAAGGTTGGAGACCTCTGACCTGGGTGACTGTGAGTCAATTGCTCTCTCTCAGCCAACCCACTTCACAAGGTCGTCATTGTTGGAAAAATGGAAGGAAGGCATATTAGGAATGTTTATTGCCTTATTTATTTAAAAATAATAGAGGCATGATATAAGGAAGCAAATAAATAAATGCCAAAAAGTATGCAAAATTTTGAAGCATGACTGAATTTGGTTTTACAATAAACTACTCCAACTATTCAATTTAAAACTAACAAGACTAATATGCAAGGAGAATAATTCCTTCATTTTGTGGCTGTAATCCTGATATGGCCTCCTTAGTTTATTGTAGTGACCACAAATCATACCAACATGGTAGAACATAAAAAAGGACATAGCAAGTTTGACAGTGTACCAACTAGCATCTATGACAACCAGACACAGTTACTTTCAACACAGAGTATCCTTATACATGTTTGATATTTTATTGACATTTGCAGGAAAATGACTTTTCCAACAGGTGTTTAAAATGACTTTCCCTACCTTTGAAATTTCTTGCTAAGATCGTATGAAAAAAATACACATTGTTCAATCTGTGACTACTAATGGAAAACTTAAGGAGTTACCATGTATGCTGACACAGGATATAAAATTAAACAAGTTGTCCAGAGACTGGATAGAGGAGCCAAATTTTCTTTTTATTGAACCAACTCAAAATGTTTCCATGAATGAAGATGCCAGTAGGTGGTCTGGATGACAAGCTGATTTACTGAATAATTAGAGCTACAGAAAATGAATGCCAGTCAAAATAAATACTGGCATCAATTATGAAGTCCACTTCTTAGGACCAGACTTGGGGGAAAAAATGCAAGACTAGCAAGCATTTGTCCCAAGGAAAATTAATTTAAGAATAAATCAGGGTTTGATTTATTACTCAAATTCCTGTGAGTTCAGCTGTGTTCATAGGATATTCTCACTAAATGTCTTTGGAGATTCTCAGTCATTCAGGTCATGGTTGTCCCAAAGGTGCTTTTTCAAGAGGCAACTGGACTTTCTGATTTTTCTTTGAAGTCATTTCGCTTCTCATCCAAGAAGCTTCTTCAACTTTGCCTGGATGGTGGGGAATGAAAGAATTTATACTTGAAAAGTATGCAAATGACCAGCTGTTGGCAAGGAATATAAATCCTTCCATTCCCTACCATCCAGCCAGAGCTGAAAAAGCTTCTTGGATGTGAAGTGAAACGTCTTTAAAGAAAAACCAGAAAGTCCAATTGCCTCTTGAAAAAGCACCTTTGGGACGATATTCTCACTACTGAAAGAGGAAGTCATTTTTTTCCCATTCCCAATCTATCTTGTCATTTGGGCCTGAAAAGATCCATTTTTTTGTTTTCATTTTCATTGCTATTTATTTTGAAAGCTAGGAAAGTCTACCATGGAGTCTGGCAGTCAGCAGTTGCTACTTTGTTTAATTCAGGTTGTTGTGCTATCCAGGTTGCACCATGAGGAGGTGAACTAGCTTCACACACCAAAGAGGTTGCTAAACACCCAGTTATAGGAAGACATATAAATGACTCCACAAAAAAGATTCCAGGCTTTGAACTACCATGTCAGCAAAATAAGATTTTTATTTCACAGGGTGTCTGCTGGGACTCACTATATAAATGGGGCATAGTATCATCCCCTCAGTTTGACATGGGGTTCCACGTCAAACTGTAGATCACATCATGATTGGCTATGAGCTCAGGGTATATACAAGTCCATATCTGATTTTTAAAATATAAATAATGTTGCAACCGGCCTGTGGACCGCAAGTTCGACACCCATGGCCCTAGACATTAATATCTGAACATGGATCATTTTGACATTTATATCTTATTGAGTTGTACTAATCTAGTTGAAATGTTAATTTATATTGCTAGTCCATGTTTATATAATATGTCATACATGAAATAAATAATACATTTTGTGTTCTGTCCTCCTTCGCCTTGTCCAAGTGATGGCTTAATTAGCCAGCATCATCAGCTCTGGCAGCAGAATAGCGAGGGTCTGCCAAATGTCTCTGTTATCTCCCTCGACGCCGATGAGTCACCCAGGAACAAACTTCAGCTCTTAGTTAATCAGTTGATTTGCCTGCTACGAAGAGGCACAGCAGCTCTGGCTGCCTTTATATCCTGTGTGGTGTGGCTCCATGACTCAGCACTTCCTAGGCCTGCCCCACCCCTGCTTCTGTTGTTCCCTCCTCTCCTGCCTACGAAACCTAGGGTCCAACCAAGCCTGATTGCCATCAGATGGGTCTGAAGGCATGGCCTGGGGGGGGGAAGAGTCAGGGAATGGAGGCCTCATTATCTCTTCCACCTGGCCTGCCTCTGGCTCCTGGAGCTGAGCCAGGGAAGCAAGTGCTTCTGAGATAAGTCCTGACGGCCCTTCTCCCTCACTTTCCAAGTCACTTCTGGCAGGAGGCCCAGCTCCAAGTCACTTTCTGGCAGGAGGCCTGGCTCGGGGGGTGCAGACACAACATTTTGTCCATTTTTCATTCTTCTGCTGAACTGCTATGAAAATGCTCTTGAAGAACCAACTCCATTTTGGGTACTCTCTAGATTTCCTGGCCAGTGCAAACTAATGATTGGGAAAGGCTGGCGTAGGGGACTCAGGAAACAAAAAACAAGGGAGCATAAGAAGCTGAAAACAGAATGATCTCCCTGCCTCATTCATTTTGTAGATGGCTCTGCAGGATTTCCATTTCATCTGAAAACAGAAACTGCCTTTCCTCTCATTGGACATGCATTTCGAGTGCAGGCCACTGTTGGGTTTCAAAATTTTTTACTACTGGTTCTGTGGGTGTGGCTTGGTGGATGTGGCATGGCTTGGTGAGTGTAGCTTGGTGTGCGTGGCAGGGGAAAGATACTGCAAAATCCCCATTTCATCCCGATCAGCTGGGACTTGGGAGGCAGAGAATAGATGGGGGCGGGACCAGTCAGAATTTTTACTACCGGTTCTCCGAACTACTCAAAATTTCCGCTACCGGTTCTCCAGAACTGGTCAGAACCTGCTGAATACTACCTCTGGTGTAGGCTCTCATTTGTAAGCAATCATGGGGTTTAGAGAACTAATCGTTATTTAAGGGGACAGTGTGCACATTGAAATAGAAAAAGAAAGTCATTAATAGACAAGATTTTGAAAATAGACTGTTATTTCTTTGGGTTATGTTTCCATCTGAAATGGAAATTTATTCTCCGTTAGTTTTGAAGTTGGAGTCTTCTTGGGGCAGTATTGAACCTACACTTGGCAACTGGTACCTGTTCATGACAAGTAGTTCAAAATGTCTCTGTCGGTACTATAACTTTTCAGAAGAGATGAAGAATACGAGAGAAAAATAACGTTCGTTTTTGTTCCTGAGCTTTCAGGTTTGGAAAGCTGAGAAATACATGTTACATCCAAAGAAAGCTCATTTTACTACTGTAATCCTAATGACTGCGCTGGAAAGGCTCTACACTGAAAATATTTTAGTGATGTCTCCAAGATTGTAAGCCATAGAAATCTTCCCAGGATCTCATTTTTTGGATTTTGTATTCTTGGCCACTTCCTGCCAAGCATGAGAAAAAAAGTGAGTGAAAAATACAATAGCAATTTTGAATTTGGTCCCAAATAAAATCATAAGATGAAGTTTGTTTCAAATGTATCTTTATATCACATTTTCTTAAAAGGAATACAAACGTAAATTTTAGATGACATATCTACCTCCCAGAGATTAGTCCTAAGAAGGTTAAAATCTCACTTGCTTTATAATTACTTTATCCTTGGTCAATCTAAGATGGCCCATTCATCATCTACAGTGCGTTTTAAAAGTACATTATTGGTGGAGGGGAACTTGGTCTTCCCTGCATTAAATACAGTTATGTACTGTAGCTGAAGGGGGTTCTTTGAAATAACCGGCTTAGGTTTGAGTATATGTAATGAGAAGTTCAGTATGCAGGAAATCAAATTATGTACTGTTAAGTTCAGGTTTTTGTTTTTGTGCCGTTCGATACAACCTATTAATAAATCTTGGTGTTTATAATCCTACATGTCATTCTTATTTTGAGAAAGCAAGATTCTAGGTTTTTTTGTGGCCGAGGATATTTATTTCAAAAATATGCAGTGTGTCTTAACCATTTTAGTTAGTTGATAACCTTCAATCAGTTTAGAAAATAGCTAATTTGCCTTAAGCTAATTTGGACTTACTCAGTTTATCCCAGAAATTGATGTAAAACAAGTTTGGAAACCCTTGGCCTTATGCGTCTATTTACTTTTGTTGAATACTGTAAAGGAAAACTAATTTTCTAACAGTATTGAAAAAATTGAAGGCAAACTAGTCTATTAGATGTAAGTTCCCACTTGAAAACATTGGATGGTTGCTTTAGGGGCTTGGGTAATAGGGCATATGATAACTTTGCCTCTAGTAATTTCTATTCCTCTAGCGATACCACTGATGGCCAAATTGGCCATAGATTCTTTTTCAGGACTCTTCTCCCCAATAAGTAAGAGTCAGAAGTTCTTTTTATTCAATTTATTAGAATAATCTAGTAAAGAGAGACTTTTCTGTTAAAAAAGAGGCAACCTGGGTCAAAGCCTAGGAATCCCTTTTATACTTAGTATAGCGGAAAGAAACACAAAAGAAAAGTTGATTGGATGGAAGAAATCATTCTGCCTGGTTACATCTAAAAAAAGGATGCTTTGCTAAACATCCCACAATATTAAGCATGACCATTTGAATCAGCATTGTATTAAAAGTAGGGGGGGGGGGGAAAGTTAGCCTGGGAAAAGACGTCACAGTCCCATTGAGTCCGTTGTAAAAAGGTACAATTGTAAGTCATTCAAACAGTTAGTACATACAGCTGAATAATCCTTTGTTACTTCAGCCTGAGAAAGTTCTTATCTTGCATTAAAAAGTTACAGAGATTTGGTTGCTAAGGCAGAAAACCTTTGCATTCCATTCTATATTACATTTACTTTAAAAAGCAAAATAAAGTACAGTAATGCCTATGTTGCTTGGCCCTTACTACCCACATACAAAATATTTTCAATTGGATAAATAATTACAGGAGGAACTCAATATCTGCAGTTCTGCATAACTGATGTTGATTAATAGAGAACAATTTAGTCCATGTGCAACTTATTTTATGCAGGTGCTTGGTTCCAATCTATTTGTGTTTTGTACATGCTCAGAAGTGTGTATTCAACCTCTTCCATTCCCCTAGCGATCTTAGTGTTCTACAGCATTTCTGACCTTACATAACCATTCTCATTCCAAATGTTACTTTCCACACAATGAAAATAAGGAACAAAATTGAGAGGAAGAGGAGAAAATCTGAAATTGCCAAGATATAATATTCTTATTTCTGCTTTTTCCTTGTATTTTCATTTTCGGTTAAAAAAAGAAGAAGAAAGAAAGAATACAGAACTTCAATATTAAGGGTTGGGAAATAAACTTGGAAAAAAGAAAAAAGGACTTTAGAAAAATGACTAGTTGGTAAAAATAAGATACAGAAGCAACACAGAAGATTCTCTCTTTTTCTCAGTGACTCCATCAAAGCTTTTCAAAGGTTCCCACACAGATGAGATAGAAGTAACAGCAAAGAACAAAGTACAGCAAAGCTTAACATAACTCTGCATTTCTTCCCAAAGCACTATGAATGATAAAGCCTATCCTTTGATTAAAAGTAGATCTATAAGTCATATTCCCTTTTCTCCACCCTAGTGTCTTCCATATATGGGAAAGTATAAGCAAAGCAGTGGTTTCTGTTTTCTTTTTTGTAGACACACTGTCTGCCTTTCTACAACAATGCTATGGAATAAATGTATGCAGTTATTTACAGAACTATATAGAAAAATCCAGATGTTCTGATCACTTCAGTGGAAATCTCATTTGGCCCTAGAAAGGCACTGGATGTTTCCAAAACTGTCTGCCGGAGACTGAAGATTCAGCTGGACCTCATGCATATTCTTAGTAGGATATGCCCAATGGAAGGACAGAATTTATAAGTCCTGAGATTCATCTACCTCTCTCACATCCCAGATGAAATGCTGACATGTTGTCGAATCAAAAATACAAAACGATAAACAGGAGTTGATAATATCCTTTATTTCCTGAACTGATCTGATCTGTATTATGATCACAGAAAGGCCACTGGTTGTACTGTAATGTGAGGGGCACAGTGACCAGGAGGTCCTATTTCTCAGTTATGGCCTCAATTTCATATAATAGCCTCCATTAACACCTAGAACTGGCTTCAACTCTAATGTTTCCCGAGTTCTTCTAGCAAGCAATTAGTGATTGTCATAATTATTACTACTATTCTGTTTATTACAATTGTCATGGATCTGAATGGTTTATCCTTTATCAATTGTGTTGTAAATGTTGTACCTTGATGAACGTATCTTTTCTTTTATGTACACTGAGAGCATATGCACCAAGACAAATTCCTTGTGTGTCCAATCACACTTGGCCAATAAAAATTCTATTCTATTCTGTTATGTATTAACAGTTGTACCTTTAAATATTTGAGCGGGAAATCAGCACGTTGCTGATTGGTCGAAGCCTCCAGCAGTACTGTATAAAAGGAGAGGTTTTTCCCCCAGCCTGTTGCTGGGTTCACCCTATATTAAAGAGCTGTTGTCACTACCCTGGTCTCCAGCCTCGTTACTTCCAGAACTTAACATTGGCGACGAGGATGGGATCTCGAGGCTAAGGAGAACCAGAACCGAGCTGAAGCACGCTAGTCCCGAACCCAGCAAACTCAGGGCAGAAACGCGGAAATGGCAAACACGCCACCCGCACTGCATAACCCGGCAAGGAGAAATGGGGAACATATATGACCCGTTTGAAAGCTTTCTAGAAGCCAACGAACTACAGGATCCTGATAACCGCAAGCGGCTTACTTCCTAAGCCATTGCGGCCGGAGGTAATCGAGATTGCGGAAGCCCTGGCAGAGCCAACGCCGATACAATCGGTATCGTGGCCGACTCTGCAGACTTTGCTGAAGAACCATTTCGCACCAACGCCCGCCCAAATACGTGCAGCGGTTTGAATTCGGAGAACGAGACAGATGGAGGGCGAGTCCATCGGTGACTACATGGCCGCTTTAAGAAGAGCGCCCAAGGACTGCGGATACCGAGACTTAGACGAGGTGCTACTCGAGCAACTCATCCGAGGGGTCAAGGACATCCGCACGGCGACGACTGCTAGCCAGGAGCAACCTGACACTAGCCACCGCTCTGGACGAGGCCAGAGCACATGAAATGTCTACTAAAGCAGCAGAGACTCTGCAAAGCCTCTTCAATCCAAGGCGAGCGCAAAGCCAACGCCAGTACACCAGGAGGAGATTCAGTCCGAATCAAGGTGAGGCGAGGATGAGGAAGGGTCTGCCGGACCGAGAAACGCGACACTGAGGACCGTGACGAGTGCGGAAGCTGCGGAGGGCAGCATCAGCGCCAACGCTGCAGGTTTAAAGACGCAACATGCCGGCGGTGTGGGAAGAAAGGACACTTAGCTCAGGTTTGCAGAGCGGCCCAACCTTCCCGCCGAAAATTCAAATCGGCCAAACGCTGAACCGGAAAGGCGGCCCGCGATTGGTTCAAACAAGAAAGGCGCAAGTCTAACCAAACGACTGTCATTATAGGCCGCTACCAACCAAAGTGGAAAAGAAGATTTTCACAAAGCCCAAGATCGAGGGAGTACGGTGCAGGCTTGAAGTAGACACGGGATCAGCGATCACCATCATGTCCTGGGACACCCTGGCGAAGTCGCTGCCGTCCGTCGCGAAGCGCCATCTGCAAGCACAGCGGCTACGAGTGCACGACTACCAGGGGAATCGCATCCCTGTTCGAGGGACCCCCCCCGTCAGAGTCGAGTACGGCCCTCACAAGAAGACCCTGCCCATCACGATCGCCGAAGGAACTCTGCCCAGTCTGTTGGGACTAGACTGGTTTCGTGCCCTGGGCATGGGAGTGACTGGCATCTACAGAAGTGACTGCAATTTGAAAGACATTCTCTTTAACGAGTTCGAAGATGTCTTCAAGGACTGCCTGGGCAAGTACAAGGGGACCCCTATTTCCTTCAACTTAGATCCCCAGGTAGCCCCCATTAGGCTTAAGGGGAGGAGAGTCCCCTTTGCCCTAAAACCAAAAATCGATAAGGAGCTGGACAAGCTCATAAATCAGGGGATTTTGGTGCCAGTCGATCACGCAAAGTGGGAGACGCCAATCGTCACCCCCATCAAACCGGACGGGTCAATTAGAATTTGCGCTGACTACAAGGCGACGCTTAACAAAGCCTTACAGAAAAGCGCGTACCCGGTTCCCGTAGTGCAACATTTATTGCACTCCTTGGGGCAAGGGCAAGTCTTTGCAAAGTTAGACTTGGCCCAAGCCTACCAACAACTGCCAGTAGACGCCCGCACAGCTGAAGCCCAAACGATTGTGACGCACAGGGGGGCATTCAAGTGCACCCGATTGCAATTTGGGGTTAGTGTGGCACCAGGGCTGTTCCAAAACCTGATGGAACGACTACTGCAAGGGCTCCCAGGGGTAGTTCCCTACTTCGATGATGTCCTAATTTCAGGGGAAAACATGGAGGAATTGGGGGAGCGGTTAAGAAAGGTCTTGAGCATTTTCCGGACAGCCGGATTAAAAGTCAAGACAAATAAATGTCAGATAGGGGTCGAATCGGTCGATTTCTTGGGCTACCGGATAGACAAGAAAGGAATTCACCCTACTGAGAGCAAGGTTAAGGCAATTAGGAAGGCTCCAGCGCCCAAAAACAAAGCAGAGCTGCAGGCATTCCTGGGATTGGTTAATTTTACGCGGTCTTTTGAAGAACAAAGCAACTGCTATGGAACCGCTGCATAGGCTCTTAGGAAAAATACTGTTTGGTCTTGGGGAAAGTCAGAAAATAGGGCTTTTGAAGCAGTAAAGAACCTGCTCTCAAGTGATAGCCTGCTCATCCAATATCACGACTCACTACCCCTAGTGCTGGTTTGCGATCGTCCCCTTATGGGGTGGGGCTGTACTCAGCCATAGACTTCCAAACGGCACAGAAGCCCCTATAGCGTTCTACTCTAGAACGATGTCCTCCCAGAGAGGAACTACAGCCAATTAGACAAAGAAGCATTAGCCATTGTATCAGGGGTCAAAAATTCCATGAGTATGTCTTTGGGCGGAATTTTGAAATCGTGACTGACCACAGACCGTTACTGGGATTACTGGCTGGCGATCGCCAACGCCTGTGGCACTTTCGCCACGCTTGACTCGATGGACTATATTTTAGCCGCTTACTCATACAAGCTGCAGCATCGACCGGGAAAGAAGTGGGGCATGCAGACGCATTGAGCCGATGCCCACTGCCAGGGGCGATCAAGACCCCACTCCGGGACACCCATCCTCCTTATTGACTCGTTGGACTCTGGCCCAGTCACATCAAAGGAAGTGGCTCGGCATCATACCGACATTGTGTTAAGGACTGTACTCGGTTGGGTACAGAGAGGGTGGCCGCGCCGGGCTAACGGTTCAAAGAATTTGTTAAGAAACGTGATGAGCTCTCGGCTCAAGGGGTGCCTGTTATGGGGTGATCGTGTAAAACAAGTTTGGAAACCCTTGGCCTTATGCCTATTTACTTTTGTTGAATACTGTAAAGGAAAACTAATTTTCTAACAGTATTGAAAAATTGAAGGCAAACTAGTCTATTAGATGTAAGTTCCCACTTGAAAACATTGGATGGTTGCTTTAGGGGCTTGGGTAATAGGGCATATGATAACTTTGCCTCTAGTAATTTCTATTCCTCTAGCGATACCACTGATGGCCAAATTGGCCATAGATTCTTTTTCAGGACTCTTCTCCCAATAAGTAAGAGTCAGAAGTTCTTTATTCAATTTATTAGAATAATCTAGTAAAGAGAGACTTTTCTGTTAAAAAAGAGGCAACCTGGGTCAAAGCCTAGGAATCCCTTTTATACTTAGTATAGCGGAAAGAAACACAAAAGAAAAGTTGATTGGATGGAAGAAATCATTCTGCCTGGTTACATCTAAAAAGGATGCTTTGCTAAACATCCCACAATATTAAGCATGACCATTTGAATCAGCATTGTATTAAAAGTAGGGGGGGGGGAAAGTTAGCCTGGGAAAAGACGTCACAGTCCCATTGAGTCCGTTGTAAAAAGGTACAATTGTAAGTCATTCAAACAGTTAGTACATACAGCTGAATAATCCTTTGTTACTTCAGCCTGAGAAAGTTCTTATCTTGCATTAAAAAGTTACAGAGATTTGGTTGCTAAGGCAGAAAACCTTTGCATTCCATTCTATATTACATTTACTTTAAAAAGCAAAATAAAGTACAGTAATGCCTATGTTGCTTGGCCCTTACTACCCACATACAAAATATTTTCAATTGGATAAATAATTACAGGAGGAACTCAATATCTGCAGTTCTGCATAACTGATGTTGATTAATAGAGAACAATTTAGTCCATGTGCAACTTATTTTATGCAGGTGCTTGGTTCCAATCTATTTGTGTTTTGTACATGCTCAGAAGTGTGTATTCAACCTCTTCCATTCCCCTAGCGATCTTAGTGTTCTACAGCATTTCTGACCTTACATAACCATTCTCATTCCAAATGTTACTTTCCACACAATGAAAATAAGGAACAAAATTGAGAGGAAGAGGAGAAAATCTGAAATTGCCAAGATATAATATTCTTATTTCTGCTTTTTCCTTGTATTTTCATTTTCGGTTAAAAAAAGAAGAAGAAAGAAAGAATACAGAACTTCAATATTAAGGGTTGGGAAATAAACTTGGAAAAAAGAAAAAAGGACTTTAGAAAAATGACTAGTTGGTAAAAATAAGATACAGAAGCAACACAGAAGATTCTCTCTTTTTCTCAGTGACTCCATCAAAGCTTTTCAAAGGTTCCCACACAGATGAGATAGAAGTAACAGCAAAGAACAAAGTACAGCAAAGCTTAACATAACTCTGCATTTCTTCCCAAAGCACTATGAATGATAAAGCCTATCCTTTGATTAAAAGTAGATCTATAAGTCATATTCCCTTTTCTCCACCCTAGTGTCTTCCATATATGGGAAAGTATAAGCAAAGCAGTGGTTTCTGTTTTCTTTTTTGTAGACACACTGTCTGCCTTTCTACAACAATGCTATGGAATAAATGTATGCAGTTATTTACAGAACTATATAGAAAAATCCAGATGTTCTGATCACTTCAGTGGAAATCTCATTTGGCCCTAGAAAGGCACTGGATGTTTCCAAAACTGTCTGCCGGAGACTGAAGATTCAGCTGGACCTCATGCATATTCTTAGTAGGATATGCCCAATGGAAGGACAGAATTTATAAGTCCTGAGATTCATCTACCTCTCTCACATCCCAGATGAAATGCTGACATGTTGTCGAATCAAAAATACAAAACGATAAACAGGAGTTGATAATATCCTTTATTTCCTGAACTGATCTGATCTGTATTATGATCACAGAAAGGCCACTGGTTGTACTGTAATGTGAGGGGCACAGTGACCAGGAGGTCCTATTTCTCAGTTATGGCCTCAATTTCATATAATAGCCTCCATTAACACCTAGAACTGGCTTCAACTCTAATGTTTCCCGAGTTCTTCTAGCAAGCAATTAGTGATTGTCATAATTATTACTACTATTCTGTTTATTACAATTGTCATGGATCTGAATGGTTTATCCTTTATCAATTGTGTTGTAAATGTTGTACCTTGATGAACGTATCTTTTCTTTTATGTACACTGAGAGCATATGCACCAAGACAAATTCCTTGTGTGTCCAATCACACTTGGCCAATAAAAATTCTATTCTATTCTATTCTAAATTATGGGATATTTTTCTTCTGTTCAATTGTGTCTGATTCTTAGACAGCTCCTGGACAATCCCTGCACTTTTCTTTGCAAGGTTTTCCAGAAGTGGTTTGCCATTGGCTTCTTCATAGGGCTGAGAGAAAGTGACTGGTCTAAGATTACCTTGCTGGTTTCATGTCTAAAGTGGACTAGAATTCCTGGTCTGTTTTATGCTAGCAACACACATAATCTCTCTCTGTGTATCTCTCTCTGTCTCTCTGTCTCTCTGTCTCTGTCTATCTCTGTCTGTCTCTGTCTCTATCTCCCTCTCCCTCCCTCTCTCTCTATATATAAAAATTCATTTATTGTTGTTGTTGTTGTTGTTTGATGAGAGTTTGATCAAAGCAAAGTTATATCTGCCATCCTTGAATAAGCTGCAGATATTTTCTTTGTCAGTAGAGAAATAATAACTTTCTTTTTCAGTATTATATTCCCTTCCATTGATGAATCAGTAAACATTGCAGTATCTTTTTTAAAAAAGATGGAAGTATAAATGGAACAGAGAAGTTGCCAGAATAGTTGTGACCATATTTCATATTTTGCAGGAGAAGCATTTAACAACAATATGCTTCCTTAAATTAAAATGTTTTTTAAAGTTATGTATCTTTTTTCAGAAATGTTGAAAGACTCTTTGTTGAGGTACAGTAAATAAAATGGTAGTGAGAAGGACAAAGTGAGAATAGCATATTTTAGAATGCAAGATGTCTCCAAGGATAAAATCTTTCTCAGTGGATAATTCCTCTTTTCATCAGTAAATTCCAGCAAAAGAAGTGGTTTAGAGTTTGATCTGAAGTTTACCCATCAAGTAAACTTCCTGGAGTTAAAAGTATTAGTGAATCAGGACTATTAATGATAGGCTTGTGCTTTCCTCATTGTTTTTGTATTCTTTTTTCTTTCATCTCAGACCACCTCTTATTACTGGGCAACTGAAACCACATGTATCAAGTGTGCAATTGAAAAAACTCTGAAAATTTTCAGCTTCCGAGTCATATTTTAGTTTCCAGTGCCTATTCTTCTCAAGGAGCTAGCTTAAATTTAGAAAAATCTGAGTAAGTTACTTTGAATTCCTCCAATATTTTTTTCCTCCATAAAAGATTCAGGGTGGAAGAGCAGCCAATATTAAACTATGGTTTTAATAAGAATCATAAAGAAAAAATGTATCAATATTTTAGACAGATTACTATTAAACTGAGTGACTATGGACAGTCTTTATTTCAGTGCTTGAATGTAGACTGAAGTAAGTAGAACAAGGAGGCTGACTCATATATCCTATGATTATCACTTAGTATTGTATATATGATTTATGATGATTGTATTTTATGATTATGATTATCACTTGTTGCTTTTATCCACACTGAGAGCTTATGCACCGAAGACAAATTCCTTGTGTGTGTCCAATCACACTTGGCCAATAAAGAATTCTAGACTAGTCTAGTCTAGTCTAGTCTAGTCTAGTCTGCCCTGCTCTGCTCTGCTCTGCTCTGCCCTGCCCTGCTCTGCTCTGCTCTATTCTCAGTTGGCTATAGGAATGGATGTAACACTAGATACATTAAAACAATTTAGGCTGCATTCCTATGGTTCTGGGAAAGTAGCTGGCTGACTGATATGTTTTGTTTATTTAAGTTTAGAGTTTGGCCTATCCCTGAGGCTCAAAATGGATAACAATATAATTTGAACCCAAAAACACATTTCCCTTGAAAGGTATCTTTTGTTCATGGAAAAGCACACATCCAAAACAAAACAAAAACAATACAAAAAAGTGAAACAAGATCTATAGTCTTGACCAAAAAAGACTAGATGAAGATTACCCCATGAGTTTGTACTAATTCTTACAACACTGTGTTTTGTGAAAGCAGCTCTGGAATTTTTGTTCATAATTCTTTGGATCCATATAAGGACATTGATTTTTTAAAATTTGCTAAATGTTGTTGTGTCCTATAGCATGATCTACTTAGCATCTAACATCTAATAGTAAAACTGTACCAAAAACATAATTAACATACTTTAACAGAGAAATTCTGAAAATAATTTGTCCAAATTTGAGACATTTTTTTACTGTTTTTTTGTTAATACATAATACATTTAACATTTTGTTAAAATGTTGTAAGAGGAAGATCAATGAATGAATGAAAAGTGATTGGTTACTACAATTCTAGGTGCAAAATAAAGGAAATATGCCTTTATCATGCTAAATTCTATTATGCTAAGGACTATAGTTTTTATCAATTGTGAACAAATTGCAAATCTAATATCTGAAGATGAAAAATATTATCAATGATACTTGCAGCCTTCAATTCCATTGTTTACATGTTTTCTCATCTTTGCAGTATATCTCTTCATTTTTTAACTCAAATATTATTCTATTACAGCAGAAAAGTCTACATCACACCTTCTTCTATCGGATTAGGTGAGGTAGTCTCCATTCCAAAGAAATTTCAACAGAGCATCACAGCTGTGCTAGACATCTACAAAAGTAGACCTTAAGGATTCTCCATTAAATTTTAACAGGTCTTTTGGCTGAGCCTGCCTTCATTGAACCAACTATGCACGTACTTGATTGGACTCTGAGGCTTAACTCATCCGGTTACCTAAACGTATATTTTATATGGTATTCACAAATCTAGTTTTTCTGAAAAGTTCTATTCTATAATTACACAACACAATCAACTGTATTCCTTTGGGATTCTTCCCAAGTTTATTTAAAAAAAGAAAAAAAGTTACTATGGAAATTACAACCTGCTTTTCTTCTTTCATTTCTTTTTTTTTTTAAGGAAAGAAAAAGGAATTGGTCAATCTTGCATTTGTTCATAAAACCACAAAAATGTATGTCAGCTTAATAGTTTCCTGTCAAGAAAGTCATTTCAAACTGAGCTGTTAGTTAGCAAGATGGCTGAGGTTAAAAAGCTATCTAAATCATGACCCCTTGAAGTGACTGAATGGTTGTGTGGCTGTGAAATGGCTCATTTCTTCCTGGCCCAAATACACCCATACTGTGTGTGTGAGTGTAGATGTACTCATATGTATATGTATTCATACATATGTTGTATATACTGGATGTATAAATGTATACACATATATTCATATATATTTATATTTACTTTTACAAAAGTAAAAGAAACCATGAAATATAGAAAAAAATAAAAATAAAGATATATAAAGAAGCAATTTCCAATCTTCTTTACAGCAGTTCAAACTTATTCTGCCTCCTTCCTCAATAAAATTACCTCATAATTCCTTTCTCCCATATTCAGCCCTTTTTAATCAGAAAACCCATAAATCAACAACTCATTGTTTTCCATTTCCAGCAAAAAATATCCATATGAGGTTTCCAGCCTTAATGAAAGCATTTGTCTTATCCCTGATTAAGCAGGTCAATCCAGCTATTTCCAAAAATTTCAGTGTTGGCACAATTCATTCCTCCAATATGGGTATGTCAGTATTTTTTTTACTTTCCTGCTGACCCAAACTGGCTTAGAATTTTTCTGCTCCTAACAGATGCAGAGAAAAGTTTCTGGTCTTCATCATTTATAAATGTGTGAGAAATTAATGAATGGAGATGAAAATATCCTTTGGGATTGTTTACTCTGCCTGGAAACAATGCTGGCAACCTTTTACCTCCAGGTGGATGGACTGACAGATCAACACCTTAGAATTTCCCCAGCTGCCTTTCATTTAAACATTAGTTTTGGGTGGGGTTGTGTGGGTGGTTAGAATTGTTTCGCATTTAGTATGTGGATTGTAGTCTTTGAGTGTTACTTTAGGTTTATAACACCAGTGTACTTGAAAATCAAATTCATACGATCGTCTAAGTTACGTGCAGCCATATTTGTTTCATTTAAAATGTTGCATTCCATTCTGTACAATTAGTGCAAAAATTAATACATAGATGTCAAGGGGTAGCCCACCACATCACAACAAATAGAGAAGAGTGATTTTGTTTGATTGGGTCCACAGCTGTGCCTTTTCTTGCCAGCTTTGTCTGCAACTTGAGTTTTAATTATAAGAGATGTTCTTCTTGCTCTTCCTCTGCGTTTTCATTATATGCTAGATTTTTCTAAAGCTTTGAAGAGGGCATTTCACCAAAGATTCTTAAGACTTAAAAGGATAGAACTACTTACCAATTGGCAGCTGGTTAAATATAGGAAATAAAGGCTAGAAGTAAACAGTTTCACTGTGGAGACAAGCAAGGATTGGAATGTCCCAAAAGCATTTAATGTTCTTTCTTAATCAGACTTATGTTTCATCTTTCCTACAGAAACAAAAGACAATGTATATGGCACTGTTTTTTCCAGATTTTCCTATGGCAATGCAATAGGACAGTTTTAAGGTGAGAGAGTATGATTGGCCCAAAATCAACTTTCATGGCTAGTAGTGGATTTGGACTGGGACCAGGGAGCTTCAGATCAGTTCTGGATTTATTCCTTGTTTAATCAACAACCTGGGTGGCAATTGTTTCTCTTGGACTGATGATGTCCTCTCTGTTAACTCTTTATTCACTCTTATGCAAACTGTGCGTTTACTGCAGGCATCCTCAAACTACAGCCTGCGGGCCATTAATCTGGCCTGCGCGGGACCATGAGGCTGCCCCGCCCATATTGCCCCACCCACCCACTGGCCCCCACCCTTCGCCAAGCACAGGACATACCTTCATGAGCTGGAAGTGGAAGGTAAGCCAGAGAGCTACTGAAGGCAGCTCTCAGTTTTTGACTGGTAGAAAGCTTCTGGGAGGCGGGAAGGCCAAAAATGGGATGTGCGAATGCCCCAGGAGGCCAAAAATGCACCCGTTTTTGGCAGGCACCTTTGCGCATCCCATTTTTGGGTGGTAGAAGGCTTCTAAAAGGACAGGAAGGCCAAAAACGGGACACACGGACACTCTGGGCACCTCTGCACATTCTATTTTTGGCTGGCAGAAAGCTTCTGGGGGCCGGGAAGGCCAAAAACAGGATGCACAGATGCCCTTGAAGGCCAAAAATGCACCCATTTTTGGCTGACAGAAGGCTTCTGGGGGTCAGGAAGGCAAAAAATGGCATGTCCTGTTTTTGGCTGGCAGAGTGCTACTGGGGGCTGGGGAGGCAGGCTCCCCCACCACTGCCGCTGCTGCTTGGCTGCCCTTCCTTCTCCCATTCAACACTGGGCAGTTGGAGGAGGAGAGGGAGGGAGAAGGGGCTGGCTGGCTGGCAGATCAGTCTGCTGAGCCACAGCCTTGGGGCTTCCTCACCAGATACACTCCAAGCGATGCCTGCCCAATTCGATCCTGCCTGCCAGGTGCATGAAGCCTTTGCCAGAACCTGTTGCGCACATTCAGCATGTGTGGAGGAAGCTCCGGGATGGCCAGCAAGATTCCAAAAGTGGATTGAGACTGCCGAGATGCAAATAGAATGGAGTGGAATGGAAATAGGAGAGACTGGAATGGGAATAGGAATAGGAATAGGAATAGGAATGGAAGAGATGGGATGGGATGGAATAGCAATAGCAATAGGATGGAGTAGGAGTGGGAATGGGAATGGGAATGGGAATAGGAAGGAATGGAATGGAATGGAATGGAATTTAATGAGGTATTCCAGGGCACTGCCAGGATTGAAGGAGATCCTGCAGAAGATGCCCCAGGAGCAAGCCTCTACTCTGTACCCATCAAACATTCCATGTCCTTGGTTTCTGTTCCCCACCCCCATTTGCTCTTCAACTTTGTTGTACTTGAAATCTTAATTTCTCCAGAGATGCTCCAATAGTGGAAAGGAGAGAGGGGGAGGGAGGGAGGGAGGGACGGAGGGAGAGAGAGAGAGAGAGAGAGAGAGAGAGAGTGAGTAAGAGAGAGAGAGAGAGAGAGAGAGTTGTTGATTGTAAGCTTCTTGGGGTTGAGAAGAATTGCTGCAAAACTGAGTTTCCTGAAGTGGACCACTAGACTCCTTAACAACTTAAAAATGATCTAGTAAAAAGAAGTCAGCATCATGGAAACAAAAGCAAATAAAATATCCCCAGGAGCAAAACAAATTAAAGTTTAATTTGTGTGTTTTGTTTAATGGACTGCTAAATTGGCAAAATGGACTGCTAAATTGGCCATGCCCACCAGTCACATGACCACCTAGTCACACTCACCCAGCCAGTTTCCCCTCCCCCCCAACAGTCTGGGGGACTGTGAATTGGCCCCCTGTTTAAAAAGTTTGAGGACTCCTGGTTTACTGTTTCATTTCCAAACTATACTTTTCCAGCCAATATCAATTCAATCGATCAAGTTTTAGAAGAATTGGCCTATTAGTGTTTGTTTCTACCTATGAAATGGAGAAATATAGTTTTACAAGTTTCAGGAAACATTTCAGAAGTATGAGAGAAGAACAAGGAAGACAAAATGAAAACAGTCTGAGAGGTCTAAAACTCTTCTATAATAAATTACAACCTACTCTGAAGTCAATGTCAAGAACCCACTAGGAAAGAAGAGAACACAAAGAAGATTACACTGGGCTAGTCCCTAGGTGAGGAAAGGCAAATTAGGGCTTACGGCTGTGAGTTATCACAATTATATATTTGCCAGATTTCCTGGAGGTATCTGGATGACAATTTGGTTGTCAGCACGGGTCTAGAAAACAAGACCCAAGTTGTTTTTGGCATATCAGATGTTAAACTGATAAATTAAACACAACAAACTTTTGTTTTGGCACAACTATGTTAAATTGATGAATTAACTAAATTTTGTTTGGCAAACTGATGTTAAATTGATGAATTAAACATAACAAACTTTTATTTTTTTAAATATTTTTTTCCTTTTGTGCTGAAACACCCAAATTTGAGAGAAAATTCTGCAGAAGTGATTTTATAAACACGCCTATATTACCTTAATCAAAATAAATATTCATTTTGTCCCTTTCCTTTATTAAAAATAAACTTTTCCTGTTGTTACTAAAAAGCAGTGTTAAGTGTCAAGCATAATGCAAAATTTTACATGGAAAGATCTAGCAGATAAAGCCATAGAGCTATAAATCAACTACTATTTTCCATCCTATCCTACTACTGATAGTGAATTCAGAATTCAATGCACACAAAATACTAAAGAGGCCAGGGGAATTTGTTTGTTTATAGATTAACCACAACTGCAAAATAATGCAGGGAAAAGTGAACCTATTCAATGGACAAAGAAAGCTAAGAGAAAGGAGATGGACGATGAAATGGAAAATTCCAGTTTACAACCTCTGGAGATAATCCAGACCAACTGATCAGTTCAGTAAGAAGCTTACAGTCACTCTGCTTAACTGATCTGGAAGTTTTCATCCTGCATCCCAGAGGCCTTCTGGACTTGCTAATGTATATGAAAAAGAATATAGGACTACTGATCTGGAAGAGAGGGAATCAGCTGAACTTTTCCTAACAACCCATTTCATTTATAATGACATTTTAAGGAACTTGTTTCCCTTTATCATCATACAATATTTCCCTTATATCTTTTTAAGTTGCAAGCCTGATGTCAGGGTCCAGTTTTAATTACAAGTCGCTTTTAGAATAATTTTTTTTAATTGGCCAAGTTAATTGGACACAAAAGGAATTTTGTCTTAGTTCAGGGGTCTCCAACCTTGGCAATTTTAAGACTTGTGGATTTCAATTCCCAGAGTTCCTCAGCCAGCTGGCTGAGGAACTCTGGGAGTTGAAGTCCACAAGTCTTAAAGTTGCCAAGGTTGGAGACCCTGTCTTAGTGCATATGCTCTCAGTGTACATATTTAGTGGTATGGTTATGCATTAATAAATAAATGTGTCCATTTTTAATGATCAAATCACATCTGAGTCAAACGCTAGAGCAATGTTTCTCAACCTCAACCACTTTAAGAAGTGTAGACTTCAATACCCATCAGACTGCATGCTACCTCAGACCTCTTAGCACCAGGAGGTAAGTAATGTGGTTAAAAACTAGACTTTATAATATATAGAATATAGAATTCAAATGTGATTGGACACACAATAATTTGTCTTTGGTGCATATGCTCTCAGTGTACTCACTCGGTGTACACTGGCTGGATTGAAATATTAAACCTCATTCCTTGAAATAATGTCCATTCCTTGGGCTGGATCAGTTTCTATGATAATCTAGATTGTATGGACATTGAAACTACAGTCTTAATATTACTTACTGTTAGGTAGACGTAGCAAGTACATTCTGATTAATTTTCAAGGGAATAAATATAAGATTTCAATATTTATAATGTTGAAGAACCATTACAAAGCAGAAGATTTGGAGACACTATGTTAATATTTTAAGATCCAGTTCTTTGGAGCATTCTCTCATACGGTTAACAATGATATAATAATTAGAATGATAACAAATATATTTTTTCATTTTATATTAAATTAATTATTCTATCCTGAAATGATTTGATTTCTTTTCCCACTTTAGTTGTGGGAATTAAAACTAAAGTTGTAATTTAATGTTAGCTGGGCAATTTTCTCATTTTCATGGTCTATTAAAAGAAACAATGATTTTAAAATCAAATCTAACGGAGCAACTTTTAAACTTGTATGAGTTTGGAATACATCTACTTGTGAAGTAGTTTAGCTCAGCTTACCCCATCTGGGGTGAATTTAGAAACTGATGCCAACATCTTTTCCTGCCTAGCTACACTCTACTGTAGCCTCCACCATTTATTGGCAAGTTCAGACATAAAGCATCCATCATAGCACCACCTGTCTTTATATATGAACAGAAGATGCTTTGAATGCAGGGTAAATTTATATCCATTCCACATCTGTAGAGAAATATATACACTTTATATGAGAAATCACAGTTTCATTATTTTTATTTCTCTCTTTGAATCAATCAGAAGATATAAGATTGATTTTTATGGGCATCTTTTTTTTTTTTTTGCATGTTGCTGAAGAAATAGTCAATGAAAATATACAAATAGCTTCATTCAGTTCTTTCATTGGCAAAGAGAAACAGTGCTGGAACATTACCGCTAAGCAACAGATGGGAATATACTTAAACCACAAAAATTTGGAATTCTTGCCCAGATGCCCCAAATGCTTTCTGGTTTCATGGGGATGGAGTGGAGGAGTGAGAGGATGGTTTGATCTTCCAGACAAGAAAGATTGATTGTGCTGGCTTACTTTAAAAGTACCTCTGATATCAAGAAAGCATGAAGAATATCTTTCCTGCTAGAATCTCCAACTCCAAATTCCATTCAGTGCACACAAATAAGTTCATATTTTTGTCATCTGGTTAGATTAAGCAGCCTGGAAAAATTAGAAGCTTCTTCAGTTTTACAATATGTTCAAATGTTTTAAGGACTTGATTCTGAGACATGCTCACATGGTGGAAAGATTCATGCATTATATAAACTGTAATGTCAGTGGGTTTGAGCTTAGCACACAACATGAATCCATCCATAATTGTTTTAAATCACTTACATTGGTTTAGTGTTATATGTTAAAATATACCATGAATTAACATGATCTGATAAGCTCCAGTGGGCTTTTGTTTGTTTATTTATTAAATGTGTTTGCTGGCCATCTCACTGCAAGGTGACTCTGGGCAGCTTCACAGCATCAAAATGAAATCATAAATATATGTATAAAATCATAACAAAATTGTAATAAAAATAGAGGTTATAACTCAAAGATGTAGAGGAAGAGAACAGAATGTATTGGGGATGGGAGGTGGGAGCTACTATTAGTCGGTCAACCATCTCCAATGTGGTACTCCCTCAAGTTGATGCCCCAAGCCAACTGGCAGAGTCAGTTCTTCAGGCTCTTGTGGATGGTGACGAGGGAGGGATCCAATCTTACCTCAAGAGCGCAAGATGTTCCAAAGGGCCAGGGCTGTTAGTGAGACGATATAAATAAAACACAAAAGATCACAACACCCTAGCTATTGAAAATATATATTTGCCATTTAACAGATAGCAGCACCTGAGGAATTAAAATAATATACCATTGTTCTAGGGAATAACAAAATAACAAACTACTTTCACCTTATAGCCAAGAAAGCTACATGGACATATTGAAGAAATCACCAGGGTTGATCTCAACTAAAAGAAACTTTTAACAAAAGACTGGATAGCAGTAAATATTAAGCAATGTCTTCTAAATCCATATAAGGTTAGCATTAGTCTTAGTAGAAAGCATTCAAGAGAAATGGAGATGGAGGAATAAATCATGGAGAAAATATTCATTCTGAACCTCAGTGGGTTTTCTTTTCTTTTAGCTTAATAGAACGTGGCAATTATTTATTTATTAAGGAATAACTTAACCTCCCCTTTATTTTCCTCATATTCATAAAAGTTTTATGTTCCATTCAGTCGTATTCTTGCTCTTAAGTGCCCAGTCACCTTATTTTATTTCATTTAAGAGTATTAATGGCCTTATTCTTACCCACCCCTAAAATATAGAGAAAGGAAGAAGACATAATACCTTTCTCCTTATGCTGCAGATCCTATCACCCTCATAATTTCCCACTTCTCTTTGTTTTGATATCATTTTTTTTAACTATTCAACTAGTGACTAGAAATCCACACTACTTTCAGCTAATCTGTGATCTGATTTATACTTTATGATAACATAAGATTAACTCAATTATTTATTTGTTGAATAAAGTTACATCCATTTACATCCATCCATTACATCCAAAATTACATCCATTTTGCATTCCTCTCCAGTCCAACGACCTCCAGATATGTTTGATTCTCATGGTCTATCTGGCATGGCCAACCACCAGTGAAAATTAAATAAATTGGTTCCTATCAGTGCTACTCAGGAAGTCTGTTTACCTAATGCTACATTTGTGAATAAAAACATATGTTACGATTGGCACAATTGTTGAAAAAACTTTCAAGAAAAATAGGAAAATAATTGGGATATGGAAATGATCTCCACGTGGAAAGTGGTCATGGTTTCAATGGTTATATGTTTTAGGAATTTTATGCCGGCCATATGCTGAGACTACAAAATAACCATCTCTCTTACCCTGAAAATGACCCAAAGCAAAACAAGAGATAAAGTCACTCTTTGGGTTCAGCCAACATAAATATAGGAAAGTCAAATATAGGAAATATAAGCTCTCAATTTGAATTTCAGCAAATACTGCTTTTCTGCTCTGTTATACATTCTCTTCCTCTTTTCCAAAAGAAAGTTGTAGTGAAATCTTAATAGCTGTTAAACCGTGTAGAGAAGCTGTTTGAGACAAGTCACCAAGGATCATGGGATTATATTAATGACACTAGAATAGAACTCTTGATTGCAGAAAATATGACTTCAATAACAGAGTTATTAATGCTTGGAATACACTACCTGACTCTGTGGTCTCCTCTCCAACTCCTAAATGCTTTAACCAAAAACTGTCTACCATTGACCTCACCCCATTCCTAAGAGGACTATAAGGGCGTGCATAAGTGCACAAAAGTGCCTACCGTTCCTGTCCTATTGTTTCCTTTCAATATATGTTCCTGTATATAATGTTATGACAAAATTAAAAAATGGCAAATTCTAAAACAAGCATCACAATCCTACAAATGTACTTTGTTCTAGTAAACACCATGCCACTAAACATGTTCAATCTTTTCCCCCCTAGTGGAATTCTTTAAAAGGAAATCAAAATTTGGCATCCTGGCAATGAATGAAATACAATAATTACACTTGCAAAGAAGCTGAAAAAGGTTTTTATCTCATTTTATCCCCACCACTATCTTACACCATCTTATACCCAAAAAGTCCTCTGCCTATTTGTCTCCAGAAATCTGGTCACTCCCAATGAGCAAAATGTTTCTTTATATTTGATCCAAAAGATCCCTGAGCATTAACCTTCAAGGTAAATAAAGGAGATCCCCAACGTGTTGCATGGTTTATATTTTAAAGATATTTTAGGAACAACAACAAAATAGTAGACCATGAAGGTTAGTAGAAACCTTCTTGTGCCAAGCTATTCAGTTTAATTTTTTTAAACTATTATGGCTATGTTAACCATTGCTACCTACTTGACTGGTTTTTAGACAATAAAGCTTTAATAACTGTGTATCCAAAGACAGATATTACAGCCGTCATTATCATTCCAAAACATTACTAATACTAGAATTATGTCAATTTAAATTTTTGCAATCTTGTTTGAAGCAACCTTATAATTGCACCCAAGATGTGGAATCAAAGTCAGTCTATCTTCCAAATACAAGTGTCTTTTGTATTATCATAAAGAAACGCAAAAGAGGGAACAATCCTTTTTTACTGTATCTATTTATTCTCTTCACCTGGAAATCTTTCATGTATTTTAAGTTTCCAAGCACTAAATCTTTTAGTGAAATGGAGGACAATAGAACATTTTAAAGCAAGAGAAATTAAAACTTTTCAGAACCAAATTATTTCCAAATAACCTTCTTAAAACCTGTAAAAATATCTAACCTAGAGTTATTTATCCAATTTTTCCCTTCTTCTACTTTGTCTCTAAAGATTTGCTCCTCTTTTACATTTCAAAACAATTTCAGCTCTGCAAAAACACTCTTTCTCAGCACAACACCTTTGCTCTAATTAGTTTCATCATAAACCTACTACACTTGTGTATGCTTAAGAATTTATAGATCTCATTAATTTCAACGGGTGGGAGACAAAAGGAAAAACAAAATCTGATCGCCTTCAGATTTCTCTCCTCCTAACTGCAGCTTACATTTAAGGGGCAAAATTGTTTTGGCAATAAAGCATTCTGAATAACATATGTTTCTAAATAAGGCACCCATATTACACATTTTTTTCATGATGTTAATTTGATGAAAATAATTCACAATATTGGAAATAATGATGTGGTGGAAAGGAATTCTTTGAAAATGCTGAAACAAATGGGCTGACTTTCGTTACCAGGTGGGATACTGGGATAAGAATGGATTTCTACTGAGAAACAGCCGCTCCTAAAATTGTTCCTTATATGGAATGATTTAGCTTTAAAGTAGTCTCCACTGTTTTCACTTAACACAATGGATTTTTTTTAATGGAATAAACCTCAGGCCCAAGATTCCACTGGCTAGAAAGGAAGTAAACTGATAGAAATAAAGCTTACATCAAAATGGACAGAATTAAGAAAAACATTTTCTGGATGTCATGTTCAGATCAGTTTCCTGGAAAGTTACTATTTTTTTTTAAAAGAGAGAAAAAGTTTCTGTTCATCTCTTGGTTGAAGAGTGGTTTCTACTAATGTAATTTCCCATATTTTAGCCCTAGCGTTCCCACCACCACCCCAAACTTGGCAACCTTAAGATGTGTGAATTTCACCTCCCACAATTGCTAGCTGGGTAATTCTGGGAATGGAATGAAGTTCATGCATCTTAAAGCTGTCAAGTTTGGGAAAAAACAACATTCTCCTGGCTCCTTCCTGAAGTGTTGGGACTACAACTCTGAGAACTCCTAGAATTCTTGAAAGCATAGTCACAACTAAGTTGGGAAAGACTGTGCTAGGCATAATGATAGTAAGGTAATCCTCAGTTTATGACCAGTCACCTTTCCCCACCAATCTCTTCTCCCGTTCTGCAACCCTGGATCCCCCATGATTGCATTGGGAAAGAAGAGTAGAGCACTATTTCCCTTGGCCTCCCTGCAGGCATGTAATTCCATTCCAGAAGCAGGCACTAGTTTAGAGCACCAACAATTCATTCCAGTCATTCCCAAATCACTTCCAGGATGGAGCCACACAGCTTCTACTGTGTAGGAAGGCAGCGTGGCTCAGTGGCTGCTTCCAGAAGGAGATCTCTATAAAAAAGGTAACTGATCGATTGGAGGATACAACAGAGGGTGTGGGACCCCATAGGGTGGGAAAGCAGACCTGAGACCTGCAAAGACCCCAAGGAATGGAAAGCAGTAGGAGGAGGCTTGGGAAACCTGGAGCAGACCACGTGTGAGCTATGGAGGTAATGCAGTACAGGCCTGTCCCTGTGCTAGGCCTCTAAGGGCTTCCCACACTCCTGAGGCACTCTGTGTTCTGCTCAATGGCTTGTGTGGTTGCTTAACAACACCACACAAGCCTTGGAGAGATCAAGGATGGGCAGTGGTGGGTTTCAAATTTTTTTACTACCGGTTCTGTGGGTGTGGCGTGGCATGGCTTAGTGGGCGTGGCATGGCTTGGTGGGTGTGGCTTGGTGGGCATGGCAGGGGAAAGATACTGTAAAATCTCCATTCCCACCCCAATCCAGGGGAAGGTTACTACAAAATCCCCATTTCTTTCCAATCAGCTGGGACTTGGGAGGCAGAGAATAGATGGGGGCAGGGCCAGTCAGAATTTTTACTACCAGTTCTCCGAACTATTCAAAATTTTCCCTACCAGTTCTCCAGAACTGATCAGAACCTGCTGAAAGCCACCTCTGAGGATGGGAGTTGTTAAGTGAGGCGATCACATGGATGCCTTGCTTATCAATCATCACAAATTGCAATTGTAATGGGGAGGCTCAGATCATAAATTGGGGATTAGCTGTAGCAGGGAATTATACCTCTTATAGTGAAGAAGACTGAACAAGCAGTGTTCTTAAAATTCTGAGATCTCATTTTCAAAGAGAGACTGATACTGAGTACTGAAATATAATACTTTGGTAGTAATAATATAAATATCACTCAGGGAGGGAGAATCTAATAATACTTTAACTATGTTTACGGCTGCTTGGACAACAGACTGCTTTTCTAGATCAGTCCTAGGTGTTCTTTTGGTAAGAGTGTTTATCCTTCTTCTAAAAGCTTGGAATATTTTTCTCTTATTTAGCAAGAGAACTGGGTTATATCTAATTTGTAGATCTTTCGAGTTCAAAAGTTTTATAATCAAGGCTATTTCAAAATCCAAATAGAAAAACTACTTTGACTGATTCTCTGATACTAGGCCAAGTTTTAGCCATCAAAAAAATACTGTAGAATTATTTGTCAGAATGAGCAACAGTGAATAATATAAGATTTGATGTTCTGGCTTGACCACAGAATGAATCAACTTCATAAAATAGCTGTAACCAAATAATTCACAATCTATTGCCCAATGGGCAATGGGCTGATTGGAGTGGGAAGAAGACTCCAGTTCTGGGAAAAGTGTTGAATAAGAAACAACTCAAACAAACAAGAAAATATGGGGAACTCCCAGAAGGAACCTTCTGGGAGATTAACCTCAAATCTAGGATATTTCCCCTTTCTAACTGTGAAAGGCTTTGAAGTAAGGGCAGAAGTTAGCAAGTTGCAGTGTGAAATGGGAAATGGGAAATTCTTTTGCCAACTACTGAAACCATAATTACTGAAACCATGAATTACTTTCACTGTGAGTTGGACAGTCATAACAATATAAATGGTTAGCCATTTTATGGGCAGCATTTTTCAAGCAACTCATCTGTACAGTTACATGACAAATAATATCATTATAAATAGCAAAAATAAAGTAAATTAATAAGCAAATAATAAGCAAAAAACAAACAAACCCCACAACAGTATTTTGAATTTCCTTGACCAATTTGACATATAGGGCCTTTGTTTAACCAGATAGGAAAAGTATATTATACTTTTTAAAAAATCTGCTATATAGAAAGTGACAAGAAAGAAGGTCTTTTAGAGCAGGGGGTCTCCAACATTGGCCATTGCTGGCTGGGGAATTCTGGGAGTTGCAGTCCTCTAGGCTTAATATGGCCAAGATTGGAGACACCTGTTTTAGAGGGTTGAGTATAGGGAAATAGTGGGAAAAGTGCCAGGTTGCATAGAAACAAACATATAAAGGTATGAAAATACATACACTTACTAGAAAATTTTCTAAAACAAAATTAATTTGGACCTTTGATTATCTTTTCTTACAACAGTCCAGAAACATTATTCACTACTGCTGTGTCTTGTTTTATAATTTAGCATGATGTGTGAATCTTATCTTGTGGCTTGTTCAAAGCATTGTTAAACAATCTATGTGTGAAGCCAAGCAAAGGATGACATAGACAACTGGAAAAGAGGACAAAAGGGGAAAAAATGTGGACTAGAGGCGTTAGGGGGCAAAAGGTTTCAACATATAACTGATTAACCTCTTGTCAATTTCAGGCAGCAGGGAAGCAGGTGGGAGGGTATTAACCAATTAAGGTCATTGTCTTGTTAATTTATGTTGGTACTTATTAGGGAACTATTGATAAAAGCCGCTAGGAAGAGAAAGCTTGTCGATACTCAAAATCACAAGGATTTCCTTTTTCATTAGGAACACACCATTTTTTGGAGATTGAAAGACACATAGGGCCTTTGTTTAACCAGATAGGAAAAGTATATTATACTTTTAAAAATCTGCTATATAGAAAGTGACAAGAAAGAATTCAGCCAGCAAAGCTGGCTGGGGAATTCTGGGAGTTGCAGTCCTCTAGGCTTAATATGGCCAAGATTGGAGACACCTGTTTTAGAGGGTTGAGTATAGGGAAATAGTGGAAAAAGCGCCAGGTTGCATAGAAACAAACATATAAAGGTATGAAAATACATACACTTACTAGAAAATTTTCTAAAACAAAATTAATTTGGACCTTTGATTATCTTTTCTTACAACAGTCCAGAAACATTATTCACTACTGCTGTGTCTTGTTTTATAATTTAGCATGATGTGTGAATCTTATCTTGTGGCTTGTTCAAAGCATTGTTAAACAATCTATGTGTGAAGCCAAGCAAAGGATGACATAGACAACTGGAAAAGAGGACAAAAGGGGAAAAAATGTGGACTAGAGGCGTTAGGGGGCAAAAGGTTTCAACATATAACTGATTAACCTCTTGTCAATTTCAGGCAGCAGGGAAGCAGGTGGGAGGGTATTAACCAATTAAGGTCATTGTCTTGTTAATTTATGTTGGTACTTATTAGGGAACTATTGATAAAAGCCGCTAGGAAGAGAAAGCTTGTCGATACTCAAAATCACAAGCATTTCCTTTTTCATTAGGAACACACCATTTTTTGGAGATTGAAAGACACATAGGGCCTTTGAGTAGCAGATTAGAGACCTGACTATAAAAAATGGCTGGGTTCAGGCAAAATAAATTTAATTTATTCCTAACAAACAGGAAGCAGCAGGTGAAGCTAAGCAAGATCACATCAAATACCTGTACTATTAGCACAGGGGCCCCCAAGGCTGTGTGCTCTCCCCACTTCTCTCTGTATACCAATGACTGCATCTCCAATGATCTATCTGTCAAGCTACTGAAGTTCGCAGATGACACAACAGTGATTGGTCTCATTCGAGACAATGATGAATCCGCATATAGGTGAGAGGTCGAACGACTAGCCTTGTGGTGCAACCAAAACAATCTGGAACTGAACACGCTCAAAACCGTAGAAATGGTGGTAAACTTTAGGAGAAACCCTTCCATACTTCCACCTCTCACAATACTAGACAACACAGTATCAACAGTAAAAACCTTTAAATTTCTAGGTTCTATCATATCGCAAGATCTCAAATGGACAGCTAACATCAAAAATATCATCAAAAAAGGACAACAAAGAATGTTCTTTCTGCGCCAACTCAGTAAGCTCAAACTGCCCAAGGAGCTGCTGATTCAGTTCTACAGAGGAATTATTGAGTCTGTCATTTGCACCTCTATAACTGTCTGGTTTGGTTCTGCAACCCAACAAGAAAGACACAGACTTCAGAGGATAATTAGAACTGCAGAAAAAATAATTGCTACCAACCTGCCTTCCATTGAGGACCTGTATACTGCACGAATCAAGAAGAGGGCCATGAAAATATTTACAGATCCCTCACATTCGGGACATAAACTGTTTCAACTCCTACCCTCAAAACGATGCTATAGAGCACTGCACACCAGAACAACTAGACACAAGAACAGTTTTTTCCCGAAGGCCATCACTCTGCTAAACAATTAATTCCCTCAACACTGTCAAACTATTTACTAAATCTGCACTACTATTAATCTTCTCATCGTTCCCATCACCAATCTCTTTCCACTTATGACTGTATGACTGTACCTTTGTTGCTGGCAATCCTTATGATTTGTATTGATATATTGACCATCATTTGTGTTGTAAATGTTGCACCTTGATGAAGGTATCTTTTCTTTTATGTACACTGAGAGCATATGCACCAAGACAAATTCCTTGTGTGTCCAATCATACTTGGCCAATAAAATTCTATTCTATTCTATTCTAAAAGTCACAACTTGGCAGCAACATTTGGTGGAGCTCTGCATCGTACCAAAGGCCACATGGGGTTCTGAGCCTCTTCCTGAACGTGTCAGCTATAGGGTACATATTGGTTTGCCTTTGAAGCTACATCTATCAGTGCTTTCTCTCGATTGCTGGACAACTGTAAAAATCTCAGGGAAGAGATTGGATATTATGCTTTAATATTATTATAATATTTAACTATTAACTATTATTTAACTATTAATAATATTTAACTATTTCTTAATGAGAAGGTCCATGCCAACAGAGAAAACAGCTATTAAGCTTCCCAGATATAAAATCAGAGTTCTGGTTTGACAATTCCATCTGCATGAAGTATCTCTCTGGGATGAAGACCAGGTTACGATCTCCTCTAGGCCTAAGGTTTAGATTTCTTGAATTCTGTTGAATCTGGGAGGAGTGTTCTAAATCAGGGGTCCCCAAGCTTTCGGACCTCAGGGACCACTAAATTCATAATTTTAAATCCCACGGACCACTAATATGATCTGCCTAATGACCAGCTGGGTGGGCGTGGCTAGGTGGTCATGTGACTGGGTGGGCGTGGCCAACCCAATGTCACTCACATTGAGGGGTGCCTCTACTCACCCCTCTCCTACCAGTCACTCCTCACCTGCCCGCCCAGGCTCCTTAGGGCCCCAACAAGAAGCAGTTGTTGGAGCTAAGCAGCCACCATGAGAAAGGGTTGGCAAAACAGCTGGCTCAGTTCAAATTGGCCTGCTGTGACGTTCGTTGTAGCAACTAAGTTTTCCCCATCTCCTAGATCAGGGATCACCAACCTTTCGGATCTCAGGGACCACTAAATTTATAATTTTAAATCCCGTGGACCACTAATATGATCTGCCTAATGACTGTCTGGGTGGGCATGACAAGGTGGTCATGTGACTGGGTGGGTGTGGCCAACTCAATGTCACTCATTTCAAGGGGCACCTTGCCAGCCTCTACTCGTTACTACTCGTGTGCCCGCCCGGGCTCTTTAGGGTCCCAACGGGAAGCGGTTGTTGGAGCTAAGCAGCCACAATGAGAAAGAGTTGGCAAAACAGCTCAGTTCAAATTGGATTGAGCGAGAAGAATGCTCAGCAGAAGCACTTCACTGAGGACTAGGAGCATAAGCATAAGCAGAGGGAAGACCTGCGGGAGTGCAAGGCCAGGTACTGGCACCTGGAGACTCAGCGGCTGAGATGGTTAGCCAGTTCCAGGCCATGATGCAGTCCCACTGGAAGGAGGCCCTCCGGCTCTTTGCCACCAATGGCGCTTCCCTCCAGCCTTTGCCCAAAGCCCCGCACCAGGAAGCTGAAGCAGACCCCAAGTCGGAATTTCTGCCCCCCTCTGATGCTCACAAAAAGACTCTGCAGCAACACAAACATTCATTACACATATCCGTCCCCGGGGCCATAGTTTGAGGACCCCTGATTTAGTGCACTATAAAAAATGCAAATAATTTTTCTGCGGACCAGTAAAATTTTCTCGCGGACCACCAGTGGTCCACGGACCACCAGTTGGTGACCACTGTTCTAAATCACATAAGGACTTTCTCCATGTACATATACATGTAACAATGTATATTTTCATAATACGTAAATGATTTATGAAAGCTGGGAAACCTTAGAGATCTTGCTTGGCAGATAGATAAGGTTGGCACAGCACAGTGTCTTTGTTACTTCCCTCATTGCTATGATCTAACTATGCAACAAATAGTGACTAATGTATAAGGTATGCTTCACAGATTGACATGCAAATCTTAGAAGAAATTTTCCTTTGCCCCAGGATAATTGCACCTTCTTGGGGCACCCCATTCAGTACAAGTGGAAGCAACTACTTAATGTTCTTCTTACAATAATATTTTTGCTGGACTTCTTCCATCTGAGTAATAATCTTGACTGTTTACAGTTGTTTCCATTGTTTTATTTCCATCGAGCTAATCCTAAATGCAATGAGCTAGAAGTAACCTGACTATAACGTTAACACAGTATTTCCAAATAAGCCTGTTGAAGACCAAAGCCTAAACTTTTTTTTTCACCCAAATACCGCAATTTCCTAATCTACCATGTCAAGAATGGAGCAGAAGTGGAAATGAATATTTTTCTTTAATCATGGAACATAATTTATGGCCAGTTCATTTTTTAAAATCTATACATTTTTGTATAGTCCTCCCAAGTACATATCTCCATATATATGGTTAATTCTTTCATTGCAACTTCTGTGATCTCAGAATCAGAGAATTTTCACAGGGCTATCCAGTTATTCTCTTAAAGGGGCTTAGAGATTGTTATGCAGTCTTCTGTCCAGGTACTAATGAGATCGAGATCTGCTTAGCTTCAGAGGTGCCAAGTTCTAGGAACTAGCTTTTAGAAATGGAATGTATATTCCACAACAAAGGTTTGGTTGTTGAAGTACATAACAAGAGTTATCTAAGACCCTGAGTGATCCAGAAAAGGTCTGGCTTTACAAATACATGGGATTACTTTTGGTTCAGAAGGGTGGTGATTACTTACTAGCAGCTAGCAAAAACGTCTTCTGAAAATCATGCCAGATGACCCACCTTACTTCTGCTAAGGTCAGTAGCTGTGGAACAATCCAGGGAAAGTTCAGTTTGTTATTTGCTTGCACACAATAGACAGAACCTTGCCAGACTAAACACTACTCTCACCCCAATGGTTATGCCCTGGGAGATTGTAGGGAGTGGCTATCCTAACTCTCTCCCTCTGCCTCCAATCCAGATCCAGGCTGTGTTGTCTCTTGTCTCATCCCCCTGCCTGGAATGTGCTCCCTCCTTCCTGAGAAGTTGCTTCACTATAATCCATCACAGTAGCCCTTGAGAAACCTTAGTTTCCCAAAGGTAACTGCAGCATAGCTTCGAGCATATGGCTTCTTCTGCCAGGTGTAAGAGAATAAAATAATCCTTTGCTTCCTTTTCCTGTCTCTGCATTTGGCATCTTCTGCTTATTCTTTTCCTAGCCTAAAAGAAATCACTCTTAGTTTGCTCGTGTTTAAAGGTGAATATAGGGACTTTGCTCTTCATTCAAGTTTTGAAAATGGTAGCAATTTCTTTTAAACTCAAACTCTTTAGTTTATTGAACTAAACTTTATTTACTTTGTGAAATTTCAGACTGCTCATTTTCAGACTCTCAACTATTAATTAGTACTTCTCTTAAACAAATACTATTCTGATTTTCGCAATTCAGCAGTCCTATGCTTCTCTGAAACCTGGTTAAATGAATCCATTGAAAATAGCAGCCTGAACATTCCAGGATTTCAAATTGAACGATCAGACAGGGTTCCAGAAACATCTGGTAAAAAGAAAGGAGGAGGCTTATGCCTATATATTAATTCAACCTGGTGTCAAGATTTTAACATAATTTACAAATTCTGTGACAACAATTTAGAGACTCTAATTATCAATTGCAAACCTTACTATTCGCCTCGTGAATTTTCCTCATTTCTTCTAATTGCTGTTTATGTCCCACCACAAGCCTGTGTAAACGAGGCATTACGAACTCTAGCTGACCAAATCATGGAGGCTGAAGCCAAACACCCTGATTCACTGGCCATTGTTTTGGGAGATCTAAACAAGGCAAACTTAAGGAAAGAACTACCAAAATACTTTCAGCATGTCAATTGTCCCACCAGAGGCAAGAATACTCTAGACCACTGCTACACAACACTAAAAGATGCCTATCGGTCTTTACCACGTGCAGCTGTAGAACACTCTGATCATTGCATGATTCACCTTGTACCTGCTTACAGGCAAAGACTTAAAGCCATAAAACCAATAATTAAATCAGTGAAAACCTGGACGGAGGAATCAGAATTAAAGCTACAGGCATGTTTTGACTGCACTGATTGGAATATTTTTAAAGATACCTCTGCAGACCTGGATGAACTCACAGATACTGTAACATCATATGTCAGCTTCTGTGAAGACCTATGCGTACCTACAAGGAACTTGCGAATACACAGTAATAACAAACCTTGGTTTACACCTAAACTTAAGCAGCTACGACATTCCAAAGAGGAAGCCTACAGAAAAGGTGATAAAATGCTGTACAATCAGGCCAGAAATGCACTAACAAGGAGATAAGAGCAGCAAAAGAAGCTACTCTGAAAAGCTAAAGAATCAATTTTCAGCAAATGAACCAGCAAACATGTGGAAAACTCTTAAAATATCACCGCTATGGCAAACCTCCTTCCCAGGCTGAAGGTAATCAACAACTGGCAGATGACCTGAATGAGTTTTACTGCAGGTTTGAAAGGAAACTACAGCCACCTATCTCCACAACCCCATCTCAGACACACCAACAACAGCCAAGCCTCCTACAACTGACCCCATTTCATTGGGTTCACAACCCCTAGTGATCACAGAAAAGGAAGTGCAGGACCTATTTCACAGACAAAAGCCAGGAAAAGCTCCAGGCCCAGACAAGATAACTCCTTCTTGCTTAAAAGTCTGTGCTGACCAATTGGCCCCATCTTCACCCATATTTTCAATAAATCACTAGAGATGTGCTATGTTCCTTCTTGCTTCAAACGCCTACCATCATCCCAGTGCCAAGAAGCCCACCATCAAGGAACTGAATGACTACAGACCAGTTGCTCTAACATCTGTAGTCATGAAAACCTTTGAAAGGCTAGTGCTTTCCTACCTGAAAACCATCACGAATCCGCTTTTAGACCCCTTGCAATTTGCATACCGAGCAAATAGATCAACAGATGATGCTGTTAATATGGCTCTGCACTACATCCTACAACATCTTGAGTCTCCAAAGACCTATGCAAGGGTCCTTTTGTAGACTTTAGTTCAGCATTCAATACCATCATTCCAGACATTCTTCTAACTAAGCTAAACCAGCTACAGGTACCGGAACAGACTTGTAAGTGGATCACAAGCTTCCTAACAAACAGGAAGCAGCAGGTGAAGCTAAGCAAGATCACATCAAATACCTGTACAATTAGCACAGGGCCCCCCCAAGGCTGTGTGCTCTCCCCACTTCTCTTCTCTCTGTATACCAATGACTGCATCTCCAATGATCCATTTGTTAAGCTACTGAAGTTCGCAGATGACACAACAGTGATTGGTCTCATTCGAGACAATGACGAATCCGCATATAGACGAGAGGTCGAACGACTAGCCTTGTGGTGCAACCAAAACAATCTGGAACTGAACACACTCAAAACCGTAGAAATGGTGGTAGATTTTAGGAAAACCCTTCCATACTTCCACCTCTCACAATACTTGACAACACAGTATCAACAGTAGAAACCTTCAAATTTCTGGGTTCTATCATATCGCAAGATCTCAAATGGACAGCTAACATCAAAACATCATTAAAAAGGACAACAAAGAATGTTCTTTCTGCCAACTCAGTAAGCTCAAACTGCCCAAGGAGCTGCTGATCCAATTCTACAGAGGAATTATTGAGTCTGTCATTTGCACCTCTATAACTGTCTGGTTCGGTTCTGCAACCCAACAAGAAAACACAGACTTCAGAGGATAATTAGAACTGCAGAAAAATAATTGCTACCAACTTGCCTTCCATTGAGGACCTGTATACTGCACGAATCAAGAAGAGGGCCGTGAAAATATTTGCAGATCCCTCGCATCCTGGACATAAACTGTTTCAACTCCTACCTCAAAACGACGCTATAGAGCACTGCACACCAGAACAAGTTGAGTGCGGTTGGTCAGCCAATTACGAATCCATCTGGTGGTGGTGCTGTCTAACCCACATTTTTCTACTTTATCTAGTAGTAGGTTATGGTCTACTTTATCAAATGCTTTACTGAAGTCCAAGTAAATTATATCGACAGCATTCCTCTGGTCTACTAATTTTGTCATTTTGTCAAAGAATGCGATAAGATTAGTCTGGCATGATCTGTTTTGACAAACCCATGTTGGCTTTTGGTTATTACTTTGTTTGCTTCTAGGTGTTCGTGATTCGTTGCTTGATTATCTTTTCCAGAATCTTCCCGGTATTGAGGTCAGACTGATAGGTCTGTAGTTTCCTGGATCTGTTTTTTTCCTTTTTGAAGATGGGAACTACATCAGCTCTTTTCCAGTCCTCTGGCAGCTCCTGTGCTCCAGGATCTTTGAAAGATATAGTTCAGTGGTTCTGAGATCACGTCTGCCAGTTCCTTCAGAACCTTGGGGTGTAATCCATCCGTCCTGGTGATTTGAACTCGTCTAGGGTAGACAGGTGTTCACTTACCATTTTCTTCCCTATTTTAACTTGTGTTTCTAATCTGTTTTTGTAGTGCTGTTTTGATAGGTTGGATTGTTTTTCCTTTTGTGTAAAGACAGATGCAAAAAATGAGTTAAGTAGATCTGCTTTCTCCCTGTTGCTTGTCATCTTCTTGCCACTTTCTCCCAGCAATGGGCCAATTGTTTCCTTGACTTTTTTCTTGTTTTTAACATGTTGGAAGAAGCTTTTTTTGTTATTTTTTACTTTTGTCGCTAGCCTTTGTTCATTGTGAGCCTTAGCTTTCCTCACTTCATCTTTACAGGCTCGGGCTATTTGCTGATATTCTGCCTTAGTTATTTGCCTCTTTCCACTTTTTATATTTGTCCTTTTTGTCTTTCAATTTGTCAGATAGTTCTTTATGCATCCATGCTGGTTTCTTTTGAGATCTACTATTTTTCTTCTTCATTGGTATTGTGTTAGACTGTGCTTTTATAATCTCACTTTTCATTTCATTTTCATTTCATTTTCATTTTATCATTTTAGTCTCTCTGTATTTTACTCCTTTTTGAATCATTATATGCAGTTTCGGTCACCAACTGTTGGTCCGTGGACCACTGGTGGTCTGCGAGAAAATTTTGGTGGTCCACAGAAAAATTATTTGCATTTTTATATTGCACTAAAGGATCTCTTATATTGCACTAGGATCTCTTATACCAATTAGATGGTCTTTGATTTAGCATAGAACTAAAGATCAGATGCCTGTCCTCAACCCATCTATAAATTTAACAAAAAAGAATAGTAGTATTTGTCCTAGGCATCTGAATATCTAGAACGTGGTACATTTTATATTTCTCTTTCTCTTTGCTGCTTAGCTGCTTCATTAACTCCCATGGAACTCCTGCTACATTCAATTTATGTGGAACACTGAAAAAAGAGTTGCAGTCTTAGATAGCTGCCAAGATCCTAGAGCACTAAATGGCCTTAATGGGCTCCATGCAGAAGACCCCAGAACCAACCTTGACCTTCTTGAAAAAAATTATTCCTTGCTAGGCTGTCTCTCTCTTAGTGTTATACCACTCCAGCAAACAGCAGCATTCAGTTCCTTATCTGTGTAGGTAACTGTCATAGGTGTTTGGAAGTGGGGGGGGGGAGTGTCGAATGACAAGTACCAAAACATCCACCATAATCTTAATGCAAACTTTGCTCTTTAAATTCAACATTGTGACAGACACACTTCATCATTTTGGTAACTTCAAGGTTGGAAAGCATGCCACAGTTCACATAGCCAGGCAAGCAAAATCTCAGGTAGAATTGATTGCTAAACCTGCAGCTACTTCAGTCAACGAGGATTAATATAGACACAGACACCTTAGCAGCAGATTTTAACTTGCCCTCACTCTGATTCTCACTCACTTTTTGGAAAGGTACATGGATAACTTTTGGAAACCTGCTGAAGCAGCAGTTGTTGGTTGCATATCTACACCCTCATTCTGCAATTTCAAACAAGCATAACTCTTACCAGAAATTGGACTGGTAAACAATTGTTTGTTTCTGGCAAAGGACAACAGTAGTTGTTGCCACTGACAATTCTCTTAAAAATGCTGTGTGAACCTAACTATGCACACAGACTAAACCAAACCTAACACAGGATGACCAATAATGGTAATTTAGAGGGGCTTGTTTACCATTCCTGGTTTTGTGAATGAGTTCTGTCTGACAATATTTCATGGCTGGAAGATATTTTAAAAACTACAATTGTGGTGAAGCACAGTTTTATGAAGCCATCTTGTTATCCTTGAAGTGGCTGGGAAATCTCTTGAGCTCTTTCCCAGATAGAGCAGTTAGATGTGAAACCATCTTGTGGAACATCAATTCCAGGAAAGGAAGAATAAGACACTAAGTTACTGACGATGTTCAAAGGTTTTCTATGATAACTCTTCTGGCTTGAAAACTAACATTTTCTTCTTATTTTAAATATAACCCAGATGCACTGTTTAAACTGTATTCCTGTTCCTTTTAATCACGTTAGTTTTGTTTTTATGTTACAATCTTTTTCCATACTACATAGAGAGAGAGAGAGAGAGAGAGAGAGAGAGAGAGAGAGAAATGGAGGGAGGGAGGGACGGAGGGAGGGAGAGGGAGCAGGAGAGAGACAGAGAGAGAATCATGAAAGCGCTGAGAAACTATGAAATGTCTACTTTGTTTGCAACTGGGGAAATAGAACAATTTTGCTAGAAGGATTGCAGAACCACAACATGGTGTATATTATTCATATTATTGGCCTAATATTTCAAGCCGATTTTCAGCTTACAGTTCATGTCAGCACCTAAACTCTTATATTCAGCCTCTTGAAAATGTCTTCTAGAGATAAAACACTCATCCATGTGCATGTGGGTGCACACATAATATAACCTGTCTAAAATCAACTCTCGTTTGGTGTTGTGGTGATATTTACAGGGCACTGATCATTTTCAGCTGTGTTCTTTAGTTGTACTGAGTTGTTAGCAAGGCATTAGCAGAAGAGATGGCTAGGAGGACTTTGTATATCTCTGGAGAATTCATTCACAAATGCATCAGGTGATTGGCCATGTAAATCCATGGAACTGTTTATGTCTGATGTACATTAAGGGGCAGAATGGTGACTACTCGTTTCTGAATCCTTTGGCAACCATTCAAACTGAGCAGATGTTATACTATCCTCGAATTTTCACTAATATATTTTCTTAACACATGAAGGGATATTTTTTTTCCAGCAATGTCAAGTCTGCCAACATCAGATTTTTGAACTGGCATAACCTGTCAATTTTCACTTCAGAAATAAATCTTGTTACTCATGTTCTGGGGAGTCTATAACATAATACACATGTTAAGATCACATTCATAGTTACTGTTGCTATTTAGTGGCAAATGGTTATGTTGTTCCAGATGTCACATTTAAACGCAAAGAAACTGAATTCAAATTCTTGGCATGTAGTAGTTTCACTGCTTTATCTTATGCAAATCAAACTTTCTCTGATTCAGTTGACAGTGTATAAAATGTAATGATAGCATCCTATCTTACAAAGGATAGTAAGAACAAATGGAACATATTTGTACTCCCTGGATACACAAAAAAATGAACATAAGAAATAAAACAGCAATGTCTTTTTTAGGCTTCTACGTGGCAGCTTGGGAGAAAAAAAAAGATGAACCTGCTTTGATAAGTTATCTCATTAAACTGTTTAAAGCATTTGCAACATTTTTTTAGGCTTTTGAGGGAAGGTCTCCCCACAAAACTCAGTTACTTTAATGAAAATTAGAAATGTGCTGTGCATATATACTGTAAATATATCCAGTATATATCCAGCACTGTTTTGCTTGATTTAAGACAATGTCTTATCTAATCCAGCATTATATGCTACCCATGCTACCTTCTAAACAGGGACAGATAAGTGATAGCCTTCTTCCACTGTAGGTTCATGGTTGTCATGATGGCCATGAACTCTTCAATCACCTCTGACCTTAGGTTCAAAGCAGATTCCAGGACCCAAATAATTTAACCACAACTTGATCACAAAGTCAAGAAGCTTGGACAGAGATGTTGCTAAACTCAGAGAAGAAAATAAGCAAGCAGAAAGAATCTTATCTTTGACTATGTTCTGGGGAGCACCTCTAAACACTACAGATAACAATAGCCACTCCCCCATCCCTACCATCCCTACCAAAAGTCATGGCTGGTGATGTACCCAAAACTAGGGTGGTCAATTTCTGAAAGAGGATCATCCCATCACTTAACCAGGTTTGGGTGTTACAAGCCAGGTTGGCCCTGAAGTGAGCTATATTGCAATTTGACCTAGTATTAATAGCACTTAGCAGCAATAGCACTTAGATTTATATACCGCTTCACAGTGCTTTACAGTCCTCTCTAAACAGTTTAGCAGAGTCAGCATATTGTCCCAAACAATCTGGGTCCTCATTTTACTAACCCTGGAAGGATGGTAGGCTAAGTTAAACTTGGGCCAGTGAGAATCGAACTGCCAAATTTCAGGCAGCTGGCAGTCAGCAAAAATAGCCTGCAGTACTGCATTCTAACCGCTGCGCCACCATGGCTCATTAAATAGTAACAGTGAGACTCCAGACCAGAAGCTCTAGAGACCAGGTTTTAGGACTAAACACGGAGGGATAGAACACAGTATTGGTCTTAAAAACCAAAGTTCCTATTTATTTCATATTCTATTTATTCTGTGTTAACCTATTAGAACTGATGATAAATCTGAAAACTTCATTATTTCATTCATTTGTTATCTGAAAAACAACAGTCTCATAGTTGAGCTCGTCTATAATTCCACTACAATTGCTTAAAGGGCAATTGCTTAAAGGCTGATTAATGGAATATAATCTTTTATTTGGGGTGGGGGTAGGTCTATTTATTTATTTATTTATTTATTTTATTTATTTTATTTTATTCAATTTTTATACCGCCCTTCTCCCGAAGGACTCAGGGCGGTGTACAGCCAAGTAAAAAATCACAGTATCAATATTAAAAGAAATTAAAACAAACATATTATAAAGTGGCCAGATTTAAAACGAATTAAAATATTAAAATATAAATAACCCAATAAAATTTTAACCCAATAAAATTTTAGGCCAGTCCCGCTTGAATAAATAAGTGCGTTTTCAGCTCATGGCGAAAGGTCCGAAGATCAGGCACTTGACGTAAACAAGGGGGAAGCTCATTCCAGACCGTGGGAGCTCCCACAGAGAAGGCCCTGCCCCTGGGGGCTGCCAGCTGACATTGTTTGGCGGACGGCACCCTGAGAAGGTCCTCTCTGTGAGAGCGTACGGGTCGGTGGGAGGCAAACGGTAACAGCAGGCGGTCCCGTAAGTACCCGGGTCCTAAGCCATGGAGCGCTTTAAAGGTGGTAACCAAAATCTTAAAGCGCACCCGGAAGACCACAGGAAGCCAGTGCAGACTGCGCAGGAGTGGTGTTACATGGGAGCAACGAGTTGCTCCCACTATTACCTGCGCAGCTGCATTCTGGACTAACTGCAGCCTCCGGGTGCACTTCAAGGGCAGCCCCATGCAGAGAGCATTGCAATAATCCAGGCGGGAAGTTACGAGGGCATGAGTGACCGTGCATAAGGCATCCCGGTCAAGGAAGGGGCGCAACTGGCACACCAAGCGTACTTGGTTGAAGGCCCTCTTGGAGACGGCCGCCAAATGGATGTCAAACGACAGCCGCCCATCCAAGAGGACACCCAAGTTGCGCACCCTCTCCGTTGGGGCCAATAACTCGCCTCCAACAGTCAGCCGCGGCTGCAGCTGACTGAATCAGGGTGCCGGCATCCACAGCCACTCCGTCTTGGAGGGATTAAGCTTGAGCCTGTTTCTCCCCATCCAGACCCGTACGGCTTCCACGCATCGGGACAGCACTTCAACAGCTTCATTGGGGTGGCCTGGGGTGGAAAAGTACAGCTGCGTATCGTCAGTGTACAGATGATAACTCACCCCAAAACCACTGATGACCTCACCCAGAGGCTTCATGTAGATGTTGAACAGGAGGGGCGATAGAATCGACCCCTGAGGCACCCCACAAGTGAGGCGCCTCGCGGTCAACCTCTGCCCCCCTGTCAACACCGTCTGCGACCGGTCGGAGAGATAGGAGGAGAACCACCGATAAACGGTGCTTCCCACTCCCAATCCCTCCAACCGGTGCAGCAGGATACCATGATCGATGGTATCGAAAGCCGCTGAGAGATCTAATAGGACCAGGGCAGAGGAACACCCCCTGTCCCTGGCCCTCCAGAGGTCATCCACCAACGCGACCAAAGCTGTCTCCGTGCTATGACCGGACCAGAAGCCGGACTGGAACGGGTCTAGATAGACGGCTTCATCCAGGTACTGGGGAAGCTGCCATGCAACCACACTCTCTACAACCTTCGCCACAAAGCGAAGGTTGGAGACTGGACGATAGTTACCCAAAATAGCTGGGTCCAGGGAAGGCTTCTTGAGGAGGGGTCTCACCACCGCCTCTTTCAAGGCGGCGGGGAAAACCCCTTCCAACAATGAAGCATTTATAATTCCCTGGAGCCAGCCTCGTGTCACTTCCTGAGTAGCCAGCACCAGCTATTATTGCTCTTCTTCACATCTGTTCCTTTTCTACAATTATCCTGTGAAAATCAACAGAAAACAGAAAAAGAAAAGATTATTTGAAAGAGGAAGATGGCTTATGCTGTCACCATTTTATTTCTTTCAGAAGTTTTATATCTTCAAAGTAAGTGTATTTGCTGGCCAATATTTTTATGAACTGCATTGTAGGATCAGAGGCAGGGGTGAAATGTAAAATTTGTTACTACCGGTTCTGTGGGCGTGGCTTGGTGGAGGGGGAAATGTGACTGGGTGGGCGTGGCCTTCTTTTTTTTAACTTTTAAAAGCATTTTTTTACAACCTCTTCAGCCGAAGAGGCTGTGAAAAAAATGTTTTTAAAGGGTTCTGATGATCACATTTTTTTTATAACCCCTTCAGCCAAAAAGGTTGTAAAAAAATGCTTTTAACGGGTTCTGACGATCCGAGCTGAGCCGCGTGATCATCAGAGGCTTTTTTTTTCTTGTAGAAGCATTTTTTTTGGCCGAAGAAAAATGCTTTTAAAAGTAAAAAAAAAAAAAAAAGGCTCTGAGGATCGCGTGGCTCAGCTGGGCATGGGGGTGGGCAGGGATTTTTGCTACCAGTTCTCTGAACCACACGCCGCCATTGCTACCAGATTGGCAGATCCGGTCCGAACCGGGAGCATTTCACCCCTGATCAGAGGTGGTATTCAGCCGGTTTGTAGCCGTTCTGGAGAAGCAGTAGCAGTGACTGCGGGTGGGCCTGTTCACCTGCCCGGATGTAATACTGTCCTATTTTGCCATGTTTTCGAGGCTAGGTGCATGCGTGGAAATTGCGTGCACCAGCAAAGCACATTCGTGGAAGTTGCACGTGCAAAGTGGGTGTGCGACTTGCGGCGAATCAGTGGTAAAATATGTGGAACCCACCACTGTGTAGGAGGCAATATGAATCCCATCGAAATCATTTTCCTGGGGGCTCAATAGGAGAGTACATCAATGGAGGTAATTGCTGCACTAACTAGCTAACCCCATCTTTCCCATGTGCTTCCTGCTCTCCCTCTGCCCATCTTTTTAATTTCATATTATTGTACTTCCACTGTTTATTTTCATTGTTTTATTCCTTTGCTATTGTTATGTTTATATTTTTATCATTGCTTTTCTATTTTATTGTTGTAAGCCACCCAAAATAGCCCCACACCAAGATGAGCGGCAAATAAATTTAACAAACAAATAAATAAATCTCTTCTCCCCTCTGGATGGATTTTATATAATAATAGAAAAGGCATTAATGCAAGAGTCGGTATTCTCCAGACTCTGGATGGAAACCAGAGCTTTAAAAAGCAATCACGGTTCTAGAGATGAATGATTAAAAACATCATTTTTAATTGATGTTTTCACACTGGAACTTAAGGATTGATGAGAAAGCCAAAATAGCCACACATTGTGGTGAGACGGACAGCAAACAAATTTAATAATAATGAAAAATAAAATAAAACATAACAAATGAATGGACTAAAGAAATAATGTGAAGCATTAGGGGAAGCCATATAGGGGAAGAATTGGCTATACAGGAAAATAAAATCATAATTGATGGAGAGTTTTAGAATACACCACAATAAATAGGTTACCTTTTAGATAATGATAATGATGTTATTGTTGTTGATTAATATTAATAATAATAATAGTAGTAGTAGTAGTAGTAATAGTAGTAGTAGTAGTAGTACCAGGAGACGCCAGAGTCGAAGATCACAAAATATCTCAACCTGGCCATCGAAACTACGTGATTAGGGATGAAACATGAAACAGTGATACTCATTGTCATCAGGGCACTTGGTACCATGTCCAAGAATTTTATAAAATACATCAAGAAATTGCAGCTTCCTGCAATAACACCAGCAGAACTGCAAAGAACTGCACTACTCGGAACATTGTATATTTTAAGAAGATACTTTGCTGATACCTAGGACACTGGCAGCAACCCGTATCAACCATTAGCACCAGTCCATTGTATTTGTGCTGCATTTTTGAATGTTCAGTTGACTTGAGTTTCATGTTTAATGAATAAAGTAAATAATAAATACGATCACTTCATTCCTTTTGAGATATCCAATATTATTCAAAGAGAAAGAATAAGAAATAGTAAGTCAAATAAATTAAAAACATGAGGTAAGAGAAAAGAAAATATAATTAAATTGAGTTTACACCTACAATGTTCACAATTTCTCTCCATACCTTTCTATCTTTGAAAAGTATCTTACTTTCACATCTATACAACACTTCATACACAAGCCTACCCTTCTGTTTAGAATTACTTTGTTTTTCAAAAAAAGAAGAAGAAGAGTTTAATGGAAAGACATAATGGCTGGAATTCTCCTGGTTAAGTGCAAATGAAACTTGGCAGCATAAAGGAACTAATAAGAGTGCCAAGTTTAAATATCCATTTACTTTGAATTCTCATGCTTTTTCTTTCTAAACGGGCTTTCCTTCAGTTAGTAGTTTTAAGGGGATATTGTAAAAATAATAATTATGCATAGCACTTTCAAAGGGCTCCAAAGTACCTAAGCATTTAAATTTTTTAGTAGAATACAAAACCTGTTTGTTTACTTAAATTTCTTTGCAGAAGATGTTAAGCAAGGCCAGTGAAAGAATGAGGCTACCATTCTCTGTTTCAGTGAAAGAGCACTCTAGTAAAAAGGCGAAAGATTTATACATCTGAAGAGAAACTAGAGTATCCAATTTGTATAGTTATTTCATGCTTATGCTTATATATAATATAATTATTCCATGCTCATGCTTATATACACTGTTGTGACAAATAAAAAAAAAAAGTACTCTATACTTGGAAAACCGGTGTTTATTATTCAGCCTATTTCTCGTCAATGTTGTTTACCTGTTGTTCAAATATGAAAAAAATACAATGTTAAAATGTTAGAAACATATGATTTTGACTTTTAACAATTCAAGTTGCAGAGCAAAAATATAGGAGTGGTTCCCGATGGTTAGGTGGATGATTTGTTTATTTATAAATGTATTTAATTTATATGGCTGCATATCTTGCTATAGCAAATCTAGGCAATTTACACAGAATAAAAATGCAAAACATGAAATAAACAACAATATAAAAATACATTAACGTTGCTATAGTAATAGGGTTCATAAACTATGTTTTGGTCATACATGCTTTATTGACTAAACCGTAATTGAGTCTGCAACACGTGCAAAGTTATAAACTATGGATTATAAAGCACGATGGCCTGGTTAGTTTGTTGTGTGAATCAGGCCAGATATAGGGACTGGTTTCTTTTTCAGTTAATAACAGCACTATGCCAGTATAGATAGTCCTCACTTATTGACTTCCATGCTATGGTCCATGGGATTGTGAAGAGTTGGACATGAAATATACATATTCTAATAAATTAACTGATCATCTTATTTGCAATATTGATAAATATATACCCAAATTTCATACATTTGAGTTGTAGCAATTTTTTGAAAATTGAGCACTTTTCTACAATCTATAGATATATCAAGTAACAATGTTCATAATCCCTGAGGGCCATGCTAGTTTATGATTATGGCAGCTGTAGACTGTACTACAGTGTATCTGGAGAACACCAAGTTGATGAAGAACTTCAGAGAAGAAAAATGTCCTATCTTTTGGTCACTGTTCTCCAAATGGAATATCCGATCTCAAAAGCACTGGTCTTCTGAGATCTTGGATGGATCCCCAAATACCTAAATTCTGTAATTGCGGTAATGGATTGTAGGAATTTAGTACCCACCCCCCTCCTAGAAGAATGAAATATTTTAGAAAATATTTAAAAGGCAGAATATATTTCCCTGGATGAGAAATGGAGAAACATGTTTTAAAGACAAAGCAGCTTCCTGATTCCCCCCCACCTTTGTCAATAAGTCAGAGGTAGAAAGTCATTCTCCCCACCTTTGTTAATGGGCCATCATCATCTGCATCATAATAGAACCCATCTAGCAACTGAAACTCACCACATGGCAAGGCTCAGGCAAGCTTGAGGGACAATCTACATTGCTAGCTAAGACCCCCACCCCCTGGGAGTCTGACAGCCAATCAGGGTACTCTTCCTGTGCCCCAGAAAGTTCAAAGCTCAGAAAAAGCATAAAGCCAGGGAGCACACAGGATCTCAGCCCTTTTCTGTTCAGGAACTCAAGCCATGTGATCCTGACCACCATTAAACCATCTTTCCAAGCAGCCTCCATGTTTCCAGTGTCTTTGTCCCCACTTGGAACTGAACCCAGATGGATATTTCTTCCAACAGGGGATACCCATGATATCTTCTTTGCCATACACATTTTTGCGCTTTGAAATGTATAAATTAATAAATAAATTGGAGTGTATAGAATTGGAAAGGGGAATTTAAACTATGCTAGCCAATAATTCAAATTAAAGCATCCTTAAAAATAGCGGTGCATTTTCTGCTTGAATATGTCCAAAAAGGGGAGTCATCATTACTTGTAATAATGGCTTCTATTGTTCTCTTAGATGTGTTTAAAATTTCAGTTGAAATTTACCTCCTTGTAACCCTACTGTATATCAATTCAAGGATTATAGAGAATAGTGTTTGACTTTCTTTGGAGTTATTTCTTTCTAGTTATTCAATCAGTACTGCAGTATCTGATCCCATGTTTAATTTTATCTTCTAAAGATTTTTTTTAATCTGTCCTCAGCTTAGTTTCTGATCATCCTCACTGCCCTCCTATTCTAAATTCTGAAATACTTTTAAAATGTGCTGAGCAGAACTGAATACATTATTTGGAGAGGATTTGCCCCAGGGGTGAAATCTAAAAATTGTCCCGGTTCTGTGGGTGTGGCTTAATTGGTGGGTGTGGCTTGGTGGTCAGGTGACTGAATGGGCATGGTCAATAATAATAAATAATAAAAATAATAAAGTATACAAAACTTGGGAGGCCCCGGTCTACCTTCTTTAAAAATAGAGGCCCCAGACTACCAATTGCCTTTTACTGAGAGGCCCAGGTCTATCTTCTTTAAAAATGGAGGCCCCAGACTACCAATTGCCTTTTACTGAGGGGCCCAGGTCTACCTTCTTTAAAAATAGAGGCCCCGGTCTACCTTTTACTGAGAGGCCCCGTTCTACCAAGTGTCTTTTTTTGGCAGGCCCTGGTCTACAATTGCCTTTTTTTGGGGCAGGCACCGGTCTACCTTCTTTAAAAATAGAGGCACTGGTCTACCAGCTGCCTACAGCGCTGATCAACTGTAGTGCGGCTCTTTGAAGTGCCATGGCAGTCATTTAAGGCCGTTTGCAGCTATATCACCACCGAGAGCTTCAGGGACAGAGAAGAGGAACAGCGAGGCGTGGACCGTGGGGGGGGGCAGGGATTTTTGCTACCAGTTCTCCGAACTACCTGCCCCCATCGCTACCGGATCGCGTGATCCGGTCCAAACTGGGAGCATTTCATCCCTGATTTGCCCCATCCATCATAAAGTAAAACCATTGAGTCCTAGAATTTTGAAACAATATTTCTGTTGATAGAGCCTCAAACTGCATTTGCCTTTTTGGCAGCCAGATCCCACTGTTGATTCATCTGTTTCAACTGCAACTATTAGTGCAACACCTTTTTCACAAGAGAAATAAAGTAAATATTCTATATTGGTGCATTTTATTTTTTATTTTTTGAATTGGTGAGCCTTGATTTCATATTCAGAGAACTTAAGTGCCAAGCTGAATCCCTAAATGTGTTTGCAGGACCAAGAAAGAAGTGTAAGTTTCCATTAGCACAAAAGATAAAATAATGTCTTATTATTTAAAGAAGCTAATTGCCAAGAAAGGCCAAAGCAACGTAAGCCTTATCACCCTCAAAGAACTCTTATAGTCATATACTTCAATACAGTGTGGAAACTATTTGTTTACTATTCATGTCTGTGTCAGACTTCCCACCATTCCAATCATCTCTTCCAGCATTTGCCGTGTATGGAAATTCTATTGCAACATCCTATATTGTGCATAATAATTCTAGGAGCACAGAAGAGTTGCTAAATTTTCATGGTGTTTTGTAGTTGCTTGATTCAATTCACTTCATTAAAGATAGTTTTCACTTTAAATGGAGAAACTGCTTTGATGATTCAATCAAAGTTTATTCAAATCAAAGTTCTCCTTTGAAATTTTGCACATTAATCAATAAATGTATCTACTGTACATTAGTTTTTAAAATCACCTCAGTGTTAAATTTTCTTCTTCTCTTGGAACAATAAAATATTAATATATCATATTTAATAGTATAATAATTGGCTTATTTTATATCCTCTTCTAATTATCCCATAGTGCAGATTTGATCAATTTGTCCAATATGGGAAGATTTTTTTTTAAAAAAAATGGGTGTCATTGCATGCATATAATCCGTCTCCCGTACAGACACTTAACACCCACACAGTTTTTCTTCAGGAGTTTTACATGGAGATCTTCCTTCACTTTATCTCCATAAGAACAATGCTGGCTCATAGAAATCATGGATTTCTGTAGCTAAGTTGAAGTGAAACCTGGATTTTCCTAAAGGTTCTTTTTCGAAAGGCAACTTATTTTTCCTTGAAGAAGTTTCGCTTCTTTTTTTTCTCCAGATCTGAAGAAGCCTCTTGGATGAGAAGCGAAACATCTTCAAAACAAAGTCCACTTACCCAGATAACCATGACCTGGATGACTGAGAATCTCCATAGACATTTGGGTCTCCCTAGTTTTAGTCCAGCATCTTATCAACTTTCAGAGCAGTGTTTCATTCAGGTATGTGTTTCATTCAGGTACACTGTCTCTTTGAAGGTTCATTCAAGAAAGAAGAAAACATTCCTAGAAATCAGAATTCATTTTGGGTACACAGGCCCTAAAAATTCTCCAATTTCCGGAGTCCTTGGTGCTCTCTGAACTCAAGTATTTGCTTGTAGGACATTAATGATGTTACCTAGTCAGCTAATTAAATGTCTGCAAGCAAGCAACCAAGCTCAGAGAACAGTAAGGATTCCACAGTTCAACTCTGAGCAACATATATTTTCTTCTATTAGATTTTCAATTTAAAAGTTCCTTGGCAGGACTTTCTAGTCTCACATACGAAGGAAACTGGATAATAACTTATGGATTCACTTTTAATAATTTTATGGACCCACTCAAATGAACCCATATTTATGTAACTGAAATGATTCCACTTTATTTAAACACTCAAAATACTCCCTGGTGGGTGGGATACAGATTTCACTAAAAGTACTGCTTTGAAAATGATTTGAAATACTTATCTTTAAAAATAAAATACTGTCATAACTCAGCCTATGAAACTACTTTACTTAATGCGTGATGAGTATAGGCATGTGAACCAATTCCAATTTTGATTTTGCTAAATAGTTTATCATTTAAAAATAAATCAAGGAATCACTTCCTCTGGTCTGTTTTATGGTATGAGGTCATTAAAAAAAGAACTATTAGGAAATCTCACTTGCCAAGTCAAGCAATGAAAACAAAAAGAATAATGAACTACAAAGTATCATGAGCAGCCTTAGAAAGAGTTGTAAGATCTTTTAGTTTCTTCTATTGGGCAAAAATAAATTATATGATTATGTACTGAGTAATAGATTTGTTTTGTGTGTGCTAGAACCGTGGTGGCACTAATGCCACCATGGTGGCGCAGTGGTTAGAATGCAGCATTAGTGCAGGATAATTCTGCTGACTGCTAGCAGTTCAATTCTCGCGAGTTCAAGGTTGACTCAGCCTTCCATCCTTCCGAGGTAGGTAAAATGAGGACCCAGATTGTTGGGGGAAATATGCTGACTCTGCAAACCGCTTATAGCTGTATAGCTCTACAAAGTAGCATATAAGTCTAAGTGCTATTGCTATAATTTTAGGACAAAGTAAACAATGGAGAGAACAAGCACCCTTGAACATACTGATGTTTATATCTAAAAAGTCTCTGTAAAGTTGGAACTAATAACCACCATTTGTGATAGCAGTGGCTCTGCCTAAACCTATACAAACATAAAGGCAATCTATATGCAGGGGTGGTATTCAGCCGGTTTGGAACAGTTTGGGCAAACCGGTAGTTATGGCCAGTGGCTGGGCCCGGGCCCGCCCACCCGTCCCAGTGCTATCCCATCTTATACAATCTCCATGTTTTTGATGCAGCGCACATGTGCACAAGGAATGTGTGCGAGCAAAGCTGTCCTGTCCTATACAATCGCTGTGATTTTGACACAGTACGCATGTGTGTTCACATATTCGATTCTGGGTGAATCGGTTGTTAGGTTATCATGTTTTCCCAAAAATAAGACCCTGTCTTATATTTTTTGAACCCCAAAATAAGCACTTGGCCTTATTTTGGGAATGTCTTATTATTTTGGGGCACGTGAAGCAAGACGGGGCTCCTCTTGCCATCTTACCTGATTTTCAGCTCTGTATCTCTAACCCTAATCAGAGGAAATGGTGGGGACTGGGTCCGCATGCGGTTAAATATTTTTGGGGAGGGCTTATTTTCGGGGGGGGAAGTTATTTTAGCACGTGCTCAAAAGCCCTATTGGTCTTATTATCAGAGGATGTCTTATTTTAGGGGAAACAGGGTATGTGAAGTTCACCTCTATCTATATGTAATATTGACTGTATCATTGAACCTTATACAGTGGCACTGAAAAAAGTGTTATGACCATTATTCATGCTTACAACCTTTGTAGCATCCCCAAAGCCTCTGGTGGCTCAACAGACTAATGCAGTCTGTTATTAAACACAGCTGCTTGCAATTACTGCAAGTTCAAGTCCCACCAGGCCCAAGGTTGACTCAGCCTTCCATCCTTTATAAGGTAGGTAAAATGAGGACCCAGATTGTTGGGGGCAATAAAAGTTGACTTTGTATATAATATACAAATGGATGAGACTATTGCTTAACACAATGTAAGCTGCCCTGAGTCTTTGGAGAAGGGCGGGATATAAATTCAAATTAAAAAAAAAATTCAGATGCTTGGCAACTGGCTTTGTTGTGGGCTCAATTGTGGTTATAGGTCGAGGACTACCTGCAATTACAATTATCCTGACCTGCTGAAGTGGTTAATTGTGCTTAAATATTTTTGCTTCAAGGATGATCTGAGCTTGGCAATGGAATAGTCTGCAGGAGCTATGTACCCAAAAACAATGATGTGCCACATTAAATAAATTATTAGGGTCTGGATAAAATCTACATTTGATTTAATTTATTTTAACATCAGATTGATTTATCCAATCCAGTCCAGGTAGCATGAGTGCTAGGTATGTTATCTATAGCAGCAAATTCCTTTTAAATGACAATTGAACTGGGGAAGGACATTTAGGAGCTGCTGTCCTGCTTCGTAAGTTCATCTACAGTCTTGAGACTTCAGTTTATGCACCTCCATTTTATTTAAAACAATTGCTACCAACGTGCCTTCCACTGAGGACCTGTATACTGCACGAGTCAAAAAGAGGGCTGTGAAAATATTTGCAGACTCCTCACATCCTGGACATAAACTGTTTCAACTCCTACCCTCAAAACGACGCTATAGAGCACTGCACACCAGAACAACTAGACACAAGAACAGTTTTTTCCCAAACACCATCACTCTGATAAACAAATAATGCCCTCAACACTGTCAAACTATTTACTAAATCTATACTACTATTAATCTTCTCATCATTCCCATCACCCAACTCCTTCCACTTATGACTGTAACTTTGTTGCTTGTATCCTGACGATTTATATTGATATTGTTTCCTGATTGCTTATTTGTATCCTATGACTACCATTAAGTGTTGTACCTTATGATTCTTGATGAACGTATCTTTTCTTTTATGTACACTGAGAGCCTAGCACCAAGACAAATTCCTTGTGTATCCAGTCACACTTGGCCAATAAAAATTCAATTCAATTCAATTCAATTCAATTCAATTCTATTCTATTCTATTCTATTCTATTCTATTCTATTCTATTCTATTTGCTACATTTTAGTTGGAAAATGTCAACAACGCTAATAAAAAAACTTAAATTCATTGCAGGGAGGCCAAAACACTTCCCTCCACAGCTGCTTTTATTTCAAAAAGATAAGAATCCTCATCATAACATTCATTCATAATGAATGATATTTCATGCTAATCATAAGATGTGTTTTAATACTCTGTCTTAATTCACCATATTTACTGAATTCAACTCAGTCTATAGACATACTATTCCAACCATACTATACTATCATATGGGATAAGTGAGACCCAGCACTTGATAATACAAATAATACAAGTAATAAAACTTTTGACTCCAGAATAATCCTCAAACTGGTTAAAGAATTTCAGTTTTAAACTATTTCACTGCTGCAATCTAAAATTATCCAGGCAGGGTCTGTTATCCCTCTACTTTAAAAGACTAAAATTTTCCCACTATTGCCATGTAATACATTCCATAAAGCTGGAGAAGACATTAAATGGGTGTGCCTGGGTATGATATATCTCTCAGTTTAAAAAATGATTTATCCTTTTTTTTATAATATGTACAACAAATGTATATGGACCATACATGTTTATTTGGCAAGAAGCTATGACTGGCTGAGGCGCCTTCCACAGCCTCATATTCTGTAACCTACAGTTTACAATGTTGTGCAATGTTGCTGCTACTTTATGTATCTATAAGTAAATTATAGTCTTCCTTTAGCAGGGGGAAGATTGGAACACATGACATCTCCACTGAGGAAACGCTCCGAAATATGAAAAATACATGTGCACATATTATGAATTGGGGTACACTTTCAAAGCAAATTTTCTCATCTCTACTTTTTAATCATTAATCGCTGAGAGTCAGACAGCATATAAATGTAATAAATTATTATTATTACATACACAACAATGTGAAGTCACAGCTGCCAGTTCTTTCGCTGGGGCTGGCTTTCATATGCATTGAGTTCTTCCCAAAAACCTAGACATATGTCATAATACACCACATAGTATATTGTATATGCATATTCAAGCAGTGTGGCCTTTTGTAATTGGCAGATGGAAATTGTGTCAATCAATGTACAGTTTTTTAAATGTCATCTATTTGTGGGGGGAATTGCACCTAGTGTGCCTGTAACCACTGTGACCACCATGGCCAGTTTATGCCATAATCTTTCAGTTTTCAGATCTTGATACTTTGTAATCTCCAATTCTTTGTGGTCTTCAAATCTATTATCCTCAATTATCAGCATTTTTTTCCCTTTTCAGCCATAGTTAAATCTAGTGTGTTATGTTGTAAGACTTCAGTTTGAATTAAAAGATCTCACAATATTTTAACCTGCTCATTTTCAATTACCTTTTCAACTCTGTGTTCTCACCAATTTTTCATTACTGGCACTTGATAATTTTTACAAATATTCCAGTGAACATGTTATTTTGGTACTATGTTATGTTGTTGTTTATAATAAGTTTGTTTGGTCAAACTCGCAGCATCACAGCAGCATTACATGACATACCATGACTTTTTTGTCCTTTGCTAAACCGGGCATGGGCGTGGCCAGTGCATGACGCATCCGGCCCACGGGCCACAAATTTGACAGCTGTGTTTTTGCGTGAGTTAGTTATATTTATATTATGGTTCATCAGACTATATATACTGGAATAACTACAAAAATCAATTGGCTTCATATCTGGAGGAGATCGGGTTAGCAAAGTTATATTAATTCATGAAGTTAAATTAATACATAAATACTATTAAGCCATAATAATATAATTTGATTTTGGCATTGCAATTTATAAACTGTTAGTCTCTCTTGACATGCACATTGCTCTAAGTAAAACCATTCACACTGAAAGCCACTGTACTATAGGATTGAGACTTAGGAAACCCTCTGTAGTCCTACTTGATTACAGAGCCTCAGAAAGGCTTTGGGACTGTCACACAGTCTTAATGCCACTTTACTCACGTGCTTATTAAAGGGATAAAAATAAGGAAGTCCCCCTTGCCTTGAGCTCTGAGAAGAAAAGATGAATATCAGTGCAGTATGGTGAGTAAGATTTAGTGTAAAATATCATCTAAGCGCATATTAAGCTAAGGTAATCAGAAGTAGATTGTCTCTATATTTAAACAAGAAGAATAAACAATGATTTCCTAAGTATGTGCTATTGAAACTGTTGCTGTTGAAGCCTACTTTGTTGTTGGATAATTCTGGTCACAGAGAGGTTTTCTTTAATTTTCATGCCGAATTTTCCTTGATTGGGAATAAGAGATTTTGTCATTGTCTACTTCCACTTTTACAGCCATAGTCAAACTGCTGAGATGCATTGGATCTTGCGTGCTTGCGTAGTTTTGTTCTAGCATGAACAGCAGAACATAAGCATTTGAATCAACCAGGAAGATGCATCTTGCTATTGGATGCAGGGAGTAAAACAGGTAGTTGACTTACAGCTATTCATTTACAGATCATTCAAAGTTACAAGGACACTGAAAAAAATTACTTACGATCAGTCTTTTCACTTACAACTGTTGCAATCTTTCCATGGTCATATGATCAAAATTAAGAAGCTTAATTTTATGACAGTTGTAGTGTCCTGGAGTTATGCGATCACCATTTGTGATCTTAAGAGGAGATCTGCCCAGCTTCTGACAAGCAAGCTGGACTAACAGGGGAAGCTGGATTCACTTAGCAACCATGTGATTTATTTAACAACTGTGGTGATCGGCCTAACACCAGTGGCAAAAAAGATCATAAAATCAGCTTTGACTCATTTAACAAGCACAATGTTTAGCATGATTTGAGGAAGTAAGGCTATGTGTCTCCCTAGAGGCTAAATTGATTGAAGAACTCTGACTTTACTCGAGAGAATTTGCTCTGAGACCTAAAATGACATATACTGCATTCTTGATTGACCTCTGGAGAACACTAAGTCAGGAAAAACATAGGCGATAATCTTCCTCAGGGGTAAAATGCTACCGGATCGGACCGGATCACGCAATCCGGTAGCAATCATGGCCGGTAGTTCGGCGATCCTGTAGCGATGGTGGAGCAAAGCTCCGCCCACCCACCTGGGTGTTATTACTTCCTGGTTTTGCAAATGCGCAGAAGGTCTGAGCAACAATTGTGATGTGCATGTGCGAGCAAGCGAAATGTGCGCGCATGCGGTACATGCACTTCCAAGCCGGTAAGGAAGGTAAGTAGATTTCACCCCAATCTTCCTGTTGTTTTTTCCACACACACCTGTGCAGTTGACTCTGACTCTGCTCAGCTTAGTGCCAATATTTCTCTTCCTCCCCACAAGACTTGGTTCCCTCCCTGCTGAGCATGATAAAAGGAGAAGGATGGATGTCTTCTCATGTGTCTGGAGGACATGAAAACTAAGAGGCAATGGGGTCAGCACAAGGATACTGGCCTTGCCAAAAATAGCCCTTCGTTGGCAAATTTAGAAGCAAGTTTATAAATCATCCTCAACAGAACTACAGTGTATGGCACAATGTGATATGTCATGAAACAATGTGATCTGTCCTTGCTCAGTAACACTAGGTGCTGATAGACAATTTCAAGTCCCTGACAGTTCTTTGTGTTTAATCGTTTAATCCAGATTAGAAATGGTCTTCAAATACATAACATTTCCAGACTGAGGGTTGTTTAGAAAAGGTTACATAAAACCACCTCAGGTTATGTTTTGACCTTTAATTGCTCAAATACTAATAGTTTTCTTACTCTACTCTTCTTTTTTTTAAATGCATAATGGTTTCATCATAATATCAGTTTTTAAATTAAAAAAATATATGCTACAAGTGTTTTGACCACTTTATCTGACAAATGCTGATCTATCTCCTTTATTTTAGAAGACCAGTGTCTTCTAAATGTGCTACTAATATTGCAGCATATTATTTTAGAAATAAATGTTAAAACTCAGATGGCTTTTTCTACAGCAGGGCAATTTTTACTGTTCTGAGTAATAAATATTGACAAACACTGTCAGTGCAACTGTTCAGCTGTTTTAAGAAAATACTAGTCTGGTCTTACCATTTTCAGCGTCTCTTTTCTTGTTCAGTGTATTCACCTATGTTTTTGTTCATTTTTAAATTAAAGGCTATTAGAAATAATGTAGTAATCTGGCTAGAGGGTAAATATTTATAGTGTGTTCATCTATATTTGTTAATGAAGTTTGGAGTCCTTTGTCAACTCTAGCTCTGTGTTCATTTTTCATGTTATATTCTTCACTGTTCACTTTCTTACCGACCTCTGGAACTATCATGCTGGAGAATAACTTCAGATTACATGATTAATTTATAATGACTAGTAGAAAGGAAAGGATTGCCTCTGTACATATACTGTATTTTGGTCTAATGTACAAATCATTTATTTGTTATTTTGTCTTGCTATATACACTTCTTTAATGAAATTATATTAGGGAGTGGTTCTCTAACATACTTTGAGGCTGATGTGAAGTCCAAACCCAACCACAAGGTAAGTGATTGGTTGCCACCCACTTTGTTTGTGTAATATTAATGAAGAGGGTGAGAGCTGAGGTGTCTACATTTTTAAAAAATGCCAGGGACCACAAACTTTAACCTGAAATGCTCTCATTGGTGAATATGGTAGACACAATCAAAGATGTATCAACAATGACTGTATTGAAATGGGGAAGGAAGGAAGGAAGGAAGGAAGGAAGGAAGGAAGGAAGGAAGGAAGGAAGGAAGAAAGGAAGGAAGGATCTTTAGGCTGTTCTGAATACTTTTTTGGAAAGGGAGTTCCAAAGGACTCATATTAAACCGACGGGGCAAAAAAATGAATATATTATATAAAGGATATCTTGCACAGTTGTGGCTGTATTTTCCAGTTGGTCTAATTTGATGCAGCTTCCAGAAGAATTTCAGAGTCTCTGTTATTTCCTTGTATTCTATTGATAGAAAGAAAAGGAAAAAGGATCTCAAAGGAAAAAAATAGTTACAAATATTGTTCGCCTAGTGACCAAATTCTGGTAACCCTACCACATAACATTGCCTCACAAAACATCTGAAAAGTAGCCATGCTGACAAGGTGTGAATAAATGAAAATTGGCTTTTCCTTCTAACAAAAGAAATTCAAATAAACAAGAAAACCAAAGCCATTGCCATGTGACTCTGTTTATACAATGGAAAAACTGGTTGGTTTTCCTCACATTTACCTTATGTCTGGAAACAATTTGTATCTAGGCATAGAGGTTTAATATAGGGTTTTCATATTAAACCTTCCCTCTGTGTAGGTTGCCTGGTTATGCAGCAACCTTGTTTGTTTCAAGATTGGCAAAAGGTTTGCTGAATTCTGTAATTTGAATAAGATCCAATATATCCTCCTCCAGTATAGGATAGGCTTAATGGGAATTGTCCTCGTTTTGTCTTTCATTCTGTCTGCTTTTCATCTGATTGCTAATCTAAATCAGTTTCTTCTACCTTTTTCTTCTCTTCCTGATATGAGTAATTAACTAGTTGCTAGGCTTTAACTAGTTGCTAGGCTTTGCATGTCAATAACATATTTCCTGTAAATTAATGTCTGTTATAGACAGTCACATCCTGGTCACCACTTCTTTATCCTCCTACCATCGGGAAGGAGATATAGAAGCATAGCCAGCCACACAAATAGGCTGAAGAACAGTTTTTATCTGTGGGCTGTCAGACTCCTGAATGCAAAATAATATCATAACTACGTAGTACGATGGACTTGCAGAGCCGGGGCAAAATGTAACATGTTCACGCTGGTGTAATAGGACTGGAGGTTGTTGATATGATTTATTGGGTTAGGGCAGTGGTGAAATGTAAAATGTATTACTACCGGTTCTGTGGGTGTGGCTTGGTGGGGGGAATGTGACTGGTTGGGTGTGGCCAACTTTTTTTTTCATTTACTTTTAAAAGCATTTTTGTACAACCTCTTTGGCCGAAGAGGTTGTAAAAAATGCTTTTAAAAGGCTCTGACGATCCCAGCTGAGTTGCCTGACTGTCAGAGGCTTTTCTTTTCTTTTAAAAACATTTTTTTTTGCCTTTAAAAGAAAAAAAAAGCCTCTGACGATCCCAGCTGAGCAGCGATCATCAGAGGCTTTTCTTTTCTTTAAAAGCATTTTTGCTACAACCTCTTCGGCCAAAGAGGTTGTAAAAAAATGCTTTTAAAAGCCTCTGATGATCCCAGCTGAGCCGCGCGATCATCAGAGGCTTTTTTTTTCTTTTAAAAGCATTTTTTCGGCCAAAGAAAAAATGCTTTTAAAAGTTAAAAAAAAACAACAACCTCTGATGATTGCATGGCTCAGCTGGGCATTGGGGAGGGGCAGGGATTTTTGCTACTGGTTCTCCGAACCACCTGCCACCATCGCTACCGGATCAGGCGATCCAGTCCAAACCAGGAGCATTTCACCACGGGTTAGGGATTTTCTGTCTTCACTGTGAGTTGTATTGTGTTGGGGGGGGGGAATGCACTGAGGGAGCTCAACCAATCTCATTGTACATATGTTGTGCACTGACAATAAAGATTGGAAAATGAATATAACACTTGGTTCAGTAATCGTTACTCATTTTTTATTGTTGCTCATAAGAACGCTTGCACTCATAAAAAGAATGTTTCAACCCCTAACAGGGCACTTGGATACTATCAGTGAGCAACAGTGAAAACAGGGTCCAGCTGGTAGGTGTGCTAGGAACCAACCTAAATTCTGCGACTGTCAATCTTGCTTCCCACACATGGGAGCTGGACAGTGGTGGGATTCAAGTAATTTAACAACCGGTTCTCTGCCCTAATGATTTCTTCCAACAACCAGTTTACCAAACTGCTCAAAAAGTTAACAACCGGTTCTCCCGAAGTGGTGCGAACTGGCTGAATCCCACCCCTGGAGCTGGACTCAAAGAAAGGAGTTCATGTTTTTTTGTTCTGTCTATGGCAACCAAAATTTGGATTTCTAAAACGACTCTTGAACTGCAAGCTGAGCTGGTTACAATGAATGATTTTGATGGACTGGGAATAACTAAGTTGGAGATATCTGCTGTTCCTTCAGGCAAGAGATGGAAGTAAGGGAGAGGATGGTAACTTTTATCTTTAGAGAGGGTTTTTAGATTGTGGTTTCATGGTTGCTCCATGAAAGCAATTGTGAATTCCGGGAATAATGTAGGTGTGAGGGTGGCTTGGAACTCAGGGGCAGAAATGATCTAAAGCAGGGGTCTCCAATCTTGTCAACTTTAAGACTTGTGGACATCAACTCCCAGAATTCCTCAGCCAGCAAAGCTGGCTGAGGAATTCTAGCAGTTGAAGTCCACAAGTCTTAAAGATGACAAGGTTGGAGACCCCTGATCTAAAGAAGTCAAATTTGTTGGATGGAACTCCTTGTCCTGAGGAAAAGAGGCCATGCTCTATCTAAAGAACAGGCAGAAATGGATAAACAGCAGGAGTTAAATCATCTTCCACCATGTATTTATTATCCATATTTTTATCTCAGTTAGTTGTATCATATTACAGAAATTATTCTTTGTGATAAATTATGTTTCTTTATCTGTGTTTTTATTTGTTATTTTAAAGGAATACTTTTTTAATTGGCTTAGCTATAGAGAGGGTTTCTGTCCGTTTCAAAAACTGCATAAAAGACAACATTCTTTTGAGCTTCTTTTTCCATTCTGGCACTGTGGGTGGGAAAATTTCTTCCATCTGAAAAGGTTTTATTTCTATGTAGGTTCTTAAATATATGCTACTATCAGTGGGTGAACAGTTTGATGATTTTACTGTGCTCAAAAGTAACATCTCAGCCTCTAAGTTTCAGTCATCAGGTTGGAACACCAGTGTCCAAAATTCATTAATTGTTTAAGGTATAACAAACTCATTCCCTGTTGAATATTAATTGGAAAAATGGCTGTCTGGAAGACGAAGATATATCTACATCTTCAAATGAAAAAAAAAATGTAGAGAATTTCCATAATTCAACAGACACACCCTCTATTTTCGATGTAATTTAGACAAAATTTCTGACTCCTCGAATTTAAAATGCCCTTATACAATTCAATGCCAGTATTATCATATTTAACATCTTCCTTGTTCAGTTTTATTTATGAGCAAGATCTTTTAATGTACTCATTTAAAGAGTATCAGTACAATAAAGGTAAAATATTAATATTAATACTTGCAAATACAAATGCAATATACAAATTTGCCTCTGATTTGGTCCATATTTACTGGGATTCTATTTACTAGGAACTGGTAGTGGAAAATATGAAATATGTTAACATTATCTTTGATTTATATTGGTCAGAAAGTATGGCATATTAAAAAAAAGAGAGCCATTAAAGAAAGCCAAAAAAGAAATCCAGCTTTTGTCAGCATCTGATGTTTGTCCGACTGGACATATTTAGCTCATCAGTCCAGATTGTTGCTTTTATAAAGTCTGAGCTGCAACAGTTGGGAATGGATCAAATACAAACAATGCAGAAGGCAAACACTTTGTTTGTCTGGCACAAATAGGCAGCTGGACTCCAAAAAAGCTGTCTGTGATGAAATTTGGGTAACATGGAGCCTCCCCAAAGCGAGCCATGATGTTTGCTGCTCAGGATCGTGGTTCCGAGATCCAGCCAATTCATTTCAGAATAATAACACTAAGTCTTTTTCTTCCTACTAATCACTTTAACTCTTTAATGTTCTTCCATTGCTAGTTATATAAGTAGCTTGTACTCTAAAATGGATACATCTCCCATTGGACTTGGATTGAGCTGGTGAATGTCCATGTTTATAGAAATATGACCCCTGGTGTTAGATTCGGGCAATAACGAGGCAGGAGACCAGGATAGTGACAACAGCTCTTTACTATATGGTGAACCCAGCAACCAGTGCTGGGAAAAACCTCTCTTTATATACAGTTTAACCGGGGGCTTTAACCAATCAGCAACGTGCTATTTTCCCGCCAAAACTTTTAAAGATACATTACACTCCTTCCCTCCCAGAGAACACTTTACCACTATTTACATGAAATTAACATATTATTTGTCGACGTAGTCACGCAAGTAGACTGGGCGTCTCCTGACTCTTTCGGACCTGCGCAATGCATTTTCTGGGAGTGAGTCGAGCTGACCGGAGGGACTGTTCGTTCCTCTCAGCTCCTCCTCTAGGCCATCCGGCCCTGGATTATTGGCAGAGTCGTCCCTGCTGTTTTCAGGAGGAACCGGTTGGCGTCGCTGGACTTCTTGGAACTCAGATAAGTCCCGCGTTTGCTCCGGGTTTGAGTCAGCTGTGTATTCATACATTGAATAGTCAGGGTCTGTTTCGCCTGATTCTGATTTACGGTTGTCGTTTCTTATTTGGTCTATGTGGCGCTTCCATACCCGGCCATCCTCTATCTCTACTAGATATGATTTTGGTCCTGTTATTTCTAGGATTTTCCTGCTAACCAGGTCGGGCCTCGCTGTAGTTGTGTGCCCACACTAGGTCGCCTATTGCCATCTCTCTTGTTTTACCGTGTGCCCCTTTGTAACCGTCTGGTGTGTAGTTTGGGTTTAAACGGTCTAGTGGGCACCTAAGCTTCCGACCCATTAATAGCTCGGCGGGCTGCGGCCAGTTGTTACACAGGGGTTCTGTGTTGGACTGCTAGATATGTATCGATTTTGTTTGCCAATCGCCTGGCCTGATTCTGGACAATGCTTCTTTTGCGCTCGAGCGAAATGTTCTGCAAGGCCGTTCGTCGCAGGGTGGAAAGGCGCCGAGAGGACATGTCGGATGCCCTCCTCTGCCAAGTACCCTCAAACTGGGTTGCCGTGAATTGCGGGCCGTTATCGGAGACTAAAGTGTCGGGCAACCCGTGGGTTACAAATAGGTGCCGTGGGACTGAAATCACGGCCTCGGCTGTCATGGATCTCATGAGAATGATTTCCAGCCATTTGGAGTAGGCATCGACTACTACCAGAAAGGTTTGGCCGTGGAAGGGCCGGCAAAATCGATATGGATCCTAGACCAGGGCCCTGGGGTCTCTCCCATTCCCGAATCGGGGCCGTTGGGGTAGCGGTCTGGACTCCTGGCAGGCCTGGCATTTCCCTACCCTTTCAGCAATTTCCGAGTCCATTAAGGGCCACCACACATAGCTTCTCGCTAGACCCTTCATCCTCACGATCCCTGGGTGACCTTCGTGAAGGAGATCCAATACCTTTTCCTCAATTTCTCCAGGATCACCACTCGATCCCCCCATAGCAGGCACCCCCCTTGAGCCGGGAGCTCCCCTCGTTTTTTTACAAACTCTTTAAAACGCTCGCCCGGCGCAGCGGGCCAACCTCCTTGGACCCAACCAAATACAGTTCTTATTGTAATGTCCTTATCTGACCGAGCCACCTCTTTGGATGTGACTGGGCCAGAGTCCAAAGAGTCAATTAGCAGAACTGGTATCCCGGAGTGGGGTCTTGATAGTCTCTGGTAACGGGCATCTGCTCAGGCGTCTGCATGCCTAATTCCTTTCCTGGCCGGTGTAGTAATTTGTAAGAATACGCTGCCAGGAAGATAGTCCATCGGGTCAGTCTTGGCGAAAGTGCCACGGGCGTTGGGCGATCGCCTGCCAGCAGACCTAGCAAGGTCTATGGTCCGTGATGATTTCAAAATCACGACCAAATACATATTCATGGAATTTCTTTACTCCTGAGACTATAGCCAAGGCTTCCTTATCAAGCTGGCTATAATTCCTTTCAGTTGATGACATGGTTCGGGAGTAGTATGCAATAGGGGCTTCTGTGCCATTTGGTAACCTGTGGCTGAGCACAGCCCCCACCCCATAGGGAGATGCATCGCAGCTTAACACTAATGGCAGCGTGCCATTGTATTGGATAAGGAGGCTATCACTCGTTAGGAGATTCTTTACCCCTTCGAATGCCCTAGCTTCCGCCTTTCCCCAAGACCATGCAGCCGTCTTTGCTAGTAATTTATGCAGCGGCTCGGCTACTGTTGCCTTATTCCTTAAGAATACCGCGTAGAAGTTGACCAGACCTAAGAATGCCTGTAACTCCGTTTTGTTCTTTGGAACCGGGGCCTTCCTGATGGCCCGTACCTTGCTCTCAGTGGGGTGAATCCCTTCCCTGTCTATCCGGTAGCCCAGGAATTCCACAGACTCAACCCCGATCTGGCATTTGTTTAGTTTAACCGTGAGACCGGCAGACCGGAAAATGCCCAAAACTTTTCGCAGCCTTACCCCTAATTCCTCTAGGTTTTCAGCGGATACCAGTACATCGTCAAAGTATGGTACCACCCCTGGTAGGCCCTGCAATAGCCGCTCCATCAGGTTCTGAAATAACCCTGGAGCCACACTAACCCCAAACTGTAATCGGGTACACTTAAAAGCCCTCTGTGAGTCACAATTGTCTGCGCTTCGGCTGTGCTGCTATCTACGGGCAGCTGTTGATAGGCTTGGGCCAAGTCTAGCTTGGCAAAAACTTGCCCTTGCCCCATTGAGTGCAGTAAGTGCTGTACCACCGGGACGGGGTAAGCACTCTTTTGCAACGCTTTGTTAAGCGTTGCCTTGTAGTCAGCGCAAATCCGGACCGACCCGTCCGGTTTGACTGGGGTGACTATAGGGGTCTCCCACTTAGCATGGTCAACTGGCACTAGAATTCCCTGGTTTACTAGCTTGTCCAGTTCCCGGTCAATCCTGGGCTTTAGGGCGAACGGGACCCTCCTAGCCTTTAGACGGATAGGGGCAACTTGGGGGTCTAAGTTAAAAGAGATAGGGGTCCCCGTGTACTTGCCCAGGCAGTCTCTGAAAACGTCCCCAAATTCTTTCATGAGTGCGTCTTTGAGGTCGACTTCGTTTCTGAAGATTCCAGTCACTCCCATGCCCAATGCTCGGAACCAGTCCAGTCCCAACAAGCTTGGCAGGGTCCCATCGACGATGGTGATGGGCAGAGTTTTCTTGTAGTGTCCATACTCGGCGTGGACGGACGTTACCTCGAACAGGGATGCGATTCCCTGGTAGTCTTGTACCTTTAATTTCTGTGGTTGCAGCTTGCGCTTTGCGATGGCGGGTAAGGCTCTCACGAGTGTCCCAGGACATGATCGTGATCGATGAGCCGTGTCCACCTCAATCGGCACGGCACCCCTCAATCTTTGCCTTTGTAAAGATTTTTTCTCTAGGCGTGTTGATGCGTGACCCACTCTCACGACAGTCTGATTCAACTGCGCCTTTTTAAACTGACCACTCACGGGCCCGCCGTTCCCGCGCTCTGATTGGCCGGTTTGAATTTTTGGCGGGAAGGTTGGGGAGCTCGACAGACCTGTGCTAGGTGCCCCTTCCTTTCGCTTCGCCGACAAGTTGCATCTTTGAATTTGCATTGTTGTCGTTGGTGTTGCCCTCCGCAACTTGCGTAGTCTACCCGGTCGTCTTTCTCCGGCCTCCCGGTGTGGAAGACTCCTTCCTCCTCCTCACCGTCCGATTCGGCCTGGACCTCTTCATTGTGGACCGGGGTTGATTTCGCACCAGCCGTTGGTGCGACCTGCTTTTGTAGGGTTTCCGCCGCTTGGGTAGACATCTCGTGAGCCCTGGCTTCGTCCAAGGCGTTTGCCAGCGTTAGGTTGCTTTTAGACAGCAGCCGCCTCCGCAAACGGATGTCCCTGACCCCGCGGATGAGTTGCTCCAGCAATGCCTCGTCCAAGTCTCGGTACTTGAGGCTTTCCTCAGGGGGGCCATGTATGCGCTGATGGACTCGCCTTCTTGCTGTTTGCGCTCCCCAAATTCGAACCGTTGCACATACTTGGATGGCATTGGTGCAAAATGGGCTTTTAGTAAAGTCTGCAGAGTTTGCCACGGTACCGACTGTACCGGCGTTGGCTCAGCCAGGGATTCTGCGGTGTCGAAAACCTCTGGACCGCAGTGGCTCAGGAAATAGGCTCGTTTCCTGTTGTCTGAAACTCCTTGAAGTTCGTTCGCCTCGAGGAAACACTCCGAGGGAGACCACTGTACCTCAGATTGCCGGGTGTGAATCCCTCTTTGTGAGGTGGGGTCATAGGTGTCAGATGGGCTTGCTGGTCACGTACCTGGCTCCTTGCTGCGTGACAGCCGCCCTGCCCGAGCTCCTGGAGGTGCTGGCTGGGGTGGCAGTTGAGACCCCCAGACTTTTAGTCATGGGGGACTTTAACTTGCCATCTTCCGGCTCGTCATCGACGGCAGCTCGGGAGTTCATGGCTTCCATGACGGCCTTGGACCTGACCCAAGTAGTTGATGGCCCTACTCACATTGGGGGTGGCACTCTGGACCTGATTTTTGTCTCTGGTCAGTGGTTGAGAGATCTGGACTTAAAGGAAATAGTCATTGAACCTTTGTCATGGTCAGATCACTCTCTTCTTCGCCTGGACTTTCTGATCGCCATTCACCACCGCAGGGAGGCGGAGCCGATCGTTGGTTCCGTCCCAGGCGCCTGATGGACCCGGATGGGTTCGGACGGAGCTTGGGCCATTTCCTGAGGTCTGGTTCACGGCTCGGTTGAGGAACTTGTTGCGCCTGGGAACGGGCGCGGCGGGGCCTTAGACCGTGTCGTGCCTTTGCGGCCTCTGACCCGGCGCAGGTCCCAACCGCCCTTGGTTCTCCGAGGAGCTGAGAGGATGAAGCGCCGGAGAAGACGCCTAGAGAGTTCCTGGAGGTCTAGCCGTTCAGAAGCTGATCGGACACTAGTGAAGTCCTATACTAGGACTTACCTAGTGGCATTGAGGAAGCGAGGCGTAGCTACGCCTCCCTCATTGCATCGGCAGATAACCGCCCAGCCGCCCTGTTTCGGGTGACCCGCTCCCTCCTACACCAGGGGGAGCGGGATGACCCGTTGCAGGGACGTGCTGAGGAGTTTAACGGTTATCTATACGATAAAATCGTTCAGCTTCGGGATGGTTTGGACCAAGATTGCGGTGATACGGGTGAGACGGCTGAGGGTGGTCTTGGTGACATTTTATGGGATGAGTTTGACCCTGTTGCTCCCGAGGACATGGACAGGTTGTTGGGGAGGCTGAATGCCACCACATGTTTACTGGACCCGTGCCCCTCCTGGTTGGTGCTGGCCACGCAGGAGGTGACCGAGGCTGGCTCCAGGCGATTCTGGCGCTTCTTTGGTGGAGGTGTCTTTCCGGCCGCCTTGAAAGAGGCGGTGGTGAGGCCCTCCTCAAGAAGCCTTCCTGGACCCGCTGTTTTAGGTAATTATCGTCCGGTCTCCAACCCGCTTGCGAAGGTTGTTGAGAGTATGGTGGCATATCAGTTTCCCTTACACCTGGATGAAACTGTCTATCTAGACCCGTTCCAGTCCGGTTTCCGGCCCGGTTACAGCACGGAGACGGCTTTGGTCGCGTTGGTGGATGATCTCTGGAGGGCCAGGGATAGGGGTTGTTCCTCTGCCCTGGTCCTATTAGACCTCTCAGCGGCTTTCGATACCATCGACCATGGTATCCTGCTGCGCGGTTGGAGGATTGGGAGTGGGAGGCACCGTTTATCGGTGGTTCTCCTCCTATCTCTCCGACCGTCGCAGTCGGTGTTGACAGGGGGCAGAGGTCGGCCCGTAGGCCCCTCACTTGTGGGGTGCCGCAGGGATCGATCCTCTCGCCCCTTCTGTTCAACATCTACATGAAGCCGCTGGGTGAGATCATCAGTGGGTTCGGTGTGAGGTACCAGCTGTACGCGGATGACACCCAGCTGTACTTTTCCACACCGGACCACCCCAACGAAGCTATCGAAGTGCTGTCCCGGTGCCTGGAGGCCGTACGGGTCTGGATGGGGAGAAACAGGCTCAAGCTCAATCCTCCAAGACAGAGTGGCTGTGGATGCGGCATCCCGGTACAGTCAGCTAAATCCGCGGCTGACCATCGGTGGCAAGTCATTGGCCCCGATGGAGAGGGTGCGAACTTAGCGTCCTCCTGGATGAGCGGCTGTCTCTAGAAGATCATTTGACGGCCGTCTCCAGGAGAGCGTTCTACCAGGTTCGCCTGGTGCGCCAGTTGCGCCTTTCTGGACCGGGAGGCCCTTTGCACGGTCACTCACGCCTTGTGACGTCTCGCCTGGATTACTGCAACGCTCTCTACATGGGGCTTCCTTGAAGGGCATCCGGAGGCTGCAGTTAGTTCAGAATGCAGCTGCGCGGGTGATAGAGGAGCCCTCGTGGCTCCGCATAACACCCATCCTGCGCAGGCTGCACTGGCTACCTGTGGCCTTCGGGTGCGCTTCAAGGTTTTGGTGACCACCTTTAAAGCGCTCCATGGCATAGGGCCGGGTTATCACGGGACCGCCTACTGCGACCAGATACCTCTCACCGACCCGTGCGCTCTCACAGAGAGGGACTCCTCAGGGTGCCGTCAGCTAGGCAGTGTCGGTTGGCGGCGCCCAGGAAGGGCCTTCTCTGTGGGGCTCCCACCTCTGGAACGAACTCCCCAGGACTCCGTCAACTTCCTGACCTTGAACCTTCCGTCATGAGCTCAAGACACATTTATTCATCTGTGCAGGACTGGCTTAGATTTTTAAATTTAGAGGGGTTTTAAATTGATTTTAATATTTATATTTGATATTTATATTTCTATTTTTAATAATTCGGGCGCTAGAATAAGTTTTTTAAGGATTATTTTAATTTGTATATTGATATTGATGTTTTATATGCCTGTAAACCGCCCTGAGTCCTTTGGGAGATAGGGCGGTATATAAATTCGAATAATAAATAAATAAATAAATAAATAAATGTATGACCCCCATTTTTCCTTAGCTGGGTCGAATGGCGCTGGCGGTGTGTAGCCGGACATCGCTGCTTTCCGCCCTTGTTTTGCTGGGTTCGCGTCTTCCTGGTGAGTTCAGCTCTTTTCCTGGCGCTCTTAGCCTCGAGATCCCACCTTCGTCGCCAGTGTTAGATTCGGGCAATAACGAGGCAGGAGACCAGGATAGTGACAACAGCTCTTTACTATATGGTGAACCCAGCAACCAGTGCTGGGAAAAACCTCTCTTTATATACAGTTTAACCGGGGGCTTTAACCAATCAGCAACGTGCTATTTTCCCGCCAAAACTTTTAAAGATACATTACACCTGGGATCATATGTAGCTTTCTTTGCTAAAACAAAACAAACAGAACAAAACAAAGCAACAATCTTTGCTGTATCTTTAATAACTTTGTAGCTAACTTTTCTAATATTTTTTGAACAGTAACGAACCAGCACTACTTCTGGCTTTTCTTCTTTTCTCTAGTATAGGGGTACCAGGTGTCCAGGAAAAATGAGGACATGTCCTCCTTTATGTCCTCCTTCCAGCAGGCATAGCCTTAAATTCAAATATTATCTGACTTTTTGAGTTTGTGTGTGTTTTTGGACTATTTTTTTTTTACAACAGTAGTCATTCAAACTTTCATGTATTGTGAGTAGTAAATTATCAGCTTCTTTCCTTACCTTGTCTGTCAACAGTCTAGACTCAATAATTTGTGTTATTTAATTTGTTTCCAGCAGTCATCTTCAATCCACTCCATGAAAATCTATGATCACTGTAGTCTGCATATCACATGACATGTTACCTGTCATACATTTCTATGCTGAAATTTGGAAAATGTTGATTCTATATTATTGTTAGCATATGTTCTTGAAAAAAAAAAGATTTGTTGGAGATAGGATGTGATTTGAAAAACCAGTAATTTCATATACATGTAGGCTTAAATACTTGTTTCAGTTTTTGCTGTGATTTTTGTTAAACCATTACTATTTTATTTTATTTTATTATTTTATTTATTTACCTTTTTGAGCAGATTAAGATGAAACACTGGCTCTGGGTTCATAAGTAACACTAAATTATTCTTAATTTTACATGCATAAAACTACCCATTATAGTTTAGCACAGGAGCAGGACAATCTTTATGTGGCCCAGATAAGACTTTTTCTTTGAAATTCAGTTCTTAAGGATCACAGGGACATGGTGGTAATGTAATGACATCATCAGAGAGGGGTAAGGCAACATTTTGGAGCTCATTTTTAGAGGGATGATATTTATTGACAAAATAGAAATGGAGGGTACAAATATTTTACCCCTTTTTAAATATGCTGGGGTTTGACATGTGACATAAATGGGGCTTGGCTTGGGGCTACAGATTTCCCATTACTGGGTTAACATTATGTGGGTTAATATTATGTGAAGACCATTATGAGTCCGGGCCCACCTAATGACTTGCCTAAGTCTAGTTTGCACTGTGCAGTTCTCCTGCCATCCCCTTCCTGGTTAAGTGATCAGCAGTTATTTTTGGGAATAAAATGTTGGTTCTGAATTCCAAATCTGAAACCCCAACTTAATGCTGGATTTCAGAGGTCTGCAGCTGTAAGCCAGTAAGAGAAATATTGTGGTATCTGTTAACCATTTAAAAAAAAAATATGCCAAAGGAGACAAATCATCTGTTTGCTTGCATACTTCCTTTCCTAAGCCTCTCACTGAGTCATTGAGGTAGTGCTGATGATATTCATCTAAGTTTGGAATCTTGAACATTGTTTCTTAAGACCAAGATCAACAAAAAAGCAATTGGATTTAGGAATGCCCAATACGGATCCAGTCAAAAATGTTGCAATGTGTTGCTGCTTTGTGAAACAGCCTGTCAAGAAATGCTGGCTTTGATCAAATCAAACCAAATTTGATCACCATAAATCTCCTTCAGTGCAAGCAAGCATCAGGTTAGGAAAAGCAACTATCCTATTTCATAATCATAATCACTTTCTATCTTCAGGATTCTGGGAACTATTATCTCAACATACATGGAAGGTAGCGGGCAATATAAAGTTGTCTCTGGGGGAATGACTAAACACCTGCCTATTATTTATGTAGCATTCATAACAAATCTTGCTAATGAAAATGGAAGTTTCTATAATAAATTAGCAAGACATCTATAAAATCAAAGGAACTGGACTGTGGTTTATAACTGGCGAAGTAGTAATATATGAGACTCTTCTTTTTAATTGGATAGAAAATTAAATTCCAAACCTTATTTATATTGGAAAAGAAAGAGAGGGAGAGAAAAACAGAAAAGTTTCAGTTTCTTAATTTGTATTGGCAGAATGCCCCTTCAGCATTCTCAAAGGTCTGCTATTGTTCCCTATGGATTCAATGCTTGACGTGCAAAGGAAAAAAAAATTTTTTTTTATTCTCTCACTAGAGGATGAAAACGTATTAAAGCTATGTAAAAGGATTCTGAGAAGGACAGAAGTCCTAATAAAAGCAAATGATCAAAGGAGATTCCTAGACTATCTTTATTGCGGCTACTAGGCTAGAAATAAATAGCGTTAGCACTATTATTCCACTAATACATATGCAACTGTTTGTATGAAAATGGCTTACTATATATTGGAATATAGCTCAAATTACGCCTCTCTGCAAGAAATCAAAGCGTTATATTTGACACTTCAGCAAGAGGGAAGATGAGGTTTCTGCAAATGGCAGGAGCTTTGCACTCACAGGATGACACCACTGGATATAATCCACCGCACATAAGTGCATGCTTACATCAATTTATCAAAGCACACTGTTTACACAGTGAGTTAAGAGTTAAACACCAACAGATTTGTTCACTAAAACAGCTCAGGAATTTGGCAGAACAGTTTCTGCTGGGGAAAATAAACTACGGTTTAATTTTGTTATTGTAATTCTTGTGTACTTGCATAGTGCTTTTTTCTTTTGAGGTGCCCAGATTGTTCATATGTTCAGTCTCTGTGGTTAGCACAGTTACTTCCGTTGTAAAAAGCAAAGAAAGTTGGAAAGTGAATGCTTGATTAGTGCGTGAAAGTAGGAAAATCTTGATCATAGAAGCACATTCTTTAATGAATGCACTAAGCTGTTGTTTGTTCCACCGTTCTTATGCTTTTAATGTTTTTACTACAAACTCTCTTCTGGGGATATATCCAAAAAGGTGGTTAGCAATAAAATAAATGAACAAATAAAACCGTATACTGATTACAATAAGTATCTCAGTGTGCACATAGAGCTTTATTTATTTATTATGGATCTTTTAAGACAAGTTACAAATCCATCCAAAGTTGCTGAAGGTACATTTTGTACCCATTCCACGCTGGCCCAAATTCTCTTACACAAATGTAATTTGCATAACAGGGTTAATGCTTTCCTAAAGATTATTCTTGTGCCATGTAGTTAGCATTGGACTTAAATGCATAGTCTGTATACATATAAGAGGGTTTCTGAAATAAAGCTTCTCAGTTCTCTACAAAATGAAACTTAACAAGTCATTACAAAGATACTTCCAGTGGTGTAATAAGTTTAAGGTTGTTTTCCAAAAATGTAAATTTGCATGCATGGTGCCAAATACTACTGACATGCTTCTGATGTAGTAAATTCATGTATGAAACTGCCCTAAGTTCTTTGGGGGAGATAATCTGGTACTATTTGCCTGTTAACACAAATCAAAAGCTTTGGTAGTCACACCTGTTACACACAACTACTTGTTTTCACAAGCCTATCTGTAATTATTAAGCCAGATACATCCAAAATTGCCACTTGAACTGTATTAGTACAGTTTTTTTTCCCTAGCATTGTGTTGTGCTTACTTTTCACTTTGGTTTTATATTATTGCTGAAGCTTCCCAGAGTTCATCCTCATTCCATGATGGAGGAATGGTGGTGGTGGGTGTTTGGTGACCCAAAAAAATGACTCAAAAATGATTCAGCAAAATACATTTTGATAGAAAAAGTGATGTCAAGAACAGTATTTTTGCATGAAGAGGTTGAATAATATTGTGGAATAACAAGCAGGTTGTCACTGTACTGTATTACAGTAATGTGCTGCATTTATTCCATAAGGTATAATTATGATAATGTATAGGTCATGTCCTATAAAATTTAATTCAACTGTTCTCATATCCTGCATTTAACTTTATTTCTATTTTGGCCATGCTTTGGAGACTTACCATACATCCTCAACTTAAAATTGTTTGTTTAATGATAGTCCAAATCAGGGGTGAAATGCACTGGTTCAGGGGAACCAGTAGCAGCGGTGGCGGGTGGTTCGGAGAACCGTTGCGGTGGCAGCATGATGCTCCGCCCATCCGTCCGGATGTTGTTACTTCTTGGTTTTAACCAGGAAGTAGCCTGTTTTTTACCCTCTGCGCATGTGCTGAAGGCTTTGCGCATGCGCAGAGGGTCCAAAATCGCACATGACACAAGCGCATACACAGTATATGCACGTGTGGTGCATGCGCAGTGCACACACTTCCAAACCGGTAGGGAAGGGAAGTAGATTTCATCCCTGGTCCAAAGTTTCAATGGTTTTGGAAAAAGTCAGTTATAATTGTCTCTCTGGTCACATAATCACAAGTGAGGTGCATGGAAACCAGCTCACATTTACATTAGCATGCAGTATCCTGTGCTCAGCTGATTTGCAATCTTTTTTACTGATTATCAGTAAAGAATACCCATTGGAGAAGCTGAATTCACTTAATGACCACCATAAAATTTGTTGTAAAATTGGGTCCGACTTGACTTATGATTGCAATGACTTATGATGGAAATTCCAGTCTCAATTGCAGTCATAAATCGAGTACTATCTTCACAGCTCTTTAGTTTAGCACAGTTGAGAATGCAAGGGCAAACTAATTGTTGTCGTATTCATGCATTTGATTTACCAAACAGACTTTCAGTATGTATTTTTAAAGGGCAAATGTCTTCCATACTATTTTGTTTTAAACTCTCAAGGGTCTTTTTGAGCAAAATGTTTAGAGACCTAGAGTTTAAATTTAATGCCTTAAGAGTTTACATTCAATGAATTAAAACTACAGGGACATATGACCAATAAGCTTACATTCCTTACAGTTCTTGCTGTGTGATATACAATATTGTTAAATTTTCATTGTTTATGAGCTGATCTCTATTATGTTTATTACTAACTCTACCAATTCAAGTTATCAGAGTGATATTATTCTTTATAACATCTCCAAATCATTTTTATTTACAACTGCAGTAGCAGATAGACAGTTACACATTTCAAAATACCAGCACAACGTAGTTAAAGGTTTGGGTTTTTTTTAAAAATAAATAAATAAATAAATATTGACATTAGAAGCTGATTATAACATCATCACAGCTTGTTTGGAAGTGCTGGATGAAGTGCAGTTACATATGGAACTGATCAGCAGAGATAGATACAGAGGGAAAAAAATTCCCAGAAAAGTAATTAATTTCCTTGCTCTTAGAGAAGGAAAGTCTTTGCAAAAGTCATCTATCTGAAATGAGAGTTTCTTTCCTAGATGTGAGATGTCATTATAGATGGCAGACAAATTGTGTTCTCCAATTTCCATGATTTAGAGCCGACTTGAAATTTCCACTAGCCCATGAAAACCTGCCATTCCATTGAAACAGAAGAGTTATACAGCTGTTGCCCCATCTGATTCATGTTTCTCCTTCTTTTATGTGGCCGTAAAAAGCAGTCAGCTTTGTTTGCACAGCTATGGCCTTTTCAAGAAAAGGCAAAGTTAGCTTTATTTTTTTATTTTATTTTTTTCGAGAATGCAAAACTCCACGGCTTAAAACATCATCATTTCTTCCAATTCATTTCAGAATCGAACTAGGATTAGCAAAATTAGCGAATTAGGTGGGTTGCTCGATTGATTTGGTTCTCCCTTTGCAAATTAACAACCAATCTTTTTCCAGCTTAAATTTTCCTGTGCAAGTCTATGGGAAGGTTTTAGCTAATAACAAAACACATATAATGTTGGAATAAAACTAGGAAGTTTAGTATTAAACTGACCTATGGAAGGGTATTATAAAAGTCGGTCCAGTCTGGAATATGTTTCTAATACTACTGTTCAGCTAAGAGACACAACAGTGTCTCTTTCTATCAGATAATCAATGTCTATTCAAACACTGAATTTTCAAACCAGGATTTCCAAATAAAGACTAAGTTTAAATATTTCTCGTCTTAAAAGATGGTAGATCTATGAAACACCAACCAAACATATTTGGATCAGTTCCTTAGTGTTTGAAATCATTTAGGGAAATAAAAAAAAATGATAGGATTTTCAGCTCCATATAAATTCTTCACATTTTCTTTCATTGTTATTTCTAAAGCCCAGTTGAGAAGCAACTATTTGTTTTGTAAATTGTTCAAATATTTGACACTTCACAAGCGTCAGTGATAACCTTCCTTTTCATTCCTTTTTTCCGCCCAACATACTTTTTTTCTGGAGTGCTTGTTAACTTTGGCAGGCTTTTTATCATCTGAAGGTAGAGACAAAGCTTTTAATGAATGTCTGCTAAACAAGGGCTTTAGGTGGTATTAGACAATGTTCAGATTTGTAACTGGAAGCCAAAGTCCTTTGTTTCAGGGGCCCAGATTTGGGTCCTACTGCGGAAAGTCCATTTACATGGTTTTAAGAATAGAATAGAATAGAATTTTTTATTGGCCAAGTGTGATTGGACACACAAGGAATTTGTCTTGATGCATATGCTCTCAATGTACATAAAAGAAAAGATACCTTCATCAAGATTCATAAGGTACAACACTTATTGATAGTCATAGGGTACAAATAAGCAATCAGAAAACAATCAATATCAATATAAATCATAAGGATAAAAGCAACAAAGTTACAGTCATACAATCGTAAGTGGAAGGAGATGGGTGATGGAAACAATGAGAAGATTAATAGTAATGCAGACTTAGTAAATAGTTTAACAGTGTTGGAATTATTTGTTTATTAGAGTGATGGCGTTTGGGAAAAAACTATTCTTGTGTCTAGTTGTTCTGGTGCGCAGTGCTCTATAGCATTATTTTGAGGGTAGGAGTTGAAAAGTTTATGTCCAGGATGTGAGGGGTCTGTAAATATTTTCACATCCCTCTTTTTGACTCGTGCAGTATACAGGTCTCAATGGAAGGCAGGTTGGTAGCAATTGTTTTTTCTGGAGTTCTAATTATCCTCTGAAGTCTGTGTCTGTCTTGTTGGGTTGCAGAACCAAACCAGACAGTTATAGAGGTGCAGATGACAGACTCAATAACTCCTCTGTAGAACTTATCAGCAGCTCCTTGGGCAGTTTGAGCTTTCTGAGTTGGCGCAGAAAGAACATTCTTTGTTGTGCTTTTTTGATGACGTTTTTGATGTTAGCTGTACATGAACCTAGAAATTTGAAGGTCTCTACTGTTGATACTGTGTTGTCTAGTATTGTAAGAGCTGGAAAAATGGAAGAATTTCTCTTAAAGTCTATCACCATTTCTATGGTTTGGAGTGTGTTCAGTTCCAGATTGTTCCGGTCGCACCACGAGGCTAGTTGTTCAACCTCCCATCTTTATGCGGATTCATCATTCGAGGTTGTCTCGAATGAGACCAATTACTGTTGTGTCATCTGCGAAGTTCAGTAGTTTAACAGATCGATTGTTAGAGATGCAGTCATTGTTATACAGAGAGAAGAGAAGTGGGGAAAGCACCCAGCCTTGGGGGGGCCCTGTGCTAATTGTACAGATATCTGATGTGATAGTATAAATGTAATAAAGATAGTATACAGTAACAGGCTCACCTAATAAGGTTAGTAGGAAATATTATTATTATTTGTGAAGCATATATAAGATAACAGGTAAAAGTATAAACATAATTTGAATACATGAAAAGAGTAAGAGTAAAAAATAAAAAGGAATATTAGGACAGGGACGGTAGGCATGCTGGTGCACTTATGCATGCCCCTTACAGACCTCTTAGGAATGGGATGAGGTCAACATTAGACAGTTTAAGGTTAAAGTTTTGGGGGTTTGGGGAAGAAACCACAGTCAGGTAGTGCGTTCAAGGCACTGACCACTCTGTTATTGAAGTCATAGTTTCTGCAATCGAGAAATTATGTATCTATTGTGTGCTCATGTATTGTTGTGGTTGAAGCTGAAGTAGTCATTGACAGGTAGGACATTGTGGCAGATAATTTTATATACTATGCTTAAGTAAGACCGAAGTTGGCATAGAAAAGATTGAGAAATTAAGTGATCAGATGGTATCGAACTGATGCTGCAAGTCATTGCTCAATAGACTCAATCACTTACATGTTGAACATTCATTTAAAGGTGCTCCAAGAAAAAAGCCATACCTAAAAATACTGAGCTGACCTTCTAATAAGAGTAAATAACCCATCAGAAGATAATTCAGTTAACATAAGGATAATGGACAGGAGGACACTGAAAGAAAAATTGCTCAAGGATTTGTATCTGAAATTACTTCTTTGAGTACAAGAATGTTATCATGTAATGAAACTTCAACGGTCACCTTTTTGGGTCTCCCATACCTAGAAACGCCCAATGCCTTCTTCTGCACAGCAGTTATATAGAAGTTAGGGATGGGATTATCCTTCTCAAAAGTGCCAACCTCCAGTCCTAGACCATCATCCTCAGCAAGATATAACTAGAACCAATTATATCATGTTTTCATTACCAAATAAAGACAGGTAAATTCTCTTGGACATTTAATCTTTGGTTATTTAGTTTTTGTCACCGAACAGTCAGTTGAACTATTGGCTTAATCTATCAATTGAATTCTCCCAAAAGTGGTTTTTTTTTCAAGAGACAGCTGGACTTTCTGGGGGTTTTTTGAAGACATTTCGCTTCTCATTCAAAGAAGCTTCTTCAGCTCTGACTGGATGGTAAATTTAAATTAAAAGTTAAAAATATTAAACCCCCTTTAAGGTCACCTGGAGATTTATCTGTGTCGGCAGAGTCATCTGAGTGGTGCAAATTGGTGTGGAGGAGTGTGTTGTAGATTGGAGATGTATCATGTCAGATGCTCCCACTCTGTTGAGAGAGGGCTGTTCAATTTTGACAAAGATGGCCTCTTTAACCCCTCTTTCAAACCTCTATGTCTGGATTGAAAGACAGCACAGAGGTACTGATTATAGAAGAAGAACAGGCACTAAGCTCCAGGTCCATAGAAATGGGTGTCTACCACACTAGACAGGACTTGAGGTGTAGACCATGCAGAGAGGCCTCAGAGACACTGCAACAATCGGGTGTAAGATGCTATCAGGAACAACATACACTGAATGACCAAATAGGTGTACAGGAACATCCGCAAAGTGTATAGTTAGACTCTCTCAAGTACAAATGAAAGATTCCATAGGAGATTGTGAAGAATAATAGGGCTAAGTCTGGAGTAAGAGGATTCAAGCTGACTTTAAGCTGGGAAAATGGCTCCCACAGATCTCAGGAACAATATCAGAATTGTCTATCCAGAAGTGCTAGGAACAGCTGAGATAGCCCAGAGTCACCATGTGATTCAGATGGGCAGCAAATATATTAAGTTAGTTAGTAAGTAAGTACTGAAGATACTACTCAGAACCTCAAACTCCCAGGTTTCTGGTAGAGGACCCAAGATTGAAGAAGTCATATACCACTCATAGGGGTGAAAAGAGAAGGATCTCACTACCTTCAATTCATAACTGAGCTGTATTGCTGGTTCTGAATCATCTGCATTTTGCAGATTGTTTATGTGCACTAAATGCAATTCATGTTTTAAAGCTACAGTGCCAATCCTGGGTATTAATTAATTATACATAATTGATATGGATAAATAATGCATAAGTCATCCATTTTTACACAAGACATCATGGTAAGGGTGAGAAGCGTATTGCCTAAATATTAGCCTATTTTTATTTTGAAAATTAGAAGATATATAATGTTATCTCTAAATAAAGGACAGCCAATTATATATAAATGAATACTCATCTATGGATTATGCCAAACAAATTCCTTTGTTTGAAATATTAAACATCTTAATATCTCGTCTGGTTTATTTCTTATGAATCAACTAAACTTTAAACTAATTGGTATCTTTTAATGCAACTTGTAGCCAGAAATTGACTGTGAAATTCTGTCCCTTTTTAATGTTTGATGTCCAGTGCATGTAAAAGGGGCAGGCCTTTGACTGAACAACTGTGGTCACCATGTTGAATTTTTTGACATTTCTATAGATGCCTCAGGCTACAGAGTATAATTATGAATCCCAATCTCCAAAGAAGCCTATACGGAATTTCTCCTTGTCTATGCTTCTACGTGACAGGCAGCTGTCAGTTCTGAAAGCTGATAATGATAAATGACCACTTCCTGAAAGGTGAGCCTAGAGATTTTCTGCCTGAAGACTTTAAGGGTGGATAATGGGGCTGCACAGAAAAGATGTGAGTAATCTAATCTTTAATTTAAGGATTAATCCTCACGGCTGCATGGCTGTATTTCTCAATATTAATAATATATTGCAGTTAGAAATTATTGTAAAATGCTTTGAGCTTTGTATAGGCATTTGAAAGGGTGATATATATTACACATTTTGTTAATAATATTGTTCTGGTTTGCACTTCAGTAGGAGAATTTCAGGTAAATGTCTTTAATTAACCCAGAGATGCAAATGAAAATTATCAACAGTCACACTGAAAGTATGTTAACTAACCTGTTTAGCATGGTTTTCCACATACTGTATCAGTGCATTCCAGACATGTGGAAGTAAATTCTCATCCTTCCTAGTCAGCAAATCCATTACAAATTAAAGGAGACAATGTCCAAGAGATGAAAAGGGAAGGAAACAGACCAGGCAAATACCATAGTAATTAATGGTATAACATCCAACAATAGATGAGCTACATTTGCAAGGCTATCTATCATTACTAAACATTTTAAAAGCACACTGATATTAATGATTAAATACCATGGCCACACATTCTACAATTGTTTCCCTAGAGAGTAATGATTAGAGACACAACTGCAGAATTTGCGACAATGTCTTTTTACACCTCTCATCTGTGGAATGTCTTTGATAAGTCTTTGGATCTTTTGAGTTTCATTTTTCTTTATATAGTACTCTCTGATATTGCTCTCTTGTCTGGAAAATAGAAAAAGGATCCAAGTAAAATAATCTGGATTGTTTTCGGAATGTCAAGCTTTCATTAATCCACTCTATATATTCCCAGATATCAACACTGTAATTATAACAAAATGAAAGGCTCCAGGCTAGACTTATCCTTGACATGCTGGATCTCCACCTGCAGAAGGGATCCATTTGTTTGCATTCTGAAGGAACATTGTGCTGGAAAGATCCTATTTGTGTTCTTTAGGATCCTGGAGCAACCTTGGCAAATGAGAAGTACACCAGCATTATACTGGCTGGTAATTTTCACTGTGGAATACATTTTTGTACAGAACACAGGTTAGACTGGGGATGTGCAAAACATCCATTGCATTGGAATTAGTTTTGCATGACCTTGTGTCCAACACAAATATACATACATACATGAACACATACACATACATTCATACACACACATTTTCTACGTGTATAAGAGCACAAAAGTGCCTACCGTTCCTGTCCTATTGTTTCCTTTCATTATATATACGCTTATATGTTGTATAGTTGTTTCATGCTTATGCTTATATATACTGTTGTGACAAAATAAAAAAAATAAAAATAAATAATAATCATTGAGGAAAGAAAAAGCTAAGATCACAAAATATATGGAAAAGAAGGTGTTTGGAAGATGTGGACAGTTGGGCTACTAAGGTATGCCAAACCATGATGGAAGATGGGTGGGGGGGGGAGAGAGAGAAGAAGTTCCTATCAGCATTGTCCCACTCCCCCCCATCCCAGATTTTGTTTCATCCCAAACCTGGAATCACTAGCCCGTTCTTTTGAACCCAGCCTTGACTGGGAATGCTTTGATAGAATTTCCAAACTCGGGGAAAAAAATTCAAACCCCCCTTCCCTTTGCTTTTTAGCATATGCCAATATGATGTCCTGCAGATGTGTTTGAATGCAGTTCCACAACCCCTCCCTCCCCATCCCCCCCAAAAAAATGACGGCCAGGGATTATGGGAGATGAAACCCAAGGGGGAAAGAAAGGTTGTGAACGCTGGCGAGAGTATCAGGGATCGCGCCTAAGGCTTCGAAGTTCTCCTGGCCTTCGTTTCCTGGGTTGGAACTGTCAGGAAAAAAAAACCCCACAAGAACTCAACTCCGGAACAGTAAAACAAAAGGAAGAATTGCTGTCGGTACAAAAGCGTTTCAGAAAAGAGAAGGTGCCCTTGAGACAAGGAAATGTTTGAATTGGTCCTTTGATCGTTTGTGTCTGGAACGGCATCCCCTTCCCGCTCTTCCTTCCTTCCTATTATTTTTTTTTTAAGTGGGAGCGAGAAAGACCCCCCTCCCCCCAACTTTGAGAGCCGGCTGAGCTTTGTTTGTGAGCCAAGCGCCCTCTGGCGGCGGCGGTTGTATCTTGCTTGCCTTTCACACGCGGGATGGGAAAGAAAAAGTTTGGAAAAGTTTTTGGAAGTCGCGGTAAAGTGTTGAGAGTGTGGTGGTTCGCCGCTCCCCCCCCCCACGCCCGCCTCCTGGTTTTTCCTAGCTGTGTGAGCGTGCGTGTGTGAAACCGACATGATGACATCCACGGTAGTGCCCGCCTTCCCGTGCCTGTTCAAATAGCATTTCCCTACATCTATCGCCATCGAAAAAGTAGGATCCCCGCTACCTCCGCCGCCCCCACCCCCTCTTTTTCAGGGAAAGAGAGGGAGAGAAAGAGAGAGCGAGATTTATTTTCCCACCTCTTTCCTTCTAAGCGCCAAGGGGAAAATAGAAGACGGGGCAAACCCTCAGTAACTCTCGGCCAGCATAAAGCGATTCTCCTCTGAAAAGTTGCATTGCCCCCCCCCCCGAGCATGGCGGAGACTCGGGATCAGTGCTGCCGAGGGTCCGCCGATCATCCTTGCGGGACCATTTAACACGGCCCCTTCCCTTCCCTTCCCCTCCCCTCCTCCCCCCCCCTGCCGTCCCGCCAACCAGGGCAGCGGCAGCTGATGCGAACTCTCGCTTTTTTTTTTTTTTGCACTTGTCAGATGCGGACGGGACATTGGCCGGCTGGAATCGAGACACCCGAGGCGATCCGACCGGCGAAGAGTTACTCTTAAAGCAGCCGGCAAGGCTGGTCCCCGGGGAGGAAGAGGATGCAGCCCCACCTGGCGCTGATATGCGTTGCCCTGCTCGGGGGGAGCCTGCCGGCGTCGGCTCGACCCGAGCCCAGGAGGCGACAGCAAATGGACCCAAGGCGATGTGAGCTGCCCCGATCGGTGAGCTGGGCGAGGGAGGGCGGAGTGGAGAGAGGAAAGGTGCACGCGGTGGAGGAGGTGTAGGTGGCGGGGATTCCAAGTTAAGCAGAGCCTGGGCAGCGCCACGTGCGGAAATCTCTTGGGATCTCCTGGGATGATCCCCAAAGAGCACCTCGTCAGCCAGGCACTTCCTTCCTAGAGCGATTGGGCCCTTAAGACTTTTTTGGGGTGAGAGTGTGATCCTGGCGGCGATGGCATTTCCAGCATCCCATCTCAGTTGGCTTGGCTGGGCTCTTTGGGGAGCGCTGCCTTTGGCCGGACTGGAAAGAGTGGACCTAAATGGTCAACTCGATAAGAAGACAGATTTCAGCTTCTGCCCCTTAGGCAGCGTCCAGCACATTGCTTTGCTTGACTGGTAAACTACCAGATAGGCTAACCACCTCTGCTTGCCAACACTGGAGCCCTTCCCATCTTTTTTCAGGCATCTTCTGAAAAAAATTAGGCCATAGCCAGATAGTTAACAATATAGATATCATTATACTTATATATATATGTGCTGCTACTCTTATTCAGCAGAAGCAAAGCTAAGAACTCTTAGGGTCTTTCGGTTAACTTTTCTATACTCCATAATTTGTTTTTATTTAAACAGTTTTTTCACCAGCGATGTATAATTTAGTAAAATAAAGGTAGCATAATTTACAGCTATTCACGTTTCTGAAACTGCAGCTCCTTTAAATAAGTTATAGTGCCAAACTAGGACCTGTCTTCACCCTGCCATGTTCCTTATTAGAAGATTTGGGCCACCTGTACTGTAATCTCTCAGCCTAAGCTACCTCCCAGTTGTATTTAGGCTAGGCTGGAGAAGTAAATAAGTAGATGTGTACTGTTTTGAGATCCTAGAGAAATGGGGCATCTCAGTGCAAAAGCTCATGTGAATGGATTGTCTTGACCTTTAGAAGCACCATGGTTATTACCTGTATCATCGGCTGCTTCAGGTTGTATGAAAGCCAGTGGAACTATACGCTTGCTTCCAGTTTAGGATCAAAAGACTTGCTTCTGACAGGAGTAAAGGCAGCGTAAAATTAATAGGTATTACTGACAAATTATGGCTCTCTGGGACAAACGGTTAAGGATTTGCAGAATTTCTCTGCATAGTGAGCCCATGCAGATTGGATAAAAGAATTATTACAAGTTGTCTCTTAAGTATATATTTCTGGCCGGATCAAATGCAAAGATAAATGATAAATAAATAGCTGATCTTAAGGATGATGCCTGCTTAGATAAAGAAAAGATAAACCTGTTCCACTGAGTGCAGCTTTATATATGTGTTTAATGTATATGTACATTATATTATATTATAATATACATATAATAATATATATTATTATATACATTATATATGTATATACATATATAACAATGAACAAATTCTTGTATTAATGTATTTCTTCCATACAAGAAGGCTATTTAAAGTACAGTAACCTATAAAGGAGAATATTTGTAGCACAGGATTGAAATGAGGAGTCCTTGGTGCTCTCTGAGCTTGGTTGTTTTCTTTCAGACATTTCATTACCCAAACCACGTAACAACATCAGTGCAAGCTCAGAGATCACCAAGAACAGTAACCTATTCCGTTGTTCTAGCACTCTTCAACTCAAAGGACAGTCACTTAGATGTTAAGGCATAATATATCGGTTAAGTGATTTAAATCTATATCTTTCTCTGCAACAGATATGTTCTGCATTTGTTCTAGAGTATGTAATATCAATAGATATTGCTTCATTATCTCTTAGGTTCCAAAATAGGTGACAATCACAGTATACACCTGCATTTCTTCTCTGCGTCATTTACTATTACTACTTTTTTTTTTCTAATTTCTTGCCTTAAATATCTTGGTCTCAGCACAGTCCCTGATGCTGATTTGTTTCCTTTTTGATTTCGTTTGCTTTAGCAAAGAGACCTGAACTCTTTCCTCTGGACAATCCGGAGAGATCCTCCTGCCTACTTATTTGGCACCATCCATGTGCCTTATACACGGGTGTGGGATTTTGTTCCTGAGAACTCCAAAGCTGCTTTTCAAGCCAGCTCCAGTGTGTATTTTGAATTGGATCTCACAAACCCTTCCACTATCTCAGGCCTGGCCAACTGTCAGTTGCTTCCTCGTGGAGAGAATTTACAGGATGTGCTTCCCCGGGATCTTTACCATCGCCTCAAACGCCATCTTGAATATGTCAGGTTGATGCTGCCTCACTGGATGTCTCCAGATCAAAGGGGCAAAGGCCTTTACGCTGATTACCTTTTCAATGCCATTGCTGGAAATTGGGAACGCAAGAGGCCTGTCTGGGTAATGCTGATGGTCAATTCCTTGACTGAGACGGACGTCCGTTCACGAGGAGTGCCGGTCTTGGACCTCCACCTGGCTCAAGAGGCTGAAAGGATGAGGAAGGTCACAGGAGCTGTGGAGAGAGTGGAAGAGCAATGCCACCCTCTGAATGGGCTGAACTTCTCCCAGGTAAAGGAGATCTAAGATCTTTTTTATTTTCCAGAGAGTGTCCTTCCCTTTAAAATGAGCTGGCGTTAGTTTGGGGCAGGCAGAAACTGCCAAATGAATTAATGCCAGACGCTAATGCAGCCTAGCTTTATATTCTTCAATGGACTTTCGTGAAATTCTTCTATGAAATGTAGATTTATGAGAGTGCAGATAACTGGTTTTCCACTTTAGATAATGTGATAACTGCCATAAAGTCACAACATGGAATCCTAGTGCCAGAACAGGAGGTTAACACTGAATACCTGCACAATGTAGGAATCAGATTGAAAGCCTCTTTGGCACACGTATCTTTTCTAAACAAGAATGACATGTGTGTGTTTAGGATTTTCCATTATTTGCATGTACGGTTAAATATGAAAAGTGAGTTTTGAAGATAACCTTGAGGAGCATCTGGAAGTCGAGTATGTTGGGAAAAACACTAATGCTGCAATGAGGCCTTTGTTTTGAAAAAAAAAATATCAGATGTGAAATATGTGACACACACAGATAAATAAAGTAGATAGCCAGCTAGTTCTTTCTAGGTGTGTCTTTCAACAAGCACTGATAGTGGTATCTTGGAAGGTCAGGATTATTGTCTCAGATGCTTTACACGCAGCCGTGGGAAGTTACAGAAAATTGTCTGAAATCATGTCACTCTGCATGTTAATGACATGCAGGGGAGGGGAAAATACAGCCATTTGGCCTGGATCTGCTCCTTGCCAAGATGAAAAGCTCCTCGGCACCCCATTCTGTGGAAAGACATATTGCTTTATATTTTGTCAAACTCATTTGAATCCAGAAGTGGGTTGCTTCCCGCTGTTGCTCGTAAAGCATCTGAGCCTTTCTTTCATTGCTGCCGGACCCTTATGGTCTCACAGTTATCTCAGTACCTGTTTTAAAGGGATGTATGGAATAAGAGCGTATGGAATCCGGTGCAATTCTATACACATCTATTAAGCAATAAACTCAGTTGAATTTAGTAGGGCTTCCTTCGACGGACATACAGACAGGATTTGGATCTTCAGTACAGGATATTTGCTGTTTTTAATACTTATATAAAATGCTAGAGTGCTCCTGAAAGAATGCAGTTTCTAATTGTATTTGGAAAGGCCTTGAATCCTCTACTGAAGAATGCTGTTATAGCCTTGTTTTCTATTTCTAAATGTAGATGTTATCTGTATGTTATATAAGTATATTACAGTATACTTGAGTCAAAAGAAATGCATTATTTAGGGTATTCATAAGGGTTGTGTTCCCTTATGCACAATCTATATTCATTTTGTATGTGTGTGTGTGATAATATTGTTTATAGTAAATGCTATGATGTTAGCTCATTCTTGTGTTGCATGTATGTGTGGTTATGGCATTAAAATATGGATTGTAAAATTACAGCTGCTCTTCGTTTAACAGCAAAACCATCAGCATCAGACACCCATTGTGCTCACAATCTAGATTTATCTCTTGATTTAGGTAATGGGCTTCATATGCTTCTCTGAAGAATACGTTGTCTGTGAGATTTTGGATGGAGCGCTGTTTTCCATTAAGCTGCTCTCCCAAAGGTCACCTGTAAGAATATGTAATTAGTTGATCACCCAGCCAAAAAAATAGATGACAGAATTGAAATAAACTGGAAAAAAACATTCTAACAGATTCATTTTGTGATCGTTTATTTGCCCAAATAATTTCAATTTTGAAATACAGTCACAGAAAAAAGTATGTGTGAAAACAACCAGGTCTTTTGTTAGAAAATGTTATAATTACCGAACACCTGTTGAAGGAGAGGTATGAAATCCGTGCTGTTTGGATGTTGCTTGACTAGAGTAGGTAGTCTACAGTATGTTGATAACAAGGAGGGGTGAGACTTATTTGATTCCCATCTTTCTTATCCATTGACCGTGTTGTTGATGTCCATAGAACTTGAAAGCATAAAAGACCACAATATTTCAATCTTGGATTAAAAGACTTGATAGGAATCCCCTTTTCAAATGAGGGATTTAACTCCAAGCACAACTTTTTTATAATCAATTGGTTACTATTGCTAGATTTTTGTCTTCTCCATTATGAATTGTTGGCCAACTAATGATGTAGATTTTTGCCATCTAATCCCAAAGATCCTCCTCTAAGCAAATGCATTTTTACATCTGGAATTCAAATCCATTTTTTGTCTGTTCTGTAACTACAAAAAAATTGGGCTATGCAAAGGTTTAAAATAGGCTTTGCTATTTCAGTAATTGTTTTACTTTATTAATATTGGCACTCTAGAATAAATATTTTCAGGATTTGAAGGGTGTCAATAGAATTACAAATCTGTGTTCAGCAATTGGATCATTAGTATGCAGTATCTATAGCAAAACATTAGTTCCATTTTAAAAAAAGAACTTTTAAAAAATGACTAGAAGAAACCCAACCAATCAGTAGCAACTAATGAATCAATATTCTTCAGCCTACTTGTTACAAAGTGAACAAAATATTTGTGACAGTTACATTGAAGAGTTAACGTTCAGATTCCTATTTTAAATGCAGACTGGAGTACTTGCAATCAAGTTCACAATAATTAGCAGTGACACACTGTGCTGCTTATGATGCTGGAGTCTTTATCAGGTCAAATAGTACTTAAATCTTTTAAAAGTCCTTCATAAAAATGTACACTGGGAAGTTTTTCAAATCTGAACTACATAACACATTTTTGTGGCTGTAAGAATGAACTCTCTTATTTAATCTCTCAGGATGAGAACTAATGCTGGTTTATATTTCTTCTCCCCAAGAGTCTGATTTTAACTCTGCACATCATTATTCTTTTACTTTTCTTAGTAGATTTTGCTGCATAATAAAGGGAAAAAAGATTAAATACTCCAAAGAGGGCTTTGGTTTTATAAATCCATTGCTTCCAGCTCCATTGATTTGGCATAGTTGAACAATTACTGTCATTCACAAGCGGGTGTCTCTCAGTTTTAAAGATACCTTGGTAGTTTTTACTTTGGCTGACGAATCAGATGATCCTAAGGTGGATGCTATGTTTATATTTTTATGCAAGTCCTTTATGGAATAAAATTGATTGTTTCAGAATTAATGTGTATATGGGCATCTGAAAGATACATTAAAAAACCACAGACAGTCTTGCTGACAGCAATAGAAGAAGAAAAAGTAAAAGGTAGCTAAAAAGTCTCTTCTATCATTTTCGTACTGCATTCTAAGAGCCGGTTGGCTGGCCTTCCCAGCTGGCAAATTGTTTAAAAGGAGCAATTTGTAATGTTATCATTTGGTCTAGCAATTCTGCTGTTGGTTTTACTGTTATGGCCTTAATTGAAAGGAGTGGATTATGATGAACAAGATTTCCTCTCTAAATCCTGAATCTCGGGCCTTTTTCTAAGAAACATATAATTAGTGGTATTAATGGTAGAAATTAGAAATTGACCAGAATTTGTTTTCCAGTGGTATGTCTAGGTTGATGGGAACAACATCTGTGATCATTTACAACATTGAATCTGTTCTGAGCATCAGTAGGGCTCTTTTAAACCTGCTTTAAGCATTACTTTAATTGCAATATGTGTAACTTACAAAATTTGGAAACAAGGTCCCAGAAGACATGCTGTAGTGAAATGTTTCAGGAATCTGCTTTCAAGAATTTCTAAGGGGGAACAAGTGGTTTGCTCTTTTTCCTAAAAGCTTAGCTTTTTTTTTTATCCCTTTCCCATCTTTATATTACACTACTAAATTACTAAATGGGATACTACAAAATATCAGTCTATCCAATGCTGAATTCTTATCCCTTCTGGAACAATCTGAAGATGTTTCAAAGGAAGAAAGCTCAATTTTTCAGAACCTTCATTAGCATTTGAAGAGGGTATGTGAACTTTTGATTCAGAGATTATGGTAAAAATTTAACAAGTCATAGTGGCCTAATTCACTTATGCTAAGACATAAACCATGATTTACAAGCTTAATGGCTGAGTTCCTGTGTTAAGACAAAACCATGCACCAGTTTAAGATAACATATTCTGAACAGAAAATTGCATTTTCAACATAAATTCCTTTGCATCATTAAGTTCTTCCTTAATCTGATGTCTTAGTGTACTGATCTGAACCCAGAGGGAAATTGTTGTAAACATTCCTTGGTTTGCTTGCATAAAAGACCCAATTGAATTGTATCCTTTGTGCAGCAAACAGAAAAAACAACAACAACAACACAGTATCCCAAGAATTTCTTCTCTAGTTTTCACTTCAGTTTATATGGAAGAAAATCTTTCCCCAGCCAAAAACACACCAGCATTTCAGCAGCAAAACCACTCGGTGTTGCTGCCAAGAATATAATATCGACATAGTCTACTCAGCTCAAGGGAGAATTTTAATAGGATCCTATTCAAGTCCCATTGGAATTAAGGGGATTTATTACAAAATAAGCTTGCATTGGTTTATGCTTCCTGACTGGGCCCAGATTTCAGCAATCTTTCGGTGTTTATGAGTCTGCGGTCAATGTGTGTGTACGCAACAGTGAAAAATGTATGTGTGGCAGAATGGTTTGTACTTGAAAACCCATATGGATATCAACTTTACTTTCCAATTAAATTTGCTTTGTTTTATTAGCAATTAATATACATTTACTTATTCATTTTGCTTTGGCTCTGCCTTCTTTTTAGAGTGTGGCCTTTGTTTGATATTTTATATGTGAAACAAATATATATCACATACTCATATTTGCTGGGAGAAAATAATGCTCAGGACTGTTTGCAAGGGAAGTTGGGAACCGTAGCTAAGAATCTAGAGAAGCTGGTGGTGTAGAGAATTTTTTTTTTCTGTTTAGAAGTAACAAGCAAACAATTCAGAAGATGATGATGAAAAAACTCTTTAATAGTGAGAAAACTATGTTCATGTAGAAAACTGTTCATGTAGTCATAAAGAGTCAGACATAATTGAGGCTATTTTATTTTTATGGTGGAACAAATCAACTCAACCAGCACCTTGAATTGCACCCAGAAGTTATTGGAATCTGGTGCAACCCATGGAGTAGTGGTATTACCTGGCCAAAACAAGTTGTGCCCATAACTACCTCCCCCACTGCTGCTAGACCAACTGAAGCTTCTGCGTGGTCTTCAGGGGACAGACCAACGTACAACATGTTGCAATGGTTCAGTTGTAAGGTGACTATGGATGGAGGAAATTTCAGTTTAAGTCTTTGCAGTTTCAAAATAACCTTGAATCAGTGGTGGGTTTCTACCACTTTGCACCAGTAGTGGCGGCAGCAGGAGGGTCCGCCCACCCACTAGGACATCATCACAGACGCACTGCACATGCGCAGAAGCTCCACGCGCAAGTGAAGCAAGCTTGTGGACGCGCATTCTCACAGTTCCAAACTGGTAGCGAAGGTAAGTGGAACCCACTACTGCCTTGAATGTATGGGTTTGCTTCGGAACATGGAACTTTGAAGTCCATTGGAGTTGGGCAGCTAAAAAAATGTAAATAAATAAATAAAAGCAAGATATCAGAGCAAATTTACATAGATGGCTTTTTATTTAACATCAGATAATGACCAATAAGAGAGAATGCTGATATAGACAGACATTTATATAGCCCAGGCATTGGCAGGGATGAACAACGATTTATATAAAATTTGCAGAAACAAATGTAAGCACACGGATACTAATTTAAAAAATATGGTAATTAGGTGAATGAAAATGACATCTGTCTTCCATTAGTATGAGAGGTGACTACGTGTTCTATGTACCTGCTCAATACCATTTGTTTTTCCGCTGTTGATATCAACGCTGTCAATGACTCTTTTCCTTTAAATGGGACGTGACTGTTCAGCTTCTCAAATAGAGGACTGCTCTTTGTAAGCCAGGCTCCATGTAATACTTTTAAGTCCATTTTCAGAGTGATCGCAAAACATCCATACAAACATGATACAGGTGACTTGCAGGCATAATGCATTGTTGTATGAATCGTTTTCCTCCTTTTATTATTTTCTTTATTACTAAGCAGCTCTGAATACATGCAGGGTGCAAAGCGTTGCTCATTGTGGGTACTGGAAGGGCAGGGCTATCTCTCTCTATTTTTCCGGCTGGTAGTTTTTGTTGGGGGAGGTGGGGAAGGAAGAAGAGAAAGGTGTTGTGACCCAGGCCCAATTAGGTAGTAATAAACTTAGTCCGTGAAAAAACAAACTTTATTCGAACAGCTGGGAATTACTTCATTCCCAGCGTTGTTCAACTCAAAGTAAAACAAATGCCTCCCAACACAAATTTCTCAGTTATCTCACAAACCTTAGTCCAATTAGGCAAACTGCCAAAGGCCCTTCCTGGCAAACGTCCAGGAGCCACAAAAACAAAGACATATATGAAGCAGAGGACGAAGCAGAAGACACAGCTACAACGTTGTTTTCCAGCAAAACTGAAACACTGGTGCTGATCTGTTTTAAGCCTTATGGGAGGAGCCAATCATTTCTTGGCCCTATTCCCCAGTTGTCCTCTCTGCTTGAGCTGCTCTTGCCTTCTGGCAGCTCTTCTCATGCGTGCATTAGTAACAGGCTCTTTCTGTTCCTCTGCCTCACTACTATCAGTCTCTGGAGGCTCTGGAGTCTGCAACCTCACTTCCCGATGGCCCTGGCCTCACCTCAGCCTCATCGCTGTCCGACTCTGTTGCCAGCTCCATAGGCTGCTGACTGACCACAACAAAAGGATTGGAAAAGAATATGGAAACAATAATTAATATTTCCCTTCCCAACACTCCTGAGATCTGTGTTATATTTTCAAGTAGGAAAACAAAAAGTTCTGGCAATATACCTATAACAAGTAAAAATTTTTTACTACATGTTCTGTGGGTGTGGCTTGGTGGGCATGGCATGGCTTGGTGGGTGTGGCAGGGGAAGGATACTGTAAAATCTCCATTCCCACCCACACCAGGGGAAGGTTACTGCAAAACTCCCATTTCCTCTCCATCAGCTGTGACTCGGGAGGCAGAGAATAGATAGTCAGAATTTTTACTACCGGTTCTCTGAATACTCAAAATTTCCATTACCAGTTCTCCAGAACTGGTCAGAACCTGCTGAAACCCACCTCTGCATATAACCTACAATATGGGGGCATAAATAAGTCCTTTTCAATACAGAACTTAATTATCTCCTGTGGGCATCCTTGTTCATACTCAGATAAAAGCCCAGCTAGTATTTATCCTTGCCCTCTTTTTCATCGTTTACAATTGTTTCTTAATTTCTTAAATGTGTGGAAGGTAGGGGAAGATCTACTGTATTTAAAATGTAGGATTTACACCTGGAATTACATATTCTGAGCATGCCTAGATTCACAGTGTAATTTTTTATTTGTTCTGTCACTTCTGACTGTCCTGTGGAATATCATTTCACCGTTTTGTCTGTCAATAATTGCTTCTTTGATTTCATATAAGCTCCAGGTTGAATCATCAAAAATAGTACTTAGTCAACTTGTTTGCTGTGAGTCTCTTTCAATTGCCTTTAGTTTTTCCAAGGAGCAGTAATCTCCCCTAGATATTCTCATTTTTGTATTTTGCACCAAAGATATCTAAGCTTTAGTGTCATTGTTAGTGCTTCTTATGAGTGGTGTGACTTTACTTCAACTAACATTGCATGGTGTGTATTTCTTGTGGTATTATCAACCATTTTCTCCAACATCATATTCAGAGCATTAATTTTTCTTTAATCATTCTGATGGTCCAGCTTCTTCAGTCTTCTGTTATAATTGGGAAACCACAGCCTTGACAAGATTATGGGAATGTTAAGTAAGTTTGGAATGTTAAGTAAGTTTGGAAACATACGCAGGTAACAATAATAACCCCAGAAGTGTCACCTGCTTCTAATTAGGTGCATAAACGTCCTATGTCCAGTTGCCTCCTTTTGTACATTATTATTTATTTTAATAATAATAATAAAATAAAATGTTATGCAGCAATAGTCTTGGTGGTTTTTATATATTTATCAAATATGTACAGCCACCCATCCCATACTCACAAGTGTGATCTATCCTATTAGTCACTTGTGTCTGTAATTTTCTTCTCTAAATGCAATCTATTTCTGGTTTGATATCTTGCATCAACTTTTTAGCTGGGATGCCAGAGTATTTCTTGATGCTTCTGAATAATGATCACTCACAACTTCTGTCTTTCCCTTGCTTCATTTTTGTATGATAGCCTTAACTTTGGGGAACCATGGATCCCTCCACCAGGGAATAAATACGTCATGCTAATCTATGGCTTAGAGAACCCAGGAGCTTAGTTTAACCTTTGAAATATGCATTCCGTTCTTTGCCTTTAACTTATTTTATTCCTGTCTGATTTTCGTTTTGCCGCTTTCTTTCATCTCCTATCACTGGCTCTTTGTAGGTATCCTTAATCCTCTTGCAGTTGGAGTCTAAGCCTTTTTACCCTGTTGCTGCATTTTTCAAAATGATCAAAATTGCCTTGTGGAGGGTTAGACATTAGCATCTTGATTTTTAAATCTGCCCATTGAATCTCTCTCCATGGGAAACTTTCCCCTTCGGTGACAAAGAACTCTGATGGACTGAATGAGGCAAAACAAAGGACACTACCTAGCCTTTCTCTATTATTATGTTTAAGTCATGAATATGATTATCTAGATTGTATTATGCCATCCACAGCAAAGTGCAGTTGATTAGATTAAACTCAGAGGTAAAAGGAGGACTCTGTCTAGGCCCTGCCAGAACTCACACTTAAACCCTGTCTCCTTCCTCCTTTCTTAACTCTTAGATAGACAAATAAACGGTGTTGCCTTGCTTTTCTGCTCCTTTCCCTGGCATTAAGTGGCAACAGTGACTTTGTTAACTGTGTCAGTCTTCATTGCTCAGCTCCTGCTGTTCTATCAGATCCAGAGACACGGCAGCTCTGATTACTCCATTGATAGAATTTCAGAGAGTCGCAAGTGCTATTTAATGAAAGGCTGATGGGTGGCCCTTTGTGCTGGGTCTCTGAGCAGCAGGAAACATTCGTAGACACACATAGACCATATTTTGATCTGCCCTTTGGCTTCCTTTCTTTTCTTTCCCTCTCCTTATCCCTTTCAAAAAAGTTTAACAAAAGATCTCGGCCAGCAAAAGGTTTCTGTTGAGCAGTGCTAAGGGCGGACCACGGATTTCATGGAACGTATTTGCAAGTGTGCTGAATGAAGGCTAGGAAACGGTAGTCTCTCTGCAAAGGGGTGCATGAGCCCTTGGAGGCACTCATTTCTAGTGCTTCACGTGTCATGCAAAAGATTGAGTTGATGTGTACAGGAAAATTGAATCAAACAGAACAGAACAGAACAGAATCTTTATTGGCCAAATGTGATTGGGCACACAATGAATTTGTCTTGTGTGCATAAGGTCTCAGTGTACATAAAGCTATAAGTGATAAATCATGATTATAGTCATAAAAATACATACATCATGAATCATAAGATACGAGACTTAGTGATAGTCATAGGATACTAAATAAGCAATCAACATAAATCATACTAGGAAACTAAATAAAACAATATAAATCATAAAGACACAAACAACAAAATTATAGTCATAAGTAGAAAATGAGATAAGTAATAGGAAAGATGAGAATAATAATAGTATTACAGCCTTATTAAATAATATGACAGTGTTTTGGGAATTAGTTGTTTAGCAGAGTGATGGTATTTGGGGGAAAAAACTCTCCTTGTATTTAGTTGTTCTGGTGTGCAATGCCCTAAAGCATCATTTTGTGGGTAGAAGTTTGTACATGCCTATGTAAAGAACAAGCAGAATTAGCCCAAGATACATTTTGCCACATCAGAAATGGGAGACAAAAACACCTTAATTCCTTTTCTGTAGGTAATCCTCGACTTACAACAGTTGGTTTAGTGACCGTTCAAAGTTACAACAGCACCAAAAAAGGTGACTCATGACCAGTTTTCACTCTTACAACTGTTGTAGCATCCCTATGGTCATGTGATCAAAATTCAGAAGTTTGGCAATTGACTCATATTTATGACGGTTGCAGTGTCCCGGGATCCTGTGATCCTCTTTTGTGACTTTCTGTCAGACAAAGTCAATGGAGAAGCCAGATTCACATAACAACAGTTTGACTAATTTAACAACTACAAGGATTCACTGAAGAACTGTGGCAAGAGATATCATAAAATGGGGCAAATGCACTTAACAAATGTTTCACTTAGCAACAGAAGTATTGGGCTGAATTGTGGTTGTAAGTCGAAAACTACCTGTACTTATAAAAAAATATATCCGAGCTGGCAGTTACATGGACAGCCCTCTTATTGTGCAGGGTAAGACAACCTCATGAGATAGCAGATGTGGGAACATGGCAGATGGGTGGTGGAAAAAAACATGTCTTTAGTATTTGCTGGACAAGATGGATTTTATATGGGGAACGGATGGAGGACATCATGTTGCCTTTTGCCGAAACATCTTAAGTCAGTCTTAAACAACTAAATCTTATTTCAGTATTAATTACAAGAATTACATCTTTTGTTGCAACTGAGGAAGACAGAAAAGGAAAAAAGGGCAAATCTAGTATGTGCTGGAAGGGACCTTGGAGGTCTTGTAGTCCAGCCCCCTGCTCAAGCAGGAGAACCTATACCATTTCAGGAAAGTGACTGTCTACTTTTCTTAAAAACATACGAGGACTAACTATATTTCCCATCTGAAGCTATTGCTTCAGTAAGCCTGGTGGCAGGACCAGTTCGGAAAGCTGGCAATATATTTACCAAAAGGCAGGATCTCTGAACACATCAAATATTTTAACCTAACCAATCATATCCCCTTGATTGGAAAGCACCACCCAAAGCAAAATTCTTGGGCAGACGTATCAAGAGATCGGTTTTTGTGTCTTACTTTTTCTATCACGAATAGTGGACTTGAGTGAAAGCTGAATGGATCTAATTATTACAAAAAGAAGGACTTCTAACAGTGAATCAGAACTTCTCTCTGTATGTTTATATGTTTATTTTATTTCTATTAAACTTATTCTGGTTGCCCATTCCAGAGGACTCTGGGCAGCTTTCAATCTTCATAATCTGTAGTATGGAAACATGGTTGTCACTGCTATCATTGGTAAGGTCTGAATACCCACCAACAAAAATAATCTGAAATTATTATAGCAACTTTATTGTATCAGCTGTGCTTAATTCAGCCTATTCCTATATGAAAAAATGATATTATCTCAGTTATATACTTAGTCTAAAAGTACATGTGCGTACTTTCCCACATACTCCAGTTTGCTGGACCATTTGCTGAACAAGAAGAGAAGAATAAAATCTCTTCTGTTTGATGCAGTGGGAAGAAAGGAGATAGAATCAGTGGTGGGATTCAAGTAATTTAACAACCGGTTCTCTACCCTAATGATTTCTTCCAACAACTAGTTTGTCAAACTGCTCAAAGTTAACAACCGGTTCTTCCGAAGTGGTGCGAACTAGTTGAATCCCACCATGGGATAGAACCTCATGAATATTTCTGCCCTCTGAACCTGTTTTTGACATGGGAAATAGTTTAAGGAATTACTTAAATACATAATCAAATAAATATAGTGCATGTTACACATACAAGATGTGATGTGCTTATCTTGTTTAGCTCTTCATATCCTTGTTTCTCTGAGTGTGAATTACAAATTTCATCCTGGAACCTAACTGACATTATGAACTTTGGCAGAAATTCCCTACAGCTGATAAAGTTTACTGGAAAATCATCTGCACCTTTTCTTCCCCCCCTCCCCCCAAAGAAACCACTCTTGGGTTATATATAATATAAATCTGGGCAGTGGTTGCTTTGCTTTGGTGCTTGTGTGCAGATTAGTGACCGTCAGGACCATAGAAATGGCCCAATGCTTTTAACTCTAAAAGAAACAGTATCATTTGCATGCACACAGATAAGTACAATATATACAATCCATTTTTTCTATGACTTTGTTTGGAATAATAAACATCCATCTATTAAGAAATGCAGGCTTTTTAACATTTGGGTATGTTTTTCATTTGTGTATATATAGTTCTTTGAAAGCTTGCTAGACCAGTCATTTTTTTCTCAGCCCAATATTCCAGCTGAGGAATCTGTAGTCATTGCAATGATTTAGATCAGGGGTCTCCAACCTTGGTCCCTTTAAGACTTGTGGACTTCAACTCCCAGAATTCTCCAGCCAGCAGAGCTTCAATTCTGGGAGTTGAAGTCCACGATTCTTAAAGCTGCCCAGTTTAAAAACCTCTGGGCTAGGAGGCTAGGAGAGAAGAGGAATGGAGAAGAGAGAGTGGAAAAAAGAGTGGAGAAGAAAGAAAGGCAAGATTATTTTTTGAGAAACCTTAGTATTATGCACACTGTTGCTTGAACAGTCTCAACGGACACCGATAGTCCTTGGTTTGTTTTCTACAACGAAGCACATTTTATCTGCCTTTTGATGTTTTTCACAGACATTGGCCTTTATAGGTGGAAACATGAGAATAGAGAAGGAATATTTATTTTACATTAGGTGCATATAATGGTTTCACTATGCAAAGGATGCAAAGTCAGCAAAGGGAATGGGGAAAGTGGGAATGAATAGAGAAACTGCAAGTTTGCAGTTACTGGATGATTTTGTAGGTCTGCACTGCAGCCGAATACTGTAGCTTTAATAAAATGAAGCAAAAAGCAAATTGTATCCCACAAAGGAGGCATTTGTAGGACAGGTCAGCAAGACAATTAAGATGAGAGAATTTACTTTAAATAGATCTAAGTTAGCTTTTAGAAACTGAAAGTATTGATTAACTGAATACAGCGTTTTAAATGCAATTGGAATAAAAATTAAAAAGGTCAAACCACAGAACTGCCTGTTGACAACATTGAGACATTCACTCAATGTCTCCAACCTTGGCAACTTTAAGACTTGTTTTAGATAACAAAGTGGCTTTAATGAAAGAGTATCAGATCAAATTCTCTGGGACAGGGGTGAAATCTACGTACCTTCCGGTTCAGAAGTGCACGTGTCCTGCACGCACTTCACATGCACGTGCACACTCTCTCCGCATGCGCAAAACCTTTCTGTGCATGCACAGAGGGTACAAAACACATCACTTTCTGGTTAAAACCAGGAAGTAACGACAGGCGGGCGGGTGGGCGGAGCCTCGCACGATGATTGCTACCAGTTCTCCAAACCACCAGCTAAGATCGCTACCGGATCGAGCAATCCGGTCTAAACCGGGAGCATTTCACCCCTGCTCTGGGGCCTAGATAAAATTATTTAATCAATTTCCAAAGGTATGAAGGGATCCATAGGTCTCTCTGTATTTAGAAGGAACCTGGAGTAAGTGAAGAGTTCAAGACAGACGACTGTAATAGTCTGATACAGGACACCTTTCTGTTTTTTAGTTCTTGAAAGTTACAAATCCTACTGTGACTCTCCATTCTTCTTTGGCTCCCTCCAGGCTTCAGGATAAGTAGGTATAATTGTGTGTATTCGCTTGTCAAAATGTGCCAGGATTCCATTTGGAAGCTTAGTCTCTACATGATTGCCTCTTGAGATTCTTAACTAGAAGAAAGAACAAAATTGTTGTTTTAGGTGGTAGCACGACTCTACTCCTTGTCTCCCTATCTGGCATCTCTTTCATTCTTCTTAATCTGGTTTATATCTTGGTCTTTGAATCTCTTGGTCTTTGTCAAGGCAATAGCTTCCTAATTCTTCCTTATTTGTTAGCTTCTTGCATGTCTTCCTGACTTGTTTTGCATTTTATCTCTAGCTCTCCCTTCTTATTTAAAGAGAATTCGGGATGTCTGGTCTCCATCCCTCTTCGTAGGGATGGGTGAAATTTGTTTATCTTGATTTTGTAATAGTCTGGTGGTTTTTTAAAAAGAATTGTTTAGAAAATCTTTTTCCCTACATTCCCAAAGGTTGGAATGATTCATCTTGCTTAACCATTGTCATCAGCCCTCTTGGCTGTATATTTCCTGCTGAGATATTTGAGTATTACGCTTCCTACTTTTTCATCTCTGTAATGGGCCCACCACAGTTTGCATTCTCTGAGGAAGAAACCAAACTCTGAATTCCAATAATAGTTGTATTTTATTTCCTCTTCCTTCCCCCCACCTCCTCTAAGTGAAAGTAAGTAGGCAACCGATCCATCACAGGTTCACTAAGCAACATAGTTGGGACTCTTAGCTGCTGTCTTAACAGTCTGAGGAACTGTTTTAAATATTAGTGCAGCATTGATATCCTGTGGTAATTCTTTAAGTGTGATGTATGATTAATCAGGCCAAGGGGTTGAAGAATAATCCTCATCTACTTTTTGTCTGAAAAAATGATTGAAAGTTTTATTTATTTATTTATTTCATCAAGCATGTATTTTATGACAGATACAAGTATAAACATAATTATAAATACATGTAAAGGATATGAATAAAAGAAAACATTAGGACAGGGACCTTAGGCATGCTGGTGTGCTTATGCACGCCCCTTATAGACCTCTTAGGAATGGGGGGAGGTCTACAGTAGATAGTCTAAGGTTAAAGTTTTGGGGATTTGGGGATGAAACCACAGAGTCAGGTAGTGCATTCCAGGCGTTGACAACTCTGTTACTGAAGTCATATTTTCTGCAGTCTAGTTTGGATCGGTTTACCATGAGTTTTTATATATTGTGTGCTCTTGTATTGTTTTGGTTGAAGCTGAAGTGTCTCAAACAACACCGAGTATTCCTACCACCACTGACTGGTCTTTATTTTCACATCCTCTCTAGTTTCAGGCTCTGGTACTTCTCCAGCTTCTCAGGCTTCTTCATGATGTTGCTGTTACTTGGCCCAGCTATATACAGTATATATTATCACCACTGAACTGAGTTCGTCTCAGTTAACTTTCCTTATCGTAATTGGATGTAAATGATAGGCAACTATCATCTAAATATCGGTGATACTTTAATTCTCTAAATATATATTGAAAGACATAGGGAGAAGTTCAAAACTTGAAACCTTAGATGTATTACTGGCTGACGGTACAACAGAAATCCATAATTCCACCATTTGTCCAAAACAAACCAGAGTCATTGTAACATTGTGATTTCTACAGCCATTTAACATGAATGATCTAAATTTATAATCTAGATTTTTTTCAAGAGTCTCCTTCCACAGCTTCCTTCAAATTTGAAAAACTTGGTAAAAATGTAGAATTTAAATTGGTGTAAATTTTCACACTTCTTTTCTGCCTGTCCAGTGGTCTAGCTCTCTATCTGTAGCTGATAACTTTTGATAAAAAATTAATTACTATAAACCAGCTGACACTGGCTGTTGCTATAAAATAGGGCCAGTTTACATTTGTCATCTTTCTGCTCCTTGGAGCATCTTTTTGCTGCCTCCTTTTAAAGCCTCAAAACAGCTTGTCTCTGTGTTCCTTGTCTCACATATATTTATGCTACAGCTGCTTGGCAGAAACCAGTGCCATAACTAATGACAGGGATATTCAAAAGGATTTAATAGGCCCTGTTTTTAACTGTTTTAATGTTTGTGTTAGTAGTGTTTATCGTCTAGCACATGGTGGTTTGTTCCTGTTTTGTAGAACTGTCTCATTTTTTAAAAAAATAAATGCAAATAAAGTATTTGAAGATTTAGCAACCAAGATGGTGATCCAGTGAAAGTCTGTTCCAGTGATAAGATTAGCTTAGATTAAAATTGGGACTTCCACTTCAAAGTAATAAACCCAAGACAGCATTTTCTTACTTTTTAACTTTCTTGTTTCTTCACAGCAAGCTTTAAGCTTTTTCCTCAGAGTCCTTTTTGGATTGTTTAGTTATTGTATAAAGTCACCATTATTATATAAAATATGCATAATTGTATACTTATTATATACATTTATTTAATTAATTAATTAAATTATTTATTTAGTGTATGGAATATCATACATGGACTAGCAATATATATTAACATTTCACCTAGATTAGTAAAATACAATCAACTATATATGTTAAAAAGATCTATGTTCAAATACCAATGTCTAGGCTATCTAACCATTGAAGTGCAGCATCATTTATATTTTTTAAAAAATCAGATACTGGACCGGTATATGCCCTCAGTTTACAGCCAATTATGTCTAGAGTTTGACATGGGACACTGAGCTTATCTGTTGGACAATCTTTTTAATATTGTATGGTTATTTGGGGGCATTTTTTTTCTGAATACCAACCAGAGTATCGTTGTTGGAGTTGGTGACCCTATAAATCTAATAAATAAATTAATGCCAACCTATACTTAATAAGTTTTGAATCTGAAGGCACCTATCAACCTGATAAATGTGACTTTGAAATCAACCATAACTTTTTCTTTCTTTCCTTCTTTCCTTCTTTCCTTCCTTCCTTCCTTCCTTCCTTCCTTCCTTCCTTCCTTCCTTCCCTCCCTCCCATCTGTTACTAAGTAAAAAGTCTTGAAATTTAAAAGCTTACATTCTTTTGTGGGATTTTATTTAGTCCTAAAAAAGATATTAAAGGCAGTTCCCAGGTTAAGAATGTCCAACATACGAACAATTCTTCTGTATGAATGAGTTGCCTATTACTAAAACTGGTGGATGGCATTCTCCTTCCTCAAGCTGATGAACTGAAGCTGCACAATGTTTTCGTGAACCAGTGAAGCTGTACGTTTTTCAAATACTGACTATCCAGTGGTTTTCAGCAGTTCATGAAAGGAAGGAAAATGCTGTCCACATTTTTTTAGTAATAGGCAGTTCATTTGTAAATACCAGTTCCAACTTACATAAAAATGCAACTTAAAGACAAGAATGGATCTCCTCCTTAACTTGTATCTTTTTCTGAGGTACAGAACAGCATCCAGTTGTTTATCTCAGTTGAGATATGATAGTTGTGATCAATTATTATAGTAAGCAGATTGTGTGTTCCCTAAAATAATGTTTCTCTATCTGCTTCTCTAAATTGGGATTCAGTGTTTATTAATGCTTTGCCACCATTTGGAATTTCATCCAAAGGAAGGTCGTGTAGAGGAAATGAAGCTCAGAAACATAGAACATTTCTGTAAAGAAATTCAAGAAACAAATATTTTCCATCTTGTTCCCCTGTAGCTATTTGTGTTTTTCAAGTTGTTCTGGAAAGTCAATGTAATTGTACCTTTTTGGCATGCCTTCCATGAATCACCAGCATCAAATCATTTAGCTAACCATCTGTAAGGATGAAATGGAAAAGAAAACCGGCAAACAGCAATGCACAAATATATCATGAAGGTATAACATCAATAATTTTGAAAACAATGCAATAGATAGATAGATAGATAGATAGATAGATAGATAGATAGATAGATAGATAGATAGATAGTAGATAGATAGTTAGGATAGACAGTTAAATAAATCGTAATATATTATACCAAGGGAAGCAAGCCCTAAGAAGAATTTCACTTGGACATTAATATTTATTTGTTGAATTTTTGCCTTTAATTCTCTGTCTCTGTCTCTGTCTCTCTCCCTCCCTCTTTCTCCCTCCTTCTCTCTCTCTCTCTCTCTCTCTCTCTCTCTCTCTCTCTCTCTCTCTCTCTCTCTCTCTCTCACATACACACACACACACAGATGACATCTGCCTTTTGTTGTAATTACTATGTCTGACTTGCTTTTGCTAGTTTCCGAAAAACCAGAAATACTGTTATATTTTTATATAATAAAATATATGGTTTCTTCTGGAATTTTCTGACAGAGCTAATGGGCACAGAATGCAAAAGAGAAATATAGACTAGACTTCTGAAGAGGTAAATTGTTTATTTAAATAGGCATTTTTACAGGATGGAAGAATGATGCATCACAATTTTAAATATGTTAAATGTGTTCCATACAACATGTACTGACATTTAAACATCCCCTTAGGAATAGTGGCATGTTTAAAATGTGGACAGATTAATATCGGAAAAATCTATCCAGGATTATTTATTTAGAAAATATATCCCACCCACTCCCTTAATGGCTTTGGGCAGCTTACAAAAACACAACTAAAATAATAATCTGGATGAGAATGTTCAGAATATATTGAATCACTTGAAACAGAAAAGGAATAATTCTTTGCTAGTGGTCCAAGGACTGTAGTGATACATAAAAATGCTGCAACTAATCCATGGTATGGATGCCAAAATAAAAATATACTTTTTCTTTTAAAAAAAATATGTTTGCTTATTGTTTCCAAAACAGTCTGGCATTTTAGAGTTGTAATTTATGTTCAGAAATACAACAACGGCTTAAAATATCAATCTGGAGGAATGAAAATGGGATTTGGGATATGTCAATTAAGCAGTAAATCACATGTTTATACTTACAACTATAACCCTCCTTAATCTTCTTATTACCTTATTTAGATTTTAATGCTTTTCTTGTTTAGGGCCATACTATATTGCTTGGCTGTTTCTAATTATAAGTGAAATATAAAGCTATCCATTTTTGTCTCCTAATAATTACTTGGATTAGTAGTTCACTTTGTGGAAGACTGGGAAGCATTGACTTGCTTTATATTTTGATCTTTATCTTAAAATTTTGCAATAGCTAAATTAAAAGTGTTTATTTATATGAAAACAAATTGAGCCAAATAAAATGAAAACTCATGAAAATGTACTGCAATAGAGCCAAATGGGAGAAAAGGATACAGCTATGTTTTGAAAATACTGTTTGGGTACCTATGAAATTAAATATTACTTTCAGGTTGACATCTTCAGAGTTACATTAAAGTGAAAATATTTCTATTTGCTTTTTGTTTGAGAACTAGACTGTACATTAAAACTGCAGTCTCCTGAAATTAAAGGGAACTAAAAAAATTACATGAATAAGAAAATAGATAAATTTTCCATTAAAATGGAAATATTCACTGGAAGTATTTCCTTTTGGAGATGTTCATATCTCTTAAGAACCTTGAAACAAATTTTTGTATATATCCTGGGAAATTTTTTTGTTAAATGTCTGCTTTTCTAATATTTTCTTAAGCATTTCACATTAGTGTTGTTTCTGGGGTCAGTAAGTCTAGATTATAAAACTATATCTCCTAAAATATTTGGAATTTTTGGTTTATTCCAGGGGTTATTAAACTGTAAAGGTTTTGGTTGTTTCATATTTTATCCACACTTAGGTTAGTAGGAATTACCGTATATACTCGAGTATAAGCCGATCCGAATATAAGCCGAGGCACCTAATTTTACCACAAAAACTGGGAAAAACTATTGACTCGAGTATAAGCCGAGGGTGGGAAATGAGGCAGCTACTGGTCAATGTAAAAAATAAAGATAGAGCCAAGTAAAATAACATGAATATTTATTTGAACGAAAAACAATAAAAGTGCAAAAGGGGGAAGGAGGATTCCCAGCTTTAGAAAATTTAGAACTACGCCACCTTTGGTATGACCTGAGCATAGCTCATAAAATTATCTGCTACAATGTACTTCCTATCAATGACTACTTCAGCTTCAACCACAACAATACACGAGAACACAATAGATTCAAACTTAAAAGTGAACCTCTGCAATCTAGATTGCAGAAAATGTGACTTCAGTAACAGAGTTGTTAATGCCTGGAATGTGCTACCTGACTCTGGTCTCTTCCCAAAATCCCCAAAGCCTTAACCAAAGACTATCTAGTATTGACCTCACCCCATTCCTAAGAGGTCTGTAAGGGGCGTGCATAAGAGCACCAGCGTGCCTACCGTCCCTGTCCTAATGTTCCCTTTAGTTGTATTCCTTTTATGTATTCAATTCATGCTTATATTTATATAATTATTTAATATGTATTTGACAAAATAAAATGAATGAATGAATGAATAGAATAGAATAGAATAGAATTTTTATTGGCTAAGTGTGATTGGACACACAAGGAATGAATGAATGAATGAATGAATGAGTGAGTGAGTTACTTCAACAACATTGTCTCACAGAAATTGACAATACAACTGCAAGCATGAAAATGAGTCCTCCTTTAGCTTCCAAGGGACCAGGGTGCCTCTGAAGGTCAGTGCTCTAAGCACTAAGAACCCAGCACAAATCTAAGCCTGTATGCACACCAATAGTGAAAATACCCTGCACAGTGTCTCTTGGCAGAGAAGGTTAATTTTCATAGACGTTGGGGTGGCTCTTTTTTTTTTTTTTTTGGCAGGGCAATAAGGATCTCTAATATCATTAAACCCAAGTGTGAGGAAAAAGACAGCAGCTAAAATGTTAAGGCCAGTTGTGGGGCCTTCTCCAATACAGTTGGCCTGGCTGCTTGCCAAAACTTAAAACACCCTCCCATCCCCCTCCTGCTAAAGCTTCTTTCTTAAAACAATTGTGGTCTTTGCCTTTCATGTCGCTCAACCTTTCACCTGCCAGGTTCCTAGCCCTTCACCCTTGACCCACTGCTGTGTTTGCTTAGCATTGTGCCAATCGACTTTAGAAGTCTGTGTGTGTGTGTGTGTGTGTGAGAGAGAGAGAGAGAGAGAGGGAGGGAGTGCAAAAGGGGGAAGGAGGATTCCCAGCTCTAAACAAAGGGAAATCCCGGAATGCCAGCGCGAAAGGCGGTGCTCGCGTTCCTCCTCCCTTGCTCAAAAGCCCCAATAACCTTCACCAGCAAGGCAGACCCCCACGGGAAGGAAGGGGACGGGCTGACTCACCGAGCATCTGGCTGAAGAGCAGCTGCTCCAGGTCGCCCAGCACGGTGAAGCACGGAGGGAGAAGAAAGAATGAAAGAAGGGGAGGAACGGCCCCTCCTTTCTCTCTCTCTTCCAGCGCCACGGAACAGAAGGGACTAGGCGCGCACACACGCCCAGCTTCTGAAGCACGGAGGAGAAGAAAGAATGAAAGAAGGGAGGAACGGCCCTCCTTTCTCTCTCTCTCTCTTCCAACGGAAAACGCTCTTCGCTTGCGGGGAGAGGAGGGAGGGAGGAGGGAGGTTGGCTTGCTTATTCAACCCTTCCCGGCTAGCCATCCAGCCCTTCCCAGGAGAAGGCGAGGAGTTTTGGGCGGCGACCTTTTGCTAGAAAGCGGCAGCTGCTGCCCCAACACCACCAGTTGGGGCGGAGCCGGGTGAGCTGCAGTAACTCCCGCCAGGCTATGCATTGGCGGGGAAGCCCTGGCGGTGCAGTCCTTCTCGGCTGAGGGAGGAGGGTTTTCCTCTTCTCTCTCCCGTTGCGCCTGAACATCTGCCTAGCAACAATGACGACACGGGGAGAACCTTTTTTTCTACTGGTTGAGCTTGGCCAATCGCCGGCTTGCTCTGAGTTGCTGCATTGTTTGTTCACCCGGGGTGTCTCCAATTTACCAGAAAGCGGGACGCGAGTTTGAGGGTCGCGGCGGGATGGCGCTGCGCTCTGCGCCGCTGAGACAGCCAGAAGAAAGGTCATTCCATCGAGTAATGGGCGGCTCCTTCTCCGCTTACCCATGCTATGCGAGCCCGGCTGGCTGCGCCGCCGCTCCTTCCTCAGCCTCCCGGGGCTCGCTCTAGCAGCCGCCAAGCTCAGGCGGACTCGGCAGCTCCCATCAGCACTCGCCGGCGCGATTCGGGCAGGAGGAGTCGGGCTCGCTCCGTGGCGGTGGTGGCGGCGGCGGCAGCGCGCCACCGCCACAGAGCGAGCCCGACCTCCTGCCCGAATCGCGCCGCGGCGAGTGCTGATGGGGAGCTGCCGAGTCCGCCTGAGCTTGGCGGCTGCTAGAGCGAGCCCCGGGAGGCTGAGGAAGGAGCGGCGGCGGGGTTGCAGCCCAGCCGGCTCGCATAGCATGGGTAAGGCGGAGAGGAAGGAGCCTTCGCCCATTACTCCGATGGAATGACCTTTCTTCTGGCCTTTGGGTGGCTCGCGGCGAAGCTCGCGCGTCGGGAAACCCTCCTCCTCAGCCGAGAAGGCTGGCGGCCCCTGCCCAGCCCTCTCACTGCACCACCAGGGCTTCCCCGCGCCAATGCACAGTCCGCCAAGTTTGCGCCGTCCGCCCACCAGACACGGGAATGGGGGCCGGCCTGGGGGCGACAAATCCCACGAGACCTCGGCGGGCCCGCTCCCCGTCCCTCCCATGGGAGTCCGTTCAGTACCCCCTCCTGTGCGGGGTTCCCGAAGACGTAGACTCGAGTATAAGCCGAGGGGACGTTTTTCAGCACAAAAAACGTGCTGAAAAACTCGGCTTATACTCGAGTATATACGGTAGTTTACTTTAAAACTGTGGAAATGAAAGTTTTCCAAAGGTAAGTGAAATTTGAGGCAGTTTTTTTTTTGAAAGAAAAATTATTAAGCACTGTAATATCAATATAGTTAATACATGGCTTAAAATTTACCTACCTGAAATAAAAGATCTAAGAAATATTCATGTGTGTCTAATTCTGGGAGTCAAATATATTATTTCTGAATCTTTGATCCTGGTTATATAGTTATAAATGGTTCTCTATACTTTCCTTAACATGTGTCTATGGGGAAAGTTCAATTGTTCATTCTTAATATGGCACTGAATGTTAGTATCTGTTGAGTCAAAATGACATTATGCAATGGTGATTTTGGCAAAGACATGGCTATGATATAGGAGTTACAGGAACTGGCATTATAGCTTCTGGTATATAGGAGCTATAATAACTCAATATATAATTGGAAAGGGATGTACTTGGAGAATGGGGACAACACACCGTGCTTTCATTTCTACTTTCCACAAGGGAGAAAACCACAAAGGGTTTTTGCCAGCTCAGATTTAACCTGGAATGAACTGCCTCTACCCAACACTGACCTTGTCAAAAGACATGACCATGTGATAACAGCTCAGTTCACTTTAACTTGTTTCTAGATTAGAGGGTGAGATAGTTCTCTGAAGTTTTGAAGATAAGTATAACTAGATCCAGTTGTACTGTAGGCAGAGCTTTATATTAGCATAAGTAACCCCTAGCCATCCAGTTTGTGTTCCCGGGAATATCAAAAGATAACATACTTCCTGGAGCTGAAGCAGCCATTGCTGAAGTTTATTCCTCACAAGGGCACAATCTTCCTTGCTGAACTCATACAGCCTACAAAAAACAAGTTAGAAAAGCTTCCGGTTTAATTTTACTCAGTGTAACTTTTTTTTTTGAACCTTTTCTGATGCAGATGATAATAGTGTCTGTATTTTGGCAGATTGGAAACAGCCAGCAGGAATGCAGTGGAAACTACTAGGAACAAACTACAACCAGTATGAGTTCTGTTAGAGGTCACTTCCTGACATTTACCTTATTTGAGGATCAAGCTTGTGGTTCTCTTTGGTGCTGACACTCCAATTGTCCAAAGGCTTTGCTTCTACATTTGAAAGAACATGTTATACCGCAAGGTCCTCCAAGCATTAAAGGTTTTTAAAAACCACTGTGTTTATATCACCCTTCCCATCTGAAATTGGTATGACAGCCTGGCACTTTTCTAGCTAGCTTTGTAAAATCTCAAGCCTGCTCTTGGATTTGCCAAGATTTTTTCTGAAAGAATGCAATAACTTTCTCCCCCCTTAAAATTCCATACATTGTGTCACTTAGGCATTTCATGTTTCCATAAACAAGAAGGCATTTTCTCTCCCTATGTAGCTTTGCTTTCTATAATTTTCTTGATCCGTTAAATTTAGTATTTATATGGTCACATAGGCTTGATTTTCTTCAGGTTCATAGTAGGAGCTACAATTACAGACACTCGGTTTTGTACGCAAAGGGACTAATTTGAATTAGAACATACAATATCTAAGGCAAGGCAAAATGTTACTTGGAAGCAATCAATGTTTTCTGAACATTGCCTATAGTATAGAGCAGGGGTCTCCAACCTTGGCAACTTTTAAGACTTGTGGACTTCAACTCCCAGAGGTTTGATATAGAGGATTGTGCCGAGTACAGTTTCAGGTGTTCATTGCCCAAGTGAAATTTCTTCCATTGGATCATTTTGACCACGGATGAGCAATGTGACATCCTCTAGATATTGTTGGATTGCATTTTCTATGATCCTTCGTTAATGCCCAGTTTGATGGAATCTCAGGTTCAGAGTTGGTTGTGTGTGTGTGCATCCAAGAGTATTATTAAATTTCTGGATTTCAGGATGTATGGGGAAACATTTCCTTTAGAAGCAAAGTCCTTTCCCCGTTTATTACAGACAACAAAATGGTTAACATAGGGAGCTATGTTATCGTTTATCCATATTCTTCTCTTTTGATTTGCATTATCAGTAGTTAGAGTGGTCACCTAGGCATGTAAAAAAAGGCCAGATTCCTCCTAGGTGTTTATAAATAGCATATCAACTAAATATTAATACTTTATTTTAAAGTTGCTGCTATTAAATTGCTTTTCTGCCTTTGTAACTTTGTGGGGAACCCGAGAGGTCTTGGGTTAATATAATCTAATGCATCCTAATGGGTAGTGTAATTATAATTGCCATTCTGGCTGTCCCCAGTGTATTTAACTTATTGAAATGAAAAACACAGCAGAGTAATTTACTGTGCAGTTTGAGAGTCTTCCCTCTCTTCCAGGGTTATGCTTTTTATTTACAGAAATCAGATACTGCCTACGGAGCAATGATATGGCTACTTACCTCCTTCATTTATGTACATATCTCTGATCTTATTGCTTTACTTCATGAAGCCACAACTTTACTCATATCATAATATACTACAATACATAGCAGGGAAAGACATAAATCAAGACTGGAATAGGAGAGCAGACAGTGTGACTATCTGAAGTCCAAGCAATAGCCTTGCATCAGGTGGCCCTGCTGACCTCCATGGCCTACCTGTCTCCAGTAAATGTGACCCCCGCCTGCATAGCTCTGCCCTTCCTCATTCAGGAAGCTTATGAGCCACTCAAGACTACCTCAGGCTCTCCATGGGGCTACCCTTGAAGAGTATTCAGAAGCTACGATAGGTTCAGAATGCAGCAGCATCAGTGGTGGGTTTCAAATTTTTTTACTACCGGTTCTGTGGGGGTGGTTTGGTGGGTGTGGTATGGCTTGGTGGACGTGGCTTGGTGGGCATGGCAGGGGAAGGATGCTGTAAAATTTCCATTCCCTCCCCACTCCAGGGGAAGGTTACTGCAAAATCCCCATTTCCTCCCAATCAGCTGGGACTTGGGAGGCAGAGAATAGATGGGGGCAGGGCCAATCAGAATTTTTACTACCGGTTCTCTGAACTACTCAAAATTTCCACTACTGGTTCTCCAGAACTGGTCAGAACCTGCTGAAACCCACCTCTGAGCAGCATGGACAGTTCTAGAGACTCCTATGATAATCACTGTTATACAAGCTGCGTTGACCACTGAGCTGCGTTTAGGTGCAATTCAGGATGTAGTTTAAAGATCTTTATGTGTCCAGGATATTTATGGAACGCTTTTTCCCCAATGGGATTAGCCTGCCCTACTCATGCTAGCAGAAGGGGGCTATTATGAATTCTATCAGCCAAGGAATTTTGCCTGATGAGATCCAGAATAAAAACCTTTTTTGCCGTGGCTCCTGCCCTTTGGAATATTTTGCCACAGGAAGTAAGAACCGCTCCTTCTCTTTTAGCCTTCAGGAAAGGACTTAAAACCTGGCTATGCTGGCTGGCGTGGGGTCCTGAAGGAGAAGCTGTTGGCTGGAGGTGGTTGGCACACTAACAGAGAAGGCAACTCACAGCTCTGTCTTTTAGTTTAATTTTTGTAATTTTAACCTGTTTTTTATAATCATTTGATGATTATAAAATCTTGATGTAAGCCATTCGGACTCACCTGAACTGTGAGATGGGTATCAAATAAATATGATGAATAAATAAAGTATGAAGAACTTTATGCCTTTTTTCGAGAAGTGACTGAATATGTGACTATAGGTATCTTGGGCCAGCATAGTTGCTGTCGGGAAGACTTCTCATATATATTCTCTGTATGTTGAAGACTTTGGTGAACCAGTATTGATCCCAACTAATCTATGGATAACTTTGAATGGGATAAAAATGATAATAGTTTCAAGAATGAACAGACTGTATCATCTTTTCCCAGGCTGCTATCGTGATGGAGGCAGTTCTACATCCGCTTTTTAAGAAATTGTATGAGATGTCATATAGTGGGACTTCCACCTCATCCAAGAGATATGCAAGATTTCCTATGGAACATAAAAGCATAAAATTGTTCATGGAGGTGTTGTCATATGCTAAAACAGCTTTTAAATCAGATGAACTGGTTATTTGATTTTTCCAAGGCCAGCAAATATAAACCTTACATTTTTGCCTCAGGCGTTTCATAACAAAGATGCTGTTCAGAAACTAGGTAAAAGAGAGAAGAAAATCAGATTGCTTTTAGAGCAATAAAAAGTCTTAATTTTTTTTTATTGAGATTGCTTGTGCTATTCTTAAAACTTAATCTCAATGTCTTTTTATATAGTTTAATCACGGAGGAGTTGTCCTTGTTTAAATAAGGAAGCATGAGTAATCAGAGAAGCTACATAATTATGGTATAGAACAGGCGTCTCCAACGTTGGCAACTTTAAGCCTGGTGGACTTCAACTCCCAGAATCCCCCAGCCAGCAAAGCTGGCTGGGGAATTCTGGGAGTTGAAGTCTACCAGGCTTAAAGTTGCCAAGGTTGAAGACCCCTGGTATAGAAAAAGAAAAACCAGGAACATCGGGGAACCCTGCCACCTGATAAAGTAAGGTGTAAAAAGAAAATCTAAACTAGCTGCAACATGAGGTAGAAAAACCGAACCCTCTTTTTCGAACGGGGAACAAAAAATGTCATGGAAATTTCAGCACGGTATTAAAATTAACTGACCTCGAGTCTGGCATAGCTTGCCAAAACAAGCATTCCTTCCTGTCTTCTTTTCCTAGTTTTGCTGACTAACTTCACTTTTTAAACAGCTGTCTTGTTTTTGAGACCACTCAGTATAGAGATCTATTCATCGTGGGCCAAAACTCAGCTCTTACACAGGGCTTCTGTGCATTTATGTGGGCAGTTCATAGACAAGTGTGGGTAGAGTCGCCCTATCTACCCAGGGTGCAGGATGGTGGCAAGAGCCTATCCACGGATACAGATGGACCTGCATCTGCATCTCAGGTTGCTTTGTTAGTAAATTAGTAAAAATAGTGAATGAAATTGACTCAGCATTGATAACTGGCCAAGCCCATTGTCCTTGCAGTGTGATAGGATACAATAGAGGGACAACTTACCAAGTGGGCAAAAATTGTTTCTCCCATCATCATTGTTGCTAATATCCAGGTCTTGGTACCAACTAGATATACAGTATAGAATATTTAAAGGGACTCAGAGAACACTGTTTTTCTTTCCCCTAAACCCTTCGCATCATATCTCAGGCCTCCTGCATCTTTTAAAGATTTGCCTCACCTAAATAAAATTAGTAAGACAGTTTTCCCTGACCAAGAATTAACAGGGAAAAGCCAAGTGAAAAGGACTATACACCTGCTCAGTAAATCACAGCGGAGTGAAAGGTTGAAGACTTTACTTTGGCTGTGGTGGAGGATAGCGATGTAGGCCACAGATGGAAGGCAACCAGTTGAGAATGATGATCTAAATGATGGCTAGCTATCTCATGTTAAAACAAATATAGTTACCCAGTTAAATTGGGTAAGTGGCTGCAGCTGGATGGGGAGGGAGTGAGGGATTCTGAGGCTGGTTGAGAAACTGTCACAGAATGTTGAAAATGATGATAAAATCACAGCAGCAAGCAGAATTAAAGCAGCCCCAACTTTCCCAAATCTCATTCCCTCGTGAGTAAAGAGGAATAGAATAGAATAGAATAGAATAGAATAGAATAGAATAGAATAGAATAGAATAGAATAGAATAGAATAGAATAGAATTTTATTGGCTAAGTGTGATTGGACACACAAGGAATTTGTCTTGGTGCATATGCTCTCAGTGTACATAAAAGAAAAGATACGTTCATCAAGGTAATTGCAGTACTATGCAAACTCACACTAATTCCATTAAATGATCTCACCAGAAAGCCAAAAGTAGGATAATCTAGGATTATACCAACCTTGTTAAGCCATAACTCTCAGTATTTCATACCATGATTGGCCATGTTAGCTGGATTTGTTGAGAGTTATGCTTCAGTAGCATCAGAATATCTGTCTGCTGCCCTCTTCTGAAATAATTGAGCTAAAATGGTTAAGAGGTTCTAGAACAAATTTGCATTATCGTTTGCTTTCTGTTTTTGGCAGCCTCTAAGCTATTAGAATAGGAAAGATGAAATGAATATTAAAAACATTTCTTCTACGTTCTTCTACTTTAGTTCTGCAGTTTAGATACTCTCATTTCCTAACAATGTTCTACACAGCAGCCTAAAAATATAGTGGGTCAATAGTACATGTAGTTTAAATATTACACAGATCCAAAATCCCTTTTTGTAAATCTCTGTACACTTAGAGATTATGGCTGTTTCTCTGTTTGAAATCTCTTGCTAATCTAGTGGATACAGATAGCTATGTAGATTAGATTTGTTCACAAATGCAATTTACTGCCTGATTTTACTTTTTTTTTAATTGCTAAAACTTGTGTTTGCCTGCAGCATTAGAACTCATTAATGAAGGCAACATAGCTTATATCAAAGGAAAGTAAACTATAGAGATCCTGGCCAAGTGAGTAATATTATGTGATTAAAGGAAGCAATTGGTCATTTCTCAAGAGATTTAAAGCTTACATTCAAAATGGCTTCCATGCTGGATCCCCGTCCTGTTACATTGTAGAAAGCCTTAGCTGTTCTTAAGCGAATAACTTGTCTTTTTCTTTCTCTAAACTCAAAGCCTTAATTATAGCAATGGAGAAAATCAATAGCTGTATTTTAAAGATGACATAAACCAACCGTGATCTCAGTCTGATTTATCAAGCAGATGAAGCAGATATAACTCAGGAAAATGATAAACTATCCTCTCATCAACTGCTGTGAAATCAAACCTAAAAAATAATAAGATCCAATCAATGATATCATTCTGAAGAAAGCAGGTGTTATGCTACAAGTCCTGCCCTTTTTATATATGGACCATGGCATGACTCTTGTGTACAAAAAGGGAAAGAGATTATAAGAACATATGCAATGCTCTGCTGGATCAGATCTCTGGCTCATCTAGTCCGGGGGTCTCCAACCTTGACAACTTTAAGACTTGTGGACTTCAACTCCCAGAATTCCTCAGATGCTGAGAGTTTACAGATAGAATAGATAGGAAATAGATTCTGGGCTGAAAATTCTGTTGCACATGTTATCCTCCATTTTTGTCAGAATAGAATAGAATAGAATAGAATTTTTTATTGGCCAAGTGTGATTGGACACACAAGGAATTTGTCTTGGTGCATATGCTCTCAGTGTACATAAAAGAAAAGATATGTTCATCAAGGTACAACATTTACAACACAATTGATGGTCAATATATCAATATAAATCATAAGGATTGCCAGCAACAAAGTTACAGTCATACAGTCATAAGTGGAAAGAGATTGGTGATGGGAACGATGAGAAGATTAATAGTAGTGCACATTTAGTAAGTAGTTTGACAGTGTTGAGGGAATTATTTGTTTAGCAGAGTGGTGGCCTTCGGGAAAAAACTGTTCTTGTGTCTAGTTGTTCTGGTGTGCAGTGCTCTATAGTGTCGTTTTGAGGGTAGGCGTTGAAACAGTTTATGTCCTGGATGTGAGGGATCTGTAAATATTTTCACGGCCCTCTTCTTGATTCGTGCAGTATACAGGTCCTCAATGGAAGGCTGGGTATCATAACAGGAATGAGTAATTTTAAATCTGAAATAAAACCAAATGTGGATGGAACATGGGGTTATGAATGAAAACCTACATCATATATGTTGGATTACTTATTGGTTTCATTCATCAGGCATAAACCATTATTTCTAGTACTACATTTAGCAGAATAGAAAATAGTGAATAGCCTTACATCCTTTTAAGAAAGTTGAATGCCTGTTTTCTTCGTTGTAGTTTGTTTGAAAATATGGATGCTCCTTTCTACGTTTGGAGTTACTCCATTATTCTTAATCCTTCCTTTACTATCCTTTTGGTAAATATTCTTTACCAAAAAAGATTATATCTTAGTTAATGTCTGCTTTGCACATAGAAATTCTGGATTTAATAGGCTTTTCTTGTTTAAAGTTCTTGAGAGGGCAAATTCAAGAAGCAAGATGGAAAGCTGCTGGAAGTTCTAGTCAGCACTGGGTTAGATCACCCATGATTTTTGGGAGTTATGGTTCTAATGTATCTGGTTGGGCATCTGACCACATATGATTACTTCTTAAAGCCTTACTTTAAAATTACCTAATTCCTTTCACATTGATATCACTTAACATAAGCCATATCTTCATATTTTAATATTGCCCACTTTAGCTGGCCTTGTTGGTATGTTAAGAAGTCAACATTACTTTGTAGTGTTTTTTGGCTGATGAGAACTGAAATACTTATCATTTGCTGGAAGTCTGGAAAGGATTTGCTGAAGATTCAGGAAACTGGCTTTTTAGTTTCATCGAAAGATTGTTTCTGTTAAGACAATAATGGACTGGGTGAACATAAGCTTGCTCTTTTAATGCTTCATCTAAAAGTCAAAAATACGGATTTTGTTACACCTAGCCTATTCCTAATGAGGGTCAGTACCGGTTGTGAAGATATGTTGGTTGATGGTTTATTATCACTTAGCTGACTATAGCTCGGGGCAAATTGTTTTTTAAAAGTACTAAAGGTCTGGTCACAGTAAGCTTTTTTTTTTTTTAATTTCGATTTTTATACCGCCCTTCTCCCGAAGGACTCAGGGCGGTGTACAGCCAAATAAAAATGCACTATGTACAGATTAAAAGAAATTAAAAGAAAACATATTATCATGTGGCCGAAAATTTAAAACAATTTAAAATCTTAAAATATAAATAACCCCAATAAAATTATAATAAAATTTTAATCCAGTCCCGCTTGAATAAATAGGTGCGTTTTCAGCTCACGTCGAAAAGTCCGAAGATCAGGCACTTGACATAAGCCAGGGGGAAGTTCATTCCAAAGCATAGGAGCTTCAACAGAGAACGCCCTTCCCCTGGGGGCCGCCAGCTGACATTGCTTGGCGGACGGCACCCTGAGAAGGCCCTCTCTGTGAGAGCATACGGGTCGGTGGGAGGCTACAGGTAACAGCAGGCGGTCCCGTAAGTACCCGGGTCCTAAGCCATGGAGCGCTTTAAAGGTGGTAACCAGAATCTTGAAGCGCACCCGAAAGACCACAGGAAGCCAGTGCAAACTGCGCAGGATTGGTGTTACATGGGAGCAACGAGTTGCTCCCACTATTACCCGCGCAGCTGCATTCTGGACTAGCTGCAGCCTCCGGGTGCACTTCAAGGGCAGCCCCATGTAGAGAGCATTGCAATTTTTACTCGTTGTGCCATGGAAAACATGTGATCCCAGCTGAAAACTCTGGAATAGAAGTTAATAATGGTATGGTAATGTCATTACCATGGTTTAGTATAGCATTCCATGTTTTTCATATTAAGTGGAAAGTTCTGACACTGTTGTTTTGACTCTATTATTATATTATTTGGAATTTGTAGGAATTTTTTCTAATAGTCTTTAATACATCTTTATCAGAATTATACATTAGAGAAAGTTTAAATATAGGATAGGAGTCAAGTTTCAGGTTTTAAATACTTAAAGACTGGAAAGATCATTCTCCCAGTCGGGGGAAACGGCCGTCAGGATTGGGTTAAATCTCCTCGCTGCTGATTGGACCGAGTCTTTTAATTTGTTGCTTAACGTCCCCGCCTCCTCCTAGCTTCTCCCAGCTTTTTCGACTCGGTTTGCCTTGGACCGGACGTGCTAGTTATTATCTCTTATTGCTAGTCAGCCTTTGGAGATTTCTAGTTTACTAATTTAGGTTTTTTAGTTTATTCTTTACTTGTTTTTTTGTAGTTGGTTATTGTTTTCACATAAAGGGATCCAGCGTGAAAGGGACTGGATCCAGAGCCCGCGGAGGGCTACTTTGGCGCTCTCGCAGCAGCGTGATCATACTGAGAGCTATTCAGAAGTAGAGCGCTCATGGGCTTGTCCCTGATGCGCTAAAAAGCCGCCTAGGCGATTCGCCAGCTGGACAACTCTTCGGAGAGGCTCACGGGCTAGCCCCCGACGCGCTCCCGAGCGGCTGCTCTCCTTTGCTCTCATTCTCTTTGCCTCCGCCCCATTTACAACGCCCGGCAGCAGGGGCCTGAAATTTGTCGCGCCTGAAGCCTTCAGGGCTAGCGACCCGCTTCACGCCTCAGTAGTGGCTTTTTAGAGGTCGGAAGCTTCAGAGGACATTATATTGGGGACATTTGAAGTTCTTTGGCAAGCAATCGATCGGAGGCCGTGTTAGAAAAGTGATTAAAAAAAAAAAGAAAGCCTCACGAGCGAAGCACAGCGGCTTGTGGAGCAAGCGATCACAACTTAGGGGCGTTTTTTCAGGCTGATTGCACAGCGGCCACCAACGGTGAGGCGGTTGGCTTCAGGAGCCGTGAGTAAAACGGTCCCCGTACTAGGCCCCAAGTGACTATAAATTGGCGGGATTTCTTTCCAAAATGGCGGACAACATTGCAGATCAGCCTAGTTTGGCGGCTTCTTCTCAAGAAGGCCCAAGTCGGGACACTCAAGGGGAGGGCACTTCTTCAATCCCTCATATCTCTCCCCCAAGGGGACGAAAGGTATCCCGTGAGAAATCCAAAAAAGGGGCACGAACAGAGGAGAGGCGCCATAAAGCACTGGAAAGGGTATTTCAGAAGGCCTCAAAGAGAGCTTGCAGGTCCCCTTCTCCAAAAGGGAAAGGCATTACAACATCAGCAACCCTTCCAGCCCCCATAAGCCCAACTCAAGTCTCTCCTCCAATCCAGCATTCTGGATCATGGTCGCCTGATAGATCTTCCCCCATGGCTATCCCCCAGGCAGGGGCTACTCCTTTGTTCCGCACTCTTTCAGAATCGAAACTCCTGAATGCTCTGACCTCCCTTCCTGGTCAGGAGGTGAATGTAACCCAAGGGGGGCGTGAGCCCTTGCAGCAGCCGGACCCCAGAATGGCCCAGCTACCCATTTTACAGCTTCCGGAGTCATTTGGGCTTATGATTTCCCAGGCCATACGCCAGGAGTTGGCCCAATCTCTACATCGGGAGGCTCCACCCCCTTCATCGTCCAAAAGCCATAGGGGGGAGAGGGAAAGCTTACCTCCATCCTCATCAATGTTTAGAGCACAGAGGGATAGATCCCCCGAGGATGACAGCCAGGCTTCGCTGTCTGAAGAAGAGGAAGCAGGAGAATTGGCCTTGTCTGATGACGAGGGCCTAGGCCCGGATCAGCCATCATTTGTGGGGCTTTTCAAGCCTCATTTGTTCCGTTCTCTCCTATTTAAAGCCTTAGCAACTACGGGACTGGGGGCCGCTTCGGCATCGGCCTTTCAGGCAGTTCCACAGGCTCTTCCTGGCACTTCAACTGACCTCTTTGTGGAACCCACAGTAGTGGCAGAAGCCATCCCTGCTCCTAAAATGTTTGTGGACGTGGTACAGCGCCAGTGGGCACACCCGGGATCGGGTTCTGGCCCCAATGCCACGGACAAAAAGTTCTATAACTGTGCTCCAGACCTTGATAACATATTACAAGTACCTACAGTGGATGCCCCAGTAGTGGCTCTGACGACGTCTTCACATGTCACAGGACCAGAGAACGAGGCCCTTCGACCGGAGGATAAAAGGGCTGACCAATCCTTGGTCAATTCCCATCAGGCCTCCGCTTGGGCCATCAGGTCTTCCATGGCATCGTCCTTTTTCAATCGGGCATCCATTATGTGGCTCAAGCAGCTTCAGGGCCGTTTACCCACGACTGATGTGAGAGCTCATCAAGACCTTAACAAGGTTATCGCGGCCTTAGAATTTTCCGCCGATTCAACTTTGAATGCAGCTCGTTTCTCCGCGAAATCCATTGGGTCTACAGTCACGTCCCGCCATCTATTATGGCTGCGACACTGGCGGGCAGACACCAGAAACAAGTGGCGTCTGGCATCCTCAGCCTACTCAGGATCAAAGCTATTCGGGGCCTCCTTAGACCCCATCCTGGTGGAGACTAGAGACAAGAAGAAAGTGTTACTGTCTCTTTCCCGCAGAGGAGAGCTGCGACAACAGTCTTATTTTTGTCCCTCGACTGCCTCATCGTCCTTTCGTTACCAGGAGTTTGGAGAGACGGGTTCCCGATGACAAAGATTTCCTTCGCCCAGGGGAAATTCCCAGCGTACCGACCAGGTCAGACCAGGTCCAAAATTCCAACCCCGTAGGTCCTTCAGAGGGGGGCGGGGTAGACCATATTATCATTTCAAGTAATTTTCTCAGGGACCTTCCCATTGGAGGCCGGCTGGCTCATTTTTCTGCCCAATGGGATTATTCCACCACCGATCTCTGGGTTTGGGATACTATCCGCCACGGCCTGGCGTTAGAGTTCCTCTCCACTCCCCCGACGGTTTTCGTACGATGCCCGGTTTCCAACCGCAGTTCCAGTGCTTCTCTTGTGGCTTCTGCGGTGAATCATCTCTTGGCTATTCGAGCCATTCAGCCGGTCCCTGTTGATCAACATAAACAGGGTTTCTACTCTAGGCTCTTTGTCGTAAACAAACCGTCGGGGGGGTTGGAGAGCTATTTTGGATCTCAAGGCTCTGAATAAGTATGTAGCCTATCACTGTTTCAAAATGCACTCATTACGTTCCATCCTGGAGTGCATTAGACCGGGCGATTATATGGTTTCCATTGATTTGACGGAGGCCTATTTACATATCCCCATTAGACGAGATCACCGCAAGTTCCTCTGGTTTTATTTTAATGGCTCTCACTATCAATACAGGGCTTTACCCTTTGGGTTATCCTCGGCCCCCAGGGTTTTCACTAAAATCATGGCTATCTTAATGGCTCATATCCGGAGGATTCCTATTGTATTGCTTCAAGCCTACTTAGACGATATTCTTATCCTCTCGTCCTCTAAGGAGGAGGCAGATAGAGATCTCTCCATTACCATAGAGGTGCTTCAGTCGCATGGCTTCTCGATTAACTGGGACAAGAGCCATCTTACCCCTTCGACTAATATCGTCCACTTAGGGGCTCAAATTGATTTGAGGTCGTCTATGGTTTTCCTATCGATAGAACGCCAAAATAGTCTATCTGATTTGGCTCTCATGTCTAGATATTCAAGGTCGGTTCCCTTAGAGCAGCTTGCCCAACTGTTAGGGAAAATGGTTTCTTCCTACGATATTGTCCCATGGTCTCGCCTCCACAGTCGGCCCCTTCAGTGGTTCCTCTTACCACACCAGAGGAACCGGTGCAGTTCGTCCAGTCGAAGGGTGATTCTTCCACGCGAGGTAATCGACTCATTAGCTTGCTGGAATCCAGAGGTGGTAGCCAGAGGATCAGTCTTCAGGAAACCAACGAGGGTGGTCATCACCTCCGACACCAGCTTGTCAGGATGCGGAGCGCATCTCGACCAACATTTGGCCCAGGGCAAGTGGTCCCACTCCAAACGGGGCCAGGGCATCAACTTCTTGGAACTGCGTGCCATCCATCTAGCCCTTCTCACTTTCAAGGACCTCATTCGAGACAGACATGTTCTTGTCCTTACGGACAATATGACCGCAAAGGCGACGTGAACAGATGGGGTGGGACTCATTCTCGCGCTCTAATGAAAGAAACTCTCAGCCTCGGTCACTGGGCGGAGTCCCATCTACAGTCTCTGAAAGCGGAACACATTGCGGGGACGGACAATCATACGGCGGACTCCCTCAGCCGACAGACTATCGACCAATCGGAATGGTCTTTGTCCCCAAAGAATTTTCAGGAAATATCTGCCCGTTTCGGACTCCCTCTAGTGGACCTGTTCTCTTCCAGGTCCAACCATCAGGTCCCGCGTTTCTTCTCGAGGTTCCCATCACGGGGAGCGGAGTCAGTGGATGCTCTGCGCAGCAGGTGGCCCCCGGGCCTTTTATACGCCTTTCCCCTGATTCCTCTGATTCCCAGAGTGATAAGAAAGCTTCTCGTGGAAAAGGCGGAGTTGATATTGGTCGCCCCATTCTGGCCCAGGAGACCCTGGTTTGCAGACCTAATGACTCTATCAATCAGAGAACCGTGGAGGATCCCGGACAACCAGGTGTCCCTCTGCCAGGGACCACTGTTTCACCCGGATCCACAGTGGCTCAGCCTAGCCGTGTGGAGGTTAAGCGGAAAATCTTAACCACGGTGCATGTTCCCGACCCGGTCATCGACACCATGCTGGCGTCCCGCAGAGACTCTACTAAAAGAATCTACGAAGCCACTTGGCGGACATTCGACGCTTGGTGTTCTTCCCAGGGTATAGTAGCCTCTTCAGCATCGGTCTTGAACATTCTGTCATTTCTACAGCGGGGTCTGGATTCTGGTTTGGCAACTAATACACTCAAGAGGCAAGTAGCGGCGCTCTCATCAGTATTGAGATGTGGTTCAAGGAAATCCCTTGCTAGAGATCCCCTCATTCACCAATTCCTTCGAGGAGAGACTAATGTCAACCCGCCTGCTGTCCACCGCTTCCCAATTTGGCGTTTGAACGCGGTTCTCAATGCTCTGATGAAAACACCGTTTGAACCTCTTAGAGAATCGTCACTCCGTTTTTTGTCGCTAAAGGTTTCATTTCTGGTGGCCATAACTTCAGCCCACAGGGTGTCAGAATTGTCGGCACTATCAGTTCGCCAAGACCTCTGCACTTTCTTTACCGATAGGGTGGTGCTGCGACTGGACCCTAGTTTCCTTCCAAAAGTTAACAGTTGGTTCCATAGGGCTCAAGAAATCACACTGCCTAATTTCTGTCCTAATCCCCAGCACCACTTGGAACGGGTGTGGCATACTCTGGACGTACGGAGAGCATTGAAAATTTACATTGACAGAACATCGGCCTTTCGCAAAACAGAGGCCCTATTCGTATCGTTCCAGCCACTCTCTATGGGTCAGAAGGTGACCAAATCTGTTCTAGCGAGGTGGATCAGAGCCACTATAGCTACGGCTTATGAGAGTCAGTCACTTCCTGTGCCGCGCAATATTACAGCACACTCTACCAGGAGCGCAGCCTCTTCGGCCGCTTGGAGCAGTCAGGCATCAATTGACAAGATCTGCAGAGCAGCGACATGGTCCAACCCCACTTCATTTATTCGACACTATCGGGTGGACTCTTATGCGTCAGCTGACGCAGCGTTTGGAAGACGTGTGCTGCAGACGGTGCATACTCTTCAACGGTGACAGGTCGCCATCAGCCCTCCCAGGAGGACATCGAGCTTTGGTATGTCCCAATCCTGACGGCGTTTCCCGCGACTGGGAGAAGGGAACGTTGTCTTACCTGAACGTCCCTTCTTGGAGAGGGGGAAACGGCCGTCAGTCCCTCCCAAGGTGACTGTCAATCCGGGATTCCAGGGTGGGAGGACACTAATTTTCTCTCATTCCAGTACGACACGTCAATCTGCAGTCGGATCCTCGCCGAAAAAGCTGAAAGAAGCTAGGAGGAGGCGGGGACGTTAAGCAACAAATTAAAAGACTCGGTCCAATCAGCAGCGAGGAGATTTAACCCAATCCTGACGGCCGTTTCCCCCTCTCCAAGAAGGGACGTTCAGGTAAGACAACGTTCCCTTTCAGACGCTGAAGTTATAAATAAAATACTTGAAGCAACACCACTTTGTGATGGATTTTTTTTCAAGCAATTGTGATGTGTATCACTGTGCAAATTTATTACAACAAAATCAGAATTGAGACAAACCTCTGAACAGTTCAGATATAGTTTTTACAAAGACTTGTACTAGAAACATGATTTTTGCTGTTGAGTGCTTAAAAAGTTAATAGTAGAAAAGCTGTAACTCCATTGTTGTTAACCCTTCAGTAACCATGGTTAATATTCTTTACAAAGAAAGATTATATTTTAGTTAATGTTTGCTTTGCACGTAGAAATCCTGGATTTAATAGGCTTTTCTTGTTTAAAGTTCTTGAGAGAGCTAATTAAAGAAGCAAGAGGAAAAGCTGCTGGAAGTTCTAGTCAGTTAGATCAGCCATGAATTTTGGAAGTTATAGTTACAGCTACTGTCTACTGTCTTCTCATTATTTAAAACCACTCATTATTTTTCAGATCTCTAGGGTTCGTGGCTACAAAATTCTGCTTTTGTTCATTGTTTAATAGTAATCCACATCGTGCTTTGCTTTGAAATAATTGTTAAAACGTGTTGGGAGAAGATTAGTTATGTTAGACTGTTACATTAAAAATATCACTGAGTTTTGTGGCATTTTAATTATTAAAAATGTCTCATGCTTTCATAGTCTTTAAACGATTATGTGGTTTGCTTGGTTTTGGCTTGCTGTTTTGTGTGATCTTAACTATTGTGGTCTGAAAGTCATGGCTTATAATTTAATGTGAACCCAACTGAGTTGTAATCTTCTAATGCAACAAATCAATGGGTTAGTCTTTTAAATAATATTTAATAAATACCGAGTTTCCCTTGAAAATAAGACCCTGTCTTATGTTTTTTTGAACCCTGAAATAAGCGCTTGGCCTTATTGCCATGCCCTTAAAAGCCCAATTGGGCTTATTATCAGAGGATGTCTTATTTTGGTGGAAACAGGGCATAACGTGACCTTCAGATGAAATTAATTCAATAAAATATTCTTTTTCATCTTTACTATCTATTTTTGCACATTAGAGATGAATACAAATATAAAGAGAGGATATAAATATAAAGGAGGACTTATGGTCACACTTGATTTGGCTTTCTTCTAGAGTTGCCCTGGATTGATTCAGTATTCCTATGTTTATAAAAATCGTAATAGAAAAGAAATAAGGTTGAGCATGTTAAGTGATATGGAATCATATATTGAAATTCTGGAAGTGGGCAAAGAATTTTGAATTTTTTTATGTTGATGAAAAGATCCGTTACCACCTGATTCAAAATCCTAGGCTTCATTTTATTTGCTCATTTATACCTTTGCATTTCCTTTTATAAAATCAACACTAGGAAAAAACACCACAATATAATCCCTTATTTAAAAAGAGTGTTTTTTTCTTTGTACATTTATCCTTTTAGTATAACTGGCAATTGGGCTTATCTGTCTAACGATGATTTTAAAAACCATAACTTAATATAAAATGTGGTGAATCACTGTTTGCATGTTTATTAGAAAGTATTCTGCAATATATATACTATCTTGAATTGAATTAATTAATTCATTAAAAAAGTACCTAGCTCCTTTGCACCGAAACCTACAATAACAACTGATTGAAATATTTATTCCTGACAGCAAACTGTAATCGTGTCCAAATCTGAGCATATGGCTGTTGTGTATGAGAGGGAGATACTTGTAAAATGATCGTACTTGGAACATGCATGCACATACACATCACCAACAGTGATCAGCATTTCCAGCTGTTAGCTAAGACTTCTGTCTGATGTGCAAGTTATTTCTTTGGGAACAGTACAAACCTAATAATTCTTAAGTCATATGAAACTGAACATTTATGAATAACTTGCTCCAATGATAAACAAAGAGAATTCTCCTTGATTCTTATGTCAGAAATTGGCTACTTACACAGAACTCAATAATTTATAAGTATATATCTTGGCCCATTTATCCCATTCCAGCAATATTGTTTCTAGCTATCTAAAGAGCCTTTGATAGAGCTGCCTCTCCTCCCAGAGTGAGTCTAAATCTTGGGTTAGCCAAGAACATGGCCAACCATTCATATAAATTCCTGCCTGTGAAAGGTTCTGATAAAATAATTCACTCCAGCCAAGTCTAGATTTTTCTCCGTTAGCAGATGAGTCTCCAGGTGGCATCTCTGCTGAACTCCATATGGATAACCTGAGCAGATGGTAGTGACAGATCTTTTTTAAGGAAAGGAGGAATCTATCTTCTAGATAGCCTCGAACTACGTCATCTACGTTCCGACCTATGCTTAGTTTGTAAGATTATTTACCAAAACGTTCTACCTGTAAATAAGTACTTTACTTTCAATCATAATAACACAAGGGCTATCAATAGATTTGAACTCAATGTAATTCACTCTAATCTTAATTGTAGGAAATACAATTAACTACATTTACTACAATAGAGTAGTAAATGTCTGGAACACTGTACCTGATCCTGTTGTTAGTCTCTCTAATCCCCATACCTTTCACTGTAAACGGTCTATTGTTGACCTTTCATGTTTCTTAAGAGGTCCCTAAGGGGACGTGCATAAGCGCACCAACGTGCCTACCTACCATCCCTGTCCTACTGTTCCCAATTATATGTAATCATTCTATGTGTTTATGGCTATCTTTTGCCTATTTGTATCCTTTTTTTTGTGACAATTTTTTTCATGTGTCCATGTCTATGTCTGTTCTGTTACTTGTTTTCTTGTACTTGTTGACAAATAAATAAATAAACAGTGTTTGCATCGCTGTAGAAATAGGCATTAATAATCCTGGGGATGTGTGAATATTCATATTAATATGCCAAAAATGCAGCATGTTTTAATTCAACTCATCAGTCATGTATATCATGGCAAAAAGCTTGTTCCTTACATCAGTCGGAGGATTGGTTTCAGGACTTTGCCAATTGAATATATAATTCCCATTTAGCTTGTATTATTTGGTCCCAAAGAATAAAGAATAGCACATCTTGGCCTGATCGTCAGCCAAGGACTATTAATTGCTATTTAAACAAGAATACAAGGGAACATTAACTCAGCCTTTGTAGCTTTAATGTATACGTATTTTTGTGTTTGCCAATTTGGCCGCAAAGCAAAATGAGCCCATTTCCCTCTCTTTTTTCCTCCCCTATGTTCCTATTTTTATAGTTTGTAACCTTGTCCTATGATAAGAATAATTTTGGGAGACAGTAATTGTCGCAGAAAATGAAATAGAAATAAAATAAAAGCTTCAGGTTTTCCTGTGCAAGCTATTACTGAACATTCTTCATTGGTATAATTCATTGGCAGAACTTTCATTGGAAATTCTAATTCGTAATTTTCTGGGAGAATAATTCCAATATTCTAGATTTTGTTTTATGGAACCAGGTGTTTTGTTTTGTTTTATTATTAAAACTCATTTTAGTTGAGACTTTCAGGAAGCTGTCTAGCATCACCATAACTCTTCCCATGCCATAGCCAGATCAATATCCCTTTCTCTCCTACTGAAATATCTAGGGAAAATAATACAAGAAATGATAGCCAAAAGCTATACTCCTTATCATCACTAAGTGGAAAGCTCATTCAATTAGTCAGGTTTACTTCTAAGTAATACTGCAATCCCATGTGTATATATTCAGAAATAAACTTCAGAAAGCTCAGTGGGGTTTACATCTAGGTAAGCAGCCAACATAAATCACTCTGGGGCAAATATGCCATAGTACTGATATCCTGTTCTATTTAATTTTTGTGGGACCAATTTGATGCTTTATTACTTGAGTGAAAGATAAAGACTGGTAAAATGATTCTCCACAGAAGTGGTTAGTTTTTTTAGGCTATATGGTGTCAAATTTAATTCCTGGCAAATGGATGGTGGAAATGAAGAAGCTTAAATGTGTGCGTCCCAGCACAGCTTACCCCATTGCTGACTGTGGGGGGTGAATCGTTAGCCCCCAGGGAATCGGTGCGCAATTTAGGCGTTCTCCTGGATGCACGGCTGTCTTTAGAAGACCATTTGACAGCCGTCGCCAGGGGAGCTTTTCATCAGGTTTGCCTGATTCGCCAATTGCGCCCTTTCCTGGACCGGGACTCGTTATGCACGGTCACTCATGCCCTCGTCACTTTCCGTCTGGATTACTGCAATGCTCTTTACATGGGGCTCCCTTTGAGGAGCACCCGGAGGCTCCAACTGGTACAGAATGCAGCCACGTGGGGGATTGAGGGAGCCCCTCATAGCTCCCATGTAACACCTCTCCTGTGCAGGCTGCATTGGTTGCCGGTGGTCTTCCGGGTGCGCTTCAAGGTGTTGGTTATCACCTTTAAACGCTCCATGGCATTGGACCGGGATATTTACGGGACCGCCTGCTGCCGACAGTTACCTCCCATTGTCCGGTACGTCCAGTGCGCGCTCACAGGGAGGGCCTTCTTAGGGTGCCGTCAGCTAGTCAATGTCGGCTGGCGACCCCCAGGGGAAGAGCGTTCTCTGTGGGGGCCCCGGCTCTATGGAATGAGCTGCCAGTGGGACTCCGTCTCCTCCCTGATCTCCGGACCTTTAAACACGAGCTCAAGACTTTCTTTTTTCACCAAGCGGGGCTGGCCTGATTGATTTTAGTATGGGGGGGTTTTAGTGGGTTTTAATAGGGTTTTAATAGGGTTTTAGTTTTTGATAAAATTTTAGCTAATGTTTTAAGTATACAGCGGTTGAATCAGATTTTTAAACTTGTAATAGTATTTTAATTTGTTTAGGATTTCTGTCGTTTTATTGGCTGTACACCGCCCTGAGTCTTCGGAGAAGGGCGGTATAAAAATATGAATAAATAAATAAATAAATAAATAATAAATAAATAAATAAATAAATAAATACTCTGGGACTTTAGAAATCCCAGAAATCCTAGAAACAGGCAAATATCTGCCATACAATACTTATTTATTTATTTATTTTATTTATTTATTTATTCGTATTTTTATACCGCCCTATCTCCCTAAGGACTCAGGGCGGTGTACAGCCATGTAAAAACAAATAAATATACAAAGTAAAACATTCATCTAAAAAACTTATTATAAAGGCCAAATATTTAAAATAAACATATAAATAATAAAACCCAATTTAAAACCAAAATCTAAAATTTAGTCATTTAAAATTTAAAACCCTACTTAAAACTTATTAACAGTTGTTGATAAGAAAGACAAAAAAGTCTAGATAATGGGCATTGGTATACCTGCAGACAGCAGAAGACAAGAGGAATAACTGAAGAAAATCACAGGATACAAAGATCTGTAAAGAGAAGTAGAACAACTGTGGCAAAAGAAAGTAAAGATAGTACCAATAGTAATAAGTGCCTTTGGTACAATTCCAAAGCATTTGAAACATCACTTGAAGATCATTGGAATTGACAAAATCACCATCAGACAATTTCAAAAGGCAGCTTTACTTGGAACAGCTTTTATCCTACAATGATACCTTCAGTATTATTAAACAGTATCTGCCCTATTCCAGGATGTGGAGAAGGACTGGATAGGTAGAGAGAAAAAAATGCAAAATCTAGTCTAAACATCTGGCCAATTGAGCGACCAACCATAAAAATAATACTCTGTTTTACTCCAAAGTTGAGCCTGGTGGTTTTCCCGGAGGATGGGTTAGAACAAGGACCATGGTCCAACAAAAACAACCTTGTATCCAAAAATTTAGGAACTGAAGCTTTCACTGGCATGGAGATAGTCATAGGAACAGTTTTGCCTGATAAATGCCAGGCTACTTTTGGAAATAAATCTGACTTCCTCACAGTATTGGAGTCTGTACATATGTGTGGGTGGGTGGGGGAGTCATTTTGGAGAGCAGACCACAGAAAGATAAGTAGTGTTCTGGCTAGACATCGGCAGCTGCTCTGTTTCTGACCTTCCTTTGATAAATTTGACACAGATTTATCTGGCAGATTTCTGCTTTCAGTATGACTGGCCTAACAGCAGATACACAGGTGTGCCAACCAGGACACCTAGCTTACTGTGGTTTATAGTCCCGTTACTATTTGTGTAAATCTATCTTCTTTGGGACATTATTTGTGTTTATCTCTTTGCAATGATACCTGGCAATATGCTATGCAGTGAAGAAGCTATCTGACTGCCTTTGCATTTTAATGAATGGAATGTCAGGTTATTAGCTCAAAATATAGAGAAAGTTGCTAGTTGCAACATTAGTGACTTCACACTTGTCAGGACAATGGAGGTCAAAGCAACCTGCATTGCAGACTGACATACAAACACAAGCAAAACTGTTTATATCTCCCAGGAGTGCTTTACTTCATTAATTTTAATGGATGGAGACTGTTCAAAAAGAAGCAGTGTGTACTTAAGCAATCCATTAATGTGCAAGGAACTTGTAAATGTCTGTTTAACATCTCATCTTGAATTGTTACCATGGTACCCTTTGAGTCAAACTATTGTGGTACATACTAGAAATACTTTTTTACTCTGGTACTTAGCTTATCTGAACAGTTGCATATGTACCTCACTAAAATCAGAATAGTTTAATTATTTAAATCAATTAATTCTTTTTTTTAAAAAAGTTTTTTATTTTATAGACGAACAAACATTTAGTACATCAATCATTCCTTCCGTGTGACATCTCGGTGTTTTCTTCATGGCTCCATCTTTTCGTTATTTATTCTTTCTTCACTTCAATTTCATCTATTACCATTTTTTCACAAGCACAGTATTCTAATTATACTGTTTTCTTACATAATTATCCGTTGCTTATCTGTATGTTTTTTCTAACCAATTTGTCCCATATCTTAAAATATTCTGAATCCTCTCTTTCTTTGATCATCAATGTTAATCTATTCATTTCTGCACAATCTAATATTTTTTAAATAATTTCTCCTTCCAGAGGTATTTTCTCTGCTTTTCAATTGTGCACAAAAACAATTCTTGCTGCTGTTATTACATGTATAATCAAATAAATATTTTCTTTACTAATTTTCTCTGGTAGGATACCCAATAAGAACAGCTCCGGTTTTAAATCAATGTGTTGTTGGGTCAATTTTTATTTTATTCCAATAATTCTATTGTTGAATATTTGTAACTTTTTTCAATTTGTATATCGTATTAAATGCTTTACCAGTACTCAATGAGCACACTTGGCTGTTTGAAGCACTAGCTTTTTTAGCTTACTAGCTTTTTTTAGTTTACTGTTCCTGAATGTCTTCGTCATCCCAATCTGAGCATCAGCATTCCTTCAACTATGAATCAATTACGCCAACAGCCCTGAAGAAAATAATTAAAACACAAATTACCTGGTCCTGTAAACAAGCATAATGATTCCTTTGAAAATGAAGAGATTATGATCAGAAGATAATTGCTTTTTAATGAATTTATAATATTATTTTCATAACAAGTATCAATAAATGCATACTGTTGCAGAACATTTATTCAAATGTTTTAGAGTCATAGTTACATTATGTTGCTGTAGAAATAACATTACAGTACATCACCTTAAATTTTAGTTATTTTTCACAAAGACAATATTATCTCATTATAATCTTAAACTGTCAAACGTTTTTCAAAAAGCACCCTTTGACTTAGTAATGTTTAACTAAGAGCCTGATAAACAGTTTAATAGGATATATCTTGAAATAAATAGTAAAGTAAGCATGAAAAGAACAGAAAAGTCTCGAGGAAAAGATACTGAAGATGTTGATCACAGAAATAAGAATTAATTTGTCTCACCCTCCCAAAATAAACCAAAGCTTCTGATCTACAGATTATATTAAGCAAAGCCATGAAGTTACTAGTCAAGACTATTCATAGGCTGAGCCCAAAAATACAAAGAAAATAGCACATTAGAACATATTATTCCTTTAATAGATTAGCATTAATATCTAAGTTAGATTAGTTTAGCATGTTAATATATATTGAAAATATCAACGTGCTATAAGAAACCCAGTGTTGGGGGGGAATGATTCCAAAAATTCAACCAGCAAGTAGCATACTGGTATCAAATAAATCAAGCTTTCCCCAAGCTTGATAGCAGATATATTGATTGAAAAATATGGGGATTGTAGTCTAAGACATCTGGAAAGCACCTGAAATTGTTTAGGTCAGCAGTCAATAATAATGGCCACTCCAAAGAATAACACATGCAAGTAAAGACAGATCTTGCTTTCAAGGATATTTCAACCTGAGCTTCTGCCATCTCCTTTTGAAAACGTATGATTTGCTATGCTTTTCTTTATGGATGTTCTAAGTTGTCTTTCCCAACCTCCCAAAAAACAACAACACTTTATGTGGATTGTATGTCTATGCAGTATTTGCTTTGGTTTCACAGTTTGATGAAATTATGCAATATTTGTTTTGGTTTTATGGTTTGAAAACTTTAGAGACAGAATATAAGTGGATTCTCTAAAGGGAAATGTTCCTGTACGTGCAGTTAGGGAAGGGACATCTGGATACAGGGCTTGCTGAGGTCTTTTCTATTGATAAACATGAATAACGTGTGATGTCACTCTGCTTCTTAATTGGTTCATCCAGGATTCTTTCCTCAGATTGGTTGGACATGAAATAATGGAAAGACAAATGCCTATCATGAAACTGGGTACAGTACGAGTTCACACAAAAGGTGTGGTCCTTCCTTCATCCTCCTCATTAGTTAGAGAAATCTGCATGGAGGAATGAATTCCTCCACCTACACTGATGCGTCTGCTCACTCAGAAAGTCCATGAGAATTAACTCTTCTTTCTCAAAGAACAGAAAGGCATTATTGCTCAGGATGATAGTAATAATGGCTGCACTCTTTCACTTTTTGATGAAGCATGCAATTTTCAAATACATCTTATAGGACTCATAACTTCCAGCTGCTAAGCAATCATTTTGAGGAAGGTCAGGTCACCAAGACATTATTTAGAAGTCTCCTAAGGCCTTTTTTTTTTTTAACAGCAAGCAACCTGTTTCTATCTCAGCTGGTCATGGGAAGAACCTTGAAACATTAAGGATGCAGTTTGCCGTCTTTCATTTTCTTTTTCCATTCTCCTTTTTTCTTGCGTTTTGTATAGTTTTTTTCTGAATGATAAAATTAATTGCAAGGAGTGTCTGATATTTTAATTTTTAGAAGGGTAACCTCTGACAACAAAGCATTAAAAAAAGCTCTGGGATATGTCAAAGACTAGCAAAGTTGTTATCACGTGAGATTTTTTTGGAAGGGGATCACAGCTTGTTAGATGCTTGAATAGAAATCTGTGATTCTAGTCTCATCGTTGTAATCTAAAAGGCATTTGAGAGGCTTTGGGGCTGAAGATCATGGTAAGTTTTTAAATAAATAAACCAAAATGTTGGCTACAATTACAAAAATTACATTGTGAGAGCATTGGCAGAAGGCCTTATAATATAAAATGTTATTTCTGTGTTCTTGTATCTAGTGATGTTATAGCAAATTGCATGGAGATATATAATGCTGGCAAACTCAACCATCTTTTTCTCAGTGAGTGTTAGAACATCCTTCCCTAACTAAGCATTCTCAGATATGTTGGATTTCAAGTCCCAACAATTCATCTGGAGAGTAGTCTACCTATTTGGAAGGACTTCAATATATATATATATATATATATATATATATATATATATATATATATATATATATATATATATATATATATATATATATTTATTTATTTATAGTTAAGTAATGTTTGCATGACAGAGCTTGCTTACAGCAGTAAAGTAGTGGAGAACAGCAAAAAAGCTTAAAGAATAAGAAAAGAGAACGAGACAAACGAGAGATTGGTGTCCTGTTGTATGTGATGATGATGGGACAGCTGAAATTGATAAATTTATCAATATAATGAAAAAGGTAGTACACAACTATTTTACCCAAAGTTAAAACAGTTGTGTGAAAGGAAGCATTCAGAAATATAATCCCTGTTTGGGATATCAACATTAAGGGTTCAGTAAACTCTAAGAATACATTTTCCTATTCCAAGTGCTTTGGAAATTGGTGTTAGAATGTTTTTGGCCCATTTTCCAGGCTCAAGAAGTTCTGATACCTTTGGCCAAGCTTCAGAAACATTGATCATTTGCCACATTACACTCGAATATTACAACCAAGTATAATATTCAAACTATTTTAATTTGCCAGGCATCTCTAAACAGAAGCATTTGCCAAACAAAACCACCTCAGTGCAGAAGTGAAAAGTGTGATTAAATTTTAACTGTAAAGTGGTTGGCTTGGTATTCTCTAGACATTTTTAGATCTCATGCATACATGTTTTCAAACTTTTGATTCCACTTAGTAAACCTGTCTGATTGACAAATTGACAGGTTTATAAATGATAGAAAAATGTGATCAGTTTCTTTATATCTACTGGTAACCTATTCAAAACTATAAAAGTTTAAAAATTATATTTTACCCATTGAAACAAAGGGTAGAATAATCTTTATTGTCCTTTATTTTAAGCATATTAATACATACCATACAGTATATATTTCATAATATAACAAAAATAAAATTCCAGAATAAAGTTAATGGGGCTTATTTTCATTATGAGCCAAATCACCAGGATTCAAAATTTTAAAAAATGTCTTGAACTAAAAACAGATAACTTGCAGTTTTCCAAATTCAAGAAAATTCCTGCTTCTATCATTCTTAGTCTGCAGTTCTTCTTTTATTATTCAATTAAAAAGAATAAAATTGATGATGCCATCAAATCCAGTAGATCAATGTTTTTCAACCTCAGCAAATTTAAGTTGTATGGAGTTCAACTTCCAGTATTCCATTCAGTTTGTCATTTATGCATGCTTACTTGTAATGTATTTATGGAATTCAATGATGTTTACTGTTTAATAAATGTACATTGTATAGGATTTGGTTTTCATGTCTTCTTCAAACATATTGTTTGACATCCATATGTTATCAGGTCAAGAAAATCTTTGACGGTAACAAAAAGATATGAATGGCATCAGTTTTATAGATACAAATACTTGCAAAGATAAACTTTTATTCTTTTCAAGAATTCTCTCTCAGATTTTGGAATGATTGTGTTTCCCCAGCGTTTTTACTAAGTTTATATCTTGATGCATACAGACAAATAGAAATAACTTTGCAATGTACGTTTTTTTTTAACTAAACAAAGCTTTTTAAAATTGTATCACTGAGGAAACTTACCCACATATTTATTCAAACCACAATTTTTTCCCCTAATCTCTCACAAATTTGATTTTTCTTTCTACAGTCCTAATCATTGTGAAATACATCTTTCATCTGGCCATATATTTAAGCTACAATTACAGTTATGGCACCAGCTTTCAAAATTCCTAAAGTACCTTTCTACCAAAAAGGCTGAAGATACTTGTCCATTTGCAATGGACACACATTGGATGCAAAGGAAAGGAAGAAAATATTTGTCTCATTGGTTCTTTCTTAGATGTCCCCTATAAACTGGATATATAACATTTTCTCAGACAAAGACTGGGAACATGTATTTGCCAAGATAAAATGTTACTCTGATCTAAACAAACTTTTAAGTAATGAAATATTAGAAATTGCTACACACCGACGTAAGCATGGTTTGAAATGCAGAAAGATGTTGAAATTCCTAACCTGTTAAAAATAAAATACTGTATGTCATTTGACAAGACATCAGCTTGTGGATATTTGTCAAAATGAAGGTTTTATACTACTGTTTTGCTTGTAGACAACACCGAAAGGAATTGGAATTGGTAGTATTAGACCACTTCTAAATGCCATAAAAGATATCCAAAAATGTTCCGGAAATGAAGAGCAGGCATAATAAAACCAGAGCAAAAAGAAAGGATCTCTAGGGATGAGGCCATAATTAAATAAATAAGGGTACATCTACCTTGAATAGCTGCTGTTGGCCAAATCGGAAGCAGATGGGATACATTTTTGAAGAAACCCAGGCTAACTGGACTGTGTTCAGAAAGATAAAAGCCTTTGCTGAGAACAATTTTTCACTTAATGCAACTGAGAGGAAGCCCTACACTCAAGTGGGCAGCAAGCGATGACACATGGTTCAAGTAACATGGGCCTCTGTGAAGAAAATGGGCCAGAGCCTTGTCACCACCCCCAAAGGAGCATACAAAGGATAACTCTATTTAGCAGGATGAAAAGCAGAGGCAGTTTAATGTAATTGCTAATTATCAGATCCCTGGCAGACATCAGCACCTGTATTAGCTTTGAATAGATCTTGGAAAGATTTGAGCAGAGAAAACTGGAAAATGCACGCAACTCATGCATTCCAGAAAAGACTGCAAGAAAATCGTGTTGCTGCAATAGTCAGCAGAAGTGATTTCCTCAGGTAAAGGTTGTTTTAGTATAGAAAGAGATCTTTAGAAACAGAATCATCTGTGTAATCTGATAGTTCCCCCCGTTTGCCATCCATACAAAGAGATTTTAGCATCTATCAACCTTCTCTTCAATTTTCCACTATTGCCCTTAATATAAACAACAGATATTATGCTGAATTTAAACCAAGCTTGAATAATCCTTCCTAACAAACAGGAAGCAGCAGGTGAAGCTAAGCAAGATCACATCAAATACCTGTATAATTAGCACAGGGGCCCCCCAAGGCTGTGTACTCTCCCCACTTCTCTTCTCTCTGTATACCAATGACTGCATCTCCAATGATCCATCTGTTAAGCTACTGAAGTTCGCAGATGACACAACAGTGATTGGTCTCATTCGAGACAATGATGAATCCGCATATAGACGAGAGGTTGAACGACTAGCCTTGTGGTGCAACCAAAACAATCTGGAACTGAACACACTCAAAACCGTAGAAATGGTGGTAGACTTTAGGAAAAACCCTTCCATACTTCCACCTCTCACAATACTTGACAACACAGTATCAACAGTAGAAACCTTCAAATTTCTGGGTTCTATCATGTCGCAAGATCTCAAATGGACAGCTAACATCAAAAACATCATTAAAAAAGGACAACAAAGAATGTTCTTTCTGCGCCAACTCAGTAAGCTCAAACTGCCCAAGGAGCTGCTGATCCAATTCTACAGAGGAATTATTGAGTCTGTCATTTGCACCTCTATAACTGTCTGGTTCAGTTCTGCAACCCAACAAGAAAAACACAGACTTCAGAGGATAATTAGAACTGCAGAAAAAATAATTGCTACCAACTTGCCTTCCATTGAGGACCTGTATACTGCACGAATCAAGAAGAGGGCCGTGAAAATATTTGCAGACCCCTCGCATCCTGGACATAAACTGTTTCAACTCCTACCCTCAAAACGACGCTATAGAGCACTGCACACACAAGAACAGTTTTTTCCCGAAGGCCATCACTCTGCTAAACAAATAATTCCCTCAACACTGTCAGACTATTTACTGAATCTGCACTACTATTAATCGTCTCATCGTTCCCATCACCAATCTCTTTCCACTTATGACTGTATGACTATAACTTGTTGCTGGCAATCCTTATGATTTATATTGATATATTGATCATCAATTGTGTTGTAAATGTTGTACCTTGATGAACGTATCTTTTCTTTTATGTACACTGAGAGCATATGCACCAAGACAAATTCCTTGTGTGTCCAATCACACTTGGCCAATAAAAATTCTATTCTATTCTATTCTATTCTATTCTATTCTATTCTATTCTATTCTATTCTATTCTATTCTATTCTATTCTATTCTATTCTATTCTATTCTAACTAACCTTCATTGCTCTTGGTGTAAATAACACCGTCTGAACACAATGGGTTAAGAACCCCTGATGCTGAGAGTGATGTGTTCTCTTTCCTCTAATATTAACTGACCAACTGTGGCATTTTGGAATTCAGTCCTGGATAATAATGGCAATTTCACCATTAGGGATGGAGATCAGGACAATCCTCCCAACGATTTGACCTTTGGGTCTTCGAAGTGCTGCTCACTCCTTCCTTCCTTCCTTCCTTCCTTCCTTCCTTCCTTCCTTCCTTCCTTCCTTCCTCCCTCCCTCCCTCCCTCCCTCCGTCCCTCCTTCCCTCCCTTCCTCTCTCTCCTCTCTCTTTCTTTCTCTAGGGTTCTATCAGAAATGTTAATCGTCTCTCTTGATTCCCAAATTGGACTCATTTGAGAAGAAGTGTTAATGTTTTCCTGCTTCAGGAGAAACACTTTTTAAATTTGAACTTAACTTTTTTTTAAAAAACAAAAAAACACCAACCCTGCTTGCATTTAATTCACATACTTTCCCAGTAGATGTGGAAGTGTGATTTGGAATTTGAAACAGAATGAGTTTTGGATATAAAAGTCAGTTTGGCTCAGAAAGACTGTGTGTAAGCAAAGGATTAATTGACTTCTGCTGGCCATGTTAGGCCTCTTCCAGTCAGTTAGCCTGGTTTAACATGCTGTCACATAATCCATTTTAGAGTGAAAGCAGGAAGGTAGAGATTGGAAAGAACAGAATCTGTGTAAATCTGTCTTCAATCATTTCAAAGAGCATGATCTGTCAATGAAAGCATCTTCTATTATGAGTCCCTTTGAAAAAGGCTGATCAAGCTTATACCATCAACTTTGTTTAAAGAAGCCATTGCTTATTCATTCTATCTTGCAATCCATATGCATCCCACTTGTATCCTTCCCCTCCCCTAAAAATCCCCCTACCATTTTTTGGAATAGATTATAGGAAAACACACTCAACAGAACATTATCTAATATGGAAACTAATAATCACAACATGACATCAACTTAAAAAGTCTACGAATAAGATGCAATTCAAATTTGTTGACTTCTTGCATTTATCAATTTGCATTTGAGATCTGATATGATTGGTGTTGAAGAGGTAAGGCGTGCATACCTAGTTTTGGATGTTAGTAGGTTGGGGTTGTGTACAATAGATGGTTGGATGGCTGGTTGGATGGCTGGTTGGATGGCTGGTTGGATGGCTGGTTGGATGGTTGTTTGGATGGCTGGTTGGATGGCTGGTTGGATGGCTGTTTGGATGGCTGGTTGGATGGCTGTTTGTATGGCTGGTTGGATGGCTGGTTGGATGGCAGTTTGGATGGTTGGTTGGATGACTGTTTGGATGGCTGTTTGGATGGATTGTTGGATGGCTGTTTGGATGGTTGTTTGGAAGGCTGGTTGGATGGTTTGTTGAATGGCTGGTTGGATGGCTGGTTAGATGGCTGGTTGGATGGCTGGTTGGATGGCTGGTTGGATGGCTGGTTGATTGTTATGGGTGATGGGGGTTTGGAGGTGACTTTATGATTGTAGGTTTTATTTTTTATGCAATCAGCACGGTAGTCGATGTATAGGTTGGATTCGCCATTGTCTTGTCTTCTTTTAAGTTCTGTGCGAAGTTCTCGAGAACGTATCCGTTGTAGAAAGGATAGATCAGGGCGTGACCTAAGTTTACTGTAGGTAGGGTTGGTTTTAGCAATTGAGTTCATAGTATGAATAAATTTACGTTTACAGTCCTCGTTTATGCATGTGACCCTACAAAATCTTGGTGCTGTTGACCCATCGCTGTTTTTATATTCTGGTCCATCTCTGGAGACAGCGATTATTTCATTTGGGAATATGGTTGATGCGTTATAATTTCTAATGATGTTGTGGATCTTATTGATATCTGGTTCGTTAGTGTTTTCAAGTCCAAATAATATTGCATTATTTATCTTTTGACCTCTCTCCATTGCATCTCTGATTAGTTGGTTTGTAGTTATTTGTTGCTTAGGTTGTGTTGTATTAATTTGTTGTCTGGGTAGGGTTGTAGGTTGTGCATTAGGTTGTGTATTTTGTGATGATAGATGAGTTTGGAAGAGATTTAGGTCATTTGAGTTTTCATTTTTTAGTGTTGAAATTTGTTTTATCAAGTTTGTGAAACTTTGTTCAATAACTGTTAAGATTTTTTTTTCTAAGTTTTGTTCAATAGCTTGTAATCTTTTATCTAAGTTTTGTTCAATAGCTTGTAATCTTTTATCTAAGTTTTGTTCAATAGTTATTAATCTTGTTTCTAAGATTTTATCAGCGTTGGATTTTCTGGCTGGCATAATGATAATATTTCTTATTCCTTTGTTTTATTTCACACTCTTTCCAATTTTAGTAATGATTAAGTATCTGTCACTTAATCAAGTATCTTTAATTTTATGTCTCTCTCTTTAACTTTAAATGGTAATCAATTTGGCAATTGCTATGGTAATGGGGAGTCACTATGGTAACAGTGAGATTTGGCGGGAAATTTAAAATGGAGAGATTGGGTGGTTGAAGAAGCTTCTTTAAGGGTGGCCAAAATGGCGGGAGTTTCAAAGAGTCAGTAGAGGCTGGGAGACTGGAGTCTCCTAGGAACTCACCAGGGTCCTGCAGCAGTCCTATGGGGGATAGGTGGTTTTAATCCTTTTAATTCTAGTTTTTTTGAGTTGATGCGAATGCTGTTGGGCTTACAAAATTTGAAGCGGTGAGGGAGGGCGATGGCGGAGGGCGGCGATGGCAGCGGTGCGACTCACGGCAGTGGCAGCGGTAGTCCTGGGTCTGGCGCGGTGGCTCTGGCGGCAGCGGGCGTCCGAAGCCGCTTTCAAACGGCGGCTCGCATCAGCGGCAGTCTCGGCAGTCACGCCGCTCGTGGCAGCGGTAGCCCCGGGTCTGGCGTGGAGGCTCTGAAGGTAGCGGGCGTTTCCAGCCGCTCTCGATCGGCGGCTAGCAGCAGCGGCAGTCCGGCAGAATCACGGAAGCGGCAGTGGCAACGGCAGTCCCGGGTCCCTCGGTGGCTCTGGCGGCAGCGGGCGTCTCCAGCCGCCCTCAATCTGTGGCCCACGGCAGCGGTAGTCCCAGCTTTGGCGGTTTCGGCCGCCCCGATTCCTCGCCCACGGCCGTCTCAATCCCCAGCAGCCTGGAGAAGTCCTCGGCAGCCTCAGTCCACGGCAGCCTGGAAAATACTCGGCTCTGGAGGTTCGTTGGTAAAGAATCTTCGGGGAAACTGTTCTCCTAAAGAGCCCAGAAGAGCTCCTTTACAGAGAGCGTTTCACCGGGGCATCCTTGCTGGTCGCCATCTTCTCCAGAAGTTAACCCAAAGTTAAAACAGTTGTGTGAAAGGAAGCATTCAGAAATATAATCCCTGTTTGGGATATCAACATTAAGGGTTCAGTAAACTCTAAGAGTACATTTTCCTATTCTAAGTGCTTTGGAAATTGGTGTTAGAATGTTTTTGGCCCATTTTCCAGGCTCAAGAAGTTCTGATACTTTTGGCCAAGCTTCAGAAACATTGATCATTTGCCACATTACACTCAAATATTACAACCAAGTATAATATTCAAACTATTTTAATTTGCCAGGCATCTCTAAACAGAAGCATTTGCCAAACAAAACCACCTCAGTGCAGAAGTGAAAAGTGTGATTAAATTTTAACTGTAAAGTGGTTGGCTTGGTATTCTCTAGACATTTTTAGATCTCATGCATACATGTTTTCAAACTTTTGATTCCACTTAGTAAACCTGTCTGATTGACAAATTGACAGGTTTATAAATGATAGAAAAATGTGATCAGTTTCTTTATATCTACTGGTAACCTATTCAAAACTATAAAAGTTTAAAAATTATATTTTACCCATTGAAACAAAGGGTAGAATAATCTTTATTGTCCTTTATTTTAAGCATATTAATACATACCATACAGTATATATTTCATAATATAACAAAAATAAAATTCCAGAATAAAGTTAATGGGGCTTATTTTCATTATGAGCCAAATCACCAGGATTCAAAATTTTAAAAAATGTCTTGAACTAAAACAGATAACTTGCAGTTTTCCAAATTCAAGAAAATTCCTGCTTCTATCATTCTTAGTCTGCAGTTCTTCTTTTATTATTCAATTAAAAAGAATAAAATTGATGATGCCATCAAATCCAGTAGATCAATGTTTTTCAACCTCAGCAAATTTAAGTTGTATGGAGTTCAACTTCCAGTATTCCATTCAGTTCGTCATTTATGCATGCTTACTTGTAATGTATTTATGGAATTCAATGATGTTTACTGTTTAATAAATGTACATTGTATAGGATTTGGTTTTCATGTCTTCTTCAAACATATTGTTTGACATCCATATGTTATCAGGTCAAGAAAATCTTTGACGGTAACAAAAAGATATGAATGGCATCAGTTTTATAGATACAAATACTTGCAAAGATAAACTTTTATTCTTTTCAAGAATTCTCTCTCAGATTTTGGAATGATTGTGTTTCCCCAGCGTTTTTACTAAGTTTATATCTTGATGCATACAGACAAATAGAAATAACTTTGCAATGTACTTTTTTTTTAACTAAACAAAGCTTTTTAAAATTGTATCACTGAGGAAACTTACCCACATATTTATCCAAACCACAATTTTTTCCCCTAATCTCTCACAAATTGGATTCTTTCTATAGTCCTAATCATTGTGAAATACATCTTTCATCTGGCCATATATTTAAGCTACAATTACAGTTATGGCACCAGCTTTCAAAATTCCTAATGTACCTTTCTACCAAAAAGGCTGAAGATACTTGTCCATTTGCAATGGACACACATTGGATGCAAAGGAAAGGAAGAAAATATTTGTCTCATTGGTTCTTTCTTAGATGTCCCCTATAAACTGGATATATAACATTTTCTCAGACAAAGACTGGGAACATGTATTTGCCAAGATAAAATGCTACTCTGATCTAAACAAACTTTTAAGTAATGAAATATTAGAAATTGCTACACACCGACGTAAGCATGGTTTGAAATGCAGAAAGAGGTTGAAATTCCTAACCTGTTAAAAATAAAATACTGTATGTCATTTGACAAGACATCAGCTTGTGGATATTTGTCAAAATGAAGGTTTTATACTACTGTTTTGCTTGTAGACAACACCGAAAGGAATTGGAATTGGTAGTATTAGACCACTTCTAAATGCCATAAAAGATATCCAAAAATGTTCCGGAAATGAAGAGCAGGCATAATAAAACCAGAGCAAAAAGAAAGGATCTCTAGGGATGAGGCCATAATTAAATAAATAAGGGTACATCTACCTTGAATAGCTGCTGTTGGCCAAATCGGAAGCAGATGGGATACATTTTTGAAGAAACCCAGGCTAACTGGACTGTGTTCAGAAAGATAAAAGCCTTTGCTGAGAACAATTTTTCACTTAATGCAACTGAGAGGAAGCCCTACACTCAAGTGGGCAGCAAGCGATGACACATGGTTCAAGTAACATGGGCCTCTGTGAAGAAAATGGGCCAGAGCCTTGTCACCACCCCCAAAGGAGCATACAAAGGATAACTCTATTTAGCAGGATGAAAAGCAGAGGCAGTTTAATGTAATTGCTAATTATCAGATCCCTGGCAGACATCAGCACCTGTATTAGCTTTGAATAGATCTTGGAAAGATTTGAGCAGAGAAAACTGGAAAATGCACGCAACTCATGCATTCCAGAAAAGACTGCAAGAAAATCGCGTTGCTGCAATAGTCAGCAGAAGTGATTTCCTCAGGTAAAGGTTGTTTTAGTATAGAAAGAGATCTTTAGAAACAGAATCATCTGTGTAATCTGATGGTTCCCCCCGTTTGCCATCCATACAAAGAGATTTTAGCATCTATCAACCTTCTCTTCAATTTTCCACTATTGCCCTTAATATAAACAACAGATATTATGCTGAATTTAAACCAAGCTTGAATAACTAACCTTCATTGCTCTTGGTGTAAATAACACCGTCTGAACACAATGAGTTAAGAACCCCTGATGCTGAGAGTGATGTGTTCTCTTTCCTCTAATATTAACTGACCAACTGTGGCATTTTGGAATTCAGTCCTGGATAATAATGGCAATTTCACCATTAGGGATGGACATCAGGAAAATCCTCCCATTGATTTGACCTTTGGGTCTTCGAAGTGCTGCTCACTCCTTCCTTCCTTCTTTCCTTCCTTCCTCCCTCCCTCCCTCCCTCCCTCCCTCCCTCCCTCCCTCCCTCTCCCTCCTCTCTCTTTCTTTCTCTAGGGTTCTATCAGAAATGTTAATCGTCTCTCTTGATTCCCAAATTGGACTCATTTGAGAAGAAGTGTTAATGTTTTCCTGCTTCAGGAGAAACACTTTTTAAATTTGAACTTAACTTTTTTTTTAAAAACAAAAAACACCAACCCTGCTTGCATTTAATTCACATACTTTCCCAGTAGATGTGGAAGTGTGATTTGGAATTTGAAACAGAATGAGTTTTGGATATAAAAGTCAGTTTGGCTCAGAAAGACTGTGTGTAAGCAAAGGATTAATTGACTTCTGCTGGCCATGTTAGGCCTCTTCCAGTCAGTTAGCCTGGTTTAACATGCTGTCACATAATTCATTTTAGAGTGAAAGCAGGAAGGTAGAGATTGGAAAGAACAGAATCTGTGTAAATCTGTCTTCAATCATTTCAAAGAGCATGATCTGTCAATGAAAGCATCTTCTATTATGAGTCCCTTTGAAAAAGGCTGATCAAGCTTATACCATCAACTTTGTTTAAAGAAGCCATTGCTTATTCATTCTATCTTGCAATCCATATGCATCCCACTTGTATCCTTCCCCTCCCCTAAAAATCCCCCTACCATTTTTTGGAATAGATTATAGGAAAACACACTCAACAGAACATTATCTAATATGGAAACTAATAATCACAACATGACATCAACTTAAAAAGTCTACGAATAAGATGCAATTCAAATTTGTTGACCTCTTGTCTTGTTGAGGTTGTTTGGGATGAGTTTGATTCTGTGGCTCTCGAGGAAGTGGACAGGTTACTGGGGAGGTTACATGCAACTACATGTTTACTGGACCCGTGTCCTTCCTGGTTGGTGCTGGCTACTCAGGAAGTGACGCGAGGCTAGCTCCGGGGAATTATAAATGCTTCTTTGTTGGAAGGGTTTTCCCCGCTGCCTTGAAAGAGGCAGTGGTGAGACCCCTCCTCAAGAAGCCTTCCCTGGATCCAGCTATTTTGGGAAATTATCGTCCAGTCTCCAACCTTCGCTTTGTGGTGAAGGTTGTAGAGAGTGTGGTTGCATGGCAGCTTCCCCAGTACCTGGATGAAGCTGTCTATCTAGACCCGTTCCAGTCCGGCTTCTGGCCCGGACATAGTACAGAGACAGCTTTGGTCGTGTTGGTGGATGACCTCTGGAGGGCCAGGGATAGGGGTTGTTCCTCTGCCCTGGTCCTATTAGATCTCTCAGCGGCTTTTGATACCATCGACCATGGTATCTTGCTGCACCGGTTGGAGAGTTTGGGAATGGGAGGAACCGTTTATCAGTGGTTCTCCTCCTATCTCTCTGACCGGTCGCAGACGATGTTGACAGGGGGGCAGAGATCGACCGTGAGGTGCCTTACTTGTGGGGTGCCTCAGGGGTCGATTCTCTCACCTGTCCTGTTCAACATCTATATGAAGCCGCTGGGCGAGGTCATCAGTGGCTTTGGGGTGAGTTACCATCTGTACGCTGATGACACGCAGCTGTACTTTTCCACCCCGGGCCACCCCAACGAAGCTGTCGAAGTGCTGTCCCGGTGCCTGGAAGCCGTACGGGTCTGGATGGGGAGAAACAGACTCAAGCTCAATCCCTCCAAGACGGAGTGGCTGTGGATGCTGGCACCCCGGTACAGTCAGCTGCAACCGCAGCTAACTGTTGGGGGTGAGTTATTGGCCCCAATGGAAAGGGTGCGCAACTTGGGTGTCCTCCTGGATGGGCGGCTGTTGTTTGATGATCATTTGGCGGCCGTCTCCAGGAGGGCCTTTCACCAAGTATGCTTGGTCCGCCAGTTGCGCCCCTTCCTTGACCAGGATGCCTTATGCACGGTCACTCACGCTCTTGTCACTTCTCGTTTGGATTATTGCAATGCTCTCTACATGGGGCTGCCCTTGAAGTGCACCCGGAGGCTTCAGCTAGTTCAGAATGCAGCTGCGCGGGTAATAGAGGGAGCCACATGTTGCTCCCATGTAACACCACTCCTGCGCAGCCTGCAGTGGCTTCCTGTGGTCTTTCGGGTGCGCTTTAAGATTTTGGTTACCACCTTTAAAGCGCTCCATGGCTTAGGCCCGGGTACTTACGGGACCGCCTGCTGTTACCTTATGCCTCCCACCGACCCGTACGCTCACACAGAGAGGGTCTTCTCAGGGTGCCATCCGCCAATGTCGGCTGGCGGCCCCCAGGGGTAGGGCCTTCTCTGTCGCAGCTCCTACTCTTTGGAATGAACTTCCCCCTGGTTTATGCCAATTGCCTGATCTTCGGACCTTTCGCCGTGAGCTGAAAACGCATTTATTTATTCAAACGGGACTGGCTTAAAAGTTTTATTAAATTTTATTGGGGTTATTTATGAATTTTAGGGTTTTAAATTGATTGTTTTAAATTTCGGCCATTTATGTAATATGCTTGGTTTTAAGTTTCTGTTTTAATGTGTATATTGTGTGATTTTGCTATTTGGCTGTACACCGCCCTGAGTCCTTCGGGAGAAGGGCGGTATAAAAATCTAATAAAATAAATAAATAAATAAATAAATCCCAAAATTAAATGGTAACTAAATCACTTTTTAGAGTATCTTTTCACAGACAAATTTATAATCTATTCAGTTAGTTTTATGGCTAATTCTGCCCATCTGGGACTAGGCTTTACATGTTCAAGAACATGAAGCTGCCTAGCCAAGCATATGGTTTATGAATTGAATGGATTTTGGAATGTTGTGTTCATATCTTAGCATAATAGACGCATAATTCATTCCCCACTAAAAATGGTAAACAGTGTGCTATTTCTGATCAGTATTGATAGGTTTACTGTTTTTATACATATTTAAATACTAGCTGGATCCCTGTGCTTCGCTACGAAACTATGTGATCAGGCTTGATAAATCGACACTTATAGCTTGAATCCTCCCCTATCCCATCCCCTTCTCTCCCTCAGGCTTTCTAACCCCTTCTCTCCATGAGGCTTGCCCCACAGAAGCCTGTCCTATACTATCCCATTCTTTCCAGACTTATTTTCAAGTTGGGAGGGGGAGTAGTATGTCTAACTAATTAGCATCAGAGCGTGTTATAATAATAGAGGAAATACTAATGCTCCGATAGTCATTTCAAAAAATCCTTACTTAGTGAGCACCTAGAAGCCAAGAGGAACATACAATATGTGGCAAATTTCAAGTTTGTAGGCTATACGGTTCTGGAGGTTTCATGATTAACGCGTGAGTGGTTTTCACTTTTATATATATAGATCTATTATTTCAGAAAAATCCTGTAATCCACATGGATAAAATGATCTGTGAATCTACAGCTTTTCAAACTGTGGAGTTTAAAAAGCAGCATTATGAAAACTAGAGAAGTGATTGAGAAATTTAATTCGATGTTCCTCTTCTTGTTACAAAACCTCTGATTCTCAAGAGAGGAAAGAAAAATAATAAAAGGGGGAAAGATTGTTAATGTGTCAGGTTACACAATCAATGTCAGTGTCTTATGATCTCTGGGCTAATGTTTTAGGGACAGCCTTTAGACTGCAATATTTATAGGACTTTAATAGATAATAAATAATTATTGCTATACACCCTTGACATAGAAAAAAACTATAGTGTTGGGCTTATTACTGAGGGGACAGCATGTTCTATTTATTTCTTAAATATTTTTAAACAATTTTCATTGGTGAAGATTTTAATCTCATCTACTGTGTGAAATGTAATTCACATACATTGGATGTTGCTCCTATAAAAATCTTCTTCATGATTTTTCGGAGTCATTCCTGTTTCCTGTCTGATGAGAGTAAAATGCAATTGTAATGAATAAGAAAATTAATAATTGAGTAAATGGATTAATTTGTAGGCTATTCCACCCCATTGTTTTAGACTGAAATAGTTAACCCAACCTAAGAAGAAAAATTTGCCTCAGAATAATGCTTTCATATGCATGGCCAATATTGATATTCTAAAAGTGCATCCAAATCACAGAACCATCTGGAAGCATCTTTTGATGTGGATAGGGATATACATTCCTATTTGGGGCCATGAGCTATTTGTGACTGAACTGGGGCCGTTTTGTCTATTGTTTAATATTTTGTCTTCATTTCACGACTTTTTTTTCTTAATGCTAATTGATTTGAAAAATAAAATTATGAGCAAACGAAACTTAATTGAAAAAATAAGTTGGCCTGCAGATTGGTTCTGCCTTTTTGGGAGGGTATGATGTTTCTTTTTCCCCTTCTTCCTTCCAAATACCCTTGGGGACTCCCTTGGCAGGGAGTAATCATGCCAACCGCACATCACACCCATGCTATTTCCTAATACTTCCTTGTATCTCAAGAGAACAGTGACAGCTTTTTGTATTTAGTGCTGGATGTTTGTGTTCTTGTACTTTTATACACTATGCAAAGGAACTCCATTCCTTTGCCTGGCATTGTTCTACAGGAAGAAACAGTAGATTTCATTTTGAAAAATGAAATGGATTCAATCTTTGATGTGGCAAAGACAGAGAAAGGGAGATACTACCATCATTTAAAAAGCGTTGCTGATATATCTAGGTACTACCTGCAGAATTATAGCTGTGCAAATCTTTTATTAACGTAAGTGAAACTTCTCTTGCTGAAGCAGACCTGCTTTGGAAAGCTGGCATGGTTACTTCAAAAGATGGGCTTATCTATCTGTGGAAATGTACATGAACAGCTTGCTTTGCTTAGTTGTAGTCTTAGTACAAGTGTCATCTGAGTCACCGTGTAAGTGGGTAGTCCTGGAAATCAAAGTAATTTATTCAGTCAATCAAATCTGTGTATGCACATGCATAGGCTCTTTGAAGCAGCTATGTACATGAGCCTCTCAGGAGACTTGGTGGCTTTAGTATTTCAAAGAAGGATTTCCTCAAGCTCTCTTGCTTTATAAAGCAACTCTCTCACAGGCTTAGTTCTATTACAATAGGGCCCTGCATTAGTTGCCAGTAGCTATCCAAAACAGCTCTGAGTACAACTCAAAGTCCTAGTTTTGACCTATTACTCTTTATTTGGATTGGTGATGGGTACCACTTTCTCCATCCAGTATTGGTCCATCCAGCAGGTTCATCTGGGAACAAGCTTGTTTGTACATCACTTTAAAAAAAATGAGGGAAGCTGAATCCAGAAGTTGTTGTTTTGCAGTTGTAGCCCAGTCTTATGGATTAGTGGCTCCTTAGACCCAAGGCCCCATTTGTTGCAATGTTCCAGAAGTTATTTAACAAACAGCTTTTCTAGGAAGCATTTGGAAGTTAGTCTGTTGTCTCCATTTTTATTTATATTTTTTTGATTTGTTAATGCTGCTCAGTAATTTGCCTCATCAAAATATCACCATAAAATGTTTTGTGATGCTAAGTTCTTGTATGGATCTAATTATGTTATACTGTGTATTTTTTAATGTTCTTGTTATTCGTAGTGTGAATATTTGAACCATGATTATAATTGTTCAGGAGTCCCTAGTAGATTTGGCAGTATACAACTAGAATAAACAAAATAAACACATTATATACAACTTAGTTTATTTTTCTTTTCTTTTCAATCTACCCTTGTGTATCTCTCAATAAATACACAAATAGAGAATAAACTGGCACTGATGAAAGAAATTTAATTAATAGCATATGTATTAGTAAATAATTACAGTGTAGTTAGATTTAAACATCATGTGCTAGAGTTAGCATTGGGTAATGCTCATCAACTTGGATGTGAGAAGTGTACAAATATAATTCATTGTTTGGCAAATGGATTTTAGAACTTGGAATATTTAGTGGCAATTAACTCAAAGGAAATTTGTTCATATTTCTGGAACTTCCAAATCATTTAATAATATAATATGCATCTGAAATATAACTTTATGGGGGTATTTATACCCCCCCCCTCCAAAAAAAAAGTCTTTCCCTCAAGAGTATATAGGAAGTTGGGCTTTTAGAGATAACCACTTCCTTAACTGGCCACATTTAAACGATAACCACTGCAAGATGATATCAGTTTTTTTAGTCCTGTAAATACTAGTAACATGACCACAATTTTTATGTCAGATGTTTTTGCTATTCCATTTACTTGTGGCAAACAGATTATATGACTTACTTGCCACAAACAGAATGGTGATGTAGGTAGATTTATTCACCTTGAAGAAAATCAAATGGTGCTTCTCAGTTACTTAGGCTCAGATTTAACATAGAAATCCTGCCATATTATAATGATCTTTGTGACCATATCTCAAGTAATTGTGTTCTCTTTGCTGACGATGTCAAACTATTTAACACCACAGACAACACTTCTATCATTCAAAACGACCTTGACCATCTAACCGCTTGGTCTAAAAATTGGCAGCTCCAAATTTCAACCAGCAAATGCTCAGTCTTACATATAGGAAAAAAGAACTCTAAAACTAAGTACATACTAGATGGACATTACCTTACAGACGACCCCCATCCCGTTAAAGACCTTGGAGTTTTCATGTCAAATGATCTAAGTGCCAAAGCCCACTGCAACTACATAGCAAAAAAAGCTCTAAGAGTTGTAAACCTAATTTTGCGTAGCTTCTTTTCCAAAAACACCACACTACTAACCAGAGCATATAAAACATTTGCTAGACCAATTCTAGAATACAGCTCACCTGTTTGGAACCCTCACCACATCTCTGACATCAATACAATTGAACGTGTCCAGAAATATTTTACAAGAAGAGTTCTCCATTCCTCTGAAAACAACAAAATACCTTATCCCACCAGACTTGAAATCCTAGGCTTAGAAAACTTGGAACTCCGTCGCCTTCGACAAGACCTAAGTTTAACTCACAGAATCATCTATTGTAATGTCCTTCCTGTCAAAGACTACTTCAGCTTTAATTGCAATAATACAAGGGCAACCAATAGATTTAAACTTAATGTAAACCGCTTTAATCTAGATTGCAGAAAATATGACTTCTGCAACAGAATCATCAGTGCTTGGAATACTTTACCTGACTCTGTGGTCTCTTCCCATAATCCTAATAGCTTTAACCAAAAATTTTCTACTATTGACCTCACCCCATTCCTAAGAGGACCATAAGGGGTGTGCATAAGCGCACAAACGTGCCTACCGTTCCTGTCCTATTGTTTTTCTTTTCTTCTTCCTATATATGTTTATATGTGTATATACTATATAATCTTTTTGTATGATGTTGTGACAAAATAAATAAATAAATAAATAAATAAATAAATATTGTCGCAGTAATTAATGGTTAAAATGCTCAACAAAACCATTTATGTCTGGCATGTGCCATAAGGATTATAATGTGTAATTGAATTCACAGAACACTTTCTCTAGAGATCCTGAACATGGGATTGTGGAAAGAGTATAGAGTGATAGGTCAAATGCTACTTTCAGTGACAGTCATGTTGGAATGGACTTACGAGTTCTATACTGCCATTGAAAGATAATATTGTGGAATGCCCAATTTAAGAATGAAGAGATTTAACATCTATCATGCTCTGTATCCTATTTCATTTCATTCTCAGAACATTCTTTTACACCAATTGAGATGTACCTTTACATTCTTTTGAATCAAATTGAATTCTGGTGATTATATGGATGTGTTCATGTAGTTGTTTGGCAAATATATGCTACTGCTGTCTTCCAAGGTATTTTTGTTTTCATGCTTTCTACTTTGCAGGACTAGGATTTGCTTCTAATTCAAATACTAACCAGATCCAACTGGGTCTGGAAGACCAGTCAGGTTCAGCCAATAGTACTGCTTGAGCTGGACTGAACATCATCCAAAATAAGTGCAATTAGGAATTTGAAGGGACACATTGGATTCTGTTAGGATTCTCTTTTTTTTTTTTTGTCAAAAGTCTGGAATGGCTGAGGGTAGGTAAACTATTATTGTTACATGTTTTTCATCTATGCTTTGATCTACATTATAGAGAAAATATGTTGGTGTTATTACGCTTGTAAAGTCAGTAAAAATTTTAGATTGTGGAACATAAAGCTTGAATATAAATTGGGTTTAAAGTCTAAGGAAATATGGGATGAGAAAGAGATGAAAAGAGGAAAAGAAACACCATTGCATGGTAGCCTCTTGTTTATTCCTAGTTGACAGATAGCTGAGGCCTAAATGTGCAGTCTTTCAACTCTGTACTGATTGGCTACTTCTAGCCCAAAATTGCAAATAAAATCGGCAAAATTATTTGGATTAAAAAGTTGGTCATTGTAAATTATATTAAGTAAATTATTCATGCTGTTTAAAATACAATCCCTTCAAAGTAATATTATTTTATTTGTTTTCTGATATTTTTGAAATGAATTGCTTTTGATAAGATGTTTTCAGCTGAAAACAATTTTTCAAGAGTCAAATTTAAACAAACTTACTATTGTTGTACATAATAAATGTTTATTATGTATAACAATAATAATCTGTATCAATTATAATAAAGTTACCTTTCACTGTAGGTCATAATTATAACTTAAATTTAGAAATGTAATTGCCCTGATCTCAATTTTCTCAATATTATTAAAAGGAGAATTAACCCAGTTTTTTTTAAAAAACAACAACAACTAATGTTGCATTAAATGCACCACACTTAGAGTTGATATATGAAATATATTGTGTACAGGTTGAAACTTTGTATTTATGGTAAACTGAAGCCAAAGCATGGCCTTAAATACTTCCAGACTTTGAAGGATTTAGATCCAAACCTTGATCACCCAGCTACAGTATTTTGATATTCCTCAAGCAGCAGCAGTTGCTTAGAGCAGACTTGTCCAACTGATGCTAAATGCTTAGATTACAACTCTAATTAACCTCAGCCAATACTTCTGCCAAAACCTGGGAGAAATGTTGATAAAATAGATTTTTCATCAAGAATAACCAATGTTCCCATAGAAAAATTTCTCTTGAGAGAACAAATCAGTCTTAAAAGCAGATGAGAAAGGTCATGAAATACTAAAACATACTAAAACCAAATCTGAAAATGTTTAGATTTGTTTTTTCGGACAGCCTTGGTTTCATGGATACATTTTATTTCAAATCTGTGAAATAACTCTTGTGAAATAGGATGCAGTTTGAATCAGAACTAACTCTTGGCCATCATGACCCTTAGAAAGTTAATCAAGTAAAAATCCCACTTGAACAAAAACTTTCTAAAATAATGGCAGTAAGTAAAATAAATAACTGAGGTTTGGACAGTTGGCCGAAATGGTGATGATGATTCATGGAGCTTAAAGAGAAGGAATCATTATTTTTCACTTGAAGACTAGTACTGTTAATCACGTTGTAAAAATGTGCTTTAGGATATTTGCAGTAGATAGGAATCAATTTGTCGTTTGATTTTTATGTACAAAGAACGCTTAAACATAAAGTAAGGAATAGGTGGGACAAAAAAGAAAGCCAGCATTGTGTGATAAGTACTATTGGACTGGAGACATCCATGTGAAGTCTATTGTATTCTCAAATACTCTTATTTGGCTACTTAGTTTCTCTTAGCCCACCCTATAATGCAGAATGTATTCATTAATTTACATAATGCAACACATTTATGTAGTCTGTAAGTTGTGCTCTATAAGGGTTTATTAGAAATTATACAACTCATGACCTGTTGGATCATCATTTCAGATATATTTCCTTACCTAAACAGATAAGCAGAATCATCACAGGTGGGCAAAAAAACCATCCCCACTGGTACAGGGAACAACCTTTGGCTTCCTGCCAGCCTCCCCATTGATGTGGCAAGGACTATCAGAAAACATGTGGCTGATTATGACAGCATGGCAGTGTAGCACTCCAAAATTTGCATTCTAGTGCTGCAGCAGTCAAAGCTGCTAATAGAACTGACCTGAAGATTCTTGAAATTTCAATCCTGCTGAAGTAATGGTTTTGGATACATTAGCCCATCTGAGGTTGTTGTTGTTAGTTGCAAAGTCATGTCTGACCCATCACGACTCCATGAACAACATTACTCCAGGCCTTCCTGTCCTCTACCATCCCCCGGAGACCATTTAAGCTCACACTAACTGCTTCAGTGACTCCATCCAGCCACCTCATTCTCTTCTGTCCCTTTCTTCTTTTGCCCTCAATCGTTCCCAGCATTAGGCTCTTCTCCAGTGAGTCCTTCTTCTCATTAGGTGGCCAAAGTATTTGAGTTTCATCTTCAGGATCTGGCCTTCTAAAGAGCAGTCAAGGTTGATCTCCTCTAGGACTGACTGGTTTGATCGCCTTGCAGTCCAAGGGACTCACAGGAGTCTTCTCCAGCACCATAGTTCAAAGGCCTCAATTCTTTGACACTCAGCCTTCCTTATGGCCATCTGAGGTACTTTGATTCAAAAATTGTTGCCCTACGATCTACTTTTGTCCAATTGCAGGTAACAAACAGATAAGAATTTTTAACAGTGTTTAGATTGTAACAGTTTGCAACATAATAACAATAGTATGAAAATGAGATTTTTGTTACAGGGACAAATTGAAGGGAGAATCCCAGATAAGCCGGCTTGAGCTTCTGGAAGACAGATGGGTAGATTGATAACAGATAACAGAGTTGGAAGGTACCTTGGAGGTCATCTAGTCTAACTCCCTGCTCATGCAGGAGATCTGTACTAGGGATTCGAACCGCCGAACTGCCGATCTTTCTGATCGACAAGCTCAGGGTCTTAGCCACTGAGCTACCTAGTGGTGGTTGGATGGATCAATGGATGGTTCAGTATTAGTGTTTTGGAAATAAATTATGATAGCAACCTAGCAAAAGAAAATTCTGGGATGCAACATGGCATAAAAGAGCCGTGATGGTGCAGTGGTTAAAATGCAGTACTGCAGGCTAATTCTGCTGACTGCCAGCTGCCTGCAATTTGGCAGTTCGAATCTCACCAGCCTCAAGGTTGACTCAGCTTTCCATCCTTCTGAGTTCGATACAATGAGGACCCAGATTGTTAGGGACAATATGCTGACTCTATAAACCGCTTAGAGAGGGCTGTAGAGCTGTGAAGCGGTATATAAGTCTAAGTGCTATTGCTGGTGTGTGCCTTTACAGTCTCTTAAAAGAAAGGCTCTGGTTTTTATTAGCAACATGGTTTAGCTGTTCCCTTGCTACTTTTCCATATGTTACCTACACACACTGGAGCATAAGAACCATTATATCTGATAGCAGTATGCTTTGAGAAGTAAATAATGGGGTCTTTATGCAGCTGGGCTGTATCTTTTGTGAGTGCATGCTAATCAAAATAAATTATGGACATCCCTTCTTTCCACTTGCTGATTCACTCTTCTTTTTTCTGCCTTTCAAGGTGGTAAGGTCAAGAAATAGGCATGGCAGGAATGTTCTTTATTATTGTAGGGTAGAGTGACAGAATCTTGAAATCCCGTCAAGAGTTTCTGTCTGCCTCATCTTATACCAAGCAAAATCAAGGTGGGATTATTTTTGAGTTTCTTTCTCAGGCAGCCCTCCATTGAATTATCTTTTCAGAAGGTTCACTCATTTATTTCCCATTCCAAAGATCAGGTCTACATTCCTTCACACCTTCCCATTTGGAAAGCTTCAGAATAAGAGCCATATTTGGTCAAATAACTTGCTGAGAGTTTTGAAATATGGTTATATCTTTCTTGGGGCAAGTTACAAATATTTGTACAAACAGGAACTCCGTGCCATTGGCCTGAATTTGAATTGAGACCAATAGTTAATTTCTTTACTATTGCCTGCCAGTTTTTCCACACATGATGCCTTTGAAGGAAGATAAAAATCATTCACTGTGAAGGAGATAGTGAGTAAAAAAACATTTTAAAAACAGCTTTTCAACATTCTTAAGCATAATTCAGCACCATACAGCCTTCCATTTGGCAGCAGATTTTTTTTTAAAAAAAAGTATTCTAGTTTTTTAGCTGCATGACGATAAATCACATTTTTGCCTATTTGATTTGGGTTTCAGATGTCCTTAGTTATGAGAGTCTTGGTGTGTACTTTTTAAAGTACACACTGAGAATCAAATGGAGGAAAATTGGTGGCCAGGATTGCCTTCTTGCTATGGACAGAAAGCAGCTTCTGCCAGAATCATTTTTATTTTTCTTATTCCAGAAGCCTTTGTGAGAACAATCTGGAAAGATGAATGTTATTATATCCTGGAATCATATTTGTTCCTTGTCCTTCATTCTCTGTTCCAAGACCACCCTGATGATTGTAGTCTACCTTCCTGCGTTTTCCAGACAGACATTCTGTATATTTAATTTATGTAGGCATGTAGGAAATGAGAATTGATAAAAACAATGAAATATCTGAGCTGTGGTCACTTAATTATGTCTGTGTATTTTTAAAATAAGTATACTTTTTTCCTATTAGAATGAACTCAGTTTGGAAGAAAAATGAGTAGAAATTAAGAACTTTCGATTTTTTTTTAACACTAAATCTAAATGAGGAAATAGGTAGATTAAATTGCAAGACAACAGCTATACAAACTAAGTGGGTCCTGTAAATTATCATGATGTATTAAAAACATGGGCTGAAAATATAGAAATGAAACTGATAGCAATAGCAATAGCACTTAGACTTATATACAACTTCATAATGCTTTACAGTCTTCTCTAAGCGGTTTACAGAGTCAGCATATTGCCCCCAACAATCTTTATCCTCATTTTACCCACCTCGGAAGTATGGAAGGCTGAGTCACCCTTGAGCCTGGTGAGATTTGAACTGCTAAATTTCAGGCAGCCAGAAGTGGCCTGCAGTACTGCACTCTAACCACTGCGCCACCAAGGCTCATTTTCATCAACTGGTGAAATGAAGAGCTCTAAAAGTTAAATACTGATGAATCGGAAACCAAGTGTAGCAATATAAAAAGAGGGATATCTAGGAAGCATATCATGTCAGAAGTCTGGGAGCACCTTTTCTTGCTATCAAATTTTATTAAGAGGCATGCATTTGATGATAAAAACACATTTGATAAAGTGAACTATTATTATTATATATTATTATGGTTTGTCACACAGTCAGCCAGATGTTTAGACATGATTTGATATTTTTATCCACCTATTGAGTCCTTCCCAAAGACCTGAGATAGGCAGATGTGAAGGTTTGATGGCATTAAAAGTATTGTCATAGAATGTAAGCTGCTCTGATTAAGCTGCCTTTGGCATATGATTTATGGTGATTTTGTCAGTGCCAATGCCAATGCTGCTCCAATTGTATTGGGATTGCACCTAAAATGCCTATTACTATTGGTACTACCTTTGCTTTCCACATTTGTTCTATTTCTATTTGCAGGTCTTTGTATTTGTTATCTTCACCAGTTCTTTCTCTTCTATTCTGCTGTCTACAGCTACTGACACCTTGACTATCTGGATTTTTTATTTTGGTCTTTCTTATCGACTATTGTTAAGTCTGGCATGTTATGTGACAGGTGCCTGTTTGTTTGAATTATAAAGCCCCACAGTACTTTAGATTTTTCATTTTCTATTATTTTTTATGGCACTATCTCCAGCCAGCAGCTTCTTCTTTAAGACCCTAAGCCAGTCAGGTTTTAAGGCTTTTCCTGAAGGTTAAAATAGAGGAGGATCTACTTCCTGTAGCAAGATATTATGTCTTTTAATGAATATTAATATAATATAATATAATATAATATAATATAATATAATATAATATAATATAATATAATATAATATAATATAATATAATATAATATAATATAATATAATATAATATAATATAATATAACAACAGAGTTGGAAGGGACCTTGGAGGCCTTCTAGTCCAACCCCCTGCCCAGGCAGGAGACCCTACACCATCTCAGTCAGATGGTTATCCAACATTTTCTTAAAAATTTCCAGTGTTGGAGCATTCACAACTTCTGCAGGCAAGTCGTTCCACTTATTAATTGTTCTAACTGTCAGGAAATTTCTCCTTAGTTCTAAGTTGCTTCTTTCCTTGATCAGTTTCCACCCATTGCTTCTTGTTCTACCCTCAGGTGCTTTGGAGAACAGCCCAACTCCCTCTTCTTTGTGGCAATCCCTGAGATATTGGAATACTGCTATCATGTCTCCCCTAGTCCTTCTTTTTATTAAACTAGACATACCCAGTTCCTGCAACCGTTCTTCATATGTTTTAGCCTCCAGTCCCCTAATCATCTTTGTTGCTCTTCTCTGCACTCTTTCTAGAGTCTCAACATCTTTTTTACATCGTAGCAACCAAAACTGGATGCAATATTCCAAGCATTATAAAGTGGCACTAACACTTCACGTGATCTTGATTCTATCCCTCTGTTTATGCAGCCCAGAGCTGTGTTGGCTTTTTTAGCAGTTGCTGCACACTGCTGGCTCATATCTAAATGGTTATCCACTAGGACTCCAAGATCCCTCTCACAGTTACTACTATTGAGCAAGGTACCACATATACGGTACCTGTGCATTTTGGGTTTTTTGCCTAAATGTAGAACCTTACTTTTTTCACTGTTGAATTTCATTTTGTTAGATAGCGCCCAATGTTCAAGTCTGTCAAGATCTTTCTGTAACTTGAGCCTATCTTCTGGCAGGAATAGCCAACACTCCAGAAGATAGAGCATTTATAGAAGATAGATACAAAAGATAGAGCTATTAGCATTAGCAGACTTTTTCTGATGATTTTGTTACCAAGTTAACATGGCTCTCCTCCTATAATGGCTGGCAAAAGTATTTGTGAACAATTTTCTGGCTGCAAAAAACGGGCAAATGTAATTTAAAAAAGTATCAACAGAAGTATGCTGTCTAAATAATGGGAATAATTGTATTCATAATGGTGTGTGGTTCAAAAAACTTGAATGTTGTGTCCAGTTCTGGGCAGCATATTTTAACAAAGATTCAACTAAACAAATTCAGAGACTGGGCAATAAGGATAAATAAAGGACTAGACACTGGTTCCATTCAGAGAAATTCACATTTAGTGCTGAAAAAGATGAGACTGTAGGGAAATATTGACCTTTACATAGAACATAAATATGTATTCTGGCTTACTCTACAGAACAGAAAGTAGAAAAATGGATTTGAGTTAGGACAGCTTTTTTTTCAAATGTTCAATGTTTTTTAAATACTTCCTAACATTAAGAGTAAACATTCGAACCACTCACCCAGAGTGGTTTCCACAGTTACTAAACCAAACTCCTAAATCAGGGATGAAATTCAGTAGGTTCGAACAGGTTCTAGAGAACCGGTAGTAGAAATTTTGAGTAGTTTGGAGAACCAGCAAATACCACCTCTGGCTGGCCCCAGAGTGGGTGGGAATGGAGATTTTGCAATATCCTTCCCCTGGAGTGGGGTGGGAATGGAGATTTTGTTATATCCTTCCCCTGCCATGCCCACCAAGCCACTCCCACCAAGCCACACCAATTCTAGTACACGGAGAAATAAAATACTTTCCAATCCATTTATTCTATAATGCACTGAATATAATTTTAAATAGCTCCATTATGGCATTAGTCTTTTTTCCCATTCTGAAAGATTAAAAAAATTGCTTCAACTCGTTCTTTATTACTTTCTGCATTTTGTCCAGCTGTACACCCTTCGATATAGTAACTAGAAATCACAAAACATTTTAAGTATGTTTTAAACGCAGTTTTATAAAGACGATATATGTATATCTCTGTGTGTCGTAATTTCACTTAAAATGCTGGTATGATAATTCTACTTTTCAATATCCTATTTACAGATGGAGGCAGAGATTCTTACATTCCAATTAGTGCTGCATTTCCATAATTATATAAAAAATGGTTGGCAATTGTAGCAATCCACCAGTCTAGACGATTCTTTAATAATTCAGGAAGGATACAATCTTCCCTTAAGGCCTTAGTTTTGGCTAAAAATTACAGCAATTTAGATTGCCAATCCTGAAATGGGCAAACCTAGGCCATGATTAACCTAGTAGAATAAAACAAGAACAAAAGCAATGTTGCTTTTTATGACTTTAATTTTTTTAAACAATCTGGTAAAGTTACATTTTTTGGTAACTAGTTCTTTCCGCAGGTTCCCTTGGTACTCAGGATGCACTCCAACTGGCCTTGGAAATTGTAACTCATATAAAGTCAGCAGGTGAGAGTTCTGATAAAAACCAACCCGCAATTAAAATAACCCACAATTAAGAAAGTTACAAATAAATCCACAATTCAAAGCTGTTCAAGAAAATGTGACTTTAAGACCTTATAAAAATTCCACAAGGAAGTTATTCCTCCCCACTAATTTTTATTATTGATTCTATTGGAAAATGTAATTTTGAAATGTTTTGATGGAACATGTATTTTTAGCCTAACATATTGCAAAGTAATTCAATTCTTTGGACTTGGTATTAAGAGAATGAATCATACTTGATATTCATACTGAAATGTGCAAATCTAGCTTTGTCTGTCTGTCTGTCAGTCAGTCTATCTTAGGTTAATGTATTAAGCTAAGTAAACTTATCAGATAAGCTTTCTTCAATGTTACTGCTGTGGTTTTATTACTGCTTCAGTACAAAAAGCCAAGATCTGAAAAAAATATAAAGTAAAATTTTAGCTGCTATTACTCTTGAATCCGCTATATACATCTATATATGTATCAAGTTTATAGATAGTCCTTGATTTACAACAGTTCATTTAGTGATCATTTGAAGTTACAACGGCACTGAGAAAAGACTTAATGATCGTTTTTTACACTTATGTCCATTGCATTATCCCCACAGTCACCTAATCAACATTTCAATAATTGACGAGTTCATACTTATAACCATTACTGTGTTTTGGGGTCATGTGATCACCTTTTGCTACCTTCTGACAAGCAAAGGGAATGGGGAAGCCAGATTCACTTAACAGTTGTGACAAGGAAGGTCATAAAACGGGGCAAAATTCACTTAAATATCTCGCTTAGTAACAGAAATGTTGGGCTCAATTGTAATCATAAGTTGAAGACTACTTATATTTCAAAATTTAATTAAGAATCAGAGCTGTGACAGAAAGAAATATAGAATAGAATAGAATAGAATAGAATAGAATAGAATAGAATAGAATAGAATAGAATAGAAAAGAATAGAATTTTTTATTGGCCAAGTGTGATTGGACACACAAGGAATTTGTCTTGGTGCATATGCTCTCAGTGTACATAAAAGAAAAGATACGTTCATCAAGGTACAACATTTACAACACAATTGATGGTCAATATATCAATATAAATCATAAGGATTGCCAGCAACAAGTTATAGTCATTCAGTCATAAGTGGAAAGAGATTGGTGATGGGAACGATGAGACGATTAATAGTAGTGCAGATTCAGTAAATAGTCTGACAGTGTTGAGGGAATTATTTGTTTAGCAGAGTGATGGCCTTCGGGAAAAAACTGTTCTTGTGTGTGCAGTGCTCTATAGTGTCGTTTTGAGGGTAGGAGTTGAAACAGTTTATGTCCAGGATGCGAGGGGTCTGCAAATATTTTCACGGTCCTCTTCTTGATTCGTGCAGTATAGAGGTCCTCAATGGAAGGCAGGTTGGTAGCAATTATTTTTTCTGCAGTTCTAATTATCCTCTGAAGTCTGTGTCTTTCTTGTTCGGTTGCAGAACCGAACCAGACAGTTATAGAGGTGCAAATGACAGACTCAATAATTCCTCTGTAGAATTGGATCAACAGCTCCTTGGGCAGTTTGAGCTTACTGATATATACAGAATATACAGAATATATATATACAGAATATACAGAATATACAGAAAGGTTAAAAATCTTGTCTGTTGAACATCAAGAGAGAACTGGAAGTCTTGATTTTCCCATACTAGTTGATGGGACCCAGAGCAGGAAATTGTCTCCCGGAAGCATTTAAATAATTCTACTCTGAAAAAAACAGGGGGTGACAAAATAGCAGGCTGTGAGCAGCCATCCCTCCAAAGCTGTTCCTCAGTACAGATAGAAAAGGCCTAAACTGTGATGAGATTAATTGGATTTAATGCAGATTAGGACATTAGTTTCCTAGGAAGTGTTTTTATGACCCTTGTAATATCCACAATATCTTGAATTCTGTCCTTATTTTATTGTTCCTATTACTTCCTTTTGTAATTGTTGTTGTGTTTATGATATTTTGAGCAATTTATGTAGAAACAGTCCTTGTCCTTGTGAGGCATACTGGAAAGACGCTGAGGAGCAAAAATCCCAAACCTTTTCATTTAGAAGTAATTTCTCTAAATTACTCTCATAAATATGCCTAGGATTATAACCTAATGTTTGTAACATTTATAGGAACTCAGGATTAGGCCCTCAACTTCATTTTAATGAAGAAATTCCACTTTTCTCTGTTCTTCATTCCTTTCAAGTTGAATAGAAGAGGAACTAAACAATGTTAAAAAACCGGAATAATTGTTTTTAGGTCATGAATGTATCCTTTTTTCATGGAGTTTTAATTTTTTTTTAAAGAAGATAGACATGCCCAATAAAAACGAATTTATGTTCCCTCTAATTATGTTCCATGAACAAAATGGGATAGTTTATGATCCTCTCAAAAATACATTCTAGTAGCAGAGAGAGGAAAATATCAGAACGTAAAGAAAGAGGATGAGTCAAAGCAAGCCCCTCTGAATCTGATTATACTTTGGAAGCTCACCAAAAAGAATAAAGAGGATAATTTATAGGCATGTGTCTTTTACAATAAAGATTTTATGGAATTTCTGACATCGAGTCACGTTGTTAGGTGGTATAGTATTTTAGAGCTGTGCACTGTTGCTGTTACCAAAATCAACAGAAGCTTAACTACAGAAAGCTAAAGGTATAAAGCTACAAACCTCCCAGGTATTACTACTGTGGTATTTATGTCTTTTGGAAAAGAATAAATTTTTGTAAAACTGTGTATTTAGCACTTATAATTTATAACATATATTGGTAGACTTAACACATCAACTGTTGCAATTGTATCTCATAGAGTTGCATGAGACTGCAGTTTCTACAGCTTTAAACCAGTATAGCAGATTTTTAAGAAATGCTGGCTAGATTGTCTATTATTATTATTATTATTATTATTATTATTATTATTATTATTATTATTATTATTATTATTATTATTATTATTATTATTATTATTATTATTATTATTATTATTATTATTATTATTATTATTATTATTATTATTATTATTATTATTATTATTATTATTATTATTATTATTATTATTATTATTATTATTATTATTATTATTATTATTATTATTATTATTATTATTATTATTATTATTATTATTATTATTATTATTATTATTATTATTATTATTATTATTATTATTATTATTATTATTATTATTATTATTATTATTATTATTATTATTATTATTATTATTATTATTATTATTATTATTATTATTATTATTATTATTATTATTATTATTATTATTATTATTATTATTATTATTATTATTATTATTATTATTATTATTATTATTATTATTATTATTATTATTATTATTATTATTATTATTATTATTATTATTATTATTATTATTATTATTATTATTATTATTATTATTATTATTATTATTATTATTATTATTATTATTATATATTATTATGGTTTGTCACACAGTCAGCCAGATGTTTAGACATGATTTGATATTTTATCCACCTATTGAGTCCTTCCCAAAGACCTGAGATAGGCAGATGTGAAGGTTTGATGGCATTAAAGGTATTGTCATAGAATGTAAGCTGCTCTGATTAAGCTGCCTTTGGCATATGATTTATGGTGATTTTGTCAGTGCCAATGCCAATGCTGCTCCAATTGTATTGGGATGTTCTGAACCACCCGTCACTGCTACCGGTTTGCCTGAATCGGTGCGATCCGGGAGCATTTCACTGCTGGGTTAAAATGCTACAAATTAATAATAAGTAAATTCAACAACTGTATCTTGGAATGAAAAGGTTATTAAACATATTAAGTGTTAAGTTCTGGAAGTAACGAGGCTGGAGACCAGGGTAGTGACAACAGCTCTTTAATATAGGGTGAACCCAGCAACAGGCTGGGGGAAAAACCTCTCCTTTTATACAGTTCTGCTGGAGGCTTCGACCAACCAGCAACGTGCTGATTTCCCGCTCAAATATTTAAAGGTACAAACATGAATACATAACACTCCTCCCCTCCCAGAAAACACTTTGCCTCTATTCACATTTTATTTACATGTCCTTATTCGACGTAGTCACGCAAATAACCTGGGCGTCTCCTAGTTCTTTCAGACCCTTGCGCTAGATGGTGACAGTGGCGATGGGTGAACCAATGGAAGACCTGACAAGACAAATTAGGGGCAGATCATTATGATGAAAATCTATCTGTGTGGTTGAAAGTGGCCAGATTGCACATAATCAATCAGAAGCTAGGTTTGGGAGTTGTTTTTTTTTTAAATTGAGTTGTCTGCTCTTTTTTCATCCTTTTCATTTTTATCTTGAGTTTTAAATTGCAAGGCTGAAGACAATTTTCTGATTGTTGATCTTTTTTTTGAAAGCCTGTAGAACTGAACTTTACAACTAAATAATGGATTAAAACAGGGGTGAAATCTACTTATCTTCCCTACCGGTTCGGAAGTGCGCATACACATCACATGTGATTTTGGACCCTCTGCGCATGCGCAAAGCCTTCTGCACATGCTGAGAGGGTAAAAAACATCCGGGCGGGCAGGAGGAGCCTCGTGCTGCCACCACTACTGGTTCTCCGAACCACCCGTCACTGCTACCGGTTTGCCTGAATCGGTGCGATCCGGGAGCATTTCACTGCTGGGTTAAAATGCTACAAATTAATAATAAGTAAATTCAACAACTGTATCTTGGAATCCCAAAGGTGCTTTTTTCAAGAGGCAATTGAACTTACTGGCTTTTCTTTGAAGACATTTCGCTTCTCATCCAAGAAGCTTCTTCAGATCATCCTGAGTCCAGTTGCCTCTTGGAAAAAAGCACCTTTGGGACAACCATGACCTGGATGACTGCGAATTTCCATTGACATGTATCTTGGAATGAAAAGGTTATTAAACATATTAAGTGTTAAGTTCTGGAAGTAACGAGGCTGGAGACCAGGGTAGTGACAACAGCTCTTTAATATAGGGTGAACCCAGCAACAGGCTGGGGGAAAAACCTCTCCTTTTATACAGTTCTGCTGGAGGCTTCGTCCAATCAGCAACGTGCTGATTTCCCGCTCAAATATTTAAAGGTACAAACATGAATACATAACACTCCTCCCCTCCCAGAAAACACTTTGCCTCTATTTACATTTTATTTACATGTCCTTATTCGACGTAGTCACGCAAATAACCTGGGCGTCTCCTAGTTCTTTCAGACCTGCGCGGTTCAGTTCTGGGTGGTGTTTTGAGCTGGTCGGAGGGGCTGTTTTCTCCTCCCAGCTCTTTCTCTAGGCCAACGGGCCCTGGATTATTTGCAGACTCTTTTTCTTGGCCATCCGGCCTTGGATTACTTTTGTGATTTTCCCTGCCGATTCCCTCGGGAACCTGATGGCGTCGCTGGACCTCCGGGACCTCAGCTAAGTCTTGCGCCTCCGGGTTATGGTCAGCTGTGGGTTCAAATAAGGATTGGTCACTATCTGTCTCGTTTGGTTCGGTTTGATCAGTTATTCGTTTCCTTATCTGATCTATGTGGCGCCTCCACACTCGGTTGTCTTGTAGCTCTACCAAATACGATTTTGGGCCGGTTGTCTTTATGATTTGTCCTGCGAGCCAACTAGGGCCGTCCCCATAGTTTCGGGCCCACACCCGGTCGCCTATGCCCATTTCCCTTGTTTTTTCTAGTTCCCCCTTGTAACCCTCTGGTGTGTAATGGGGATTCAAACGGTCAAGTGGGCACCGGAGTTTCCGTCCCATCAACAATTCGGCTGGGCTTCTGCCTGTAGCCGTGCTTGGGGTTCTGTGCTGAACGGCCAGAAAGAAATCTATCTTTGTTTGCCAGTCACCTGGCTTGAGCCTGGACAATGCCTCCTTAGCGCCCGGACGGAACGCCTGCAAGGCCATTCGACGCAGGGTGGAAAGGCGCAGAGAGGCATGTCGGATGCCTCCTCTGCCAGGTATTCTTCAAACTGGGCTGCCGTGAATTGCGGCCCATTGTCGGACACCAGAGTGTCCGGCAACCCGTGAGTTGCGAATAGGTGGCGAGGGCTGCGATTACTGCTCGGCCGTAGTGGATTTCATGAGTATGATCTCCAACCATTTGGAGAATGCATCCACAACCACTAGGAACGTTTGGCCGTGGAAAGGGCCAGCAAAATCAATGTGGATTCTTGACCAGGGCCCTTGGGGCTTTTCCCATTCCTGACTGGGGCCGTTGGGGTAGAGGTCTGGACTCTTGGCAAGCCTGGCATTTCCCTACCCTCTCAGCAATCTCTGCGTCCATGAGTGGCCACCACACATAGCTTCTAGCTAACCCCTTCATCCTTACGATCCCTGGGTGACCCTCGTGGAGGAGGTCCAATACCTTTCCCCTTAATTTATCAGGAATTATTACACGATCACCCCATAACAGGCACCCCCCTTGAGCCGAGAGCTCATCGCGTTTTTTAACAAATTCTTTGAACCGTTCGCCCGGCGCAGCGGGCCACCCTCTCTGTACCCAACCGAGTACAGTCCTTAACACAATGTCCCGGTATGATGCCCGAGCCACTTCCTTAGATGTGACTGGGCCAGAGTCCAAAGAGTCAATAAGTAGGACAGGCGTTCCCGGAGTGGGGTCTTCGATCGCCCCTGGTAGTGGGCATCGGCTTAACGCGTCCGCATGCCCCACTTCTTTTCCTGGTCGATGCTGCAGCTTGTACGAATAAGCTGCTAAGAATATAGTCCAGCGGGTCAAGCGTGGCGAAAGTGCCACAGGCGTTGGGCGGTCGCCAGCCAGTATTCCTAGTAGCGGTCTGTGGTCAGTCACGATTTCAAAATCCCGCCCAAAAACATATTCGTGGAATTTTTTAACCCCTGACACAATGGCTAGTGCTTCTTTATCTAACTGGCTGTAGTTTCTCTCTGGGGAGGACATCGTTCTAGAGTAAAAAGCTATAGGGGCTTCTGTGCCGTTTGGAAGTCTATGGCTGAGTACAGCCCCCACCCCATAAGGGGAGGCATCGCAAACCAGCACTAGGGGTAATGAGTTGTGATATTGGATGAGCAGGCTATCACTTGAGAGCAGGTTCTTTACTGCTTCAAAAGCCCTATTTTCCGACTTTCCCCAAGACCAAACAGTATTTTTCCCTAAGAGCCTATGCAGCGGTTCCGCAACGGTTGCTTTGTTCTTTAAAAAGACCGCGTAAAAATTCACCAACCCCAGGAATGCCTGCAGCTCTGCTTTGTTTTTGGGCGCTGGAGCCTTCCTAATTGCCTTGACCTTGCTCTCAGTAGGGTGAATTCCTTTCTTGTCTATCCGGTAGCCCAAGAAATCGACGGATTCGACCCCTATCTGGCATTTGTTTGCCTTGACTTTTAATCCGCTGTCCGAAAATGCCCAAAACCTTTCTTAACCGCCTCCCCAATTCCTCCATGTTTTCCCTGAAATTAGGACATCATCGAAGTAGGGGACTACCCCTGGGAGCCCCTGCAGTAGTCGTTCCATTAGGTTTTGAAACAGCCCTGGTGCCACACTGACCCCAAATTGCAATCGGGTGCACTTGAAGGCCCCCCTGTGCGTTACAATCGTTTGGGCTTCGCTGTGCGGGCGCTCACGGGCAGTTGTTGGTAGGCTTGGGCCAAGTCTAACTTTGCAAAGACTTGCCCTTGCCCCAAAGAGTGCAATAAGTGTTGCACCACGGAACCGGTAAGCGCTTTTCTGTAAGGCTTTGTTAAGCGTCGCCTTGTAGTCAGCGCAAATTCTAATTGACCCGTCCGGCTTTATTGGGGTGACGATTGGCGTCTCCCACTTTGCGTGATCGACTGGCACCAAAATCCCCTGATTAATGAGCTTATCTAGCTCCTTATCGATTTTTGGTTTTAGGGCAAAGGACTCTCCTCGCCTTAAGCCTAATGGGGGCTACCTGGGGTCTAAGTTGAAGGAAATAGGGGTCCCTTGTACTTGCCCAGGCAGTCCTTGAAGACATCTTGAACTCGTTAAAGAGAATGTCTTTCAGGTTACAGTCACTTCTGTAGATGCCAGTCACTCCCATGCCCAGGGCACGAAACCAGTCTAGTCCCAACAGACTGGGCAGGGTCCCTTCGACGATCGTGATGGGCAGGGTCTTCTTGTGTGGACCGTACTCGACTCGGACGGAGGTGGTCCCTCGAACAGGGATGCGATTCCCTTGGTAGTCGTGGACTCGTAGCCGTTGTTCTTGCAGGTGGCGCTTTGCGACGGACGGCAGCGACTTCGCCAAAGTGTCCCAGGACATGATGGTGATCGCTGACCCCGTGTCTACTTCGAGCCGGCACCGTACTCCCTCTATTTTTGGTTTGGTGAAGATCTTCTTCTCCACTCGGGTCGAGGCGCGGCCTATGACCACAGTTGTTTGGTTGGAATCCGCGCCTTTTTTGTTTGAGCCAATCGCGGGTCGCCTTGCCGATTCCGCGCTCTGATTGGCCGATTTGAATTTTCGGCGGGAAGGTTGGGCCGCTCGACAAACTTGAGCTAGGTGCCCTTTCTTCCCACACCGCCGGCATGTCGCGTCCTTAAACTTGCAGCGTTGCCGCTGGTGTTGACCACCGCAGCTTCCGCATTCGTCTCTGTCCCCTTTGTCGCGTTTCTCGGTTCGGCAGACCCCTTCCTCATCTTCACCGTCGGATTCGGTCTGAACCTCCTCCTGGTGCACCGGGGTTGCCTTCGCGCCCGCCTTTGGTGGGACAGGCTTGCAGTGTCTCCGCCGCTTGGGTGGACATTTCATGTGCTCTGGCTTCGCCCAGAGCGTGGCCAGCGTTAGGTTGCTCTTTGCTAGCAGCCGCCGCCGCAAACGGATGTCTTTGACCTCGGATGAGTTGCTCGAGGAGCACCTCGCCCAGGTCGCGGTATCCGCAGTCCTTGGACGCTTTTCTTAGGGCGGCCATGTAGTCACCGATGGTTTCGCCTCCATCTGCCTTCGCCTCCGAATTCAAACCGCCGCACGTATTTGGACGGCGTTGGTGCGTGGTTTTTAGTAAAGTCTGTAGAGTTGGCCATGACACCGACTGCAACGGCGTTGGCTCTGCCAGGGCTTCCGCGATATCGATGACCTCCGACCACAGTGGCTTAAGAAATAAGCCCTTTTCGGTTATCTGGAACTCCTTGCAGTTCGTTGGCTTTAGAAAGCTTTCGAAACGGGTCATATACGTTCCCCATTTCTCTTTAGCCGGGTCAAACGGTGCGGGCGGAGTGTAACTGGCCATCTCCGCTTTTCTGCCCTGAGTTTGCTGGGTTCGGGTCTATCGTGCTTCAGTTCGGTTCTGGTTCTCCTTAGCCTCGAGATCCCACCTTCGTCGCCAATGTTAAGTTCTGGAAGTAACGAGGCTGGAGACCAGGGTAGTGACAACAGCTCTTTAATATAGGATGAACCCAGCAACAGGCTGGGGGAAAAACCTCTCCTTTTATACAGTTCTGCTGGAGGCTTCGTCCAATCAGCAACGTGCTGATTTCCCGCTCAAATATTTAAAGGTACAAACATGAATACATAACATTAAGGTTATTAAACATATTAAAAATATCAGTACCAACAATTAGCCTTATGAAAAACTTACTATCATGTTGCCTCTCTATGGAGTGTTTTAATAGCTGTAATGTGTAATTTGCATTGTTCCTATTTCAGAAATATAAGAATAAATATGAATTAATAACATGGTTTATTTTCATTATATTGCTAAGAATATGGAGGATACTGGGAAAAAGTAGGTTATTCTAATTTTTTTTCCTTTTTTCTCATATCTCTAATATTACAGATATTACAATTGTACATTCCTTTTAACACAAAAATTGAATACCATTAGAAATGGCAAATGTTGATCCTATATTATTTGATTGGATTGTACTGGAAACATCAATGACCTAGATGTGTAGCATAAGGATTTATGTATTGCAAATGGATTTATGTTGTTTCAGTTTAAGTCAGTGGTCCCCTTTCTGGCTCCGTGAACTGACAGTGGCAGCGGGGGCAGGTGGAAGGGGATGGGTTTGCGCATGCACCCACTGTTTGTACAAATGGAGATTTGTACGCTTGCCAGCGGCTTGTGGCCTGGTTCCAACGGTACCGGGCCATGGACCAGGCATTGGGGACCCCTGATCTAAGTGACTCACGAGGCACAACACATAATAATACAGTGATTAAAAATCAAACAATAAACTATAACCAACACTTAAAATATTTCCATCATAAAACCACATTACTTTATATTGTGAAAAAATTAATTACCTATTCATATATCTCGGTTCACTCTTGTTGCAATTCACACATGCAGACTGGAAAACCAAGTTTTTAAAAGTGTCATTAATATTAAAACCGAAGATGTTGCTCTTCTATTTGGTAGGATTGGATTCTGCAGTTAGTGTTCAATGTTGGATTCATATGTTTTAAAATAAGTAAAAAAGAACTCCTATAGTATTATCTTTTTATACTGATAGCCACTACTAATCTTTTTCAGATGTCTCACCTGTTGCACATTAGCTAGATTCTGAGAAGATCATGAGCAAAGGAGCGTGTTTGAAGCAGAATAAAACAAGTTTGCAGACAGTAGCTTGAAGTGGTGGAAGTTTCTGGTTGAGAGATGGTTTCTTAAATCAAAGCAAAATAATATTTAGATGTCAGCAATTTATGGTTTGGAAAAGAAAATTGTTTTCTCAAATCCGTGACACCAAGCAACTTCTGCAAACCTCTTTTTCTTAATAATCCAAGGTTGGCTCAATAATAAAGGAATCGTGTATTGGGATGTTCTGAACCAGGATTTGATTGTGGTAATTATTTCTGGGGTTAAATACAATAAGAGGTTCATTCTAGAAAAGTGATTATTGAGCCATCGCATGAACCGCTTCACATGAAGTTTTATTTAGTCATGATCACTCACTCAATAGTGAGTGTGGGAATATCTTCCAGGAACTCAGACAAAAATAAATAGCAAGGCATACGTAAAAACTTGTTTGAAACATAAGAGAATTGGCACAGATTTTCAGATTTTAATTCTAGCCTGTAAAATTAGTTCCTGTTTCACAGTCAGTTCTCTAGTAACTACTCACTTTGTAATAAAGTTATGTCTGACAGCTATCTTAACATTGCTCAGGATTATTTTATCATACATAGTTTATATCTGAGCATGAAAATTAAATAACAGGAGGTAAAGTGAGACCATGGGGGAGTGAGAGCTGCTCGACTAAAATCTTGTTTTGTAGAATCCCCTCTGCTTTCTCAATCAGCTTTTTTGGTATTTATGAATTGGAGACCCGGTATGGTTCTAACCACAATTTCCCTGAAGTGCATTTTATTTTCCACTGCTGTTGTCATCATACCCAATTGTGAACTATCTGCCCCCTCAACTCATCATCTTTTCATGAACTTATAATGCATTGTTTTCTCAAGTACAATATTTGTTTTTGCAGTATCTTACATAAAATCTCATGGGGCCTTCTAGGATGCATAGAAATTAGTAGTAGAAGCTTAAAACTAACTGTATTCTGGAATCCATAGACTGGAACATGAATGAATGCTGTCACAAATTAGTTCTGACTGCAGTTTAAATCCAGTGGTTTAAAAGTTTGTGTTTAGAGAGAAAGAGAGAGAGAGAGAGAGAGAGAAAGGGAGAGGGGGGATGTAATAGGTGCAGAAAACGTAATATTTTCTTCTCTCTCTGTTTTTAGGTTTTTGTTTGAGCAGTCAAAATCAGGGGGAGCTAAATTTCATAAGCAAGCACAAAAAATGAAGTCATAGAGAGCATGTAAACCTTCCGTTTTCCAGAATGTTCTACAAAGGGTTGAGGACCTTGCTGAATGAGGTGGTTGTACTGCAAGGGGATGAATAGGTGGGGATTCCCAGTCTTCACGCAAACACATCCCTATACACTGTAATTTCCATTCATTCTGTGAGAGAACTCTTAAGTACAGAAGCCTGGGACTGGGAAGCAGAGAAATATGAGATTTTGCCCAGACATTTCAACAGTTTTTCCTGGACTATATCTCATATTCAGGTCCCTCAATGCAACACATGGAGCTTTCATGAATGGAGAAATGATTTTCTGCCAACATAATTAACAATTTGTGATCCAAATCATGGTATTTAATACAGGGATCCCCAATCCCTGCTGTGGCCCACTATCATGCCGTGGTCTGTTTGGAACCAGGCCACGTGAATGGCTGGTTGCTGCGCACATACATGTGCGCAGCTCAAACATGCCAGCCCTCCGCTAGCACGTGCCAGTTCCCATCTCTCCCCACTGGGCTGCCAAGCTGTAAAGGTTTGGGACCGCTGATTTAAGAGACAAATGTGATGTTTATTTATATTTGTATGGCAACTTGAGTCATCCAATGTGATTCTATTAAAACGTATGTTATGAAGAAAAGGAATATGCCTAGTTTTTTAGGTGAATTGTTGTATTTTATTCAAGTTTTTAAGATAATGTTAAGCAACTCTTTAGGTTTATGTGAGAGTGCATGGGTTGGTATGGAGTAATAGCTGTTCTTCATATTCATCAAAGAAACCATATACACTTCCGTTTGCACTTCAGTTTGAGATGAAGGCAACACCGATTCATCCCCAACAGCCTGTGCCTGTCTTCAACGGTGAAGTGACCAGGGCAGAAAACATCCTGCAGCCAAGAAGGCTCCACACCCATTTGCAATATTCAAGTGACCCTGAGGACACAGATAAACCTCCAAGTTGCCTCAACGATTCTCTAAAAGAATGCAAATGTTCAGCTGTCTGCAAGGAATATAAATCCAGCTAGAATAGCAAAGATGTTCCCTAGTAACTCACCAAAGTGTTGGAAGTAAGAGTAACTACGGAACATATTACCATCTCTGGTGGACATGCCCAGTGGCAAAACAATTTTGGGCTAAAATTAAAAAATGGTTAGAAGAGGTAATACAGAAATCAATAAAGGGAGAGCCAAAACAATTCTTATTAGGGATCCCAACAGAAAACCACACAAATGATACACTATACTTAATACTACACATATTAACGGTGGCACGTATAGCATACATGCAAAATTGGAAAAAGAGAAGCCAACAACAGAGGAAGATTTAATTAAGAAAATTCTAGAATGCGCTGAGATGGATAAACTCACAAAAGAAATCAAAGAAAAAGAAGATACAGAATATTATAAGGACTGGTACAGATGGTATGAATGGTTAGGAAAGGTAAGAAAACTGAATAATAGGGTAGAATGTAGATGAAATAAAGGAAGATAGATCATAAAAGTAAAATAAGATAAGATTAAAATATGTATATACAGTAAGAAAAGACCGCTCTGAATAGCTGATAAGAAATAGTGATATATATGTAAATGTCGTATGTTTGTCTTATGTTTTAATGTGTTCAAATAAAAAAAAAAGGAATATAAATCCTTCCATTCCCTACCATCCAGTCAGAGCTAAAGAAGCTTCTTGGATGAGAAGCAAAACGTCTTCAAAAGAAAAAAACAAGAAAGTCCAGTTGCCTCCTGAAAAAGCACCTTTGGGATCTCGGTAGAAAAGGCATTTTTTCAAAATTAGAATGATTAAGTTAGATGTACTTTTTTTACCTATCCCACATTCTTCTGGTGTTTTGCTTTTTTATTTCTAACTAAAAAAAATAATAATCCTGGATATTTTCTCAACTTTCCTTGGCATTAATAAGTTCCAGTATGCTAACAGCACCCCAAGATTACCATTGTATGCCAGGATGACTTCGTATAACTATGCTGATTTTTGCAAAGACAAGATGTTGGGGTCAGGACTCTTCCAGAACGTATCAGAAGATGTTCTACACTTCTTGGCAGTTTATTTCATTTATGGTAAGAGGCAAAATCCTTGCCAACTGAAAATGTGGTGGGTCTAGAGTCCCCATGTCTAGACCACACACTTCAGTTTTGACCCCATTCTGAGATAACTACAAATGAGCAATTGCCATCTTTATTTGGACAATGACTGTGAGTTCCAAATGAAGGGGTGTGAAGTTGACCCCACCCCCACCCCCCAGTTCTACTCAGATTAGTAAAGAACAACAACAATAAAAGCTACTCACTTGCTGAAAGTATGGCTTTTAAAATGTTCTATGTAGTTTGGGAACTTTGGAAATAAAACTGAAACTAATAGAGCTTTTCGTGATTTTTTTTAAAGGATTTTGACACTAGAGGTCCATATTTGTTGGCCCATCTGAAGTCTGTGGTTTGTTTTGTCTGAGTTGCTCAGATTACTTTTCCTGGCAAGATGGTTGCATGACATTATGTGACCTGGCCACAAGAAAAAATGGAAAAAAAAAGTCTTTAGGGAAGCTTCCCCCCATCTCTTTCCACCCTTTTTTTAAAAATGTTACCATTTTGCAGTTAAGCATTTTGCTTGATAAACTATTAGGAGGCTCAGCCAGTAAAAGTATAACCAAGGTTATGTATACTTCTTGAGATTGCAAATCAAGATAAAATGATATTGATCACCTTTAGGTTTTTTTAATTCCCTTCACCATTTCAATGCATATGATTTATTTGGTTTAAAAAACCCTCTTCTAGTTGTTTTTGGCTTTTGAACAACATTAAGTAGAATTAATGTTTACTGCTTATCATTAAGTATTGAATTAAAATAATTGGTAACTGTACTGTTTTGTTAATTATCTGTATTACATCATGAGATATAAAGCAGCATGATGTGCTTTGAAGAGATTCAAGTTCAATATCCTGTTTAATCACAGTGACAGATAATAATTGAAATCCCATAGGTGGAATAATTTGTTTCAAGAGCGATTATCTGCTTCCTTTCAATGAGAACATGCATAGTGAAAGGAGAAGTTATTGGAGAGATCTTTGAATATAAATTGCTATACATTGAGAATATAATTACTAAATGTATTAAAATTCCCCTAGCTAAGGGCTTCCTTACTTTTCAACATTCTGTTTTGTGGAGATTAAGTTGGAGATTAGGTCCACAAAATTTTGAAAGAACTCTCTTAGATCAAAAGCAGATGTTCTCCAAAACCATTTTGGCTGAGACAAGATGTCTGGGGACATTGTTATAACAGGAGAAGACAATTTATCATTAAAACATGAAAGGTTCCATTCAATCCTAACCAGATGTAAATTTAAAGTGAAAAAGAATTAAGATGAGTGTCAGTTAGTTGATCCATTTTCCCCTGCTTAAAGTCCACCTTAACTCATACTTCACTGAAGTGAAGATTAGTTGGTTGTTAGAAACAACTATCAGGGAAGACTAAACGTTTCATTTTGTAAATTTTCAGCAGCGATTGAGGAAATATTAGCTGTTCTTAAACATGTTTTGTCTCAGTGAACCTGAACGATTTAAAAGAACAGATAAGCAGATTATTAAATTTAAGGAACGCCAAAATATTCAAGAAAAAAAATCACAGATAACAGGACTGATACATATATGCATATGCATACATGCCATACACAGAAGCTATCATTCTAATAATCTGTTATCAAAATTATACTTAATCTATCAGGAATTCTTTCCTTCAATTCCTTCCTACTGAATTTATGGAAGACTACGAGTTAGCTCACCGTCAGCCTTTTGAAATAGGCAAGGTCAAGAAACAAGAACAGGTTCTAGGAAGGCTATTTATTTATTGTGTTTATTTATTGTGAATAACAGAATCTTAGCGGGAGCCTGTTGTGGATTCTCTTTACCCCAAAGAAAACCAAATTGGGTTTCTTTCTCTTGCTTTCCTCTTTGCCAGATTTGTGCAATCTCAGTCCTTTTGAATTTTCTTCGTGGAATTGTGTTTTTAGCAAATCTGTGCAGATTTGGTGTGTTACATGTGGAACTGCTTGAGTAATAGGAACAGCGCTAAAAGTTGTAAGATCAAATATGATGCTTGTTATAATTTTATTGCATCAGGCGCATTTATAGTATAAATGGTCAAAATTAATGCAACAGATGAGGCCCAGTTATAGATATTGGCCTGGTTTAGGTCCAGAGTTGTATGAACAGAAGGTAGTTATATGCTAATATCCTCTTTCAAATGTTCATTTTGTCATGTCTCTCAAAAAAGCACCAGGCATTTTATTGCATCTTCCAATTGGGGATGGGATGGCTACAGTGAGAGAATGAGAAGTTAAATCATCTATTCTTCTTTGCATTCCATGTATAGAATCATTGATGTAGTGCCATTGATGGTGACGACCCTTTAGGGAAAAATTTCCTTCCTATGTCTTCCTTTTCTGTTTATTGTGGTAATACTTATGACCAGTGGTGAAATCCAATTTTTTTTTACTATCCAGTATCAAAGGTAGAGTTGGGCCAAAGGCAAAGTCCTAAAGGTCACTGATTTCACTTCAAAATACATTTAGAACAGTGGTGGAATTCTAATTTTTTTACTATGGATTCTGGGGGTGTGGCTTGGTGGGCATGGCAGGGGAAAAATACTTCAAAATCCCCATTCCCTCCCCATTCCTGGGGGAAGGATACTGCAAAATCTCCATTCCCACCCCACTCTGGGGCCAGCCAGAGGTGGTATTTGCCGTTCTCCGAACTACTCAAAATTTCCGCTATCGGTTCTCCAGAACCTGTCAGAACCTGCTGGATTTTACCCCTGCTTATGACACACAGAGCCCTTATCTGCATCCTTTCTTCCCTCTCTTCCTTTCGGATTTCCTTTCCAGAACCCTTAAACAATCTCAGCTGTATAATCTTGCTAATCACTATTGCCATTCTGCTGATCCCAATGAGAGATCTTATAGCAAGTTCAACTGTTTGATGAACACTCAAAAATAAGTCACAGATGCATTACCGTTCATTTGCCATTGCACCAAATTATTCTTCATTTCTTCTTGTTCTCATGATGCAGACTGTTTTTTTCATCCAGTTGTTTCCAACAACACTATATAATTTGATAAAGGTATTCATATTATTCTCTTAATTTTCACATATATTTCTGCTTTCATGTAAGTTCAAATATCAGAGCAAAGCTTCTTTTTTTCTTTTTAACAATCACTACCTATGTATTCATTGCACCATGTCCATTGCATAATAAGCATGGAATTGAAGATACACTCACCTCTCTCTTAGGCTGTACATATCCACATTGCTGTGGCATAGCATAAATGTCGGCATAAATAATAAATACTGAAAGTATAACTGTTTAAACAGTGAGATGTTGATATGTCTATAATCTGAAACACAAAATAGGTACCTCATTAGAAAGAGAAATAGCTGAAACTCTAGAGTTAGGAGAGTTGAGACAGAGATCTTATTTTCTACATTTCCAAATATTACATCTGAGTTAATGTAACTAGTTCAGGAGTTTGGTGTCTTTTCATTGAACATGTTAAATTATATTCCCTATTTCCATTAACTTTTTATAAAGAAGATCTGTAGTTATTGGAGAATATCCCAGGTTTTCATCATATACAGCACTGTGAATTGATAATCATAGTCCTACTCTATATATTTGGCTGATAGGCCATCTCATTTTCTTCACTCAACTTCATTTCCTGTAATACATTTTCCCATTTCTACAGGAAAATGATTCTGTGGTAAATGTCTATCTACTAGATAATTTTTCATAGTTGCACTGTGTAATGGCAGTGTAAAACATAATTAGCTTTTAAGCTTACAAATCATGGATGTTGTAGTTGTGGGAGATTTTGAAATCTCTTGTGAACATGTGCTCCATATTTTTCCCCCTGCAATTTATGTTATGTTCCTCATATAGGAAACCACTAAGTTTCCCATGAGTATTTTCTCACTGCTGTGTTCAAATTGAACCATTATTTGATGAGCAAAGGGCAGCTGTTATTTTTTATATTACAAATTAGCATGTTTCTATAGTTTTGTCACCAGTATGTCAAACAAAAATTTAAATATGGATTAGTTGCCTGACCTTGTGTTTTATTTCGCAAACAGCTTGTTTCAACATCAGAGTACAGTTAGGAAAACAGAGAATAGCCCATCTCCGTCGCATTTCTCCAGATCTGAAGCTACTAATATCAGAAGTAATTAGAAGATACTCCTTTTTTAGAGGGAAATAATCACATTTGCCTGTTCACTGTGCTGAATCAGTAATGAAATGTGTGCCATCATTGTATGATTCAAATTGTATGATACAATTTATATTAAAAATAACATATACAATAATATTTATTTCATATTTTAGATGGTACCTTGGAAAGTTGTTGAAATGCAAAAACCAATATACAAGACACAACTTCCTGACAGTATTCCAGGTTGTATTTGCTTTTGAAACTGTTTTTACTGCTTACTTTTACCCACATAAAAAGTGCGAATCAACAGCTGGTACTCTCCTGATTAACTTCTAGTAAGCATGTGAAGCACAAACTTTTCCCCATTATTCCATTACTGTATTCATTCTTAGCCTCCAGTTGTATTTCTTTATGTGCTTCCTGCGCTGTTCCATCCATAAATTGTCCTTCTTTCCATATGCTATTCAACTTTGTATTCCTTGGGTTTGGTAACCAATTGTCTGAAGACCATATGTGACCCCAACCCTTAGAAGGATGAAATGGTAATTTTCTAAAATGCAGATTCTCCCTCCCCACTCGCCCCCCACCCCAATTTTTGCTGTAAAAAAGGATGCATTTAAGCCTCTGCTAGCTGGCTTTAAATACATGTTTAAAACATTCAGAATTTTCTGTTGCGGAGGTCAAATTTACATATTCGTCTTTTGCATAGTGACATGATTATGTTTTTTATTGAAGAATGGTATTCCGACTGAATCTTTTGTGAATAATTTTGATTTTTTAAAAAAAAGAATGAAGCTGTTTCAAGATTCAGGCTCTCTTCACTCCTCCAACTAAGTAGTTAGTAGACCTTTTACAAATGGATCTGACAAACACAGGAGAACCTGCAGCTTCTGGAATGTTTGGCTTTCATTCCAAGAAGAAAAAATGGGGTTATCACTACATCTAAAATAGTTATGACTACATTTCATAAAAGAATGTTGAAATTAAGTACTTCTGTAACTTATTTACTTCATCATGGAAACTTCAACTGTTATTTCTAATCAGGAAAGTTAGAAATGTATCCATTTGACTAGAACTGTAGCCTTAAATTCTATTCACTGACAAAGATAATTAAAAGAAATATTGGTATATAAAAGGCATAATATATTTTCCCTTGATTTATGTAAACAAAAATGAGTTTAAAAACCTGTTTGGAGTACAACATAGAAGTCAAAAAGAGATTTTGTTTCTGTTTTGCTTCTTCCTACAAAGAAAGTGTCTGTATTTTCAATTGAAAGTCTTTCCAATCTCCTTCCAGTTTTAACAGTTAAGAACCAGAATAACAATAATCAAAACCAGTGGTGAAATCCAAATTTTTTTACTATCAGTTCTGTGGGCGTAGTTTGGTGGGCGTGGCAGGGGAAGGATATTGCAAACTCTCCAATCCCATCCCACTCCAGGGGAAGGATACTGTAAAATCTCGATTCCCATCCCACTCCAGGGGAAGGATATTGCAAAATCCCCATTTCTCCACACCCCTGGGAGAAAGATATTGCAAAATCTCCATTCCCACCCCACTCTGGGACCAGCCAGAGGTGCTATTTGCTGGTTCTCTGAACTACTCAAAATTTCCGCTACCGGTTCTCCAGAACCTGTCAGAACCTGCTGGATTTCACCCCTGATCAAAACCATTTCATTCTTCATGAGCAACTAAAGAATATCAGGTCCAGGTTATTTATCTTCTCCATCATTCTTCTCCATTACTGAAATCTCAGCATTTAAAAAAAAACACCATAATATAAATTAACAACTTCAAATTGAACTCTACATGCTATTTAGTCTCCTTCTCCTCCACATTCAGTTCTCCCCAGACACCTAACTGGGAAATCTTTTGAAATGCAGAATATTCCGGTATCTTACTAACCTTTTTTGCGACAAAACATCTGGCTCTTCTTCTCCCGGTATTCAATAACCTCAAAGATACAGAAAGAAAAAAAGTAATGTGAAAAAGAGGAAACAGTTGGATTAGAAAAGATGGACAGTGAACAATTCATGAGCCCCCATTCAAATTATGCCTTTTAAATGTTTTCTCTTTTCTAAAGAGAACATGTGGACCAGCTGGCTTACAGATGACCAGAAAGTTGCATTATATTACTTGGAAGAGATTTAATTAAGATTTAAGAATCTTCTGGTTTTTAGTATAATTCTCACACATGACATTGATCTAAGTAAAATCTAATAATAATAAACAGCAATTACCATAATAATATATGCTATAGGGCCGTGATGGCGAACCTGTGGCACGCATGGCCATATCGGTGGGAATGCAAGCTCAGCTCCGGTGTCATTAAATGGGCCATTTCTGGCCTCCAGGGGGTGGGGAAGGCTGTTTTCACTCTCCCCAGACTCCTAGAAAGCCTCTGGAGCCTGCGGAGAGTGAAAAATGGGCCTACCAAGCCCACCATGCAGGGGGAGCATGGGTAGGTCACTCGTGCATGCATGGGGGGGTGCAGGGCACATAGAATTATGGGTGTGGGCATGCGTGCGCGCACCCCCCCCCCCCCCGCGTTCCTCCCACTTTTGGCATGTGATGGCAAAAAGGTTAGCCATCGCTGCTATAGGGCTTGATCAGGAGCCAATAGACAATTAGGTAACAGGAAATCTTTGCTTTATTACAATTATTGAAGATTCCCAAGAATAGAGCAAGATTGTCATATAGTGCACAGCCATATAGGTGGAGCTCAAATTTGGAATAAAAAATGTTTTAGCTGCAGCAATAGCAACAGCACTTAGATTTATATACTGTTCCATAGGGCTTTACAGAACTCTCTGAGGAGTTTACAACATCAGCATATTTCCCCCAATTAGCTGGGTTTTCATTTTATTGACCTTGGAAGGATGGAAGGCTGAGCTGGTCGGTATCAAACTCCTGGTGTATTGGGCAGAGTTAGCCTGCAGTGCTTCATTCTAACCACGGCACCATCCCAGCTCTTTTGCTATGCATGATTAGTTTAACTAATGCTGTGGGTTGCTTTTCACACCCATCTGTCAATCTAAAAAACAAGAGATGGTTAACTTATACTTTCCTATCTCCTTTGTATATAATAATGTCTGTTTATATCTATGGTATATGAATGATAAATGGGAAATGAAAGTGGTCTGAAGATTTATCAGATAGTGGTATTAAGCACAAGATAAACAATGAGAGAGGATACTTCATTATCAGTCATTTCAGTAGGTGGGAATAGAAGGATTAGGAATACCTACACTTTTTTTCACCCTGGAAATATCTCCAATACCACATCTGCCAATCAACTATTGTCTTGGGCTGTGACCTGAGCATGGGTTGGTAACTTAGATCCCAAGGAAGACTTAAACAGCTAGACTATGGTTTTAGTAGAAATTAGTAGATGTTTTCTTATAATTGAAGGGCATTTCCAAATGTTGAGACTCTTCATGCCACAAGTCTTCTAATTTCATGTATGAAATGAAGCACAATCTAAGAGCATTGTTAAGACCAGTTGACTGTGGATGCCACTCTTTGTGAATTTGTAGCACTTGCAGATAAAAAAATAAAATAATGGTCATTATGATAATGAGGACTAAAACTAAGTTAGTTTAAGTCAGTTAATCACAAAGCATCCTTTTTTTGCCCCAATAAGTATGTCTGACCAATCAGTTTGGTTATTGGCTAGCAATAGAGATGAAAGTAAAACAATTGCTTCCAATTAAGAGTTTCCTGATTATATATATAAAAAGGCAGAAAAGCAAAAGCAAACAAACAAAAACACAGCAACCTTGGAATTGGACATAGGGAAACTGCCGCCAGTTGTGAATGTCCACCATTGATAACAAGTGAATGGGCCAAGGACAAGGATCAACTTCCTGCTTGAGAAAAATCACAGCTCTTGGTCAGAACATTCCATGGTGATTACCTATTTACTTATTATTTTTATCATTTTATCCTTTGACATCCAAAACCACTTTCCATGGATTGATCATTCTCTTATTGTGACTAAGTTTCTGCCCTTCTAAAAGCCTGCATAGCTGAAGGGGGGGAAAAAAGAATTGTGATAATTGTCTATGCTGACAGATTAGCTCAGGGTCTCCAATCTTAGTCCCTTTAAGACTTGTGAACTTCAACTCCCAGAGTCCCTCAGCCAGCAAAGCTGGCTGAGGAACTCTGGGAGTTGAAGTCCACAAGTCTTAAAGGGACTAAGGTTGGAGACCCCTGGATTAACTTCATGGGTCCTCCCTGACAATTCTCTAGCTCAGGGGTCTCCACCCTTGGTCATTTTAAGACTTGTGGACTACAACTCCTCTGGCTGAGGAACTCTGGGAGTTGAAGTCCACAAGTCTTAAAGTGACCAAGGTTGGAGACCCCTGCCCTAGCTGACATCCATAACCAAAAGTTTTTATCATGACTTTATCATGCTTGGAACTATACCTTTAAGAACTGGGCACCTGAATTTGCTTCTCCTTCCACTCTTACAGGCTTCTTTCCTTGTATGTTGTATCTTTTAAAATAATAAGCCTGAGAACAGGGACTATTCTTTGACTGAAAAGTTGCTTTGGGAGATCTCATTGGCTAAAGAGTGGGGTTTTCTGCTGCTCTAGGCAGGTTGTTTCAGTCTTCTGGCAATGAGCCTGACATCAAATGGGATGGGTGGAGAGGGAAGGAGGGAGACCTCTTCATCTTATTGTACAGCTGCCGGATCAATGAGAAGATAAATGAGAAAGTGGGGCGGGGGGAAGAGGCCCATAAGTGTCCCAATCTTCTCCAGCTTGAATTTTAATTTAAGCCAGATAAAATGGTCCAAGCTATAGAAATTGTCTCATATGAAGATGAGTATTATGAGTCTGCTGAGATTAATATTTCTAAGGCCCAGAAATATAATGCTAGTGCTATCCCTGTTCACTAGCTTCCTTTTACAAGATCTGAATTTGTGCAGAAAATATAGCAATTTTTTCATTTCAGCATGAAATGAAATTTCAGCATTTCAGCATATTCATGTAGACCATTAGGGTGATGCAGTTTTATGAAGGACTGTTTAACTTAATAAACTTGTTTTCATACTTCTGCATTGCTTTTTGCAAGCTAAATTAGTTTCTCCAATAGTAATATTATTAAATTCATCTAACAGAATCAGCATACAAACAACTAAAATTGGAAAACATATCAATAAAGCAGTTAAATTGGTACAGTAAACAATCTTCCACTCATTTAGGTTTAATTCCCCCAAAAAAGTTTCAGGTCTTACAGGGCCAAGGAGAGCAGCTGTTCACAAAGTTTTAAACAGCTTCCTGAAAGATGTGGTTGCTTTCAGAAGTTGCTCCTATGTTTCACCCCTTGCAATTCATAGGATATCTTTGGAATTGAATTGAATCTAAAGCATCACAGCCTTATTGCATGAATATATGTGTGTGTGTGCGTCTGTGTTTATGTCTGGAAAGCCACTGGTTGAGAATTGATGAAATAAATCTGGCAAAGGCCCAAATAAGCCACAAAGCACTTAATAGCTTGACTAATGAATGGCCATTTTGACTAATGAATGTTGACTAATGAAATTGCCCTCCAGGTGTTAAGGTTTTACATTTAGCAAAGGTCTAATCTTATTATAAACAAAGCCTTTCCATTGCAGGAAAATATTACGAAGTCAAATATGCCTGGGTTTCCCAGGACCATGTCTTGATTTAGCAATCACCAATAAAGTCTTTTCTGAAGATCATGGCCTGTATACATTTCTTCCTTAGCTATTTCCTTTGCTTGTTGAATCATGGCTACTAATGAAATGACTTTAGTAACAAATTCTTCGGAAAGACGAATGGAGTAACAAAAACCACTTATTACTGGATAAGCTGGATGGAATTTAAGCAATAAAGAAATGCTAGAAGATGCTGTACTTGAAGCAACATGGAAGATGAGACAGAAGTCTATTCCATTTATTAGCCTTGTGTTTTGGGCAATTGAGTAATATTTGGATTCTTTCTCATTTGTACTGGAAGGATTTATCTTTTTAAAATGAAAACATATTTGGAAACATCATTGCATTCTGAAAAATGAGCTTTTAAGAAAACACGTCAATTTGAAATTGTAATGAAGTGTCCTTTTTACCATTATCGGGTCTACAAATATGGAGTCAATATTTGTTAGAAAAAAATATTTTCCAACCATCTTCTTTCTCTCTCTTTTTGCTTTCACGTTGACTTTAGAACAGAGGTCTCCAACCTTGGTCCCTTTAAGACTTGTGGACTTCAAGTCCCAGAGTCCCTCAGCCAGCAAAGCTGGCTGAGGAACTCTGGGAGCTGAAGTCCACAAGTCTTAAAGGGACCAAGGTTGGAGACCCCTGCTTTAGAAAATAATTTAAAACCAACATTCTAATTGCTTGCCTTTGGGATAGATCTTTGTAGTTTATCTATTGTGTTCATGGGCACTCTGAGAAACCTAAATCTTGAGAAAAAAACACAAGAATAATCACAGGTAACTCCTGTGGACATTTATTTAATGGTTTGCTTTTCTGTATTGTCCTATGTAGGATCAGATGGTATTTTCTCTGTGCATGGGTGAGGAAAGAGGCGGTGATGAATGCTGCCATTTACATTCTTGCATCAGACTGTGAGATGGAAGCATTTAATCACGATATTTGGGTGAGGACATCACCATCCTTGTGTTGTCATTTTGATGCCACCACAGTTTATTGTGAATGCTGCTGCATAGGCATCACTGAAAGGAGCCTTGCTACTCTATCACACACATTCAAAGAATATAATTAACTGGTTTATCTAAGAAATCAGCTATGTAAGAAGACCTAATGAAATTCAATTGAGCATACAGTGGAATAGTGTATACACGTATACTTGGAACAACAACTAACAGAATTCCTCCTTGCGGCTTATCTCCAATCTGAAAAAATATTCACTGCAAAGAAAATTTTTTCTTACCTATCATGCTTCGTATGTAAAGGGATACTTATTTATTTGATTTGGTGCCGCCAGTCTCCATACAGGACGCTTTCTGAGGATATTCATCCTGACGTGTAAATGTATGCAATGAATGTTTGAAAGTCCCAGTTGTTCCTAATAACTCAGCATATCTGTGCATATATTCACTTTATGCACTGTGAATATTAAAGGCCAACAAGGAGTTGAAAGTACAGTTGGCTAAGCGTGCTTTCAACTTATGCGTCTTCTGCAGATTTGGTGTTCAATGTATGGGAGTCTGGAAGTGTCTTGGCCTAGAGACATTAGGGGAATAGGTTTGTACGTGTGTGTGTGTGTGTGTTGCAGCCTTAATATATTTTCACCATTATGATTACAAGGACTTTTGCAGCCAATTACATTTTATTTTGTTTTGTTTTGCTTTTAAAATTCTCTGGTGAATAGCCAGTCGATTGACTAGCATCCCTCTGCATACAGCTGCTGTAGATTTGTATTCTGACAGACTTCAAATGACCAATCCTCAATGTACATGGAGAACCACTCTGGTGTAGTGGTTAAAGGCATCAGGCTAAAGACAGGAAGACTGTGAGTTCTAATCTTGCCTTAGAACAAGTGGGTAACTTTTGGTCAGTTGTTGGCTCTCAGCCATGGTAGGTTTCAAATTTTTTTACTACCGGTTCTGTGGGCTTGGCTTGGTGGGTGTGGCTTGGTGGGCGTGGCAGGGAAGGATACTGTAAAACCTTCATTCCCACCCCACTCCAGGGGAAAGTCCCCATTTCCTCTCCATCAGCTGGGGCTCAGAAGGCAGAGAATAAATGGGGGTGGGGCCAGTCAGAGGTTGTATTTACCTGTTCTCCGAATTTCAAAATTTCTGTGGGCATGGCTTGGTGGGTGTGGTGTGGGTTGGTGGGTTTGGCTTGGTGAGCGTGGCAGGGGAAGGATACTGCAAAATCTCCATTCCCACCTGACTCTGGGGCCAGCCGGAGATGGTATTTGCCAGTTCTCCAAATTACTCAAAATTTCCGCAGCCGGTTCTCTGAACTGCTCAAAATTTCCGCTACCAGTTCACCAGAACCTGTCAGAACCTGCTGGATTTCACTCCTGGTGCAAACCACTTTGAAAAACATTCAGAAAAAGGCATGGATTTGTCCATCCACTTGCCAGGAGTGAAGTTTAACTTGAAAGGGGAAGGAATATACATTATTTTTCATCAGACAGCCTTTCCCACTTGTCTTGAAATGATAAAGTTCTGGAACCTATTACAGCAGAAATGTCTAAAGAAAATTATTAGGCTGTTTCTTTCTCTCCTCCCACCCCCCCACAATTCCTTAATGCATATCCACATGTACCTCAGACTTTCCTATTTTACTCCCTAGTGCTTTCTTCCCGTGTTTTCCTGTCTCTGAATTTTAAAGAAGTTATGGTTATAAAAATCTGTTTCTAATGAAGGATGCGGCGAGTTTATTAATTATTTTCTGGAAAGAAAGACTTGTCTACATCTAGGGAAGTCAACATTAAAAGAAAAAAAGAGAAGCACATGTTTAATAAATTAATATTATATGCCTTAACAGTAGATAACAAAGCAAGGGAGAAAGAGTGGCCATTAAAAAATAACAACAAAAGAACAAAAGGAGGGAGGGGGAAATTATATATTATATTATATAAATTATATATTATGTTTTAAAGTATTGTGATTTTTTTAAAAAAACAAATACAACAGTTAGGTATCAAATGTTTATTTTAAAAGGAAAATGTTTAACATCTTGGATAACAGAATTGAGGGATCAGGTGCATCTTTGGGAAGATTTGACTATAATATATAATTTTCCCCCTCTCTCCTTTTGTGATTTTTTAGGGATGCAGTGGCTCAATAGCTAAGATGCTGAGCTTGTCGATCGAAAGGTCGGCAGTTCAGCAGTTCAAATCCCTAGTGCTGTGTAACGGGGTGAGCTCTTGTTACTTTTCCCAGCTTCTGCCAACCTAGCAATTCGAAAGCCTGTAAAAAATGCAAGTAGAAAAATAGGGACCCCCCTTTGGTGGAAAGTAACAATGTTCCGTGCGCCTTTGGCGTTGAGTCATGCCGGCCACATGACTACGGAGACGTCTTCGGACGGTGCTGGCTCTTCGGCTTTGAAACGGAGATGAGCACCGCCCCCTAGAGTAGAGAACGACTATCACATATTGCGAGGGGAACCTTTACCTTTACCTATTGTGATTTTTTTTTCAAAAAAATGAATTTTAATTGAAGCACCTGTGAGATGTTTTTATATTGTTTCTACTCTGCCTGGAATTAGTTGAGTAAAAATAATTGTAATAAAAAAATGAAAACAAAAAATAAAAAACTCCTACCTGCTAATGATAAAAAGCTTTTCAGACAGATACCTAACCTTAAATGCCTGGTTGATTTTCTCATTGGCAATTATGACTTTTTCCTTCCCCCTTTTTGATATTTTATCTGTTTTTCCCAATCTCTTTGCCCAAGATTGTTGCCTTATGGTTTCTTTGCAAGGGACAACTGTCTGGAACCTTTATGGGTCATCTCAAGTCCCTTCCTTGTCCAGAAAGGAATTGCAAAGAGCCAATCTACAAATTGTCTATTTATTCCATCAGTGGAGCCTTCTTCATTTAGCCATTTCTTCCACAGAATTCCCTTAATCAAGACCCCTAATTATTTTTCTTGCTTTTTAATATTTTTCCTATTTGTAGTATTTATTTGTGGTATTTTCCTCAACATGATTGAGGACATTAGACAGATGAAATACATATGTTCATTAAGCAATCTTTCTGCACTGCAGTAGAAGGCAAATAAATTACTTCTGCGGAATACAATAGCCATTAAACAGGATGCAATTTAGAGATTGAAATTGAAATTGAGATGCAATTCAGTGTAGCAGTTAAAAGCATTGGGCTAGAGACTGTGAGTTCTTATTCTGATTTAAGCATGAAGCCAGTGATTTTGGGCCAATCATTCCCTCTCAGCCCTATAAAGTAGGCAATGGCAAACCACTTCCAAGAAATGATGCCAAGAAAAATGCATGTAGTTGCCAGGAATTAAGAATGCCTTGAAGGTTCTAGTCCCAAAAAGTTATAAAGTTATTATTTCAAAAGGTAAATCAATACATTTTGAGATATGCTGGTAATAAATGCAATTAAAATGTTAGGATATGTTCCCCAAAGAAACTCTTAGGAATAGATAGTTTTCATTTAATCTTAAAACCCTCAGGGGAAGCATTGTGAAAGAGCTACACCAGAAATGTTGACTTGGGATATTCTCTGAATCTCCAATACTCACTGTTTGAATCAGATTAACAGAGTTGGAAGGGACCTTGCAGGTCATCTAGTCCAACCCGCTGCCCAAGCAGGAGACCCCTACATTTGCCTCTACCTAGGATCAATCTCACAACGTCCTGATTGTGAGGCAAGAGCTCCACCTCTAGGCCACAGCAGTACCCACTGATTGAAGTGAATGCTTCATTTTATCTAATAATAGGGCCATCTCTAATCCAATCTTGATATCATCTACCAATGTTGTTTTCTGTTATAAAATTTTGCTGTTTAACATTAGGAAATCAGTAAGGCTCTAGGAAAGCAGTTGGCTCAAACTGTTCTAGGATTAGCATTTCCAGTAGGACTAGAACATCATAATTAGTATAGAGTGATCATACAATAAGTATTGTTGTATGTGGTGAGTTACTGGAAAATATACTTAATATCCCAAAAATACTGTGTTTTAAATGAAAAGTGTTTGAAATGACTGCTAAGGATTTTTTTTCCAGTAAATTCTAGGAAACTCTCTGAAATACCAGGGGGAAAAATATTTTGAAAGCCTGAATGTATTATATAAACTGTCCTTTCTCCAGTTTCATTCTGGATAAATTTGGTTAGCTAACCACATATTAAAATACAGAACAGGGAAAAACTGTGCTTTTTGGAAATAAAACTAAATTTCTCTCTCTCCCTCCCTCCCTCCCTCCCTCCCTCTCCTTGAAATTAAGATCTGGAAGGTTTCAGTTGAAATCTAAACGATAACTATATATCCATTTCTGATGATAAAGAAGAAATAGGAGAATATTAATGTCCGTAAGTAGGAGCATAATTTTTAGCCAACTTGGCGAAGCTAAATTAAATTTAAAAATACTTTTTTAAAAAAAGTTTAGAAGTTGTCTGTCAAAGCCAGTGAAATGAAGAACAGAAGTGCCATACTGGTAATGACAAGTAATACTAGCAATGTATGAAATGCTTTGAAAGTGAAACTTTGTACGATTTGGAAATGACTCCACATGAAATTGAAATTGATGAAAAAGAGAGGGTCCCAGATATTTGTTCAGACAAAGCTGGAAGGCATCCTTCTGCTCTGCAGACAGGCTCATTATTTATTAGTTATTCTTTGAAAATGTAATAACTGCTTAATATACTCTCCCATAAGCCAAATGCCCTCCTAGAATTTGGCCATGCTGAGAATTCTGGGGGCAGAAGTCCCAGTTCAACTCACAAAGGCTTTAACAGAGTCCTTTCAAAGGGAGTGTGGCTGACATTGAAAAGCCAGACTCAGAAACACCACTCTGCAGAAGCTTTCTGCAGAAAATATAACTAGTCCAATTTAATCAGTATTAAATTAAGCTCATAGACAACTATAAACCAATAAAATAACATTGTGATGGTTAGGAAATTAGGGGTGTGGATGCCGCAGACAAACCACATCCCAGCAATCATTGAATCTTTCATAGTCATTTGGCCGTTCGCAACCTTTAGTGGTAGTGGGGTGGATTTCATATTTTCTCTTAAGTATTTGTCCAGTTATATTACCACATCATTTCCTATAGGAGATCCACTGTGGTAGATGGAATGCTTTTAATTTAGATTGATGGAACTTAATTTTTTTATTTACATTTATATTATGACCGAATGTGATCTGGGATGATTATTGTTAAAGGAAATCTTTTTCTTTTGTTCTGGGTTTTTTTTTTAATTCAAGTAGCTCTTATAACACTGGTACTTCACTCCCATTGATATTGAGAAATGTGCTTTGGTTTTCAAGGAATGGTGTTTTGACTGTTCGACAAATCTTTTTCAGAGTTGGCACAGTGTCATACAGCATTCTTGTGAAAAGCGGCCATGATGCAGCATGATTAAATGGCTAGTTGAAAAATCTTCTTGAATATTAGGTAATCTGTTTCTGTCAACTCTAGTATATGTATGTATGGATTGTTTTTAATGATTTTGACTTGGTTCTTATAGCATGAATGTTTTTGGAATATGTAATGCATAGTAATATATTATGGCTGAAATGGTTATTTTTTTAAAAAAATAAATAATTATCCCAGAATGCAATCTGTGCATGCATTAATAAAAATCTGATTATTGGAAACAAAGGAATCTAACTTAAAGGTTCATAATTACAAAAATGATAGTACCTGATTGTCTTTAAAGAAGTTCTATTATTCGCATCTGGGCTTCCATACTGATAAAATCATAAAAATGAGATTATATCAGTACTCTAGAAAATCCATTGGGATTATGAATTAGCCTAAAGAAACGTGAACTCCTGGTCCAGATAAAACCACAACTCCTTCGACATCGCTTACATTTATTAAGCATTTGTACAGATGTTTGATTTCACGGTTTTCCTTGAGGAAAATAAACATGCCACTGAAAAGATCCTCTTTAATAGGGCTGTTTGTTAGAAGTACAGTCCAAAAAAACTAAATGAAACAACTGCTGACCAACTGATTTTACATTTGGAAGTAATATGTAGACATAATGCCCTATAGAAGTGGGATATTATAGCAAACTGTGTTGAAATGTTATAGGCCAGTGATGGCTAACCTTTTCTGGACTGAGTGCCCAAAGTGCCGGCGTGCGCGAACTCCCAAAATGCAATGTGCACACAGCCCCCGCACATGCACCCTGCCTCCCTGGGCATGCGCCCTGTACCACGCATGTGCCCTGCACCCCGCATGTGCATGTGCCCCACTTGCGGTGCTCACACATGTGTGTGTGCCCCCACATGCACTCAGTCCCCACGCATGCTCACACTGCCCAGCATGCAACTCCCATGCGCATTGCACCCCCCATATGCACCCCGCACATGCACAGCAGGGACCTGAAGACCAGCTGGCCAGTGGGAGGTGTGTGTAGATGCGTGGTGAGCTGAGCTCGGGTGGTGACCCACATGCTCACAGAGAGGGCGTTCCCCTGCCATAGGTTCCCCATCACTGTTATAGGCTTTGTTAAATGGTTCTTACTATGCTTGTCAATATTTTTCTAGTCAGTGTTCAAATCCTGATTCCAACAAATGGTTCCTACCCTACATTTTACAGTGCAATAAATCTATGTCATAGCAAAATATATGGAGCAGGGTGGGTGGGAGAGGGAACAGATAAAATAAAGCAACACACACACACACAAATGCTTGTAAATGCTGAGTAATTTCCACCACGATGCTGAAATAGCCCAAGTGTTGATTTTGTCATAGCCCAAGCTACTTTGGGGTTTGAAACAAAGCCATCACCAACAAGTTACTTGGTTGGGAAGAACATTTCTCTAATCAGCAAGACAATTACATGGCTTTTGATGCTGCATTTATTTCACGGAATGGCTCATGTAGCTGCAGACCCAGAAATACAGTTCCTACCCAACTGCCAGTACACACAATCAACCATGGTGATTGTCCAAATTCTAAAGCCCTAACCACGACTGGGAAACTTGAACAGAAAACTTCATGGTAGAGCATAGCTCTGTGACGTATTACCTCTACACTCCCAGAAGGTCCATCTGGAGTATTCTGGGAGCTCTTTGGCCATCACATTTGGAGAGCAAAATATTGAAGAAGACTGCTTTAATATATCCAAGGAACACCCCATAAACACCAACAAAAAATTTGTGAGCCTACAGTAACTGGTGAATAAGAGCATTGGTGTCGTGTCCTCCTCCGCTGATGGCCGGGTCAGGGAAATCCGAATCAGGCTTGCCTCTGCAGCTCTGCCCAAAGTCCTAGCAAAGTCCTCAGAGCAGGCAGGAGACCAGTAAGTGACTTCAGCAAGATAAGTTTGACTTTGCCTGACTCAGAGACTGCCAGAAAGCAGATCCTTTATATAGGCCATGGGGTGTGGCTCCATGACTCAGTACTCATTAAGGCCTGCCCCTCCCTTCCTTCTGTTGCCTCCGCCTATCCAATCTTCTGATGCGAGGGTCACTCCAATCAGCTGTTGGAAGTAAACTTTCCTCAGGCTCACATGCTGTGGAGGAGGGGGAGGGGTCTAGCTGCTCCGTTTGCCTGGGCATGGAGCCAGGGCTGGGGCCGGGGGATGCTCCCTCCTCTGCAGCCTGCTTGGGCATGGAGCCAGGGCTGGGACCGGGAGGTGCCCCCTCCTCTGCAGCTTGTCTGGGCATGGAGCCAGGGCTGGGGCCGGGAGGCATACATTCCTCCGTGTTCGGGAGCAGATAAGCAGACCCCGGCTGCGGTGAGAGCGGACAAGACACAACAATTGGGTACTTGTTTATCTTCAGTGAGTAGGAAACATAATAATAGCAGTAGCAATAGATGTACATACTGATCCCATAGTGCTTCACCGCACTCTCTGGGCAGTTTACAATGTCAGCATATTGACCCTAACAATCTGGGTCCTCATTTTAATGACCTTAGAAGGATGGCAGGCTGAGTCAACTTGAGCACCATCAGGATCGAACTCTCTGACCGTGGGCAGAGTTAGCTTTGAACTACTGCTCCATCAGGGCATTTCTTCAGTCAAAGGGTATTTTGCATCAATTATGATTGCTCAGATGCCATTTTTATTTTTTGAGATATGGCTGGATGGGAGACTCCTTCAATGATTGCACTTGGACTGTCATTTTGCATCTATTTCATGATGTAGTGGTAGTATATAAAGTATTCTCTAATTCTCAAAAGCAACATTTATTAGTATCATTCTTTCACCACTCTACCCCCATGTTCTTTTGGTCAATGTTTTACTTGATTTAATTATCCTGAGACAGATATAGTGACTTAAGAAATAAAGAATTCATTTTTATAATTTTCTGTATCACTATTGATTTCACTTACTGGAGAAATGAAGGATGAAGAGAAATTTGAACCACATGCCCAAAGGCCAGAAATTATGTAGATGTAATGAATCACATGGGCACTGGTGAGTGTCATGTTCAAATATCCTACTTATAGTGAAGCTTGGCCAAAAATCGCTTGCACTCAATGTAGATGTAGACTTTTGGCAAAATGTCTGCATAAGTTTGAGGCTGGTTTAGTATCCCGTTTCCCACCTCAAAAATGCACTGAATATTCAGCATGCAGGCTTTCTTGATAACAAGTTTTCCTTAACTTTTCATTGGCATGCGCCTTAGGAAGAAGTTATTTGTCAGGAGTTTCCTCTGGTTTGATGATGGTCAACTGGTCCTTCCTTTCAGCATGGCTATCAGTGAATTTATTCAAAGTAACCTGTTCTTTCTATGCAGGGTTTCTCAGATTCAGCAGCTTTAAGAATGGTGGACTCCAACTCTCAAAATTCCCCAGGCAGCATGGAGAGCCGGCATTTTGGAAGGTGGAGTCCACCATCTTAAGGTTGCTAAGGTTGAGAAACTCTGCTTTATTGAATGCCCATATTCCTGAAAGGCAATTGCTTTGAAAAGAGAAAATACCTTTTTTAAAAAATTTTGGGCCATGTCTATATGAAATTATTTAATTTAGCAGCAGCTGCTGAAAGCAATTTCCTTACGCTGTCCTGAGCTGTTTAAATATACACTGGAAGACATATAACAGGCATATTGACCTATAGATAAAATCACTGAAATATAGCATATCACATAGATTTCTCCCCACAGTTTCTGCAAGTGCTCTCATATATCTAATAATATTATATTGCTATTCTGGTTTGGAGTGAGAAGAATAATTTCTTCCCAACTCCTTTCAGGTGTTTTTTTAAAAAGATAGTTTTGTCTCATATTCCTTCTAAAATTATTTCCCGCCCCGCAACCCCAAAAAAGTTTATCCCCTTTCTTTTCATTTCTTTGCAAAGCAATCTTTCCAGAAATAAATGTCCTTCTGCAAATTAAAGCCTAAAATAATTAAAATGCAGTTCTTTTTGTTTTAAAAAAAAGTATGGGATGGTCACCTCATCATTGACTTTGAGTTGTATCAGGATGGCAAGACATATAGAAAATTAGTCTTTTCTAAGCAGGTCCTAGAAGAATAACTATTGACTAGCACGTATATGCGAGGGGAACCTTTACTTTTACCTTATGTATGGCGAGTTTTGTCAGGCTCCTATCCTATCTCAAAGGTGCTCTGATAGACTTGAGTTTGTGGAAATTATATTAATTGGTTGTCTACTTGTGTCAGTGGCAGGGAACCATCACTCCATTCCATTTGTCCTCCAAGTGTTCTTCATATCTGGAGATGAAATTGTAATATGGAATATTGTCCACATCAAGCCCAGAATCAGCAGAAAAAACATTGACCTTTGAAAAACTTACAAGGCTCTTAAAAGCTTTTTGAATTTGCTACTTCAAATTAGGTTACTGCTGAACTAGCAAATCTGTTTCAGTGGAATGATTTGATGAAAGCTACATCAAATCAAATCACCTGCTGAAGATCTGCAGAGTTCATTGAAGCAGTATTTTGCTCCTGCTTTGAGCAGTGCGGAATAATGTTATTTTCCCTACAACTAGCACCATGAGTAATAGCCAGTAAAAATAGCAAAGATGAAAAACTAATAATATCTTTACCTCATTATCTATGATTCCAAATACTTTGCAGACATCGTTTGAAATTATTTGTTTTACTGAACTCCTGATCTGTGGCACCTCTCTCCCATTATATTTATATTATGATAACAGCAACAGAAATTAAAGTAGCAATTACATCAAATCAGTGGGATTATCAACCTTTTTCTTCAGAATATAAATTGTTATCCAATTTTGTTCAAGGATTTCTTTTATGCCCATTTAAAGTCACTGCTATGAATAACGTAAGTTGTGATATTTTATTCATGAACAGAAATACGATTATTATTGTCAAAATAAAATTCTACTGATTTGTGTTTTTTCCTTCCACCAGACTGAGCGATTTGACATATTTATTTCTGACTTTCTCATGTGTGTGAATATAAAATCTATTTCTGTAGAAGCCCAAACCAAAAACAGGTGTCTAGATATATTGTTTGAATTTTATTGTGCAGAAGGATAGGCTAGCTACAAAATCTGTACTACTGTTGTCCTGCCCCTTAAGTCCTAGCCAGTATTAGCTATAAAAGCTGGGCAGAGAGGCAGCTGGGTGTGGTGGTTTTGGTGTGCAGCCATCCCTCCATGGAAATAAAGCAATTGAAAGCATGAAGCAGCCTAAAGCAGATAGAAAAAGAGACTGCTTCCCAGGAATAGAACTCACAAGAAGTAGAAGTTGGAGGGGTAGGAGTAGAAGTGGGGAAAAAAGTGTTGGAAATGTAACCAGCATCAAGGTACCTTCTTTCATGCTTGGTGGCTATGTCCTGAAGTGAAAAAGTACTTGACTAAGATACAAGGATGGCTACAAGATATAATAAAATATCAAATAGATCTAAATCCTGAAACATTTCTCCTGGGAATATTTAAAACAAAATTTGATAGAAAGACAAGGTATCTAATTTTACATATATTAACAGCGGCAAGAATTGGGTTCGTGCAATACTGGAAGGAGCGCAATATACCACCAGAAGGATTGATTATCCAGAAGATATATGATTGTGCCGAAACGGATAAACTTACCTAGAACTAAAAGAAAAAGATGATTCAGAATTCAATGCGGTTTGGGAAAGATGGTATACCTGGATAGATAGTAGACATAAAAATTGGAAATATATACAAGGCTATTGAGGATTAGATATTGAATGTATATATTGTATGGAATGTTGATCCGAAGCATATAAAAATGACACAGTCTGTTGATTATGTACTAGAGTTATGTAAAGGAAAAAACTGTAATAAAAATTACTGATAAAAAAAAGAAGTGGGAAAGAGTGAAGTAGTGAAAAGTAGCCTTTGAGCGCTTGTGTGTGTGTGTGTGTGTGTGTGTGTGTGTTGCCTATATTCTATGTTCTGTCGGCTCTCTTTGGTTTTGGAATCTAATGCAGGGTTGCCTTGAAATAGCATATTACCATTAAAACAAATGACACCATATCTTCTTAAGGCCAAGGCACTATTCATGAAAAAGGGTTTATATAGAAGCTGTAACATACTTTATTTTATTTATTTTTATTTTGTCACAACAGTATATATAAGCATAAGCATGAACCAACTATACAACATATAAGCATATATATATATATATAATGAAAGGAAACAATAGGAAAGGAACGGTAGGCACTTTTGTGCTCTTATGCTCACCCCTTATAGTCCTCTTAGGAATGGGGTGAGGTCAGTGGTAGACAGTTTTTGGTTAAAGCTTTTGGGAGTTCGAGAAGAGACCACAGAGTCAGGTAGTGTGTTCCAAGCGTTAACAACTCTGTTACAAAAGTCCTATTTTCTGCAATCAAGACTGAAGTGGTTAACATTAAGTTTGAATCTATTGTTTGCTCTTGTATTATTGCGATTGAAGCTGAAGTAGAGTTTAACATGAAGGACATTGCAATAGATGATTCTGTGTGTTAAACACAGGTCTTGTTGGAGTCGGCGGAGTTCTATGTTTTCTAATCCCAGGATTTCAAGTCTGGTGGTATAAGGTATTTTGTTGTTTACAGAAAAGTGGAGAACTCTTCTTGTAAAATATTTCTGGACATGTTCAATTGTATTAATGTCAGAGATGTGGTATGGATTCCAGACAGGTGAGCTGTATTCAAGAATAGGTCTAGCAAATGTTTTGTATGCTCTGGTTAGTAGTGTAGAGTTATTGGAAAAGAAGCTACGCAAAATTAGGTTTACAACTCTTAGAACTTTTTTTGCTATGTAGTTGCAGTGGGCTTTGGCACTTAGATCATTTGATATGAAAACTCCAAGGTCTTTAACAGGGTGAGGGTCATCTGTAAGGTAATGTCCATCAAGCTTGTACTTAGTGTTTGGGTTCTTTTTTCCAATATGTAAGACTGAGCATTTGCTGGTTGAGATTTGGAGTTGCCAAGTTTTAGACCAATCAGATACAAAGTCAAGGTCTTTACACAGTAGGAGAATTTCTAAAGAATGGATCAGATCTACTTCTCAATGTCTATTCTTCAATAGTACTCCACCCCACGTCTGCCAGCTTCTTCACAACTCCCAGCTACTCTTTCAAAAATAAAGTTGAAATAGGGGTGTAATTCCATACCCCTCCCTAATATCTTGCCATCCTGATTGTTGGAATGTTTGTCTTGTACCATGATAAAAGACTGGAGTATTTAGCAATTAAAACTTGTGAGTTAAAACCACAAACTTACAAAGTACTAGACTGGGAAAGCTAACTATATTGTGTGTCATTTCCCTATGCAGTACTTCCATATGAACATCTGGTACCTAACTTTAAATAAAGTGAGCCAATATTCATATTTTCACTCACAATGTCAAAAACTGGGATATAAATAAGAGAAAACTAAAAATATGTATAAATAACTTTTCTAGTCTTACATTTGTAATAATTGATATTTTATAAAAATACTTTCTTGTATTTGGATTTGAACCTGGCTCCAAATTTTATTTTAATTTGTTGTGGTTGTACTACACATAATAGCAATAGCACTTAGACTTATATACCGCTTCACAATGTTTTACAGCGCTCTCTAAGGAGTTTACAGAGTCAGCATATTCCCCCCAACAATCTGGGTCCTCATTTTACCCACCTGGGAAGGATGGAAGGCTGAGTCAACTTTGAACAAGCAGTCAAAAAATGCATAAAGGAACAATCCTATATACTCTTACTTGGTTCTAAGGGAGCAATTCCAGAAAAAACATATGCTTGTCTTATCCAATTCAGTGCCCCAAGATCAACCTGTTATACACTGCTTTCAAGGTCTGTATAAGAGCCTAGCCAGCCAGATTAGCTGAATCAACTCTGGCAATCAGTTGGGTGACAGACGTTGCAACCAGATCGCCCTCAAATCCTCTATATTTAGTGTAAAAAGAGAGAGGCAAAACCTTCCCAGTGCAATTCAAGATTAATTTGCAATTTATGCTTGCTTATTTTTTTTTATTCATCAAATGTATACATCATCCCTCTCACTATCTGAATGGACAGAATACAGATAAAAACCATATAAAAAGACACAATTCACCAACGGAGCCTCTGTTCCATCCAGTAGGTAGAACAAAATGTATCTATTTGTAAATATTGCAATACCGAATTGTCTCTGCATCAGAAATGTGCAAATTGAATTGAGGCCTGTCTTTACTTGGCTAAGCAAAAGTACACACACATGTGGAAACTGAATTAGCCAAGAAATCCTTTGTATTTTGGGGAGGATGAAACTTGATCCAAAACACAGTAGCAATTTTTCACTATATCCCTCCTGCATATTAACATTGATAATTTTCCTCTTGCACATTTTATATTTAGAGGCCTCAGCCAAGTATTTTGAGTATTTCTAGCCAATAGAAAGTTATTACATGCTGCTTTAAAATTACTATTGTTGTTCATTCAAAACAAATTCCTTGTGTGGATAAATAAAGAATTCTATTCTATTCTATTCTATTCTATTCTATTCTATTCTATTCTATTCTATTCCTCCCCCCTCTCTCTGGAATTCTCTTTGGAACATTTCATTTTAAACCAAATCATCATCACCTGATGTCAGCCAAAGCTAATGAATGGAATTAAATGGAGCAAGCCCAAGTGCATAATTTTTGCAGACAAAGAATTGAAATTTATTTGCTTACAGATGGAAAGAACATATATCAGAGGAGCGCTACTACTTACCACAGTGTAATGTGGGGATGAGATATTGGACCACTTACACTATATTGCATGGCCATCTATGGGAGGAGAAGAGAAGAGGAGAAGAAAACTTTGCATGCATCAGAAAATCATGGTCATACAATAAGACAGATTGTATGATAATGTCACTGAGGCTTCTACTGGACATTTATAGTCTGTCTATTTATTTATCACATTTATATGGCTGCTCATCTCACACAAAGTGTGAATCAGAGACAATCATCATGAAAGGATAAGAAGTAATTGTTAAAATAAAAATATTATCAACATTTTTTAAAAATAAAAATCTGCTATCAGCTTCCTTATGACCTGAAATGAAGAGTTACCTGTCTTTCCACTTGACTTCTGTAGAATTAGGGTGGCAAAAATCTTGTTGTCTTTTGCCTTAGGCTAAACTCTAAAATCTTAATTTTCTCTCCCTCTGTTGTTTCTGTATGTGCCTGCAATGGATGGTGACAGTGGAAACACAACCAGTGACTTTTGGATAGTCACAATCTCATAGCCAACCTATCTCACAGGGTTATTGTAGGGAAATCATTGAGGTGGGAGTACATCACCTTAAGCTCATAGAGGTAAGGCAGGAGAAAAATCTAATCAACAAATCACGATGTTATGATGCTAATATTCTGACTTACTATGGCAGAAGCTATCAGGGCATAACAGTTAATGAGCCAACAATTTTTGCGTATCAGGTTTTGCTATGGACCCTGCCAATGTGTATGTATATGATTATTTGCTTCACTCAAAGACATTTGATGTTGAACAAATACTTAGTCGTTGGTATGCTCTTTGCCTTGACTATTAGCCTGAACAAATTGAAGTACTTTACCAGTCCATGCCAAATGCCAAATCTACGGAACCAATAATCTTTGTTGTTGACACCCAACTGACAAATGTAAATTGTTTCAAATACTCAAACAACACAACATCCATATCTCCACAAAGCTAAAAGTTTAAACAACTGTGGTTATCTCTTGTCTATATGGATGTGAGTCCTGGACTCTGTATACTAAAGGCAAATCAAAAACAGAAGAAATTTTACATGCACACTCTCTGCTCCATTCTGGCATTTTGTTGGCAAGACAGTCTCGTCAACCTGGAGCTCTAGTATCATGCAGAGTCCAGCAGCACGGAGTCCCTGATGAGAAGGGTGGGACACGTCATTAGAATGTTGTTGTATGTTGTTGCTATATGCCTTGCCAGTTGCTCCAAAGTGAAGAGTGCCCCAGTGTGCTAGAATCTGTGCTTCCAAATTGGGACTGCAGAGTTAACTTTGTCCACAGATGAACAGAACAACAGGTGTCTTTATTTTATTTTAAGCTATGTATATTTTCTTTTTTATGTTATGTTATTTTGTTATTTTCTTTTTTATTTATTTTCTTTTTATGTTATGTTATTTTTTATGTTATTTTTTAATTACTTTTTAATTTTATTTCATTTTTTATGAAATTTGTTTGTCACCCATCTCATATCCAATGACTCTTCTTTGAAGCCAAAGGACTAGACCAGGGGTCTCCAAGCTTGGCAACTTGAAACCTGGAGGACTTCAACTCCCAGAATCCCCTAGCCAGCAAAGCTGGCTGGGGAATTCTGGGAGTTGAAGTCCTCCAGGCTTCAAGTTGCCAAGCTTGGAGACCCCTGGACTAGACTGTAAGTGTGCATGAATAAAATGATTTGACTTTCCCACTTTTGCATTAATTTACTGACCATTCAGACTGCCAAAAAAAAAGGCAGTGAAGTGATCAAATTTGAACATTTTATTTTCTACAGTATTTCTGTATCCAAAAGTGATCTGAGTTTTCAAATATCTGCTTTGTAATGGATATTTTAGCTAAGGCTTGGTTAATCTTTAAAATATGTGAGGTTTTCATGGTAATTAATTTTTTAATACAATTATTTTGTGTGCTGGAAAGACTTAACTCCATTATGCACATTTATCCCTATGCATACACCAGTCCTTTCAAAAGGATGAGTTCTGTCTTATGGAGTGAATACTCACCAGCAACCTCTGAAATTTGTCCAGTCTGGCCAAATATTAGTGTAGTTTGTTGAGCAGGATAAATATTCCACAGGAAGGAAGGGAAGTCTTCTGCTCTGAACTGGGTTAAACATCTTAACTTTTTTTTGCTAATGTTTGGAAATAGATTTTTTTTAAAAAAAGAAAAACCTGGTGCTGGCAAACTACCAGTTGGCTTTACATCTTGTTCCCAGAAATGCTGACCTCATTGGCAAATGTTGGCCAGCACTATGTTGAAGAATCCCATGCAGTCTCCTTTACAATTGTGGTCTGTTAGGACAGTTAAAGCTTCCTTGTTCAACCGAATCTGTTCCACACTGAAAGTTTCCACACCAATGGCCATGTTGACTAGGGGAGAATGGGAAAAGGTCCAACACATGTGGAGGAGACCAGGTTAAAAGTGAGGTTTGCTATTGACTGCTTCAACATCACTCTTTGTCTCTACAGTAACTCCACTTTCCTCGAATAAAAGAAAATTAAACTCATAATTTTCTCTTTCCAACTTTTTGTTAAGAGTGTGTCTGTTTTTGCACAAAGGGTGCATGCTGAATTTGTGATTGTCGGTGTTGACTTGGCTGTCAGGATCCTTCTGTTTTTCTTCAAAGCTGCATCTTAATTTGAAACTATGAGAATTTTTTTCTTGAGGGTTAATGTATGACATACCTCTCTGTGAAATGATGCACTTTGAAGGAAGTTTATATTTGGAAAGGTATATTCCAAATGAGATCTGGTTTTAGCATATCGTCAGACACCCAAAAATAAATAAATATATGGGAAGAATAATGGCTGCAAGCAAAAGGCAGTTTGTATTGCTCGGTTTTTTTTCCTTCTTCTTCTTTTTCCTTCCTTTTATCTGTGGATCTTTGTAGATAGGAAATTTTTAATACAGTATAACAAATGAAGAAGCAATTGCTTCATAGAAAAGTGAAAAATCTTGGTCTAGTGGGATTCTCCTTTGCACTTTAATCCCCATTATAATGTATCAACACTCTTTGGGAGGACTTCATTCATTAGTTTGAATTCCACAAAACCACACCCTTTTCTCTTTCTGTCTGCTGCCCTCTCTTCCCTCCTTAGTTCATCCTTCTCCAGTCTGGGTCTTCTTCTGGTATATAGACCAACTACTGAATTCCACAACCACAACTGAGAATTCTGGGCATTGAAATGTATACCTCTGAAAAATAGTTATGATTTAAGGGATGTTCATAGCAATATATGGATCTGAAGTTTCATTAGAAACCCACTTTGTTTCACACTATTTTAGACAAATTTGTTTTTCTTTGGAGGAGGTCATAATACTCCTGAAATGGCCTGCTTGTGTTCATTGTTACAGATACATATCCCTACTGGAAGGATTAAGAGACTGTAAATTAGAACCAAGATAATTCTGAATAAAAGTATGTGATTTAAGACATCCCTAAGGTGACTTTACAAGTGCTCTAAAAATAATTATATCAAGGATTTTACCACCCAAAAATATCTAAATTTTAATTTCTTCTGATGTCATTCAAGCAGTATCAATTACAAATATTGAACTATATTATCAATTGGTTATCCTTTTTAAGATGGATGGATGGAGACAGGCTATGGGTGGAAAGAGGGAGAGACTGGGGGTGGGGGAGAGAGAGAGAGAGAAGAAGGAGGGAGGGAGGGAGGGAGGGAGAGAGAGAGAGAGAGATAAGTGAATGACTGTGCTACCTCAAAAGTGTAACCTCAGTATGAATCATTACCATTATCTAGTTAACGGTGGTACTCAAACTTAAAACAGTGACTTGCTTAACACACTATCTGAGATCAGTTTGGCTGCCTATGGAACATGACTTTGCGCAAACACAGAAATCGCTTTTAGCATATGGATCAAAGTTGCATGGCTATTCTGATCTGGCCCCTCACATACAAGTGCTGCTTCTCTTCAGAAGACTCCTTCGAGGGGCACTTTTATTAAAGCTTCATGAATCAAAGTGCCTTTTCAAAGTTCCACACAGAGTATATATACTCACAAATGGGGAGTGGAGAAGGAAGGAGAGGAGGAAAAACAAATGAACTTGAAAGGCAAATTAAAATACCCAGAATAATATATTATTCTTCACCCATGAAAACTCTGGAAGCTCTCAAGCTATTGGCTGAAAACAACAGCATGAAACAACTGATACCCATTTATTATTGGCTTTAGATGCAAAACTGTAAAGGTATATTAATTATGTTTCAGAGTTCATGCTCTTAAATAACCACAAGATGTTTTATAGAAGTGGGGTTTCAAGATACTTTCAACTAGAGTTTTACCCATATGAAATGTTATTGAAACATTTTTCTCATTGGAAACAATCGTTCATTTATTAATGTTATAAGAAAAAAGAAAAGCAATAAAGCCAAAGATTTCCTGTCTTTGATGTGGGTGGCCATCCAAGAAAGTTTATTGCTGAAATAACATTCAATATCTGGAGAAAAATTATTTCTGTAGCTAAATGAAAATTCCCAATTAAGAGCCATATATCAAGTAACATCAGATGTGATGAAAATATTTGGCAATTGGTGAAGAGTGTCCTGCCTTTTATTAGTCTTTCATGCACAATTATCATAGCCACTTAGTTTCAGGAAACATGGGGCTACCTTGTTGTTTTGAATTGGTCATCTCTAATTTTGGATCCATGTGTCCAGTGAGCAGTGTGTCCAGACAAGTTCTAAAATTGATCTCATCCAAATGATTCTGAAAGCAGTCAATCAAATGAGAAGAAGCCAGGGGTGAAATTCTCCCAATTCGGACCGGATCGCCTGATCTGGTAGCGATAGTGGCGGGTGGTTCAGAGAACCAGTAGCAAAAATCCCTGCCCCCTGCCTCAGTTGAGCCACGCAATCATCAGAGGGTGTGTTTTTTTAACTTTTAAAAGCATTTTTTTCTTTGGCCGAAAAAATGCTTTTAAAAGTTTAAAAAAAAGCCTCTGATGATCACGTGGCTCATCTGGGATCGTCAGACCCCTTTAAAAGCATTTTTTCTACAACCTCTTTGGCCGAAGAGGTTGTAAAAAAAAGCTTTTAAAAGGATCTTCTGGCGATCCCAGCTGAGTTGCCTGATCGCCAGAACCTTTTAAAAGCATTTTTTACAACCTCTTCTGTTCTGGCGATCAGGCACCTTAGCTGGGATTGTCAGAACCCTTTAAAAGGTTTTTTTCCTCTGGCGATCCTAGCTGAGTTGCCTGATCCTCACAGGCTTTTAAATGTATTTTTTATAACCTCTTCAGCCCAAGAGATTGTAGAAAAAACGCTTTTAAAAGTATAAAAAACCCCAAAAAATTTGGCCACGCCCACTCAGTCACATTACCCCCACAACCACCAAGCTACGCCCACAGAACCAGTAATAACAAATTTTACATTTCACCCCTGGAATAAGCTCTATTCTTCCTGGAAAAATGTGAATACAGAGGTTTAGTTGTTTTGATTTTCAGCAAAATAGGGTGAGATTTACAATAAGCAAACTCATCAGAGGAAGGTGCTACAATTCCTAGAAATTGGTGCAGACTTTCCAACGTTTAAGGATTTCCAATTTCTATTTTAACCATCCCTAACTCCATTATTTTGGGATGGATGTAAGAAAATATGCATAGGTCACCCAAATTGTGGATGGCTACATTGACTGATTTCTGTGCAAAAGGAAGGATGTTTGTAAGGAACTATGGGAGGATGAACTTACTATGTTTTTTCGCAAAATAAATTAGGAAAACAGATTGACAACAAATAAACATGGAACAAATAGTTAAACAGAAGGTATTTTTTAGCCTCTATGGCCATGATGGTGAACCTATGGCACGCGTTCCACAGGTGGTGCATGGAGCCATATCGGTGAGCACATGAGCGTTGTCCTACTTCAGCTGCAGCATGCATGTGCACACCGGCCAGCTGATTTTCAGGCCTTCCGGGCTCACCGGAAGTCGGGAAACAGGTTGTTTCCAGCCTTGGGAGGGCCTTGGGGGTATGTGTGTGGAGAAAACCGTTTTCACCCTCCCCAGGCTCCTAGAAAGCCTCTGGAGCCTGGGGAGAGCGAAAAACGGGCCTACCGGGCCCATCGTGCCATCACGTGCCAAAAGGGGGAGGAGCGCGGGGGGGTTGCGCAGACATGCGCAGGGGGGCGGGGCACATTGAATTACAGGTATGGGCACATGTGAGCACGACACCATCCCCCACACTCCCCCGCTTTTGGCAGGCAATGGCAAAAAGGTTAGCCATCACTACTCTATGGTTTCTCCCATTCTTTAAGTTGTTTGACAGTCTGATCTCAAATTTGAAGGCAAGCTTATCAACCACTATATCCAAGAATCTTTTCCTCCTGACTCTACTATGGTGTTTGTTTTTATCTTAATGTGGCTTCTCTATTTCCCTCCCTTTCAATGGGAGTAAGCTTTGGAGAAAAAAATAGAACTTGATGTAGAATCAGAATCAAAATGGAGCAAATTCAAATCTGCCTACTGCTTCCTAACTAAACAACCATTTAAAATTCTTTAGCTTCAGGTCATGATTATTAAATTTGATGCACCTCCTTAGACACATAGATAACACATTTTATAACATGTTGGTATTATACTTTTCTGTACTGGGAAAAAAAAATCTTCTCTGAAAAAAAATCATTTATTAACTATTAAATTATACTTTAGTTCTCTGCCGCAGCCTAATTTGCAAACAATTTGGCCCACTCAGTGACTCCATCATGAAATGGATTTTTAATAGTGTGTTCCGTTTTGTGAAATCGCTCCATCTACCCATCTCTTTTCTCAGATCTACTTGCCTCTTGCAAAACAAACATTAGGATAATTCTGGTGCAAGTTGACTTTGCTCCTTTTTTTGTCGACGCTGAGATCACTTTGTTGGAAGTCTGCTGCATGTTGAAAGGTAGTTTGTTCAAATACAGATGCTGCCTGTGTCAAGGGTTTCTTTCTTTTCCCCTCCTCTGCTGTCTCTGAGTGCACAGGCAAATATTGATCCTCTATTGAGCTCCAAGAAGAGGGCTTTGCAATCACAATGCCTTGAGGTGGAGGCTGAGAAGGGTCCCAGAGCTGAGGACTTTCTGAATACTAGAGGCCTCTTATTTGCTGATTAGGCAGTGCTTGACTTGACACTAATCCTTTTCAGTGAGGTGGCCAAGGAGCTTTCATTTTAGCCCTTTTCTAATTAAAAGTGTTTACAGACAAAAGCTTTTGTTTATCCAGTGTTAATTATAAAGGGCTTTCCTTTCAAGCATGCAAGGCATTTCCTGTCATTCTTTCACTATCATCTGCAATCTTTTCTGCAAATCAATTCTTCATTAGGGCTTAGACCGCCAAGCGAAAGGGCAAAAAGAGTCACATAGAGAAACCTGAAATGAACCTCACCTTGTTCCATACACCATATATATACACACACACACCCCACCCACCAATCTCATGTGCACACAGAAGTTGAGGTTCAGATTTGTTCTGTTTACATGTCTGTCACACTTGAGAGCCTGGACATTTCTGCCATCTCAGACAGGCCAAAATTGGCTGGAATTAAAAAAAAATAATTAGAAAGGTAATTTAAATTCCCTAGTTTCATTAGGATGATCCAGGATGTACTTGTACCACCCAAAAGGAATTAAGGGTTTTAAAAATGGAAGTCATATAACTGAGGGATCAAATCAGAACATTCTGATTGGTTGGGATTTTTTTTTTGTTAAACCTTAACCCACTAAAGCTCTTAGACTAATATCTACATGCCAGTAGGAAATTAAGGAAGTTAATATGTGGCTCACCTTCGACTGTAGTAAGAATAAGATGCATGTGGCATCAGATATTGCAGAAATTTAAGTTGGTTCATCTTTCATCTCCACATCATGCCTTCATTAGAGCATAAGCATGAAATAACTATACGATATATAAGCATATATATAAGCATAAGCATGAAATAACTATATGAATTGGATACAATCAAAGGGAACATTAGGACAGGAACGGTAGGCACGCTGGTGGTCTTATGCACGCCCCTTACAGACCTCATAGGAATGGGGTGCAGTCAATAGTAGATAGATTTTGGTTAAAGCTTTGGGGATTTTGGGAAGAGACCACCGAGTCGGGTAGTGCATTCCAGGTATTAACAACTCTGTTACTGAAGTCATATTTTCTGCAATCAAGATTGGAGCGGTTAACATTAAGCTTAAATCTATTGTGTGCTCGTGTATTGTTGCGATTGAAGCTGAAGTAGTCTTCAACAGGAAGGACATTGTAACAGATGATTCTATGAGTTACACTCAGGTCATGTCGAAGGCGGCGGAGTTCTAAATTTTCTAAACCCAGGATTTCAAGTCTGGTGGCATAAGGTATTTTGTTGTTTACAGAGGAGTGGAGAACTCTTCTTGTAAAATATTTCTGGACAAGCTCAATTGTATTAATGTCTGAAATGAGGTATGGGTTCCAGACAGGTGAGCTGTATTCAAGAATTGGTCTAGCAAATGTTTTATATGCTCTGGTTAGTAGTGTAGTATTTCTGGAGAGAAGCTACGCAAGATTAAGTTTACAACTCTTAAAGCCTTTTTTGCGATGTAGTTGCAGTGGGCTCTGGCACTTAGATCATTTGATATGAAAACTCCAAGGTCTTTAACAGGGTGGGGGTCATCTACAAGGTAATGTCCATCGAGCTTGTATTTAGTGTTCAGATTCTTTTTTCCAATGTGTGAGACAGAGCATTTGCTGGTTGAGATGTGGAGTTGCCAAATTTTTGGCCATTCCGACACAAAGTCAAGGTCTTTTTGGAGGGTAGCTGTATTGTTGGTAGTGTTAAATAGTTTAACATTGTCAGTGAAGAGAACACAATTACTTATAATACGTTCTTCTGGGCCAACTGATTAAATTGGTTTGATAAAAGGCCCCAAAGCAACATGCTGGCTATGCTAGCTGGAAATGATGATGGTTGTAATTCAACACATCTGGAGGGTATCATTTTGGGGAAAGTTACTGTAAAGCAAGAATGCTCCCTTAACATTCCTAACGTATTGTCCTTTATTGCTCCCAAGATAGTGCAGTAATTCTTTTAGGAACCTGGCACTTTCATGGGTAGTTAAGGATGTGATCTGAGTAGATAAAATGCAAACAACTTTAGCTGCAACAAAGTTAGCTTTTATAGAGGTTAAGGATCTGTTCCAAAAGCTCCATACATTCCAAGGTTAAAATCCTGAATTTCTTTTTCTTATTCTTTCGATGAAACCATGGCCTGTTTATAGCTTTTCTGGGTAATCTCATATGGTCCCAGCTTCTCATTTTTCTACCCTGCCAGTTCTGACCTTGACAAACATAGCAAAACTCAGATGAGATTATTGACTTTTAGAAGCATGAATTTGAACTAATACATTAATATGAAGAGATTATATACAGTAGCACTATTGTTTTATTTATTTACTTATTGAACTTCTACCCACCCATCTCACTGAAGTAACTCTAGGAAGCTTACAGTAAAAATTCCATGTAAAACATTAAAACAGTAAACAAACAGTAAATTTAAAGTTCAGTTATACTGCACATCTTGAGGGTAAAATTTAATTTAGTATTAGATCTTGACAATTTGTTAACACCAGTGGTGAGTTGTCCCCGTTTTGAACCGGTTCTTGCAAACTGCTAGAAAAACCGGGGGGAGGCTACGCCCACCGACCCCGATGTCATCAGGAAGCGTGATCCCGCTGTGAATTGGTCGCAAAGGTAAGTAGAACCCACCCCTGGTTGAGACCTTTTCTGGGAATCTGCATGGGGTTTTATTATGGAGTTTTGAACTCCCTTGTGATCCTCTAGTAGTAGTTGTGATCTAAGCTGGTACCCCCAAAGCAATTGAAATGAATAAGCTTCTGAATAGCAGTCTCATGCCAAATTATACATAGCAAAAAAAATTTGCTTTAGGTTTTTTTATATTATAAATTATTGAATCATCATCATCTTTTAAAGACCCCATAATCCCTTGCAGGATGGACGCTGGACAACTGAATGGAGCTAGCATGGCTGGATGCCCTTCCTGTCACCAATGTGGGATTTTGTTCAGCAGATATAAACTCATTGTGCCCAGAGAGAGAAATATCTGCCTCTTATTTATTTATTTATTTATTTATTTTTATTTATTTATTTATTTGTCATAACAATATATACAAGCGTTACATAAAAGGTTATAAATATATGAACGTACATATGAGGAGAAATGAGGTACTAAAAACGTGTATATACATAGGGAAAGAAACAGTAGGACAGGAACGGTAGGCACGTTTGTGCTCTTATGCACGCCCCTTTAGAGTCCTCTTAGGAAAGTGGTGAGGTCAACCGTGGACAGTTTTTGAGTGAAACCTTTGGGGTTATGAGAAGAAACCACAGAGTCAGGTAATGCATTCCAAGTATATACAATTCTGTTACAGAAATCGTGTTTTCTGCAATCTAAACTGGAGCAGTTGACATTGAGTTTGAATCTGTTTGTAGCTCTTGTGATATTGTTATTGAAACTAAAAAAGTCATTGACAGGAAGGACATTACAACGGATGATTTTATATGCTAAACCCAGATCCAGTCGAAGGCGACGAAGTTCCAAGTTTTCTAGACCCAAGATATCAAGTCTGGTGGAATAAGGTATTTTATTAGTTTCAGAGGAATGGAGAATTCTTCTCGTAAAATACCTTTGGACACGCTCAACTGTGTTGATGTCAGATATATGGTAAGGGTTCCAGACAGGAGAGCAGTAATCAAGAATTGGCCTAACAAATGTTTTATATGCTCTGGTCAGTAGCGTGGTGTTTTTTGAAAAGAAGCTACGTAAAATTAAGTTGACAACTCTTAGAGCCTTCTTAGCTATGTAGTTGCAGTGGGCTTTGGAACTTAAATCGTTAGATGTAAAAACTCCAAGGTCTTTGACAGGGTGGGGTCATCTGAGGCAATGTCCATCAAGCATGTACTTTGTGATTGGGTTCTTTCTTCCAATGTGCAAGACTGAGCATTTACTGGTTGAAATTTGTAGTTGCCAAATTTTAGACCAGGCAGATAGATGATCAAGGTCCTTTTGAATTGTGGATGCATTGTCAGTGGTGTTGAAAAGTTTGACATCATCAGCAAAGAGAACACAGTTACTTGAGATATCAATACAAAGATCATTTATGTATATTATAAAGAGAGTAGGTCCAAGAACGCTGCCTTGAGGAACACCACTCTTGACAGGAACAGGATTTGAAAGAGCATTACCAATTTTAACTATTTGTTGTCTGTTTGACAAAAAAGCAGATATCCAGTGGTGTAAGGGTCCTGAAATGCCATAGGATTTTAATTTTAGGAGAAGTTTATCATGTACTACTGAGTCAAAAGCTTTGCAGAAGTCTATGTATATTGCATCTATTGATTTACCTAGATCAAGATTAGTAGTCCATAGGTTTTACAGTAGAGAAGTTGTAGATTGCATGATAATTTTTCCTGAAGCCAAATTGTTTATTTGAGAGAAGGTTGTGCATTTCTAAGTGTAAGGTAATGGATTGGTTGATGATGGATTCCATAACCTTGCAGGCGACGCAACATAGGGAGATAGGTCTATAATTATCAACTAAGCTGGGGTCGCCTTTTTTGAAAACTGGAATGACTGTGGCTAGCGACCAGAGACTGGGAAGGGAACTGGTTCTAAAGGCTATATTAAAGATTATACTTAGGGGTTCTGCTAGATTACTAGAGAGTTTTTTAAAAAAGTAAGCACAAAGACCATCAGGTCCAATGGATAGAGATGGCTTCAATTTACTTAGAGCTTTACCAACATTTTCTTCTGTAAAATCAACAATTGTTAAGTTGTCATGCTCATTGATTGTACAAATTTGGAATGTTGGATGAGTGCCATCACTGTTGACAAAAACTGATGCAAAGAATTTATTAAAGAGGTTTGCTCTAGATTCTTCATCATTGTATTCATTGCCATCAGGATCTTTTAGAGGTGGCATGCGTCTAGAGTTTTAAGCTTGTTGTTGACAAAATTATAGAAGGCACGACTGGAATTTGTGCAGAAGATCCTCTTCTTGTTTGGTGTGGTAATTTGTGCATTCAGTTTTTATTTGGTTGCATATAGTTCTGTAGCGTTTTTTAAAATTAGCTACATAGCCCTTTTTGTTTCTTTTCCAGAGGGATCTTTTTTTAGATTGAAGCTTTTTTATTGATATGGGTAGTTTGCTTTTCCTAATCTTGATGGTAGTTAGTGGTACATATAGTTCGATGACTCTGTTGATTTCGAGTAGAAAAACTCTATAGTGGTCTTCAGCAGTTATACAGGTTGAGAACAGATTTTGCCAGTCTAGAAATGAAAGATCATTGTTTATAGAGTCATAATTGGCTTTTTTGAAGTTGTATCCTCTTCCTAGGATCGAACTCACAGCCTCCTGATTGTGAGGCGAAATTAAGCATACTGTATGTAGTTTCTCAGTAATGTATTTTCATTGTTAAAGAATTATGTTAGTATGTATTCTACTATAACCCTTCATACAAGTTTTTATATAGACATGCTTTGAGCAATGGAAGCAATCAATACAATATTTATATATAGTTTTGATTTTCTTAGATTTTATTACAAATTCCATAATATGTAAGCTTTTTTTTTAAAAAAAAAATGGAGATAGGATGGATCAGACTCTTGTAAAATGCTAAAGGGCATAGTGTTGTTTACATTGTTACTATTGTTCATATCAGGTTTATATGAAAACCTAATCCAATCCAAGCCCAATCCAAGAAATGCATTTATTAGTGTGCCTGAGATAGTTTAAATAATTTTGCTGCGTTTCTATGTGAGATATATCTCCAAACTATCCTCCTTATGAACTTTAGGGCATATGATACCTAGAATTATTATATCTTCATTGGTGATTTTTGTCATATCACCTTTTCTTGCTCTTGTAGCAATTTTGCACTACAGTCATGCCTTTGCCAACTTGTTTTCTCAGTTGTCAAACACTGGAGTCCTGCTTGCTACAGCAGATGGGAGAGAAAACACTGAATAAAAGATAGAACAAGAGATATTGTATTTACCTCCATTTGCGCATCTTTACAGTTGACTTTCCCTGAGGGTATAGTCGTTATTTCCATTTTATGAAATTTTCTAGTCATCTGACAGGGGAAAGGCATTCTGAATATCCAGCAATTCAATTCATTCAGGGGTGAAATCCAGCAGGTTCTGACAGGTTCTGGAGAACCGGTAGCAGAATTTTGAGTAGTTCGGAGAACCGGCAAATACCACCTCTGGCTGGTCCCAGAGTGTGGTGAAGATGGAGATTTTGCAATATCCTTCCCCTGGAGTGGGCCAAATGGTCTCTTTCAAGTGCCAGAGGATATTTGGGAGTTGATAATAGTGTCAACATAATTTTTAAAGGGGACAATCTGAAAAGAAGTCATGCTCCTTGCTTTGCAATCTCATGCTTTTAAAACCCAGTCTGTGGAGCCTGCCGATATCTGTTGTGAGGAGGATAATCTTCAGTTCAAAGACACTTTGACTACTAATGTTTACGAGATCTTGTAATACCTGGCCCTGTGGCAAATGGATAGAAGTCTAGGATTGAATATGAAGTATATAATTTGTTTCAAAGAGGTATAGCAGCATTGATTCCACATCAAAATGTTCAAGAGAAATAGCCAATTATGTTGCATTTTGGTATTAATCTGACTGCCTCATAAATATTATAATCATGATGGAGTTTGTCTTTGCTTTTCTCCCTGCTAAATAAGCAGTGCCCAAAGAGGAAAATAACATGGGAGAAAGAAATGAAATAGGGTTGCAATAAATGGAATAATTTCCAAATGCAAGAAAAGAAGAAATGCTTTGTTTACTCAACTTGGTTACATCTACTTCAAAAGAAAGAGGATGGAATTCCACTTCATCACATTCTATCAGTCTTCTTATCCCTTCCAGCAATTCCTCCTTCTCTTTAATCCTGTGCTGGGAAGTAGGGAACAAAAGGATTCTTGGCACCAGTGGACCTGCTCCACCTGACTTTCATTTTACATTTTAAGTTTCTATTAATTAAAGTACTATTAAAGGGGCAGCTGCAAAGCAGACACTTATGAAGAGCAAATTGAAAACTAACACCTTTATTAACATGTAAGATTTTTTTCTTGTTAAAACACTACATGAGTCAATCAAATAAAATGTCTCTACCACACCTACCATATTTTTGGTGTGTGTGAATTGCTGCTGTTGAGAAAGTTTGACTATTGTTACTTTAACAAATTAACAGAGTTGGAAGGGACCTTGCAGGTCATCTAGTCCAACCCCCCACCCAAGCAGGACACCTACACCATTTCTGACAGACGACAGTGTAGTCTCTTCTTGAAGGCTTCCAGTGATAAAGATTCACTTTCCTCTCAATTTATTTTCTCTTTCACACTTTTAACACAGGTTTAAATATGTTCCCTACAAGATAATACTTAAGTCTTAGTGTTTGAATCTTTATTTTGTCAGAAGATATTTTGTTCTTAGTAGCTTATTTGTCCATTACAGTCTTAGGTTCGTTAGGTTTTGTAGCATAGGATATATGTGGATGCATATCTTTATACCTCCCAGGACATGTTCTTACAATTAAGAACCCTATAATCAACAAAAGCAATTCCAATGGAGCCAGCCATTATTTATTTTTTAATTTATTAAAAATGCAGGTAGCGCTCAATTTACAACCACAATTGAGCCCAAAATTTCTATTGTTAAGGGAGACATTTATTAAGTGTGTTTTGCCCCATTTTACGACCTTGCTTGCCACAGTTGTTAAGGGAATCATTTTAGTTGTTAAGTTAGTAACCCGGTTGATCATGAGAAGGTCGCAAAAGGGGATTACATGACCCCAGAACACAGCAACGGTCATAAATATGAACCAGTTGCCAAGTGTCTGAATTATGATCACATGATCTTGGGGATATTGCAAAGGTCATAACTGTGAAAAACGGTCATATGTCACATTTTCAGTGCTGTTGTAACTTTGAACGGTCACTAAATGAAGCATTGTAAATCAAGAACTACCTGTACATAGATGCCCATCTTATAACCAACTCTGGGCAGAAGTTTCCAAGTGGAATGGTTTTGGTGGACAATCTTGAATGATTATATAGTTTGCCATTATCGCTAATTAGGTATATGTTTCGCTCTATCATTCATCTACTGAGAATAAAGTGTTTTCCACTAACTGAAATGATTCCCTCTACCCTTAGTTTTGGACTTTTGCTTTTTTCTGTGCTAGAACAATGAAGAGCAGAGAATAGTAACGTCACCCAATCGCCAGCAATTGGGGACATTAACAAAAGCTAAAAAAAGTGAGGCTCTCTAATGTTCCTTTAAAAAAAAAAGAGTTATATTAAACCCATTCATTAGTAAAAATCAGATGTTTGCTGTAATTTTCCTTGTATTGTTTCAGATTGATTTTTCAGATGAAAGTATTTTCCATTCCCATTTTCTCTAAACCTCCCCCCCCCCCCATCATTTGCTTGTTTGCAACAACTGGTTTGGTTTCATGCTTAGAAAATGGAATCAGTTGTTTTTGAATGAAAACTAGATGAATCTCTTTGAATTGCTAAAAGCTGTAAGTATTGAACCTGTATGGAAAGAGAGATAGTAAGTGTTGCTCCTTTTCTTCCTGGATTCATGACATTACCTGTAGAGTGTCCTAGTAAGCATCTGCAGAAGGCTCTTTATAACAATTGAAAACTGATTTTGTATATAGGACCCTCTATACGTGGACCTCAGTTTATACATTTGGATAAACATATACAGCAGGGTGGGCTTCTGGGAGTTTGCAGGGGTTCAGGAGAATCTCTAGCTACGATTCTGTGCAGTTTGGAGAACCCCCAAATCCCACTCCTGCTGCCCCGCCCACCCCGCCCCTCCCAGGAGTCCCCATGTGATCCATTTTGGATGCAGGTAAGCGCACGCAGAGCCTTGGGGAAGGTGAAAAACAAGCCTACCGGAAGTTCGGGAAGCTCCAGAGGGCTCGTGGAAAGCCTCCGGAGCCCGGGTAGGGCAAAAGCGCACACACCCTCACCATGGTGCAGGAGACTGACTAGGCCATGCCCACCATGGCCACGCCCACACAGCAACTGGGCAGAGAACCCCTTGCTAAAATTTTTGAAGCCCACCCCTGATATACAGACTGGAATTAGAACTTGCTCTCCTTCTTGTGTAGCTTTAGCACTGATTTGTAGTGAACAGCTGAAATATTTCATAAGACGGAATTTGAACTCTACATATTATTTCCAAGGTAAGTGGTTTTACAGTGAAGGAGATAACTAGATGCATTCCATTTTTTCCCCTTTCCAGAACCAATTGGTCACATTCTGTACTATTTTGATAAATATGTTCTCAGGCCCACTTGAGAAATTCATTCCCTTTACTTTTTGTATTCAGCCTCGTTATCTTTCCCTTTTTTAAAAATAAGAGAACAACAATAATAGCATTTTTCCAATCATCAAAGCACCCTACCCACCCACACAGAAAAAATAAACAAGTTGCATAACCACATTAAAAAAACAACACATCCATTTGGATACAAATACCTTAAAAGATTTTTGCTCCTCCACTCCCAAATCATTTTATCACTTTAATTCTTACTTCTAGCTATTATGGTGGAGACTGCTGGCTTAGTCTTCTTTATGTACTTTCAAAAAATCTACTTTCATCAAAATCCTTTTTTCTCCCTCAATCTTTCTAAAAGTACATTTAGCTATATTTTTCTCTTTTTAAACATATTTACACTATCATTCTCTCATCTTTTCCATTCTCATTCATTCTTGGATCTCCAAATGCTTTTTAAAAAAATGTAAACTCTTTGTCTTGTTCCCAGCCATCCATTCATGTTGCCTAATTGCATTTTTCCCCTAGATCAAGTTAATTCAGAATATTGCATAATTTTTCTCCAACGTTCTTCCATTACCTCCAGCCACTGGAGTGTAACATGCATTTTCTGAAAATGCAATATAAATGCAATATATATGGAGCAAGAGTGAATTAGAGAGGGAGGAGGGATGCAGTATTTCTCAAATAAAAACGTTATGTGAAGAATTCAGTACAGTAATGACTATACAGACATTATATACAATTTCTCTGGAATGAAATAAGACATTGCATTTTGATATATTTGGAGATCTCCATTCCGGTTTGTTTTGTTTGTATAGGATGCAGTGTTATCAGTATTTATTCTTCTGCATAAAACTGATTTTAAGGTGAACATAGAAATTGCTAATATAGCTGTAATTTATCAATTTTCTGTACAAATATCTGAATTTTGGCAAAGGGCTCAGTGGATTAGTCGTTTTATTGGTACATAGCATGATTGTCCAATCTTTTGGCTTACCTGGGCCACACACTGAATGAAGAGCAATTGTCTTGGGCCACTTATAAAATATATATTATACTTTTGTTGTTGTTGTTAGTTGTGAAGTCGTGTCCGACCCATCGCGACTCCCAGGGACAACGTTCCTCCAGGCCTTCCTGTCCTCTACCATCTCCTGCAGTCCATTCAAGTTCATACCTACTGCTTCAGTGACTCAATCCAGCCACCTCCTTCTCTGTCGTCCCATTCTTCTTTTGCCCTCAATCTTTCCCAGCATTTGGCTCTTCTCCAGTGAGTCCTTCCTTCTCATTAGGTGGCCAAAATATTATAGTTAATGTATATAAATAGCAAACTTTCTTGTGAGCCCATATTAGTAGCTGTCCAGAACTGCATGCAGTCCATGGGCTATGGGCTGGATATACCTAGATATACCTGGCATACTTAGATGCTAAGAAATTAGCAACTTTACCATCTCTAACACTAACTACAGCTGACAAAACCTTTCATTTTAATTGTTACAGTGATCACAGTATGACATCATTCTAGGGCAAGAATCCCCAACTCCTGGGCCACGGTCTGAATAGGCCATTGCCTATTCAGAACCAGGCCACACAAGAGGCAGGGTGGCATGCACCCTGAGCTATGAGTGCTATGTGTGCTATGTGCGTATGTACCAGCTCACCACTCACACAGCCAGGTTCCCCTCTCCTCTCACCCCGGCTGGGTCACCAAGCAAAGGTTGGGGACCACTGTTCTATGCATTCTGAATAACTGAAATATTAGTCTTCTCTGAGAATGCTAATGGGCTCTTTGCTAGGCTTTAATAAACAAATCTTCAAACCTACTTCAGGTTCTGCAAAAGTTCATACTTTTGGTACCAATTAAAATATATAGCCTCAATGTAGAATTATGCCAATTCATTTTTGTTCCATTTTCTTCATATGTAAGATGTTCCTTATCTTGCAATAGCAAACCACATTATATAAATTTACAAAATTAATTTCATCTTCAGTAGTTTCACCCCTCCTTAAATACAGTCCAAATATGATTTCCCTTTATGTAAAACCTCCAGTACGCTTTTAGCTTTGCTCAGTAATTTATTGACAGGAAGTGGAGAATATGACATGTTTATATGGATGTAATATCTTTAATATGAAACTAGTTGCTGTTTAATTGCAAAGGTCAAAGACCTTCATTTAATGTGTGTTGAATACAATTTATGAGTTTCCAATTTCCCAGACATATGTCACAGACCTGGTGCTACACTGAGGTGACTAGCATTCCATTATAATTTAATTTCCTTCCATAAATGGTTTCATTAAAAATCAGTTATTCAGGCTAAAAAAATATTATGTCAGTAGGAAAATCTAAGGACTTAGGCACAGTTTTTCCCTGAGAAATAAAGAAAATTCACACTATTTGGTGAAGTGTAAATATAGCTACTGGAAAGGCAATGGGTGTTTTAATTCTCCACTGTTGAGCCCCTTGGAGAGATTATAAGAAGTAATTTTTGCATGCCATCTTACCTCAGTGAAATATCTTCAGTCTTTATAATTCCCTCCAATAAATGAGAGGGGAAATTTGGAAGCTGAATCATATGAAGAGCATTTATGGGTAAAGTTGACCAATCAATATATTTAGCCCAAAGAAGAGAAGGGTGAGGGCAGATGTGGATATTGCAAGACATGATTTTTAAAAAATTTTCTTTATTTAGGATTTGAGGGGAACTTAAAACCATGTGATGTTTCTTTCAATGTTTCTGATTAGATTTCTTCATTATTATTGCCTCATCTGCCCTGGATGTCTCACTGGAAACCAAGTAAGATGGGGGAGAGGAAATATTTCTTAATCATTTTGGTGCCCTTTCACCATGATATGTCTGGCATTTATGAAAGGCCAGGAGACTTTGTAGTCAAAACCTGTTGCTCATTTCAGTTGTAAACAAGGCAAAGCTAAAGGCAAACCTTACAAACAATGCAACTCACTACGTGAGGTTCTTCTGTCTTAATATAAAAATAAGGTATATATCTTGATCTGTTATCTGAAATAGCCTCATCTTTCTACCTTCATAGCTGTAACTACGAAGTTAGTTCAATCCTAACGTCAATAGGATTGAAATAGCTTGCTATTTATTCTTCATTCATTTCCAAACTCTTCATATGAAATGATTTTGACTCAACAAAACAGTAAAAACACACTGTGATTAATTTGAAATACTTTTATATAAAAATTGATGCTTTTCAAAGGTTTTTTTTCTCACTATTTTCTATTTCAATATCTTGTTACATGAAACAACTAATGAGAACTATATTATTTCATACAGAAACTCTCATTTCAAACAGAAATTATCAATTCACTGTAAAAAGTTTTTGTTTTAATGTAGTTAATGTTGTAATACATTTCTGCATTAAAACTCATTATGCCTGTTAGAAATTATTGCTTTTTCTTACATTGCAGTGAGTTTTATGTGTGAAAAGATTGTTTGAGCATAATCGGGATGGACTAAAAACATCCAAGCATCTAATTCCACTTAGTTTTAGATAAAACCAAACATAATACGAGCATCTAGCAAGTCTTAATACCAATGGAGCTGTGTATGTGCACATGCCATGTGCTTGCCACTCACACATGACACCCCTCTACCCTGTGCCAGGCCAGGATGCCAAGCTGGAAAGGTTGGGGACCACTGTTCTAGATGCTTTGGGTTTCAATATTCAAAAAGCATGGCCAATGGGAAGGGTTTGGGTTAAGTCTTCACTTTTCTTACCTCTACTTAAACTATAGTTTTTGCAAGATACTTAAACCATTGTTAATATTTGTGCAGGAAAGGCACAGTTTCAGGCAATAGTTTCGGAGCCACCTTGTTTTGTTTTCATAAAGAAGCTATGGATTCAGAATTTTTAATTCCAGTTGGTTCGTTCCTCTCACTCCATTCAAGCATTTGTTTTAGATTAGCGATAGTCCAACTCTGAGGCTATTTCAACACTATTTAAAAGCATTCTAACACTCCCCTAGGCAGTGTTGGATTTTCCATGCATGTCCAGAAGCCTAAAATATCACTAAATATTTCTGAAACCTGGAACAAAATATGCTCAAGGGATAGTTTATTTGCTGATTAATGTCACCTTATTCTCTTTCACGATTAAAGCCTGTTTTAGATATATTTTTTCCTTAAAATAGCATTCATTTATATACCCATTCTTTATAAGTACATTTTTAATGTTGATTTCATTTTTAAGAATAACACTTGTTATTTTTGGTGGCAGAAGCAAAACATATTTCTAAATTGCTGCCAGCTGCAATTTTTATGTACCATATAAAAGCTGCCTTTAAAAGAGTAGTATCATCTACCAGCTGTTTGTTTTCCTCTAGATGATCTCCAAGTGATGCAAATTCAGAGTCAGTAGCCATTTAGGAAAACAGTTCCACCAGCATCAGAACGGTTGATGCACTAGGTGGTTTGCATGGCTACTATGGTCACATTAAGCAGTATAAAATTTATATGTGGTTGAATCACTATTGGGATGAGAACCTTCCTAGAACATATTATACTGTAAGGTTTTTCTCCAGGAAGAGTTTTGCATGAAGACTTTGCATATGGGATGAAAAAAGAGCATCAGATTATAATTGCTATCTAATTTTTTAATTTTAATTTAATTAATTTTTTCATTAATTTGGGAGTGGCAATTTTTATAAAGAGAAAAGAGACATTATATACTGTATTGAACATGTGTGCTTATCAAAAGTATTTATCAGGCCCCATAAACAGTTTATTGTATAAATTACATTAAATGTTTGCATCGGCTGCCATCTTCTTCTAAACCAGCGGTTCTCAACCTGTGGGTCGGGACCCTGTTGGGGGTCGAATGACGATTTGCCGGGGTCGCCTAAGACCATCGGAAATATGGGAAGTATACTTGCGAGTCAAAGAATCGTGCTACAATGGTTGACTCCACAAGCCAGCTGCAGGCTCTTCAAATCGCTAGCCGAATTCAGCTTCAGGCGCGATGAATTAAAAAAGAGAGAAATCTTTGCTCTGATGTCTCCCTCTCAAGCCAGCTGCAATCACTCCCAATCACTAGCCTAATCTGGCTTCAGGCACGATAAACTTAATAGGGGAGGAGTCTCCACTTTAATGCCTCCGTCCTCAAGGCAATTGCAAGCAGTTCAGATCGCTGTGTCTGACTTCAGGCACGATAAATTCAAAACAAAAATAATTTTATGGTTGGGGTCGCCACATTGTGGGGAATTGTATTAAAGGGGTCGCCACATCGTGAGGAATTGTATTAAAGGGGTCGCAGCACTATAAAGGTTGAGAATCACTGTTCTAAACGCTTCCTTTTTTGTTTGTTTCATGACCTTTGAACATTTCTAAGTACAGCAACATTTTCTTTGGGGTAAAAAATAATGAAACATATTGTGATAGATCCTTGGAGCCTGATGTTTGGTACAACATATAGCTATGTATCAGTGGTGAAATCCAGCAGGTTCTGACAGGTTCTGAAGAACCGGTAGTGGAAATTTTGAGTAGTTCGGAGAACCAGCAAATACCACCTCTGGCTGGTCCCAGATTGGGAAGGGAATGGGGATTTTGCAGTATCCTTCCCCTGGAGCGGGGTGGGAATGGAGATTTTGCAGTATCCTTCCCCTCCCACGCCCACCAAGCCACGGCCACAGAACCGGTAGTAAAAAAATTTGAAATTTACCACTGGTATTTATGTATGTATGCATGTAAAAAAGTAATCATGCTCATGCTGATTAGATTTGGTTGCTTTGGACAGTAGGTATAATGTATGAAATTTGTATATTTGTAATTTATATTTGTAATTTCTCTAATGTTTCTCTAATGTGTGTGTGTGTGTGTGTGTGTGTGTGTGTGTGTGTATGAAACCTTAGAGAATATTTATACCACTATTAATGTTAAATATTTGAGGGGAAATTCATTCCATAATTATAAATGAAATCCTTTAGGATAAAAATTAATTTCTCCATGAAAATTCTGGTCTCTAAATATGATTTTATATCACAGTTTGGAAAACATAGTGTGGGACTTTCTAGACATCAATGGAAAGGCAGTCAAGGTAATATCCTAGCTCCAGGAGTCTCTGCTTTTAATTTAGGCCAAATCCAAAGTTTCCCCATGCTTATGTCGACAAAAAATTAATATGTCTTCCATTAACATTCATCTTCATTTTCTTGATACCTCCTGTTCCCAAAGGTTTCATGTTGAAAAAAAATGCTGATCAGCTGATAAATTTTAGTACTAAGCCATTCTTTGTGAGGTGTCATTCTCTCTTTTATTATCCTTGCACATTTCAAAACATAGAATTGTTCTTCCATTTGGTTTGTTGTTCAAAGGGAACTGGGTCATTGACAGCAGGCATACAAGTTTAAATATTTCATCAATTTCAATAAATCTTATTCAGACTATCTGGGATATACCTGGGATATGCCAAACACATGGACAAAATACAACCTGATATTATGTTATAATCTGATCTGGAGACACGCTTTCATTAGGACAGTTTGCATAGCTTCCAGGCACAAAGCAAAAATAAGGCTATCCAATAAATATAGAAATGGCAAAATTTATGTATAAAACAAGAGAGCGTGCTTTTCTATTACTATGAAAGGGACCTCTTTTTCAGAATTTGCAATGTTAATTATACTACAGTCATTCCCATGACCTTGCAATTTATTCAACATTTCTGAGAAACAAAGTAACAGCCCTCCAATCTGTACCATTTAATAAAGTGAGTGAGGCAAATGGAAAAACATGGAAAGAAAGTAAAATATATGCCAGATAAGAGGAGAGAGAAAGGGAGGGAGGGAGGGAGGGAGGAAGGAAAGAAGAAAGAAAGAGAAAGAAAGAAAGAAAGAAAGAAAGAAAGAAAGAAAGAAAGAAAGAAAGAAAGAAAGAAAGAAAGAAAGAAGGATGAATAGTTGTGTGTACAAGTCATAAAACAATGCAAGCAGTGTTTTAGAGTACCATCCACAATTGTTTAAAGGACTTTTTCTACAGTGTGCTAGCCTAGAGAATCCTGTCTGTGAACTCTTCATTCCCATGCTTTCCAGAATTATGCTTCATCATCTACTGGCCCAAGTTATATCACTGCAAGCAGTGCTTATAGTTATTGTTATTGGAAACAGTCTTGTAAGACTCCAGGCTTTTTCAACTTACTGATTGTGAATTCTAGGATTTATAATCCAAAATATTTTTCCAGGTGCTCTGAGAGAAAAAGTTACTCTCTGGACTCATTTTAACAGGGATTGAGATCAATCGTTTTTGAAATGAAATAACTGTTGATTAGCCTATCTTGGAAAATAAGTGCGAGAATATAACCTTTTACTTTCATCTGATTTTTCAATGCGTTTCTTGACATTGGGCATGATATCTTACTGGACCTCCTCCTTGCATTTGCAGGATTGATCATTGTGGGTAGTCTTTAGCAATCATTTTTGATTCCTTAGCTAAAGATTCTATCCTTTCTCTGTGGCCATTTTAAATCTATAAATAGATTTATTTACCTGTAAATAAGAATTGCATTATATATGCATTCATTAAAAAATGGTAAGTTGTGTCCATTAATTAAAACCTTACTATTTTGAAATAACAGCCTCGGCAAACCAACCAACAAAAATGTTCATCTAATCTTAAATTTTATTCACTTTTGATTTTTCCTAATTCCTCAGGCATGCATTTCTTAACATTAAATGTGGTGTCTTTTTTTCAAGCGTGATCCTTCTCGTAAAATGATTCTTCTTTTTGTATATTTGAGCAGAAAGCAACATTTTATATTAATATAGATGGGTATATTTTTTTGTAGAACTTCAGGAACTTCAGGAAATGGATGGCTCAGAGCTGTCCTGCTCCTGTATGGAAGTACTGTTTTGACATACCAAATCCAATCATTTGGAAGCTCTTTCCTTTTTTCTTTTTTTTTTTAACCTTTGGGATAAGAACTCACGATTTTGGTACATTTTAAGAGTGATGATTTCTTTCATTGCAGCTTGTACATAATTTGTTAGGTTCCCCCCCCCCCCATCCCCCCGCTTAGCTTTTGTATGAATCTTGCCTTAAGCATCAGAGAATTCTAAGAAAAGTGAGCTTTTGGTACTGGTAAATGCATTTGCATATAAGATGACGCCAGCTAAATTTTGGCTAAAGTTCAAAGATTGATATTTCCTGTAAAGTGCTGGCAGTATTAGCCTCTGTGTCACTGAAGCTTGACATGTGTCAGTGTTTCCATTATAAATGTATTTTGGAGAGCAAAAATAAAATCTGATTATTTTTTTTAAATCCAACCTCAATAGTGAACTGTTAAAGGAATTGGCTCTAGCTGGCAAACAAACTGAAGCCAATTTGCATGGCATATCAGTCACTGGGTGGGCCTTGAGGGTGCCAATCCAGTACTATTTTCTGCTTTCTCAGCTCATGAACCATGTGGCTTCCTGGATGGTTGTTGAGAGAGAAAAGGAAAGCTGGAAGGAAAAGGAAATATTTGTCAGAAGAACCAGATGAGATGAGAGAATTTAATGGATCTAGATGAAAACCCTGTTTCCATATCCATTTTTGCCAATTTCCCTGCTTTTGTTTCTTGTTCAACACTTCGTTTCTTGTTTTTGGAACAGATACAGATAGTCATGGCATAAATATGATCTGTCAAACTGAAGGCTTCCTTAATTGATCAATCAACCAATGCTTTTAAAGAAAGTCTATGGCACTTAAGAATTCTTGACTTATATAAGAAGCTACAGTGGAAAATCATTGTTAGGATACCGGTCAAAGTGGGAAGCGGGGAAACCTCAATGACAATTATTTCCACTGCATCTTGTTTTCTGCATTCCTTTCAGTAGAATTTTTCCTTAGCATCTGGAAATATCTTACTTTAGAGTAGATAGAGCAATCAAAATGAAATTTAGACAATGCCCTGCCAACTATGGGACGTTGATGTAATTTGGATCTATAATCATCACCAGCATTTTATTCTAAAATATACATTTTCATATACATTGTAGGTTGTTTTGTTTTAGAGACAAGAACTGTAGCATAGAACTCATGTGTAAAAATTATGTGGCAGTTGTATTTCGGGTGGGACTGTGATCCAGAAAATGCAAATGTGGTGGGTTGTCGTCTTTTAAAAATGCTGAATTAAATCTGTCATGTTGTCTTTTTCTAATCAGTGCTTATTAACATATGTGCAGAACATTCTGTACTTACAACCATTCATTTAGTAACCATTCAAAGTTACAACAGCACTGAAACAATGACTTACAACTAGTCCTTGCACTTATGACCACTTCAACATCTCCAGGGTCACATGATCAAAATTCAGCCACTTGGCAACTCAACTGCACGTATTTATAAGCAAAGTCAATGGGGGAAAATTCATGACTGCATGGTTCTCTTAGCTACAGTGATTCACATAATAACCATGGCAAGAAAGATAGTAAAATTGGGCAACTCACTATCTTGTTTAACAATAGAAATTCTGGTCTCGATTGTGGTTATAAGTCAAGAACTTATTCCTTTTTCTCTTATCCTGTACTTTCCATTAGTTTAGACTTCCTCATCCTGGTGCTCTCTACAGACAGTTGTGGATGGGAATTCTGAGAGTTGAACATTTGAAGGGCACCAAATTAGGAAATGGTGCATTAGATGAAGACATTGGGATCTTTGGGAAAGTTTGGGATCTTTTCTTTCTTTTCTTTTTGAAAGAGGTCTTTTGCTCATATGCCAGTTTTTATGTTTAATGTCTTTTCCACCTTTCATTTAAATCTGGACCTTGAAATCAAAGATCCATTCTCACCTGCAGGTGCAAATATTACTGCTTTGCATCAACGCAGTGCTTATGAGGATATATCATTAATGAAACCAAAAGCTAGGATTCAACAATTTTTTATAGGCAAACTTAGAGTCAGCTGCCCATTAACTTTCTGAGTGCAACAATATTTGAAGAACGGCAGTGTGCTTATACAGCTGCGACATAGCCTGACTCATAAATTCTAACTAGCCATGATCTTTAAAATAGAAAGCACTGTTTATCTGAAAGTATTAAGAGTGAAATTACTTAGGTCATATGTTCAGAATAGCGTAGGATGAATATTGCAAATATTACATGTATACAGTATGTTTATGAGCTTCGTTCTTTTGATTGCTAAGCTTGGAAATAGTTGCATCTATTAGATGATAGATGATATACACATTTCTAATTTTTATGTATAGTCTGTTTTTACTCTGAAAACTTTATCACATTGTAAATATCTCAATCTGCTTTCACAACCAGCCTAACAGAAAAGTTAGTTGTTAGCAAAGTACCTCTTGATACTCTAGGGTTAAAATTGAGATTAAGATTTTATGCAGAGGCATGCCTTGTTGAGATTTTTTATAGTGCAAATCAAAGCTTTGATCCATATTCCTAATTGTTCTTTGCAGGTTGCTTCTCTTCATAAGAGTAAGTGCTAGTAAATGCAATATCTAGAGATTCAAAACTCAATTTTTGAGGATGCTGCTTTTTGTATCCATGTTCATAATATCCAAGCAGTTCATAAAAGGTTTGTTCTATGCATTTGTCTATTTGGCTAGAATACATCTTCAAAGTTTTGTGAAAGGATTTTTCTTAGATCTACCTGGAAGTACCAGCAATTGAATCTGATTCCTTCAGTCAGCAAAACAGTTCTGTCACTGAATGATAATGGCTTGGCTATTGTGGTCCACCAGCAGCCTGCGGAGCTGGCAGCAGAGTTGGACAGTGAGAAGGCTGGGGAAGACAATGGGTCAGTCCTGGAGTCAGGGAAAGGCCCGGACGAGGGCTCTTCATCAGAGGCAGAGATGGGGCCAGGGCCATCTGGCAGTGATGCGCAGACTCCAGAGCCTCCAGAGGTGGACAGCAGAGAGGCAGAGGAACAGGAGGAGCCTGTTCCTAGTGCACGCATGTGAAGAGCTGCCAGAAGGCAAGAGCAGCTAAAGCAAAAGGGAGTAAGGCCAGGAGATGATTGGCCCCTTCCATAAGGCTTAAAAGAGCAGCAACGGCTCTTAGGTTCTTTGTAGGAAAGCAGTGTTGCTACAATTGTTTCTTGTCGGCATCTCCTGTTTCTGAACTTTGTGGGGTTCTTACCAAGAAAAGCCTTTGCAGGGTGCCAAAGAAGACAAAGGTGTGATAATATAATATAATATAATATAATATAATATAATATAGTATAGTATAGTATAGTATAGTATAGTATAGTATAGTATAGTATAGTATAGTATAGTATAATATAGTATAGTATAGTATAGTATAGTATAGTATAGTATAGTATAGTATAGTATAATATAATATAATATAATATAATATAATATAATATAATATAATATAATATAATATAATATAATATAACAACAGAGTTGGAAGGGACCTTGAGGCCTTCTAGTCCAACCCCCTGCCCAGGCAGGAAACCCTACACCATCTCAGTCAGATGGTTATCCAACATTTTCTTAAAAATTTCCAGTGTTGGAGCATTCACAATTTCTGCAGGCAAGTCGTTCCACTTATTTATTGTTCTAACTGTCAGGAAATTTCTCCTTAGTTCTAAGTTGCTTCTTTCCTTGATCAGTTTCCACCCATTGCTTCTTGTCCTACCCTCAGGTGCTTTGGAGAATAGCTTGACTCCCTCTTCTTTGTGGCAACCCCTGAGATATTGGAACACAGCTATCATGTCCTTCTTTTCGTTAAACTAGACATACCCAGTTCCTGCAATCGTTCTTCGTATGTTTTAGCCTCCAGTCCCCTAATCATCTTTGTTGCTCTTCTTTTGATAAGGCCAAAGGACTGATAAGTTTGATAAGGCCAAAGGACTTTTTCTGAAGGACTTTGTTTTGGGCTTAATTTGGACTAAACTGAGAATGAAGTAATTCTCAGCTGTTCTAATAAAATATGTTTGTTTAGCACTGATTGTGTCTGGTAACTACTTGTGCCTAGGTCACAACATTGGCCCTGTATCATTTCTGATGGACAGACCTTCAGATTCCTTGTAGCCATAAGTGATCCCAGCGTTTTAATTGTGGTATTCTATATAGAGTTCTGTAAGTTTTATTATTTGCAGTCTCCATTTCTTAAGAACATTCATCCAGTGTTGTTTTTGCTTCTAAGCTGAATGTGTTCCATAGACATTAATCAAAAGATCTGAGTAAGGAAATATAAAATATAATATAAAACATTAGTACTTGTATAGGTGGTTTGTAAATCATTCTTCTGGAATAGTCTTACATGCTAAGCTATATTTTAGTGGGTTAATGAACCCCATGAGCAGCTGTCATTGATAAAACAGATAGTGAATTTCCTCACCATGTAGAAAGACTAGGAAAGGGTCCATATGCCCTTCATGGGGAGTGTATGCTGGCACTCTGTATTTCAAATGAGTTCTACCTGGAGGGATTTGGCATAAAAAGTGTTTTTCAGTCTCTGTATATGTGCCAGAGAACTGTTATTTCTGCAGGCTTTTCATTACAGTTCCTACCTTGCTGTGTGTCTGACCATTCTCCGTCCCAACTCAGAAACAGGGCATTAGTGTTCGTAGTCTGGTAATCACTTTCACAATACCTTATTCCAAGTTTCCATTCATTTGGCTCAGCTATGAATTTCTCCATGTGGATTTTTTACCGGCAAAAGCCAAACTTTAAAACTAGCTTTTGAACCAGGCCATCATCATCATCATCATCATCTTTCCATAGACATTCACTTCAGTGTTTTGCTTGTTAAATTCATTCTTGGCTCACCATGCTTCACTGCTGGCACTGCGGGCTCCCCTGGCATATAATGGACTTTCAAGAAAACAACTCTGCTTTGGGAAGATGTGATGATCCAAATAGAGGATATAGAGAATAGAAATGAGTCCAAGATTCTTTTCGTTCTCTTCTGTTCCACACATAATGAACACTACTCTAAAAAAAAAATAATAATCAGAAACTGGCTCTCGCTTTGTTCATCCAATTATTGATGCTTGGATTTCTTAACAACATTACCATGTTAATAAGCACTGTTGTGAAAGCCAGGAATTGTCTTCATAACAAAAATGCTTTTCTATTTTTTTTTAAATACAAAAGATCAGGTTATTTTATGAGCATTAGGGGCAATGTTGGGCTCATAATTCATTCTGCAGGGTTGTATGATAAAGGAATAAAGATAAAGAAGTCTTAAATAAATTAATCCATTGTTCTGATAAGAAGCATTTTGATCTTGAATAGGTGGCCACAGCTGTGCAGATCATCAGGATTTCAAGCTTAAAACAGATCTCTTGAATACATTCTTTATCTTCTCAGTTGGTCCATGGCACCCATATATATTTTTTTATTTGGGAGGGACTGTGGAAAATGGGCAGCAAGAGAGATTTTATCTCTTTATTTTAGTGTATTGTCAATTATTGAAGTCTCTCTACAGACGCAAAGACTCTGTGGTTGTTCATATAACTAATTTTATTTTTGTCACAACTACAAGATTTATTTATTTTTTTAAAGAAAGCTGTTTTGATGCTTGGAGTTCTATTCCTGTCAGAGAGAAACAAGAAGAACTAAAAATTTGTTTCCTTTCTGCAGTTAAAGTTGCTTTTCCCCTTCATTTTTTAACCATTGAATTGTTTGTTTGTATGTTGTTATCTGCCAGGGTCAAAATAAATGTGATTTTTTTTTTTTACGATCAGATAAAAATTTGAAAGCTTAAAGTTTTTCTTAAAATGTCTGTGGAGCATCTGACCCATCATCCCCACATTTACTACTACTGTGGAGAAAATGAAAAGGCTTTTTTATGCCTGTCCTGAAAGGTCATTGTTTCAAGCATATTTGCAACAAAGGTTTCTGAAGGGCAGTTTCACAGGCATTTCCTTCCTTGAGATAAAAGACATACGCTGTGTGCTTTCTATTTCCCAATATGGCAGTGGAATGGGTTAAATGGCTGCGACATAGCTACTTTAAGACCTCCTCAGCCTGCAAAACTCATATCATTCCAAAACCAATCCCTGCAAAACACTCAAAATTCAAAGCTGACTTTTTTTTGTTGTCTTCTATAAATTAAATGAAGACTCAATTTATATTTTTCGTCCAGTTTGCATATCCTACATAGCTACTAGGATGAAATTCCCCAAGCCAAGATTTTTATTCAGAATGTACCTGATACTTCATCAATAACCAGTCCAAGTAAAGGCATGGGGAAAGGCTTGTTACGCACAATACGTTACTAGGATAGCACCAGTGGAGGAATTCAAATTTTTTTACTACCGGTTCTGTGGGCATGCCTTGGTGGGCGTGGTGTGGCTTGGTGGGCATGCCTTGGTAGGCATAGCAGGGGAAGAATACTGCAAAATCTCCATTCCCACCTCACTCCAGGGGAAGGATACTGCAAAATCCCCATTCCCTTCCCACTTCTCAGGGAAGAATACTGCAAAATCTCCATTCCCTTCCCACTCCTCAGGGAAGGATACTGCAAAATCCCCATTCCCTTCCCACACCTGGGGGAAGGATACTGCAAAATCCCCATTCCCACCCCACTCCAGGGGAAGGATACTGCAAAATCCCCATTCCCACCCCACTCCAGGGGAAGGATACTGCAAAATCCCCATTCTCACCCCACTCTGGGTGAGCCAGAGGTGATATTTGCCAGTTCTCTGAACTACTCAAAATTTCCGCTACCTGTTCTCCAGAATCTGTCAGAACCTACTGAATTTCACCCCTGATTTAGGAGTTTGGCTTAGTAACTGGAAACAGAAGCAGGATTAAATGAATTTACCGGTTCTCCAGAACCTGTCAGAACCTGATGAATGGCACCCCTGGATGGCATCCCTGTGTCATGCGTCAGATGAAAGAAAGGCATATTTTTTCCAATAAGGAGGAAATCCTGGCTTTTAATTTTAAAAAAAGGAAGTGGTGGTTTCTTGTCTTTTAAAATGTCAGACTCGTTATTTAAAAAAAAAAGAATTCTAATAATATGGGATCAAGATGAATTTGCCTGTATTTGTTCATCACTCAATTATAATTGTTTGAACAGAAAATGATTTTTTTTTTTAAAAAGTAGTTCAAATGCTTCTATATATTTATATCACTGTAAATATAACCGTGGATCAGTGCATCCAATTTTAATGGTAAAATGCAATATCAGTATTTTGTATGAGGGTGTTCATTGTAAGTCATCAGTCATGAGACATGAGTTTTCCCTGCTTTCTCAAATGCTTTTCTTGGAGATCCTCTTGATTTAGCAAAATCTACTTTTGTTGTAGCGATGCTACATTGGAGAGGTTCAAATTTTGTTTTATTTCAACATGATCTTCAACAATAATAAGTTTCAACATATCTGTGTTTGATCAGGTGATTTTTTTTTATTAATTTCCAAAATAATTTCTGTGTCAGGGTTCCGAGTAACACATCTTCCAAAAGCAGAACTCCGAGGCAGGTAGATTCCTCAAAGAACATGTTTATGGGATACATATCGGCACAGCTAGTGAAAACCAACTCTAAAAGTTCATGCGGTTTTCCCTCTCATTAAAAGAGCAAATATTTCCCAACCCCCCCTCCCAGATGGCATCGGTCACATTGTCCAATGAAAATAGCTGGGAGGCTGCTTGGTCACTCCTTTCCTCCCTCTCTTGTCACCTGTCAGGATTTTATTTATTTATTATTCATATTTGTATACCGCCCTATCTCCCGAAGGACTCAGGGCGGTTCACAGGCAGCTAAAAAACATATATATACAAATTAAGAAAACCATTAAGAAACTTATTCAAAAGCCAAACTAATTAAAAATAGTATAAATATTAAAACCAATTAAAACTCCTATAAAATTTAAAAAACTAGTCCAGTCCCACGCAGATAAATAGGTGTGTTTTAAGCTCGTGACGGAAGGTTCGGAGGTCTGGAAGTTGACGGAGTCCTGGGGGGAGTTCGTTCCAGAGGGTGGGAGCCCCCACAGAGAAGGCCCTTCCCCTGGGCGTCGCCAGACGACACTGCCTAGCTGACGGCACCCTGAGGAGTCCCTCTCTGTGAGAGCGCACGGGCCGGTGAGAGGTATTCGGTAGCAGTAGACGGTCCTGTAAGTAGCCCGGCCCTATGCCATGGAGCGCTTTAAAGATGGTTACCAAAACCTTGAAGCGCACCCGGAAGGCCACAGGTAGCCAGTGCAGTCTGTGCAGGATAGGTGTCATACGGGAGCCACGAGGGGCTCCCTCTATAACCCGCGCAGCCGCATTCTGAACTAACTGCAGTCTCCGGATGCCCTTCAAGGGGAGCCCCATGTAGAGAGCATTGCAATAATCCAGGCGAGACGTCACGAGGGCGTGAGTGACCGTGCATAGGGCATCCCGGTCTAGAAAGGGGCGCAACTGGCGCACCAGGCGAACCTGGTAAAAAGGTCTCCTGGAGACGGCCGTCAAATGATCTTCAAAAGACAGCCGTTCATCCAGGAGGACGCCCAAGTTGCGCACCCTCTCCATCGGGGCTAGTGACTCGCCCCCGACAGTCAGCCATGGACTCAGCTGACTGTACCGGGATGCCGGCATCCACAGCCACTCTGTCTTGGAGGGATTGAGCTTGAGCCTGTTTCTCCCCATCCAGACCCGTACGGCCTCCAAACACCGGGACAGCACTTCGATAGCTTCGTTGGGGTGGCCCGGTGTGGAAAAGTACAGCTGGGTGTCATCAGCGTACAGCTGGTACCTCACACCAAAGCCACTGATGATCTCACCCAGCGGCTTCATATAGATGTTGAACAGAAGAGGCGAGAGGATCGACCCCTGCGGCACCCCACAAGTGAGGCGCCTCGGAGCCGACCTCTGCCCCCCTGTCAACACCGTCTGCGACCGATCGGAGAGATAGGAGGAGAACCACCGATAAACGGTGCCTCCCACTCCCAATCCCCCCAACCAGCGCAGCAGGATACCATGGTCGATGGTATCGAAAGCCACTGAGAGGTCTAATAGGACCAGGGCAGAGGAACAACCTCTATCCCTGGCCCTCCAGAGATCATCCACCAACGCGACCAAAGCCGTCTCAGTGCTGTAGCCGGGCCGGAAACCGGACTGGAACGGGTCTAGATAGACAGTTTCCTCCAGGTGCAAGGGAAACTGATATGCGAAGCGAAGGTTGGAGACCGGACGATAGTTACCTAAAGCAGCCGGGTCCAGGAAAGGCTTCTTGAGGAGGGGTCTCACCACCGCCTCTTTCAAGGCGGCCGGGAAGACTCCCTCCACCAAGGAAGCGCTCGTAATTGCCTGGAGCCAGCCTCGTGTCACCTCCTGAGTGGCCAGCACCAACCAGGAGGGGCACGGGTCCAGTAAACACGTGGTGGCATTCAGCCTACCCAACAACCTGTCCATGTCCTCGGGAGCCACAGGGTCAAACTCATCCCACAAAATGTCACCAAGACCACCCTCAGACGCCTCACCTGAGTCGCCGCAATTTTGGTCCAGACCATCCCGAAGCTGAACGATTTTATCGTATAGATAACTGTTAAACTCCTCAGCACGTCCCTGCAACGGGTCATCCCGCTCCCCCTGGTGAAGGAGGGAACGAGTCACCCGAAACAGGGCGGCTGGGCGGTTATCTGCCGATGCAATGAGGGAGGAGGCGTAGCTACGCCTTGCTTCCCTCAATGCCACTAGGTAAGCCCTATTATAGGACTTCACTAGTGTCCGATCAGCCTCCGAACGGCTAGACCTCCAGGAACTCTCTAGGCGTCTTCTCCGGCACTTCATCCCTCTCAGCTCCTCGGAGAACCAAGGAGCCGGTTGGGACCTGCGCCGGGTCAGAGGCCGCAAAGGCACGACACGGTCTAGGGCCCCCGCCGCAGCCTGTTCCCAGGCCGCAACAAGTTCCTCAGCCGTGCCATGAGCCAGACTCTCAGGAAGTGGCCCAAGCTCCGTCCGGAACCTCTCCGGGTCCATCAGGCGCCTGGGACGGAACCAACATATCGGCTCCGTCTCCCTGCGGTGTTGAATGGCGGTCAGAAAGTCCAGGCGAAGGAGAGAGTGATCTGACCATGACAAAGGTTCAATGACTATTTCCTTCAAGTCCAGATCTCTCAACCACTGACCAGAGACAAAAATCAAATCCAAAGTGCCAAGGATGACCTTGGTTCCCACAAGAAAACTCTTTGTTTTGACTGGTAGTCGGTCTATCTACTTCCCCCCTCCCTTCCCCCATTCAACGTTCATGGCAACTATGAGGCTGGAAAAGATGGCTTCAGCCAAGTTCGCTTCAGAGTTGACATTCTGCTTATAGCTGTAGTATTTTATTTTCTAATGACTTTATTTTTTTAAAAAAAATACACCATCTAAAAGTAACATGTTGCCACATTAACTTTTTCCAGCCTTTTGTATTCTGCCATATTGGCCACATTGATTAGAAATAATGGGAGTTGAAATCTAACACTATTGGGATTTGAATTCAAGACAGATTGGCAGAAGTCTAAGTGGCCTCTCATCTCTTCAACTACCATCATAATCATCATAATTACTACCAAATATTTGTTTCATTGAGAGAGAGAGAGAGAGAGAGAGAGATTACTTCCCTTTCCTTTGGTGATACAGAACAGATTTTTATGCTTCTTTTTTGTCAACGAAATGTACTTATTTTTATGTACTCTGAATCAGCCGCTATGGAAAATACAGTTATAATGATAAATTTAAAGCTACCTTTGAAGATGTGGTATTGAAGATTTGGCAAAAAAAACCTTGGCAGTATTCACAGTAACAACATAATGAGATCCGCTTAGGCAGCTAACCAAACATTGGTCATGAGAATAATTTATACATGATAAACATGTTGTGTATCCTTCATAGATGTTGCTGTTACAGCAATATACTGTGTGGATTCAGTATAATCAGATTCACATGTTTAACGTATAGTGCCTTTATAGCAGCGTACTACTGCTATAGACAGAATGTCATTAAACACTGCCAGAGAAAGAAGTCGCCTATATTTTAGTACTGTCTAATTTAAATTAAAAGCCACAGTTTATTTGGGAAATAAGGAAAAACATCAATCTGAAAAACAATGGAGCTGAGGAATGAACTTTCCTAACTGTTTCTCCCATCTAAATCTTTATCAGATCTTTATCTGGCTAGAAATATTACATAATCAATATCTCCTTCGTTGGAAAGGAAAATAGGTCAAAGGACCTCAAAGAGGTTTCCACCATAAGGATTTAAATGAATATATTATGGTTAGGTATGCAAATAAATTAAATTTTGTTTGTATATAATTTAAGCCAAAAACAGTGTGGCACCAAGCCAGACCAGCTAAGAAACTTAATTCAGATCCCAAGCTAAGTATTTCCCTGTTCACATATATATTTGCACATTCATTATAGAGCTTATTGATATTAGAAGACAGTTGTAACATAACAACTAGGCAATGGCAAACATCCATATAGCTGCCCCCCAAAAACTAACAATCAGTCTGAGGACACCTTTACCTAAATTTCAGTCCTGAAGAGATGAATAGTTTACATCCCATTGTCCATATTTAATCCTGCTAAATTGGAATTCTGCACCAAATTGTCAAGTAACAATGGCATGATTTTTCACTTAGTGAGAATTCAAAATAGGTGCATTAAACTCAACGTTACTTAACACATCTTACGGTGCATTTTTCTTTTTAATGAAAAAGAAAAAGAAGGAAAAGGACTCTAAAGTTGAATCCCCATATTTATCAATAATATCATCACATCACTGTTGCATGCCCTTGGTTTGTGAAATGTATCTCCTGGGTGCATAAAGTTTGCTTGCTTCCTCTACACTCCGAACCTTCTGTCGCGAGCTTAAAACACACTTATTCATCTGCGCAGGACTGGATTAGTTTTTAAATTTATATTGGTTTTAAATGGTTTTTATTATTTATATTGCTTTTTAATTCGGCTTTGTAGAATAAGTTTTTTAACTGTGGTTTTAGTCTGTATTTATATGTCTTTTACTTGCCTGTGAACCGCCCTGAGTCCCTCGGGAGATAGGGCGGTATATAAATGTGATTAATAAATAAATAATAAATAAATAAATATACTTAAATGCACTAAAAAGACATGAAGTGCAATAAAAGCCATTACCCTATCACCCAGGCTTTCTGAATTTTCAAGCAGAACTTAGTAAAGATATACTGGACAGTACTAGTACTGTAAAGTCTTTTTTATCAGCCTATATTAAGGGGTAAATTACTATTAACATATTTTAAACATTACTTAACTTAAACATGAGTTAGTAGTGTGCAGCGGCAGCCGAAAAAAATTAATACAATCCTTGGTTATATAAACAGAGGCATAGAATCAAAATCATGTGAAGTATTAGTACCGCATAAGTATTAGTTTATAAAGTCTTAGTAAGGCCACACCTGGAATACTGTATCCAGTTTTAGTCACCACATTACAAAAAAGATGTTGAGACTTTGGAAAAAGTGCAAAGAAGAGCAACTAAGATAATTAAATGCCTGGAGACTAAAACATAGGAAGAACGGTTGCAGGATTTGGGTTTGGCTAATCTAGAGAAAAGAAGGACTAGGGGGGACATAATAACAGAATTCCAGTATTTGAGAAGCTGCCACAAAGAAGAGGGGGTCAATTTATTTTCCAAAGCACCAGAGACCAGGACAAGAAACAATGGATGGAAACTAAGCAAGGAGAGAAGCAACTGGGAATTAAGGAGAAACTTCCTAACAATGAGGACAATTAAGAGGACCTTCCACTTAGAAACAAACAATCTACTCTCTAATAAACAATTTGGTTTCAGGAAAAAACCATCATGTAACTTACAACTTCTCCACTGTAAAAACATATGAACTACAAATCTTGATCAAGGCAAAACAATAAATGCAATCTACATAGACTTCTGCAAAGCTTTTGACGCAGTAGTACATGATATCAAATAAATAAATAAATAAACTTCTCCTAAAACTAAAATCCTATGGCATTTCAGGACCCCTTCACAAATGGATATCTGCTTTTCTGTCTAACAGACAAGAAGTGGTCAAAATTGGCAATGCTCTATCAAATCCTGTTCCTGTCAAGAGTGGCATTCCTCAAGGCAGCGTTCTTGGACCAACACTCTTCATACTATACATAAATGATCTTTGTGACCATATCTCAAGTAATTGTGTTCTCTTTGCTGACAATGTCAAACTATTTAACACCACCGACAATACATCTACCATTCAAAAAGACCTTGATCATCTAACCGCTTGGTCTAAAACTTGGCAACTCCAAATCACAACCAGCAAATGCTCAGTCTTACATATTGGAAAAAAGAACCCAAACACTAAGTACAAGCTTAATGGACATTACCTTACAGATGACCCCCACCCTGTTAAAGACCTTGGAGTTTTCATATCAAATGATCTAAGTGCTAAAGCCCACTGCAACTACATAGCAAAAAAGGCTCTAAGAGTTGTAAACCTAATCTTGCGTAGCTTCTTTTCCAAAAACACTACACTACTAACCAGAGCATATAAAACATTTGCTAGACCAATTCTAGAATACAGCTCGCCTGTCTGGAACCCTCACCACATATCTGACATCAATACAATTGAGCGTGTCCAGAAATATTTTACAAGAAGAGTTCTCCATTCCTCTGAAAACAACAAAATACCTTATCCCACCAGATTTGAAATCCTAGGCTTAGAAAACTTGGAACTCCGTTGCCTTCGACAAGATCTAAGTTTAACTCATAGAATCATCTACTGTAATGTCCTTCCTGTTAAAGACTACTTCAGCTTTAATTGCAATAATACAAGAGCAACCAGCAGATTTAAACTTAATGTTAACCGCTTTAATCTAGATTGCAGAAAATATGACTTCTGTAACAGAATCATCAGTGCTTGGAACACTTTACCTGACTCTGTGGTCTCTTCCCATAATCCCGAAAGCTTTAACCAAAAACTTACTACTATTGACCTCACCCCATTCCTAAGAGGACCATAAGGGGCGTGCAGAAGAGCACAAACGTGCCTACCGTTCCTGTCCTATTGTTTTTCGTTTTTCTTCTTTTATATATATATATATATATATATATATATATATATATATATATATATATATATATATATATATATATATATATATATATATATATATATATATATATATATATATATATATATATATATATATATGCTTATACCTCCTTATATTTCTTCATATATATGTTTACATACTATATAATCTTTTGTGTGATGCTTATATATATTGTTATGACAAATAAATAAATAAAAAATAAATAAGTAAGTAAATTAACTAGTGGAACCACTTGCCTTCAGAAGTTGTGGATGCTTCATCACTTAAGGTTTTTAAAGAAGAGATTGTACAGTCACTTGTCTGAAATGGTATAGGATTTCCTGCTGAGCAGGGGTCTGGACTAGAAGATTTCCAAGGTCCCTTCCAGCTCTATTCTGATTCTGATATTTGTGCCCTTTAAGAATGAGAATCAATTATAACATATATGCAACTAATTCAAAATAAAAAGCTTTTAAAGATTCTTCAAGCAAAACTTGTCTTCCGTGTCTTAACATTTTGTGAAACCACTCACATTTCATATTACCAGAATGTTGTATTTAAGTGAGGGGAGAAAGGAAGAGTAACTGTAAATATCTGATCTTTGTGTAATGTTGGCTTTGTTGTTTGAGTCTTTTCCTTTAACTATGAAATACGAAGTATGTATGCCAGATAGCACTCATTGCTGATATAATTGAGTCATGTTTCAAAAGTGTTAATCTATACATATCATGTAGCACCATTAATACTCAGTGAACACCAGCTCTTTTTCAATAAAATGTTGAGTACCATTCAACCTGAGGAGCCTTCAACATCAGTGGAAATTGGTGCAATTGTTGAAAGACCTTAAGAATCAAGTCAGAAGAGAAAATCTATCTATGTGATCACTAAAAATTGATATTGCTGTGATAGATATAGTCAGATAAAAATACATGATATTGTATGATCTATTGTTCATGCTACTGTTCAAACACTATAACCTGAGCTCTGAAATATTAAAATAATTATTTTTTAAAAAAAAAATTAAAATAAAGTTAAAAGAGTTATAGACTGAAACTCTGTTTTTAAATTATAATTGCCCTTTAAAATTTTGTAAAACTAGAAGCTCAATATGTTAGATTCGGGCAATAACGAGGCAGGAGACCAGATGAGTAACAACAGCTCTTTACTATATGGTGAACCCAGCAACCGCAAACGGTAAAAACCCCTCCTTATATACAGTTCAGCTGGAGGCTATCAGCCAATTAGCAACGTGCTATTTCCCGCTCTATTTTCCCTCCAAAACCCTTAAAGATACATTACACAATATATGGATTTTTGACCCTTACTGAATAACATCAATCTTTATTTTTTCATGCAATTTTGTTCTAGAAAGTGTGCCCTCATTTAGTTTAGAAGAATATAGCTTTCCTTCAGTTGAATTGTTACATTTGACAATATATTATTTTTCATCATTTTTTTCACCTTTGGACGTCTGAAAACAAGTTTACAAGATTAAAAACATGTATAGGCAATAACAACAATAATAGCTCAAGGAGAGGTGTGAAAGTAAACTGTTTCCATCTCATGGCACGATGCATGAGCTAAGGTCAATCATTCAGCTTAATAAAACCGTATTATCATGTTACACTTTTTTAAAAGAAGTGCCAAATTTTTACTATATCAGAGCCAAAACTCTGCCTAATTTCATGCAATGACAAAGAGCATTCCCCAATATTCATAAAAAGAAAGTAACCTCTGCTTTTGTTGAATTCCTATATCGATTGATAAAATCTGGGGCAAATCAAGAATAACCACATGCCTTAAAAGACTCCACTGCCAGCATTCTAGATCAGGGGTCACCAACATTTCGGACCTCAGGGACCACTAAATTCATAATTGTGAATCCCGCGGACCACTAATATGAATTTTTAAAAGAGAAATAGTATTTAGTCTAATATAAAAAATGCAAATAATTTTTCTGCGGACCACCAAAATTTTCTCATGGACCACCAGGGGTCCCTGGACCACCAGTTGGTGGCTGCTGTTCTAGATGATCATCAGTTGATATTCCATGTAGGAACAATATAGAAACATCATCAAATGGCAACTTGTGAACAGACACAGAGAAGCCTCTATAACTTTTGTGTCGATTACAACAGAAAGCCAAAAACAGGGGGCGCAGAGGCCGCAAACGGGAGTGCGTCTTATGGTCAGGTGCATCTTATGGAGCGAAAAATAATCAATGGAATAACTTGCCTCCCAGTGTTATGGGAGGATTACACTGGAGGATTGCAAAAATAGACTGGACAACCATTTGACTAGGATTGTATAAGGTCTCCCGCCATGAGCAGGGATTGAATTTATAGACCTGAGAAATCTCTTTCAGACTTATGATTTTATGTTCTATGAAAAATATAAATACCTGTCAACTGTCACCTGGTTCTCTCATCCGGTTCTGATTTTAAGATTTGAGACTATCGAGATTGCCAAATAAAGTATTAAATGAGCTTCAAATAAGTTCTGTGTTGGCCTGGTGTGAAAGTACCTTCTGTTTTCCAAAAGGACTTCATGAAAGACAGATATAGAAGTCTTGTTCAGAGTTTACTGTAATTCAACAGCAAAATTATAGTTCTATTTATTGCTTTAATCATTGCTACATAGCCTTCAATTTTATCCTCAAATATCTGAGAGTAAGCTCCATAAAATTTATGTAATTCAGTTCTGATTTTTTAAAAAATGCATTTAATGTATTTAATATGTATGTATATACATATTTATTTAATGTATTTAATGTGTATTTAATATTTAATGTTTCTGTGCTAACATAAGATACATTGAATTAAAATGTTGCTGTTTCCAAATAGATGAATTGTGGTGTCATCCAAGGCATTGGTGAAGAAACCTACAGCTTTGGATTCCTCAGATCAGTTGGCCTTGGATGTAGGGTGGGTGGGTTAAAAATTGGCAGAGACAATGATTGCCTGGCTAATTTGTGAATATGAATGGCTCTATAATATTCAGAGCTGAAAAAGCAAGCAAGCAAGCAAGCAAGACAGTATTTTTCAGGAACAAGTAAAGTACTATTTTTATAAAATAGGTGAGTTTGGGGAGAGATTATTCCTAAAATAAAAACCAAGAGTCTAGTGAGTTTCCTTTTGCTCTAAAAAATTAAAACAAGGTGACAAAGGAAACAAAGTACAAGAAATTGTTTTACAATCATGCAAACGCATAAGGCTCTTTCTCAACCTGAAAAAATGCCATCCACCAAAAATTGAGGCAGCAATAAGCTGCATCATTCTAACTACCAATCATCCATAGCCTCGTTGTGGCAAATAGTGCTGTTCTTATTTTCATGAGACAGAGCATATTTAGTCCAGAGATTGCTGGATTCCTTTCAGTTTTATTTCCTTCCCTTCCCAACCAATGGCACCAGACAGAAAAAAAACAATCACTAATCAATCTCCTTATCATGGGATGAGGATGGAACTAGAAAAGAAACTGAATTTTGATGGTGACCGCCACTGGTGGAACCAATTCAGGACCCTCAAACCAGGGGTCCTGGTTTGAAAGAAAGGGACCCTTCTACCGACCAAAGCAACATGTCTCTGAAAGACAGTGGAGAGATGGGATATGCCTACAACCAGCTAAAGTGATCAGCAAATGCTCCTGGTTTATGTTGAAGCATGAGAGATTGTATCCTCAGCAACATTCTGTCAGGTTAAGAGGGAAACACTATTTTAAACGTTAGTAAAGCTAGAAATTTAAGATTGCCTAAGGTATGGGCTGGGAAGTAAATTAAGAGAAAATCATGATAACGCAGCAGATAAAAGAGATTCCTAGGGCTTGTTTGTGCTGCAGTTAAATCAGGGGTGAAATCCAGCAGATTCTGACAGGTTCTGGAGAACCAGTAGCAGAAATTTTGAGTAGTTTGGAGAACCAGCAAATGCCACCTCTGGCTGGCTCCAGAGTAGGGTGGGACTGGAGATTTTGCAGTTTCCTTGCCAGGCCCACCAAGCCATGCCCACAGAACCAGTAGTAAAATTATTTGGATTTTACCACTGAGTTAGATAATAATAATAATAATAATAATAATAATAATAATAATAATAATAATAATAATAATAATAATAATAATTTAATTTAATTTGTATACCGCCCTTCTCCCGAAGGACTCAGGGCGGTGAACAGCCAAAATAAAATGCAAAAGAAACAATACATACAATACTAAAAACAACCCTTAAAAAACTTATTCAAATGGCCAAATCTAAAATACAATGACGCCCTATAAAATTGACAGAAATTTAAAACCCATAAAATCAAATTAAATTTTTTTTTAAAAATCAAGCCAGTCCAGCAAGGCGGAATAAATAGGTTTTAAGTTCACGGCGAAAGGTCCTAAGGTCAGATAGCTATTGAAGTCCAGGGGGAAGTTCGTTCCACAGGGTAGGAGCCCTCACAGAGAAGGCCCTCCCCCTGGGGGCCGCCAGTTGATATTGTTTGGCTGATGGCACCCTGAGGAGTCCCTCTCTGTGAGAACGCACTGGTCGTTGGGAGATAGAGGACGGCAGTAGACGGTCCTGTAAGTATCCCGGTCCTAAGCCATGGAGCGCTTTAAAGGTAGTAACCAATACCTTGAAGCACACCCAGAAGACAACAGGTAGCCAGTCTGCGCAGGATAGGTGTTACATGGGAGCTTCGAACTGCTCCCTCAATAACCCGCGCAGCCGCATTCTGGACTAACTGGAGTCTCCGGGTGCCCTTCAAGGGGAGCCCCATGTAGAGAGCATTGCAGTAGTCCAAGTGAGAAGTAACGAGAGCATGAGTGACCATGCATAGGGCATCCCGGTCCAGGAAGGGACGCAACTGGCGGATCAGGCGAACCTGATAAAAAGCTCTCCTGGAGACGGTCGTCAAATGGTCTTCAAAGGACAACCGTCCATCCAGGAGCACGCCCAAGTTGCGCACCCTTTCCATCGGGGCCAATGACTCGCCCCCAACAGACAGCTGCATCTGCAGCTGACTGTACCGGGGTGCCGGCATCCACAGCCACTCTGTCTTGGAGGGATTAAGCTTGAGCCTGTTTCTCCCCATCCAGACCCGTACGGCTTCCAAACACCGGGACAGTACTTTGATAGCTTCGTTGGGGTGGCCTGGGGTGGAAAAGTACAGCTGCGTGTCATCAGCATACAGTTGGTACCTCACCCCAAAACCACTGATGATCTCACCCAGCGGCTTCATATAGATGTTGAACAGGAGGGGCGAGAGAATCGATCCCTGCGGCACCCCACACATGAGGCACCTCTGGGTCGATCTCTGCCCCCCTGTCAACACTGTCTGCGTCCGGTCAGAGAGGTAGGAGGAGAACCACCGATAAACGGTGCCTCCCACTCCCAAACTCTCCAACCAGCGCAGCAGGATACCATGGTCGATGGTATCAAAAGCCGCTGAGAGGTCTAATAGGACCAGGGCAGAGGAGTAACCTTATCCCTGGCCCTCCAGAGATCATCCACCAACGCGACCAAAGCTGTCTCAGTACTGTATCCGGGTCGGAAGCTGGACTGGAACGGGTCTAGATAGACAGTTTCATCCAGGTACTGGGGTAATTGACGTGCCACCGCACTCTCTACAACCTTCGCCGTAAAACGAAGGTTGGAGACTGGACGGTAATTCCCTAAAACAGCTGGGTCCAGGGAAGGCTTTTTGAAAAGAGGTCTCACCACCGCCTCTTTCAAGGCAGCGGGAAAGACCCCCTCCCGCAAAGAAGCATTTGTAATTCCCCGGAGCCAGCCTCGTGTCACCTCCTGCGTGGCCAGCACCAACCAGGAGGGGTACGGGTCCAGTAAACATGTGGTGGCATTCAACCTTCCCAGCAACCTGTCCATGTCCTCGGGAGTCACAGGGTCAAAACTATCCCAAACAGTCTCAACAAGACGGGTCTCGAAACTCTCGCCTGGATCTACCCAATTTTGATCCAATCCATCCCAAAGCTGAACGATTTTATCATATAGATAACCGTTAAACTCCTCGGCATGCCCTTGTAATGGGTCCTCCCGCCCCTCCTGTTGAAGGAGAGAGCGGGTCACCCGAAACAGGGTGGCTGGGCGGTTATCTGCCGACACAATGAGGGAGGAAACGTAAGAACACTTCACATCCCTCAATGCCACTAGGTAGGTCCTACTATAGGACCTAACTAGTGTCCGGTCAGCCTCAGAACGGCTGGATCTCCAGGCACTCTCTAGGCGTCTTCTCCGGCGTTTCATCTCCCTCAGCTCCTCGGAGAACCAAGGAGCCGGTTGAGACCTGCGCCGGGTCAGAGGCACAAAGGCACGACACGGTCCAAAGCTCCAGCCGCGGCCTGTTCCCAGGCCGCGACTAGTTCTTCAGTCGTGCCGCAGGCCAGATCCTCGGGTAACGGCCCAAGCTCCGTCAGGAACCTCTCTGGGTCCATCAGGCACCCGGGATGGAACCAACGCATTGGTTCCGTCTCCCTGTGGTGGTGAGTAGCGGTCCGAAAGTCCAGACGAAGGAGAGAATGATCCGACCATGACAAAGGCTCGATAACTAAATCGTTTAAAATCAGATCATTCAACCACTGGCCAGAGACAAAAATCAGATCTAGAGTGCCTCCCCCAATGTGGGTAGGGCCGTCCACTAATTGAGTCAGGTCCATGGCCGTCATGGAAGCCATGAACTCCCGGGCCGTCGAGGATGCCACGCCAGTTGATGGCAAGTTGAAATCCCCCATGACCAACAGTCTAGGGGTTTCAACTGCCAACCCGGCCAGCAACTCCAACAGCTCGGGCAGGGCTGTTGTCACGCAGCAAGGAGCCAGGTACGTGATCAACAAGCCCACATAAGTCCTACAGCCCCACTTCACATAGAGGGATTCACAACCAGCTATCTGAGGCACAGTGGTCTCCCTCGGTTCCAGGCTTTCCTTAATAATAACCGCCACCCCGCCACCCCTACCTTGGGCCCTCAGCTGATGGAATGCTCGGAAACCTGGTGGGCACATCTCCACTAGGGGAACCCCCCCTTCCGTGCCCAACCAGGTCTCCGTAATGCCCATAACGTCCGTGGTCCCCTCCTGAATTAGGTCTGAGATCAGGGGGGCTTTGTTAACCACGGACCTTGCATTACATAACATCAGCCGGAGGCCCAAGTCCCGAGTACTCTGGCCATCTGGGGAACGGGAAAAAGCAGGGGGGCAGATGTATGCAAGAAAAGGCTCACATACACAATACAGATGCTATTCATTTCCCATTAAGATTAAGATTTGTAATGAAATGAAATGGAATGGAATGAAATGAAATGAAAATATTTTAATAGGATTTCCTTCCTTCCTTCCTTCCTTCCTTCCTTCCTTCCTTCCTTCCTTCCTTCCTTCCTTCCTTCCTTCCTTCCTTCCTTCCTTCCTGGAAAAAGTAAATTACAGGTTAAAAGATGATTAAATAAGTTGCCTTTTTTTCCTTTTAGGTGTCTCTTTCTTCATCTCTTAGGCATGAAAAACAGCTAGGTGATCTCGAGCCAGCCACACTCTCTCAGATTAACATCTCATAGGATGGTTGTTGTGGGGAAAATAGGAGCAGGAAAATGTGTTGGATATGTTTACCTCCTTAACTTATTTGTAAAAATAATAAAGAGGGAAATAAAAATAAGTAAATAAATTTTGAGGATCATGCTCTTAGAGATTGAATCATGTCTTTGTATATGTGCTGTGTGCTGAGAACCATTATGGCTTTTATTGACTGTTTATGACATATTTATAGCAGTATAGCATTAACCACTCAATTGTACAGCTCCAGGGCACTGTTCACCATAAAAAAGAAACTACTGCTAAATAACAAAGAGCTTAAAACTCTCTATTGTAATTCATCTCTGCACCTTCCTATTCAACCATTATGTATTGTTCTATTTCACTTTGTAAAATGTCCTACAATGACATTTTAAAGCTAGATTAAAAATATGGCTTTATTTGCAGTAAATACATCCACTTAAAGCCTACTAAAAATAAACTGATCCAGAATTATTATTTATATTCAAACTCCATACTCCAAAAAAGAAGAAGAAGAAGAAGAACCATCTTGTTCTTTACTAATAATTTATTTCAAATTTGCTCTAACAAAGTTGGGCAATTAGATTTCACTGAGCTCTATGGAATGTCATAATGGGCTGAGTTAAGCTTTGCCATTTATTGGACTATTAAAATAAAACAAATACAATAAAACTCAAAGAAATACTATCTCTGTAGTCGATGTGGTTAATTCCCATAACATTTCTCCAAATTCTTGCGCGCTCTCTCTCTCTTCTTTATGCATGCAAATCAAATAAATGTGTAACCTCAATTTACTGGGGCATGTTATAATTCCACTCTAAAGACCTCCTTTAATGCTCCTGCTATTAATACAGTATAGCATGCAGAGCGTATCCCTCGTTTTATAAATGTTTATATCCCAATTTTCTTCCAAGAATTCACAGCATTTCAAAGGCAAAACATTATCAGGTCACTTATAACATAGTGCAGTGGTGAGAAAGAAAAGATATAATGAATGAGGTCAAGGCTCATAAAGTAACACCAACAGAACCTCTTCAGCTGCTACATACAGTTGTTGCATTGACCTCAAGAAGATAAGAATGGTAGAAATGGACTCTGACAAAACATTAAAAAGCAGAATTCTATAATTAACGGCTTTAATTATTCTATAATTAATATTGGCTATATGTCTTTAGAGTGTGGGATTCATTCTGATTTAGGCTATAATCCCACTTGCAGATCATCATGGCATTCACATGCTCTGGCAACACCATTTGTTTCTCACTGACTCTGTGACAGTTGCCTTGATCTCTTTTCCAGGGTGAATGAAACAGACATAAATCATCCTTATTTTACCAGAATGAAGTACATCTCCCTATTTATTTCAAGAGCAGCCTTAGGTGATATAAAATCTACCATTACCTTGTAGGTTATTCAGATGACTGGCAGTAACTGGGAATAGAGGCAATAGAGGGTTGACACAGAGGTGAAATGTAAAATGTGTTACTACCGGTTCTCTGGGCGTGGCTTGGTGGGGGGGTGTAATGTGACTGGGTGGCGTGGCCAACTTTTTTTTTTTTACTTTTAAAAGCATTTATTCTACAACCTCTTTGGCTGAAGAGGTTGTAAAAAATGCTTTTAAAAGCCTCTGATGATCAGGCAACTCAGATGGGATCGCCAGAGGAGCCTTTTAAAATGCTTTTAAAGGGTTCTGTGATCCCAGCTGAGTTGCCTGATCCCTTTAAAAGCTATTTTTTTAAAGCCTCTTTGGCCAAAGAGGTTGTAGAAAAAATGCTTTTAAAGAGTTCTGACAATCCCAGCTCAGCCGTGTGATCATCAGAGACTTTTTTTTTACTTTTAAAAGCATTTTTTCAGCTGAAGAAAAAATGCTTTTAAAAGTAAAAAAAAAACCCTCTGATGATCGCATGGCTCAGCTGGGCATGGGGGGGCGGACAGGGATTTTTGATACCGGTTCTCCGAACCATCCTGTTGTGACTCCAGCCCGCCCAGGCATGGCCCCTGCCAGAGAGTGATTCAGAGAGTGAAGGGGAAGGGCCGTCAGGGCTCCCCTCCACAGGGCCAGCCTCTCTGGCTCAGCTCCAGGAGCCAGAGGCAGGCCAGGTGGAGGAAGTAACGAGGCCTCTGTCTCCTGTATCTCCCCCCACCCAGGCAATGCTCCCAGACCCAGCTGTTAGATCCCAGGTTTCGTAGACAAGAGAGGCAGGAACAACAGAAGCAGGGGTGGGGCAGGCCTAGAAAGTGCTGAGTCACGGAGCCATACCCCACAGGGTATAAAAGCAGGAGGGGCTGCTATACTACTTTGTGATGAACAAATCAAACTGACTGGAGAAAACTTGAGCTGAACTATTTGACTGAGCATTTGGCTTGGAGTGCTGTTTGTTCCTGACTTTTTGGTTGACATGCTGGCATCAAGAAAGATAAAAAAAAACGTTGGCAGACGCTCACTGGTTTGCTGCCAGAGCTGATAGCTGCCGTGGACTAAATTGCTGGCTAATTGAGTTATTTCTCATGCCTCCCGGACTGAGGTGGGGGGACAGAACACACCCACTGCCATCACTACCGGATCGGGCAAACTGCTCCAAACCGGGAGGATTTCACCCCTGGATTGACACTAGGAACAGCAAATTTCAGGATGGTACAGTTTTCTGCTAATTCAGGAATTAGCAGTGTAATAATTCATCATAGGTATTCATCACGCAGCAACCACAATTGGAACTGGTGACTCTGTCATTAAATACCGCAGTCGCTAAGTAAAACATCATCTGACCATTATGATCTTACTTCCCATTCAGTTGTTAAGTGAAATCTCACAAGAACACAACTTACAATTTTATTTCCACATTTTCTATTGACTCTGCTAGTTACAAGCCAGTTGCAAAGCACACAAATGGTGATCACATGACTGCAGGTCATACATGTGAGGACTGATCATAAAACAACATCAACATCATTTTTATAACATCATAACTTTGAACCATCTTTAAATAAGGCAGTCAGTAAGTGAGGACTGTCTGTAACTAGTGTTGGAAGAAAATGTCCCTCTGGGTTCTGTTCCAAGTGGGGATAAAGACACTGGAAACATGGAGACTGCTTGGAAAGATGATTTAATGGTGGTCAGGATCACATGGCTTGAGATCCTGAACAGAAAAGGGGCGAGGTGCTGTGCGCGGCCTGGCTTTATGCTCTCTTTAAGCTTTGAACTTCCCGGGGCACAGGAAGAGTGTCCTGATTGGTTGTCAGACTCCCAGGGGGTGGGGATCTTAGCTAGCCTTCCTGTCATGTGGTGAGTTTCTGTTGCTAGATGGGTCCTATTGTGTTGCAGATGATGGCCCATTGACAAAGGTGGGGGGAATGAGTGAGCTTGGCTGAGGCCTTAATGGCCCATTGACAAAGGTGGGGAGGGAGGCAGGAAGCTGCAGGGAGCTGCTTTGTCCTTAAAACATCTTTCTCCATTTCTCTCATCCAGGGAAATATAATATTCTGCCTTTTTAAATATTTTCTAAAATATTTCATTCTTCTAGGAGAGGGGTGTGTGCTAACTTCCTACACTAGGAAGTGTATTTCCAATACATTTGAAAGATATCAGTTTTGGACAGGTTATACTATAGAAACTGATGGCATTCTCAGTGCGTTGTAATTAAGATGCATGTCCTTGATTGTGATAATTTATCCAGACTAGCTAGGCAGTTCAAATAATCCTTGAGATTATTATGTACTAAATTCCTAACATCTCAATAATCCCTACCAGTCTTTAAAACTTTTTGTTACTGATGAAAGGTCAAGTCTTATTAGCTAATGTGATCTGCATGACCCTATTTTCTCCTTAACTGCTTTTTATGTTGAGTGATGGGCTTCCCCAGCTCACCTCTACCATTGTGGTGGAAATATCTCATCCATGCTGGGCTCCAACTTCCCAGAAGCTGCTTTCTGTGGATTTGTTGAGGTTTTCCTTCACCGGACTGCTGCAAAATCTGCTTTTGTTAGTTTTCCTTTCACAAAAACATACACACTTCAGCATGAGCCCTGGCAACCTTTGCCCTCTAGGAATGACTCATTCCCATTTACAAGGTCACTACAAAATCCAACAGATTAAGCCTAACAAGCAGCCAGGAAACTGCTGACTGGAGAATTTGTACTTCTGTTAACATGGATAGCACAACAGAGAGTTCTCTGTTGGTCACAATTTGTCATTACGTTGGTTGAAGTAAAGAGATTGAAAGAAAGCGGGGAGAAGACTGTGGAATCTGAAAATTCTCCTTTTTAGATAGCAGCAAAAGTTGTCCTGGAAGAGGTTTCGCCATATTTGCCAACTTCCTAGTAGAAATGCTGAAGTATGAAAAGGAAGAAAAGGTTAACCTCATTCCGAATTAATGCCAAAACAGCCAGATTGCTAGATGATAAAAATGATGATAATAAACATAAATTATGGTGAACTATTCAATTTTGACTACCGTATATACTCGAGTATAAGCCGATCCGAATATAAGCCGAGGCACCTAATTTTACCACAAAAACTGGGAAAAACTATTGACTCGAGTATAAGCCGAGGGTGGGAAATGAGGCAGCTACTGGTCAATGTAAAAAATAAAGATAGAGCCAAGTAAAATAACATGAATATTTATTTGAACGAAAAACAATAAAGTGCAAAGGGGAAGGAGGATTCCCAGCTTTAGAAAATTTAGAACTACGCCGCCTTTGGTATGACCTGAGCATAGCTCATAAAATTATCTGCTACAATGTACTTCCTATCAATGACTACTTCAGCTTCAACCACAACAATACACGAGAACACAATAGATTCAAACTTAAAAGTGAACCTCTCCAATCTAGATTGCAGAAAATGTGACTTCAGTAACAGAGTTGTTAATGCCTGAATGTGCTACCTGACTCTGTGGTCTCTTCCCAAAATCCCCAAAGCCTTAACCAAAGACTATCTAGTATTGACCTCACCCCATTCCTAAGAGGTCTGTAAGGCGTGCATAAGAGCACCAGCGTGCCTACCGTCCCTGTCCTAATGTTCCCTTTAGTTGTATTCCTTTATGTATTCAATTCATGCTTATATTTATATAATTATTTAATATGTATTTGACAAAATAAAATGAATGAATGAATGAATAGAATAGAATAGAATAGAATTTTTATTGGCTAAGTGTGATTGGACACACAAGGAATGAATGAATGAATGAATGAGTGAGTGAGTTACTTCAACAACATTGTCTCACAGAAATTGACAATACAACTGCAAGCATGAAAATGAGTCCTCCTTTAGCTTCCAAGGGACCAGGGTGCCTCTGAAGGTCAGTGCTCTAAGCACTAAGAACCCAGCACAAATCTAAGCCTGTATGCACACCAATAGTGAAAATACCCTGCACAGTGTCTCTTGGCAGAGAAGGTTAATTTTCATAGACGTTGGGGTGGCTTTTTTTTTTTTTTTTTGGCAGGGCAATAAGGGTCTCTAATATCATTAAACCCAAGTGTGAGGAAAAAGACAGCAGCTAAAATGTTAAGGCCAGTTGTGTGACCTTCTCCAATACAGTTGGCCTGGCTGTTTGCCAAAACTTAAAACACCCTCCCATCCCCCCTCCCTGCTAAAGCTTCTTTCTTAAAACAATTGTGGTCTTTGCCTTTCATTGTGCCAATCGACTTTAGAAGTCTGTGTGTGTGTGTGTGTGTGAGAGAGAGAGAGAGAGAGAGAGAGAGAGGGAGGGAGGGAGGGAGGGAGTGCAAAAGGGGGAAGGAGGATTCCCAGCTCTAAACAAAGGGAAATCCCGGAATGCCAGCGCGAAAGGCGGTGCTCACGTTCCTCCTCCCTTGCTCAAAAGCCCCAACATGATATTGGAATTGGATGCCATTATATACCTGCTGAGGGGATAATTTGAATAACTTGAAAGATATAAAAGCTCTAAACATATTTGTTTAAAAATCTAAAATCTATACTTAAAATAAATGAATATAAAGTAATAAAGTTCTTTAAAGTTGTAATTCACTTTGCTGCTGAAAAAGAAAAGAAGCTTAACACCTTAAATGGTATTTATTAACTGAAATATCATCAAATCAAATATATAATGAGGTATATTATAATGACCTTTGTTTTCAGAAAGAAGCATGATGGAAGTTTTTCAATAAAGGGGGAAATATAGAAAAAACTTAGTGTCATGCTCATATATCATCTTTACAGATGTTGTTAACACTATACTATGGCAGCATATGATGGTACAATGTTTCAATCAATTTCAGGATGAAAACTCATCAATGAGGAGGAGGAGTATAATTTATTAACCTTGTATGATATCAGTTTCTCAAGGACTCTAGAAGGACCCGAGGAAGAAATCTCTGCCCCTCCCACTTTCCCTTTCCAACCCAGCCTTCCAAGGGGACCTTGAGGGAGAAATCTCTGCCCCTCCCACTTTCCCTTTCCAAGGCAGCCTTCCAAGAGGACCTCTCGAAAAGAGCGAAAGCTTTCTCCTGGCCGTTTACCACCACCACACCTCCACGCCGCCATCCTAGGCTGGGTTAGAAACAAGGAGGGGAAGTTCAAGGACCACATCGATGGCACGAGCTCAGATTGCCGGCTGGGGATGATGGGCGCTGCAGTGCGATCTCGGGAGAGACTAGGGGAAGAAAGAATGACTGTTTCCCACACCCTAGGATTGGGGAAAACATTGACCCCCTTAGTTGCGGGAGAAGGGTTGCGCTCAAAGCGGTCGCCTCCATCCATCAATCCATCCTTCCTTCCTTACTTCCATCCATCCATCCATCCTTTTTTTTCCCCCAGCGAGCGGTGCGTGTGTGTGACATGCAAGCAAGACGTCTCACGGGGCGTGTGTGTGTGTGTGTGTGTGTGTGTGACATGCAAGCAAGACGCCTCACGGGCGTGTGTGTGACATGCAAGCAAGACGCCTCACGGGCGTGTGTGTGACATGCAAGCAAGACGCCTCACGGGCGTGTGTGTGACATGCAAGCAAGACGCCTCACGGGCGTGTGTGTGACATGCAAGCAAGACGCCTCACGGGCGTGTGTGTGACATGCAAGCAAGACGCCTCACGGGCGTGTGTGTGACATGCAAGCAAGACGCCTCACGGGCGTGTGTGTGACATGCAAGCAAGACGCCTCACGGGCGTGTGTGTGACATGCAAGCAAGACGCCTCACGGGCGTGTGTGTGTGTGTGTGTGTGTGTGCGCCTGTGTGCCCTAGGGAGGAAGCGGAGCTGCCGGCTGTGGGGGTTGAGGGGCATGCAAGAGGAGCGCGCCTCCTCCTCTTCCTCCACGCTCGCTCCTCTTGCACGCCCCTCAACCCCACCATCCCCCACCCTCTCCGCGCGTGAAGGTCACCTCCTCCCTCTTCCAGGCGGCGGCGGCGGCGGCGGCGGCTCCGGCTCCGAGCGGAGCGCCACAGCCGGCAGCTCCGCTTCCCTCCCACCGGTCCCAGTCCAGCGAGCGGTGGCGACATGCGGCGCGCTCGCTTTCACCGTTCGGCTGGACAGCTTCAGGTCGCGGCGGCGGCGGCGGGAGCCGCCAGCCTTCTCGGCCGACGCCACCGCTCGGGAAACCTCCTCCTCAGCCGAGAAGGCTGGCGGCTCCCCGCCCGCCGCCGCCGCCGCCGCCGCCGCCGCCGCCGCCGCCGCCGCCGCCGCCGCCGCCGCCGCCGCCGCCGCCGCCGCCGCCGCCGCCGCCGCCGCCGCCGCCGCCGCCGCCGCCGCCGCCGCCGCCGCCGCCGCCGCCGCCGCCGCCGCCGCCGCCGCCTGGAAGAGGGAGGAGGTGACCTTCACGCTGGAGAGGGTGGGGATGGTGGGGTTGAGGCGTGCAAGAGGAGCGAGCGTGGAGGAAGAGGAGGAGGTGACCTTCACGCTGGAGAGGGTGGGGATGGTGGGGTTGAGGCGTGCAAGAGGAGCGAGCGTGGAGGAAGAGGAGGAGGCGCGCCTCCTCTTGCACGCCTCAACCCCCACACAGCCGGCAGCTCCGCTTCCTCCCTAGGGCACACAGGCGCACACACAAGCACACACACACAAAAGGCCTTTCCACGCTCACTCCTCTTGCACGCCCCTCAACCCCCCCACAGCCGGCAGCTCCGCTTCCCTCCCACCTTCCTCCTTGCCAAAGTCCGCGGTGCCCGAAGCCGTTCGCTGGCTCGCTCGCTCCCAGCGCAGGAGATCGGGGGAGGGAGGGCAGGGCGGACGGGGACACTGCACCACCAGGGCGTCCCCGCCAATGCACAGCCCGCCAAGTTTGCGCCCGCCCACCAGACACGGGAATGGGGCCGCCTGGGGCGACAAATCCCGCGAGACCTCGGCGGGCCCGCTCCCCGTCCCTCCCATGGGAGTCCGTTCGGTACCCCCTCCTGTGCGGGGTTCCCGAAGACGTAGACTCGAGTATAAGCCGAGGGGACGTTTTTCAGCACAAAAAACGTGCTGAAAAACTCGGCTTATACTCGAGTATATACGGTAAATAAGGGGAAATAGAATTCTCAAACTGCAGAGAAGATTAGCTAATCAGATTATGCCACTATTACAAATTGGTAGCGAAAGTGAAAGGCACTTTTGTAAAAGCTTTTGTCCTTCCGAAATACAGAACAAAAATAGTTCCTGCAAAACTGCCTTAAAATTGTCTACCCATAATTAACAGTAATTAATTTGGGGTGGAGCTGATGGCAAGCCCCTTCCTGTAACCGAAAGTATGGAAGAGAAAAAAAACTGAGAAGAAGACACTTCCCATTTCAATTCAAACGTTATCTTATTTCCTAGGAACTATTTTCTTTTCCAGTCTGGGCCTTAAATTTGCAGAACTGAAACAACCTGCCAAGTTCTCTTCAATGTGTCAAAACTGGCCATTTTGGTACTTTTATGCCAGTGGTCTTCAAACTTGGCAACTGTAAGAATTGTGGACTGAAAACCGAGGAATTCTGGGAGTTGACAAATCTTAATGGTCCACAAATCTTAATGGTTGCCAAGTTTGGATACTTCTGCATTATGCCCTATCTTGTTCACTAACTAAAGTGCCCTAACATATGAGTGAAGATATAAGAGTGAAGCCTTACATCTGATTGCATTTATGTAATTATATGCATTAAATTTCAAGAAATCATTTCTTGATGGAACCATATCAATATTCATTCAGTGTGCTTTATGAATGCACAGAAACAGATGCACATCTTTAAAACAGTATTAAAAAATTATCCATTTTTAAGTTTGAATTGGTTTGGGTTTTATGCTGTTTTATAGTGGTGTTATAATTCATTGAGATTGGAATTATGGTTTCAAGTCACGGCGGTCTTTAAATGGATCAGCACGTGGCTGTACCCGATTTTACTATCCTTTTTGTGGTGATCATTAAGCTGTTTTCTTCAGTGGGCATTTTTATTGGAAACTAGAAGGAAATGCTAAAAACTGGCAAAAAAAAAATGCTGAAAATCACAATAAAGTGACTGCAGGATGCTGCAAATGGCCATAAATGCAAGCCAGATGCCAAACCCCAACATTCTTGTATTTACAAATACAATTGTTGGAAGAAATATCCATCTGGGTTCAGTTCCAAGTGGGGACAAAGACACTGGAAACATAGAGGCTGCTTGGAAAGATGGTTTAATGGTGGTCAGGATCACATGGCTTGAGTTCCTGAACAGAAAAGGGCTGAGATCCTGTGTGCTCCCTGGCTTTATGCTTTTTCTGAGCTTTGAACTTTCTGGGGCACAGGAAGAGTATCCTGATTGGTTGTCAAACTCCCAGGTGGTCTAGGGGTCTTAGCTAACATTGTAGGTTGTCCCTCAAGCTTGCCTGAGCCTTGCCATGTGGTGAGTTTCAGTTGCTAGATGGGTTCTATTATGTTGCAGATGATGGTGGCCCATTGACAAAGGTGGGGAGAATGAGTTTCTACCTCTGACCCATTGACAAATGTGGGGGGAAATGAGTGAGCTTGGCTGAGGCTTTAATGGCCCATTGACAAAGGTGGGGGGGAGTCAGGAAGCTGCTTTGTCTTTAAAACATGTTTCTCCATTTCTCATCCAGGGAAATATATTTTGCCTTTTAAAATATTTTCTAAAATATTTCATTCTTCTAGGTGGGGGGTGGGTGCTAAATTCCTACACAATAAAATAGCCTAGCTATTAAGATCAGCCCTCAGGAATAATCACAGTCAGGGGGAAAAAAAACTCTACTGCAAATATAAACCTTTATAGTAGCTAAGAGTTTGTGACCTTAACCCTTAAATTAAGACATGCAACTCTACTGAGAAATTATGCATAATCTTTCAAGGTCAAACAATAATAACAGTTCTGTTAAAACAGAGAGGAAATCAACCAAATAAGAGGGATTCCCTGTAGATTAAGTGATGATAAAGTCTACCCTTGGTTGGTATTTACAGGGTTAAGAAAGGGCTGAGATCAAGTTTCTGCCTGAAAATAATGTGAAAGAAAAAAGATTAGGAAAGAAAATAAGTATTTTCTATTCTCCTTCTAAAAATCTAACTGGTCAGAAAAGCCTCAAGCTTTTCTCATAGCATTGTTGTATAATTCAAAGTGGTATTGAACTTCTGTCAAAAGCAACTTGGAGCTGTTGAGGGATTGATTCACTTACTGTAAGTCCCATCAGAAGATGACTGATCATGTTAAAATGGACTATATATTTTTTTTCCTGGCACTGCCTGAAATGACATTTTTTATGCTTTTTCACAAAAAATGTCCATAGTTTCTTAACATTTCCTACCAGTCATAAAACAACATTGAGAACCTCAGAATCAGGGTCCGGAGGTTCCAGTAGCGGAAATTTTGAGTAGTTTGGAGAACTGGCAAATGGCCCCAGAGTGGGGTGGGAATGGAGATTTTGCAATACGCTTTTCCCCAGGAGTGAGGAGGAAATGGGGATTTTCAGTATCCTTCCCCTGGAGTGGGGGGGAGTGGAAATTTTGCAGTATATTTCCCCTGCCACACCCACCAAGCCACGCCCACAGAACCGGTAGTAAAAAAAATTGAATTTCACCACTGGTCAGGATAATATTTTAAATAAATTTGAAGGAATAATTCATTGTTCCTTGACTTCAGTAGATATGGTTTAAAAGTATTTAAAAAAAGAATCCCAATACATTTAAATATGGTTCCGAAAAGCATGTTTTTTTACTAACTTGATGTTGGTTAGCAGAAGTATTGGTGTTAGTTGTACCTTTACCTGGGCATTAGGCAGAGAAAGAACTGCAAAACTAACTCTTAGCAGGTACTATGCCTGCCTGTGTGTGGTCAGAGATATTTCAGTTCTCCATCTTTTATGCTTCTGTCAATGACTTGTTATTCAGTCATAAAGTCTAATTCTTAAGTCAACATCAGCTTATGTTTCATGGAATGCTAAATGAGGAAAGAATGCTCTGATCTGCATCTGTCTGTGGTAACGGGAGGCAAGGAAGAGAGAGAGAATGTTTGCATGTGTAATGCTACACAGATTTTACTAAGCCCTATTCTGTCATCTTGGCAGACAGTGAATTAAATCAAGAGCTTACTGGGCAATTCTGTTCAAAGCATATAAACTCTCCCTGTTTTGTTACACCCACCAGCACACATATACATATACACATACTTGCTGTAGTTGTTCAGAAATTTGGTTCCTTCTAAATGAATTTGGGTGATGATAGTTAACATGCTGGGCTAAAATGGCTTGTATCTTGCCTTAGAGAAATATTTTTTTAACATGTTTCCTTGTAAATGTTGCTGAATAAGTTGGTTCTTCACAAAATGAAATCTAGAAATTCAGCACAAGTTAGACGAAATAGTGCCCACAGTTGATTCCAAGGCAATGTGGAAATAAATAGAAAATAGAAAACTGGTCTTAATAGAATAGAATAGAATAGAATAGAATAGAATAGAATAGAATAGAATAGAATAGAATAGAATAGAATAGCATTTTTATTGGCCAAGTGTGATTGGACACACAAGGAATTTGTCTTGGTGCATATGCTCTCAGTGTACATAAAAGAAAAGATACGTTCATCAAGGTACAACATTTACAACACAATTGATGGTCAATATATCAATATAAATCATAAGGATTGCCATCAACAAGTTCAATGTAATTTTCACATATTCAACTTGGAATTGCCTAGGAGGAGATATCAACTACTTTCTAAGAACTGAAACCACTTTCTCCCATTAAAACTGAGAAAAAATTTCAGCAAAGACTCCAAAAAGGGAAAACAAAGGACAATTTGCATATTTACATCCTTTTCATACTATTTATGCTAATATTTCCTTTTAATGTATGTAGATAACTGTTTTTGAAAGTTTTTGTGGATCACCATGAAAGCTAAAGTTGACCCTAGGTACGTGGGATATGGTATGTGGGACTCCAGAATTAAATAAAAATATAGTTTTGCTTCCAAAACTATAGATTATCAATGTTTGGAATCATCCATTCCTAAATATAATAAATACAGGAAATTTTTAACAATTTAGAAGCCCTCCTATATTATCTATGTTTCGATAAACAGCTAAACTGTTATCAGTTGGTTTTTGACCTTTTTGGATTAAGTTTGTACTTAGTGGTGGGATCATTCCAGTTTAACAACCGGTTTGGTGATCGCCCGCTTCGCGCGCACCCACAGTTTGAAGAAATATTCACTTCCGCATTTCTTCAGAGGAGAAACACAGCTGAGGCATGGCAATCTGCTCTGCTAAGTGAATCAGCTGAGAAGATAAAGGTAGAAAATTAGCATGGGCGGGTGGGCCCATCTGATTGTCAGGGCAAACTGGTTCGCTCCCAGCTGATCGTCAGAGCTACCACTTTGCCTGAACCGGTCAAAACCAGTAGAATCCCACCTCTGTTTGTACTGCTTGCCAAAATTTAGGGCAAAAAGAC